>NC_085926.1:70348750-70960000 GCF_029289425.2 Pan paniscus | reverse complement strand
TGTTCCAACCCATACAAATTAGACTCTTCTGAAATACCTAGCAGGCCCTGTCTCTGATTGCTGCCCATTAAGGTGGTCTTGAAATGGCACCCTGGCTGAATTTCTTACTTATTTATGTGTAAATGGTTATCTCCAGATGCCCTGCGGAACTTCTCCCTGGAAGGCTTTTCTTTGGGTGATAACAGTGTGTGCCACATTATACATAATGACAGCATTAAAGGGTGGGGATGGAAAGGGCAGGCCACCCCCTGGACTACTATCTCCTGGGAGCTAGACCCGCTGCCTAGTTTATGCTTAAACATCCTGGTAACTTATATTTTCCTTTTTGTTTCTCCATTTCACTTAATGATTTTCTATGTATTGTTGCAGACATCTCAACAGTGAGCATGCGCTGGACGATAGAAGTACAGCTCAATGTAGAGTACAAATGCAGGTTGTACAGCAGTTAGAGCTACAGGTAAAACCACATTTATTTTTAATATTACCTCAGTATGCCTCAAATTCCAGATTTCTGTAGTGTTCTGTAATGAGTTCCTGTGTACTCATTATTGAATGGAAGGTCCAAAACCTGTCATTGTCCTTTATTTTATTTTATTTTATTTTATTTTATTTTATTTTATTTTATTTTATTTTTTACCTCTTTGGGCAGGTTCAGCCCCAGTTCACTCTTTGGAACTGCTGCTCAGAGGTTTCCAAATTCTGGGCACCTGTGTGTATGCAGCCAACTCTCAGCGGCCACTTTGAATGTTTCCATCTCTCTCTCACTTTCCCTCTCTTCTCACTTCTCCTTTGCATTTTCTGGTTATCTGTTGTCAGTGTAAGTCCTCGACGTTGCTCATATGATTAAACTGGAGCTAGGAAGACAAGCTTGGGGAAAGAGAGTTTGAGAGAATGAATGTGAATGGAGAGAGAAAGAGCGAGCGAGACCAAGACGGCAAGGCAGTGCACGCAAAACCGTGTTTTCCCAAGTCGCAATGGAAGTTATATGTGGGTTTATTTCTCATTTTGCATTGTCCTTTTTTCTCTCCACCACTAAGAATAACTGAGAGTTCACTGTGCACATCTTAAACACACATGCACATAATCAGATATATTAATGTAGAGTGTATATATATATATAAAATCTAGTATTTAGAAACCCATTGGGCTACGTTGAATGTGCTTTATGACTAGGGAAAATAAAGTTTGCAGATTTTCCTGGGAATCACAGTGTGAGAGATGGGGCCTTTTGTTTTTAATGTGAGTTCTACTTCCGGGTATAACTTGATAAACTACCATATTTTAACAATAATTCCATTCTTGGTATAATTAATAGAAGATTAGTTTCTAAAACTAAAAATTAGGTCAGAAAAGGAGATTATTAAAATGTACAATTGCAACAGCCTGACCCTGCAAACCCCATTTATGCAGCCGAGTTCCAAAATGCTTTTGAGTGCTTGATGACTCACAGTGGCTTCTTCCTCTGGCTGGTTTAGTGTAGGCAAGAGGTTAGCCGACTAGGGGAAATTAAAACAATATTGTACATTATATTGTTACCAGCCATCGAAAAGCCTATTTTGTATGCAAGACAGCAATGCTGAGATATATGGAGAGCCCTAGGCTAAGTACAGAAGATAATTACATTTGGAATTTTACTGAGTTAAGTCATTTACAGCTTCAAATAGTTGCAGAGAAAAATCAGCCAAAATACACTTAAACTTTTTGTTGTGACTTTTCAGGATAGAAAGGATTTTTTTTAAATTAGTTATCATCTTATATGACCAATTACATTTTTTTAGTAGAATTTGTCTCAAAAGTTATTTGTGTTAGCCAGTTAATATTTTTCCATTCAAACTCTGGATATAAACTTATTAGAACAGTAAGATATTTATACAAGAAAAGGGCACATCATAAAATCTCAACATTTTAAAATAAGTCTTTGGAAACATCTTTAAATTAACATGTTTATTGAGAAGAAAAAAACAGTAGTAGATGTAACCCACCCACAGAGTTCTTTTATGATTAAGACACAGCCCTTGACAAACTGGATTCAAAAGAATAAACTGGAAGATCTGGCCTATAATCACAGCCCTTTGGGAGGCCAAGGCGGGTGGATCACAAGGTCAGGAGTTCGAGACCAGCCTGGCCAATATGGTGAAACCCCGTCTCTACTAAAAATACAAAAATTAGCCAGGTGTGGTGGCGGGCACCTGTAATCCCAGCTCCTCGGGAGGCTGAGGCAAAAGAATTGCTTGAACCCGGGAGGTAGAGGTTGCAGTGAGCCAAGGTCGCGCCACTGCACTCCAGCCTGGGCGACAGAGTGAGACTCCATCTCAAAAAAAAAGAGAAAGAATAAACTACTTCCTACCAGAATTTGTGCATATTGGTGGTACTTATAAAGTGATAGGAGCTCCTGCATTTATTTATTTGATAACATTAAATTCTTAATGATGGGCTAAAATAAATCGTTGACTAGAATTGTCATGGTTTGTCAGGTAGCCGTTTCTAGACTACAGATTAGAGTGTTCAGCCATTGTTAATTACTCAAGAAGTGAGCATTTATTTTATGAATTATTCTTCGCTCTCCACAAAAAGAGGTCAGGAGAAGGAAAAGATTTAGACCATCATCAATAAATTAAGTGTTTATTTCCTGGCAGCTTTCATGTTGTTTTTTGGTGGGTGTGGCCTAGAAGTAGTACAAACATACAAGGATTCTTTGATTATTTATAGATTTCATTTATTTCTAGATTTCCTTTTATCCTTCAGCTATAAATCAAACTGAAGGCAGATTTTTCAACTTTGATAGACATCAAAGATGATCTGGCCAGAAGTTAGTACAATGTGGTCGTTACCTGTGATGTTCCTCATAATGTTTTTGTCGGGGAGTTTGCCGTAATGGAAGAAGGGACAGGCTAATTCTGACGTGTTCCATTTCTGCAAAGCTTGAGGGAATTATCAGAGTGATGACATAGACCTCATTGAGAGCAGGGGTTAGCAACCCACAGACCCCAGGCCAAATCTCACAAGCTAAGGAATGTTTTTATATTTTAAATGGTTGAGGGAAAAATCTAAAGAACATTATTTCGTGACTGGTGAAAAGTCTAGGAAATTCCAATTTCAGTGTCCATGCGTAAAATTATATGAGAACACAGCCATACTCATGCCCATTCATCTACTTATTACCTATTGCTGCTTTTGCACTACAGTAGGAGAGTCAAGTAATTGAAACTGAAATCTACATGGCCTGCAAAGCTGAAAATATTTATGATCTGGCTCTTACAGAAGTTTGCCAGGCACCCCTGGTCAAGAGGATCAGAAAAACAATTTATATTATAGTATTAGCAACTTGTCCCCTTAGGTTCTGGCTGCCTAAGCTCTGCTCACCCCCTTTTATCTCTTTCTTCTTAGCCAGGGTGTGTAAAACCAGTCTAGTCTCCACATGGGTCAATTTTCCCTACTAGCTCTTCACATGGCAAGTGCCTGCCAGTTTTGGAGGTCATGGAAAGCTGGACGAGGGATATTAATTCATTCTTTCATCCATCCATCCATCCATTCATCCACCCAGACATCCATTCATCCATCCACTTATTTAGCAAGCATTATTTTGAGCCTATCAGATAGCAGGAATCTTGCTGGAGCTACTGCAGAGTACAATGATTACAACAGATAAAGCTGCCCTCCAAGTTCTTACACTCTAGAAGGAAGAATAGACTACAAAATAATTTGCTAGTGAGACTGTCCATTCATTGGGCAGTGCTAGCTGACATTAACAGGTTCTTGAGAACACCAGAAATTTATTCAAGAGAGTTTCAATGCTAGAAAGGGGCCAAGCCAAAGCAGGTTATATCCATTAGTTATCATTCAATCAGATGAAATAGATGAGAAAATGTTAGCAATTTTTAGTATTTAAAGAACCCTTGCCCTGAGACACAGTTAAGAGAAGCCTTAACCAAGGAATTGATTGAGAGTCTTTGAGTTGAAGATCTACCACATATGGGGGCATTTGGGACACAGTACAGTTATACTCGAATCTATTCTTTATAGGCTTCCTCCTTCTCTGCAGTTCAGCATTGCTAGGTTTGTGCTGTTCCATTTGCCACTTAACATACCAGTGTCTAGAAACATACTTTTTAACTTACTTGACTACCAGTCATTGTGCCCATAGAACCTGAATTATTGGGGCAATCAGGTCCCTCCAGCAGCAGGAACACTTAAAGAGATGTGCTTGTCGTCAAACAGCCTATTTCTGTTTTCTGTTGGCATCGTCCCTCCCTTGTTCTCTCAGCCACAGACTGGTGCATCACCTCCTTTAGAGGGGATGACCTGCACATTACTGACCCAAAGCCTATTTCGTATTTCTTAAAGCATTTATCAGTCCAGGAAAAACCTGAACCTCCAAGTATCTCAGTGCGTTATAAAATTATCATTGATTAGCTTGAACTTGAAAAACATTTGTCCCACTTAGCACTACAGGAAAGAGCAGTTAAGTTTTCATCAATTCCCAAAGGGCGATGATCACTATATTAGAGTAGGAGGACAAATCTCCCCTGCCACTCAGACTCACAAGACCTCTCTCTTCAGCATGGTATGTAAGTGTTCACATGTGGTAGAGATAGACCACACATGTGCCCCATCGTAAAAGCAAACCCAGTAAGCTCAGATTGAATCTTACCATATACATCGATGGAGGTTCAGGATGTCTAACCTAGAGGGTCATCATAAAAGGATTCCACAGGAGAATTCAGAGGGCACAGTAGCTGTAGAAGCAACCAAAGCTGGTGAAGGTCACTTAAGTGCTGTGTACCTAGACAGCCTCCTTGAATCTAAACCCCAGAAAACTTTTACCCAAAATGGAAGGCCCTTGTGTCTCTGATCTATCAGACAAACCTCCCTAAAGAAAAAGATGCAATTTTTCCAAAATAACTACTGTTAGCCATAGGGGATAGTGGCTGGAGATGTTCCCCTTCACAGAGCTATCTGTACAATACTACACTTGAATTAAACTGAAAAGCTTTCAAGGCTGTACTGGTGAGATTTCAGGAAGCTGGGCAGAAATAAAGACAATGGGTTGTGGAGACTGATTTAGACTGTCTAATCAGCACTGTGCATGACAGCTGTCCTGTCCCTGTGTATTTAAAATATGACTTGAGGCCGGGCAGGCGTGGTGGCTCACGCCTGTAATACCAGCACTTTGGAAGGCTGAGGCGGGCAGATCACCTAAGGTCGGGAGTTCGAGACCAGCCTGACCAACATGGAGAAACCCCATCTCTAAAAATACAAAATTAGCCAGGCACAGTGGTACATGCCTGTAATCCCAGCTACACAGGCGGCTGAGGCAGGAGAATTGCTTGAACCTGGGAGGCGGAGGTTGCAGTGAGCCGAGATTGCGCCATTGCATTGCAGCCTGGGCAATAAGAGCAAAACTCCATCTCAAAAAAATTAATAATCATAAAATAAAATATGACTTGATTTACGAAACCACAGTTTTAATAGAAATACCAATTACAAAAGGCAAGGTACATCTATATTTGTTAAATTATTGTTGGAAGATGTAAAAATATATGGTGAATGTTTTCTTAGCGGTAGAAAGAATGTTTACGTAGAGCTTGTTAACAGGGAAGGGTTGGTTAATTCCATTCTCTTGTTGCAACCTTCTACTGGTCTTATTTGGAGAAGAGTCAAGAAGACATCTCAGTGGGCCTTCTGAGCCTTTTCAAACATTTCCTACTGCATTTCATTATTGCAAAGACAGTTATAATTTTTAAACATTTTACCAGTGGACCCCAGCTATTAACTGGGATCTAAAAGTGTAAACCCTGAGAGGTGTGTGAGTTCCTTATACTATACACATAGACACCTAACAGTGAGACAGACACCATAAAAATCATTTGGGTCGATGACATACATGGCTTTTTGAAATCAGGGAATGCAGTAAGATTTCATCTGTTCTTTTTTGACAGATTCTTTTGGAATGATGTACAGATGAGATGAGTTAGAAATGGAATGGAGCAAAGTTCCCATAATCAGTATACATAATCTTATACAGGTTATGAAATGTGCAGTCTTCCCTCCACTCCCACCATGACAGAGGGACAGAGACACAGGAACTAGAAAGTTGTTGAGGATAAGAACTCCCCACTGAGAAATGCCATGGCCAGGATTGTAAGGAAACACTTGAAGCTTCCGCGATATTGGGCCCCCACTGTCCACCGGCCGTGGGCCTAGGGATTTAAATTCATATGAATCCAGATTACTTGGGTCCTCTTAGGTGGGACATTCATATGAACTCTTCCAGCCTCTAAGCTAAAGAAGAGATGTCACAAAAAGTTGCAGTGGTGGTTGGATTTTAATTCCGTTTGGGGAAAAGGGGAAACCATCTGATTTCACAGACAGAAAAAAAAAAAAATACAAAAAACATCTGACAGAATTGACTTCACTTAGGAAGCTGAGACAGTGGTACAGATACATATTTCTGATCACATATATTGGTTTTAATTTGTTCTGTGATCATGTGACATTGCTAAACTGCTGTATATTTTTTCTGATGGATGAAGATGTCCTGATGTTTTCATCATGTGTCATGGGGGCAGGTTCAGGACAGGCTCCCTACAACCCCTCAGCCTCTAGGCCCTTTAAAATGAATATTGAAAGCAGACAAGGGAAAAAGGAATCAACCAAACCAAGGTTGATCTGCCTGGCAGGAGACGGGGGTGGAGGTGTGTGTACCTTTTATTCTTTAATGATTTTATTCCATTCAGTCACTACTTACCAAGCACCTATTATATAGGGAGCACTGGATACAGATAAGTAAGGTGGTGTGGCCTCTTCCCGTAATACACAACCTAGTAGGGTAAGACCAGGATGCCTTTAACTTCCCTGCCAGGCAGAGTTTCTAAAAGCGAGGGGTGAGGGATTGGGGAAGGTGACAGTGGAAAGGGTTGTTGGCAAGGACATTCCAGGCCAAGGGAGCCATGGAAGACGTTGCCTAGATTGTAGGATAAGGAAGAAAGGACAGTGGAAGGATATATTGCTCTTAAAATTAATCTGTCTGTTTAACACGAAATAGGGTGACCAACTGTCCCAGTTTACTTTCTTGGACTGAAGGGATTCCTGGGAGTTGGGATTTTCAGTTTCAAAACTGGAAGAGTCCTGGGCAAGCTGGGAGGAGTTGGGTCACCCTACTCCACTAGCTGTGGGAGAGAGCTATTGAATGCCCCATCTTCTGCTTGTAATTATCTCATCTGGCTTGGAAACCATTTGACTGGCCAGCTGTTGAGCTCCTGCTGTATGCCAGGGCACTGTCCTAGGTGCCTTATGTCCCGAATTTCTTGGAATCCCCACAGTCCCTCTGTGAGTAGACACCACCCTATTTCCTTGATTCTAAGAGTCACCTTTTTTTCTTTTTCTTTTTCTTTTTCTTCTTTTGAGACGGAGTTTTGCTCTGTCGCCCAGGCTGGAGTGTAGGTGGCAGGATCTCGGCTCACTGCAACTTCCACCTCCCGGGTTCAAGCGATTCTCCTGACTCGGTCTCCCAAGTAGCTGGGACTATAGGCATGTGCCACCATGCCCTGCTAATTTTTGTATTTTTAGTAGAGACAGGTTTCATCATGTTGGCCAGCATGATCTCAAATTCCTGAGCTCAAGGGATCCGCCTGCCTCGGCCTCCCAAAGTGCTGGGATTACAGGCCAGTGTGCCCAGCTAGGAGTCACTTTTTAAAAGAAAAATATAACATTTGGAAATCAATATATGTCTTACATTTAATGAGTGTGTTTAATGTAATGTTTCTTCTCATTCTTTGAGAAGGTATTACTAAATCCATGGTTATTTTAACTACCACTGGCCTCTTAGAGTCAAAGAAATAATTTGCAGGGATCCCTCCCAGATGAGGAAACTGAAGTTTAGGAGGTCTGATTAACTTGTTTAATGCCAATGGCGAATAAGGGCAGAGCCCAGGAGGTTAACCCAGCCTTTGTAGCCTGTGCTCCTTTTATTGTGGGATCCTGCCTTAACGCTTCCACCCAGAGGATCATTGTGGCCCAGCTGGGCTCTATGCAGGAACTGGTTTTAAAACCTGGCTTTGGGGGCCATGCCACTCTGCCTTGTGAAGCTCTGTCCTGGGCATTCCATGGTAGCAAGGCAAGGCTGGAGTCCGGTGACACTGGGATCACTCCAACATCTCCCAAATCATCTACACCAGGAATTGTAAGCTCTAAGAAAATGTCAGCAGGGAGAAAAGTGCACAAGTTTCAGTAGCAGAGGGAGACATTAATCCTAACACAAATCAATTACCGTACGAACTTTACATGTGATTACTGTACCATTAGTGGTGCTATTTGTAATCACACCAGCCTCCTAGACTTTAGCAAATTTATTATCTGTAATGTATCCCCCTTTGGCCCTGTCTAACCCTGTTTGAGGCAATACTCAGGACAGTTCCTATACTAGCGGCCTCACAGAGCCTCCTGATATTCCCTGCACAAGCCCTGAGCACATCGGGGAAAGAGAGGTCCTAACAGCACGGTAGTTCCATATTGCCAGTGCTTTGTAACTGGAGCCAAGAAAAAGAAGAGAGAGAGTCTCTGGGTTTCTCACTTCCATGTCCTTCTGTGAAAACCACGACACTTATTTTTCATAATTTAAAATCCTGCCTTACTCTGGGAGCATTAGAATTCCTAGACTATGACTTAGTATTAGTGTGCGTCTGCTTTAAATGTCAAGAGAGTCTTTAATAATAACATGTAAGGAATGTTAAGATGGTGACAGAGTACAATAAAAGGGAAATTCTTCGATTGGGGTGCAATGAGCCATATATTGCCCACCACCTGAATGCGGTAGTTGGTGTGAAAGAAATCGTTTAAAAGTTTTTCACTGGTACTAAGTTCTGAAGCCATAGTTTGACAAGGTGGGTCAAAAATAATTGGTAAATGCTCAGTTTGGTAGAGTAATTTGAGTTCTGCTCCTTCTAGTCACTGCTTTTTCTCCCCCTTGTTTTTCTTCTTTTCATCGTATGTACTTCAGAGACCTGTGTTATTGGATATACCCTGCCTAAGTAACTGGATATACCCTGCCTAAGTAACTGGATATGCTTGGCCCACATCGGGTTAATCTCTTTGGATCATGATTGTATACGAAACTACTGAGGAAACGTATACAGCCACTGTTTAAGGCCTTCTCAGTCCATGGCAGAAAGTAGTGTCTCTCACTTAACTTGATTAAACTTGGACACTTGGGGTCCTTATTTAAAAATACCTACTTCCAAGTCTCACTGTTGGAGTGTTGGCTCCAGCATGTTTAGGTGAGACCGCAGTCGTTTCACTTGGAGATCATCATTGTATGGGATAATCTGAACTCATGCATTCATTTAGGTGCCTCTGAAAACTCCATGTGCCCCCCTTCCCTGGAGATTCTTTGAAAAGACACCTTCTTTTCATAATTTAAAATCCCGTCTAACTCTAGGAACAGTAGTTCAGCATGAGAGCAGGGAGGGAGACTAAGACCTATGATTTGAGTTATTGTCCCAGGTGATTCTTAGAATCACACTAGTGTGGGAAACTCAGACCAAGCATCATACAACTGGGACCCTAGTCTTATTTCTGCCCCTTCCCAGTTCCCTGACCTCAGATATGTTTACCTTGTAAACCTCAGTTTCCCCAATTATAAAACAGAATAGGATTAATGGATTTGAAATAGCCACAGTAGCCTTTACCTCTGTTAAATCAAAGGAGTGTCTTGGCCCTTTCTTCTCATCTGTCCTCAAGAAGTCTAGCATTTTTACACATACAAAGCCCTTCATTTATTTCAGCAGAGTTTTGTTTCTCACGAGTGAGAACTGCCAAATTGGCCTTAAAATGATTAGTCCTCCTGACAACATAGAAAATGGTGATGTTAAATGAACCCCAAACCATGTTCCCTTTTCTCTGTTAAAATAATGAGTTTAATCTTAGTTTGTATCTTTGAGGATGTTGAATGGAACTCCTAGCCTTTGGCAGTTATCAGTGGCTCTGGTGCAATACACAAATTCTGATCTTTCACAGCCCAGACTGTCTTAAACCTAATTTGAGGCCATGGTTAATAGAAGAGGAGATGACCTATTTCGGCCAAAGGGTAGAAAAATATTTGCCCAAGATGAGGGGAAGATACAGTAAGAACCTGAGACAAATTGATAGGAAGTGGGCTTCGTCTTTCCTTCGCTTTCTGTTCCATTCTTTAAACGATCAAAATTATTTCCCTTCCCAGTTAGCCCAACTGCAAACTCCATTGAACCCCTGTTAGGCAGATCCAGATTTCAAACATATACTCAGCCAGTAGTTTAAATACACTGGACCGATTTCACTTTTCTTAAAAAAAAAAAATTAGAAAGTTGTTGAGCATTCATAAAGCACTAGTCATTTTGCTAAGCTTGTTATGTGCAAGACCTCATCTGATCTTCAGAACACCCCTTCAGAGTTCAGAGATGATCATTCCGTATTTAGAAGGAGAAACTTGGTAATTAAAAAGGTTACATAATGTGCTGAGTCACTGAGCCAGGATTTGAACACAGCACGGTGTGATTGTTGTGTCCACATCCTTAACCGTTTTCACCCTGCCATCGTTCTACAGAATGGTTGAACAAATTCAGTAGATTAAAATGACCCCTGCACAAGCAGCTCCCTCTAATGTGTAGGCCGTTGTCATTTCCTTTATGCTAGATACTCATTCCATACCCACTGGGAAAGTTTTTTAGAGAGTAATTCTCTTCTGATATTTCAACACAAATTTTCTCTTTAATTTGCCAACCAAATTTTAGTGGGCCTTCGGATTGAATGTCTCAACCTCCTTTTCTTTGCTTTTCATGGAATTCATAGTTTAAGAGGAAATGCTGGAATATGCTTGCTAATATTAAATGTTTGTATCTTCATATTTTAATAATGAAAGGATGCCGTGAAAATTGATGGGGATGGTGAGCTCATGGGATGATGGCATAAAAAGTAATAAAGAATGTGAAAGCTTTTGGAAGGAGCAGTTAGTATTATAAATGCAAGACAGACATTGTAGACAGGATGTGGTTTCAATAGGTGTGAATGTTTAGCCTTTTTGCCTAAAAAAAAGAAAAACTGAATTTGGCGGGTTTCTTTCTGTAATTGTTAAAACAGTTTGTGTTAGAGCTGTAATTGATTTAAAGTCTAAAACTCATTCAAGAGTATGATACTACACATTAGTTTTCACTAACCAAACAAAACCAAAAAGTTAGATTTTTGCCTTTTTGTGTAACCTTGTCCATCTTTTAGAAAAGCAGAACTAGGGTGGTACAATTGAGGTTCCTGGATAATTCTCAGAATTGATGATGAATTCTAAGCAATGTGCTCATGGAAAAATACAAAAATGTTTCCGATGGCAGTTACTTCCAGGGTTTATGAAAGTGGCTGTGTATACAAATTCTAGGTATGTGTTTGCAATGTAGTGTTGCTACCTTTGGCTGACCAGTAAAAGATCAGCTTGGTAGACATTTGGATGGAAATATGGAGAAGATGTTTCCTTTAAATGCCCAGGATTTGGATTTTCCTTATACCACACTTAGTGGTACAAGGTATAATTGCTACATCAACAACGTTTACCCCCAAATTAAGTCACAATTAATATTCAGCAGACTTCAGTAAATATCACCTCTCACCCTTTAATTTGTATTGTTCAGCATGACAGACTACTGCTTGTTTTTAAGAAAAATACAACTGATTTCTTAATTCCTTCTGGCCTTTGATAACTTTAAAAGAAAACATTTCTTAAAAAGTCTGAGTATTTGACATCAAAAAGCTTAGGATACTTACATTTAAAAAAATAATAATAATAATGGCAGAAAAATAGCATTCCCAACATTTTAATTGTTCTAAGCCTCTTTGGAAAACTAAATTCCTTTAGCATTATGTGTTCAGAGAATCTTTTAGTTTGGCTGTTCAATAACTTACTAAAGAACAGAGGAGGAATAACATCAAGTGGCTCCTAATATGGTATCATTTTCATTTCCTGTTTGTTGAAAGATAAATGCTAACACTGTACGGCTTTTTTTTTCTTTCTTTCTTAATTTATTCCTCCCTGAACCACAAGGGAATAAAAAGAAAAAAAAAATCAAATGTGATATGGCTGGAGACTGAGTCATCCAGTAGGGATAAGCTGAAAGCTTTTTCCCTTCTCCCTTTTGTACTCTTTCCCTTTTCTCCATCTTTCCACAATCCCCGACCCCTGTCCCCCTTCTTCCTTAGAAAATAACTGTATTTAAATAGATAAAGTATATTTGTTTTTTTATTTGGGAATAATTTGACTTTAAAAAACTTTATTTTTAAAGGATTTAAGGTTAATTATGTGACAGAACTAATGAGTCCCTCCTTAAATCTAAGGCATTATTTTGGACAAATGATGTACCAAAGTATTGAAATTAAACTGTATTCTCTCCCTCTCTCCTCTCTCTCTCATATTAATCTCTTCTCCATCTTCCCTAAATGCCACAGCTGTTCTCTTAACTATCCCTTTATCTTTAGGGGATATATTTCCCACTTCTTTTACAGAAGTAATCGTTATGTGTCCCCTATGCCCAACTGTCTTGAACTATTGAAAATATCGAGTTAAAGCAGTCCAAGCGAAGCATAAAGGATGTAGCTTCCAATCAGTAGTATTTGAGTGCCTACTATATATATCCAATTAGAAACTTGTGTGACTTCAGAAGATCTTTTTTTATAGAATAAGGAGACTTAAATTATTAAGATGAGACTAGCACATAGCAGGTACTCAAATCTTGAGTAAATTGAATGAGCAAGCTTGTTCTACACTCGTTTGAAAATGGGAACCTGTCATCCCTTGGAGCCTGCTCCTGGCCTGCTAATATCATTTGCCAGCACTGTCTTAATCTATGCCTACCTGTTAAGAAAGATGAAGCTAATTTTGCGTAAATGTATCCATCGGTCTAGGAGTTTTTCCACAACCACAACAGATGAATTTATGGGTTTTAGCTACCTAGCTCACTTTCCCTTGGCTTTTCTCATGAATAAGGTTGGTTAATAGGCATGATTCACATTTGTCTTTTAGCTGTCTGTGTTCCATGGGACTGCGTGGTGCCAGCAGGTCTAGAACTTCCCAGTTAAAGTCTAATGCATCTTGTGTTGAGAAATCTCACACCAACACCTCCGGTTACTTCGAGTTTGGCAATGGTCATGTAGATTTCAAAAACAAGCAATGAAAATGATTTTATCATGTGCTGTGGTGCCATAGCGTAATTTGTAATATGTATCATTTTTGGTGTTAAGAGCCATGCATCTTTATTCAGAGAAATAACAAAGCATTTTCTTCCTGCCAGCTTGCAAAAGACAAAGAGCGCCTGCAAGCCATGATGACCCACCTGCATGTGAAGTCTACAGAACCCAAAGCCGCCCCTCAGCCCGTAAGTATTGATCCCCACCAAGGGGAAAAAAACAAAACTCACAGTATTCCTTTTCTACTTCCCCACCCCAAACGGAGGAAGGAGGACCAGCCTACTTTGGTGGAGCTTTGAGTTTTGAGGGCCTTAGATTCATGCGACTGTTTCTGGTTACCCTTTATGATGAAGGTCATATGCTAGGCATTTGGGGAGATACAGGATGATTCAGATATGGTCCTTGCCCATAAGACTCAAGCACCCAGCTCTTCTTTAAAGGCAGAATGATTGGTGCCCAAGCAAGGTACTGAAATGCATTATGAGAGCTCCCTGGAAAAAGAAAATCTTTCTGAATGGTAGGAACGCAGAGAAGACAGCTAAACCATGACAGCAAAGCAAAGAGGCATTTCAGCTCGGGTAAGCTGAGAGACAGTGGTGTGTAGGAAAAAGAGCAGGGAGTAGTCCAGTCTAACTCTTAACAGAGGAAAGACATAGGAAACCTAGTGTTGGAATAGTCAGAGGCTAAATTATGGAGAGGCTCTAATGGTTACTAAGGAGTTTGAAATGAAAATTATTCCTTCACAGGAGACCAAACACAGTACACTGAAATTACATTTAATTTGTAAGAATCTCCTCTTTCTTGCCTTATTCCCTTTTACTGGACCTTGAAGGGTGTCATCCCAGCACAGGCTGTTAATATCGAAGCAGAAGGATCGTGTCTGAACCTAAAAGTTTGTCTTGGACCTCCTTCCTTGTAATAAATCGATCTCTTTAATGGTCATATTCCTCTTACATTTCTAAAATTCTCCTAGTAGCTTTAACTGATTATTCAAAATGGAGACAGTGCTTTGCTTCTTGATTTTAAGATTTGTAAAATTTAAAGGTACACTGCCTTTATTTGATTTTGCTTGGAGTCACTGTGTGAAAATTAATTGAGCGTTGACAATCTATAGTTAGTACCAGCGATTTTAATCAATATGCAATGATGCAGCGTAATGGCAAAGTATTGGTTTATCTGTTTTGACTGATTTTTTTCTATAAATAAAGCAAACATACACCCATATATGTATGATTTATGGTGATAGAAATAAAACGGAGTCAGACTATTAACCCAGCAAATATGGTAGCCTGCCAAGATGCAGTTGGCAGGAAAATTAATGTCTGAAACAGAACACATTACTGAGATATAGGACATAAAATCATTAAACACTTCGTGCATCCATTTTTACTAGGAAGGAGTCCTTAGTTTCCGTGTATTTTACAGTAAATGGCTGTGGGACTAGATGTGTAGGCTACCAAAAAGAAAGGAAAAAAAGAACCAGGTCATTCACTGTTGTGGCATCAGTAGTCAGCTGTGCTATTTCTAGCAACCCCTCCTTCTAGAACCCAGCTAAGCAAAATGGTGAGCCTCTGAGACAACTTGGCTGAAGTCATCTCGAAGAAGCGTAGCCAATTGCACAGGGCATTCACTGCCTTGGAACTTTTTGAAAGTCTTCAGATGGCTTTAGTGAAATGGTTTTCCCAGATTGAAGGGTTCAAATCTTTGCACCTAGCAACAAGCGAGAGAATGAGATTATCTCTGTCTTCCTCCACGGATTAAAAACAGTGATAGGATAATGGTTGGACCCAGCACTGTAGGCCTGGATCTTGGGGCTTCTTGGGAAGAGGAAGGATACGATTAAAGATAAGGAACTACAAAACCCCGTAGGGCGCTTGGCGAGTGACCGGGCTGGGTGTTGGCAGAGAGCACCATGTGTGTAAGCCCCTGTGGGCCACAAAAGGACCATTGGGATTCTTCACGTGGACCAGTGTTAAGCAGCCGGTAAACAGGGAAAAGCATTGGGGGAGGTGAACAGGGATGGAAGGTTTGTCTTGATTAGTATTAAAAAAAAATGTTTTACATTCTAGAAAATTATAACTTTGAAGGGGACCTCCTACTAAATTTATTTTTAACTGCCCTATTGAAAATTCTCTACCACTAGTCAACATTATCTCTTAGTAGCTCAGCACAGTATTTCTTTATTAAAAGAAATCGGCACGAATATTTTTGACTGAAAAATTAATAGCTTTTGAATTCATACACAGCAGGTTTTCTTTTGCAAAGAAGTCCAATATCGCTGCACAGCACTTCTATAACCATTTATTTAGAGTCCAAGTCAAACCTTTGACAGCTAGAGCAGCGCTACAAGCCAATATAAAGAACTCCAAGATGTAAACCAACAATAGGCCGTCTGTGTGAGGTTTGCCATTGTCAAATACATAGATTGTTTGGATTAGTTTATGTAAATGTACTGTTGTATTACCCTTTGAAAAAAAAAAAGATCACATTTGTGTATGAAAAGTGGTTCCCTTCACAGGCAGCATTATAAATTCCTTATCCTTTAACTTACATGTAAGAAGTAAAAATTGGTGCCTGACAAGCAGATATTGTGTGACACTCTGTTGTCGGAGTGAACCTGCCTTCTTTTCATTTATTGGAAAATAGAAAATTTTATTAAAGATACCATCTTATAAATCAGGAATTATTAAAATATGTATAGGTGAGGCATTGGGAAATTAATTATAAAAGGTAGACGTGTAATGTTTTGCATAAATTTTCACTTCTTTGCCAAAAAGAAAAAAAAAAAGGGCACACACATACAGCAAACCCTTGATGCTTTCAACTTTAAGGGCCCAGAGCTATCTGGTGACTGATTCTCATGTGCAAAATATTCCCTGCAGTCTGTAATTAATTTATTCCGCCCTAAATAATAGAATGCATGGCGTTTGTTTGAATGAGTATCCTTCTAGAATCTTTAATTTGAAACAAGCAGTCACCAGGATTCAAATCTAACCATAGATGGGGACTTTCATGTTACAACCTTGCCAGTAAGTTCATGAAGCTTTTTCTTTTTTCCATTTCTGTGTAGAAGAAACCTCGTGTTTATTTTAAAATTCTTAGTCACTAAGTGATAGAATGCTTTGCTGTAAATGTTGCTTTTCACTAAATGCCATTTGGGTGTTAAGTGTCATTTGCTGTATCCAATCATCCAACCAGTCCTCATTTCATTGCATCAAAGAAACTGCTAAAACGTTCTTAGATTGTTTTTACATCAGCTCATAGACGCATTTTCTGGATCTTATTGTGGGACTCATCAGATTTGGATAGTTAGAGGATACGCTCATCTCGGGAAGGTGCCCAAGTTTTTGGACATGGATCTGAGGAAGAAAGCTTATGGGTGAACTGGGGCAGGAGCTCACGGGCTTCCCATCGCTCAGACTCCTTCGACGGCCTTTCTTCCTGCTTGCTGTCACATCTCTTTAAACCTAAGTAAAATCTTCCTTTCAGAACAAAACCAAAGACTCAAGGTGCAGTTTGGTTATGGAAAGGGAATTTCTGCATTTAAAATCAAACTATTCCATCAACAAATATTTCTTGAGCATGTGACATACGTGACAAGTAGTCAGTCACGTGAGCAAGGCCCATCCCTGCCGTGGAGGTGTTCAGAGTCTGGTAAAAGAAATAACAGATAACTACATACATACTCACACAGTCTCACTTTCCGTGAATTGCACTACCTGTAAGTAGAACAGCTGACCCAGAATGGTAAAGTCAGGGGAGACTGCTGGGAGAAATGATGTCTAAGCTGAAACCTACAAGATGAGCAGGAAGAAATGGTAAGAGGTCAGCCTTGTGAACCTTTCCTTAGGTTAAGAGTGGGTGCACAAATCGGTCCCTCTGATTGGTGAGTATCAGTGTAGAGGAAGAAAAGGAATAGCCAACATCAGTTAAGGCAAGCTTTTCAAACTTTTAATTTTATAAAGACTGGACCCTGCGTGGACTTATGTAGTATGTGTAAGTTGACCAGAGCAGCCCTAAGTTCTAGCTATCAGGTACATAGAGCAGAAAAGCAGTTCTTACATTTAGAATGGCCACATTTCTTGTTATTTTAAAAGATTCTATTCTTTTCTATGGAAAGAAAAGCAAAAACAATAGTAAACTGCCCTAATGAAAATGATTGATATTCTTTTGTTCCAGACTCAGTAAACATTCTCAAAGTAAACACCCAAATGTCTTGCTTGGAGGTTAATTTCTCCGTGCTTACTCTGTGGAGAATTTGCCAAGATACTTCATTTGAGGGAGGGAGTGAAAAACTAAGAGGACAAAACAAAAACAAAAAGAAACATGTCTGTGGTATGATGACTTTATTAAATTACTACGGATTTCTTAAAAAGACTTTTCACACTCTGTCATTATGTCAGGAAAACACTGTAAATCGTATTTTATAATACTGAGTACATGAGAAGAACGCTTTGCTTTAGGGTATTCCTGCACATCAGAGAACAACTTCTGCTCCTGGAGATACCACATTCTTTTAGATTTGGTGGGCACGTAATTACAGTGTAGGTGGTATATTCTTCTTGACGAAAATCTTATAAAGCACTTACAGGAACTTGGATATTTGTAATGAAATACAGTATTAGATTTTCATTTTTATACATTTTCTTTTGCTCTAACCATAGCCATTAGGACTGTTTTGAAAGAGGTTTTAGCTCCTATAAAAACAAAGTGCCTCCCCGAAAAGAAAGGGTCTTTTAACTCTTCAAGGATCATTTGGGCTGCCTGGGTCCTTGCTTTAGAGTTGGAGAAATAATATTATTAAGCAGTCATAAAAAGGGATTCTTAGGCACAATACACAAAAGCTGTTTTATATACTGTTTTTCATTTAGTGCCCCCCCCCCCAACCTTTCAACCAGAATTTTTTTGTTTTTGCTTTTAGTATCCCTGCCAGTACCACCACCTTCTAAGTCATAACCTTCCACGAGTTCGCTTCTCTAAAACAGGGCCAGGCTGAGATGGTAAAGGAAAGGAAAGGAAAGGCTTGTAACAAAGGCTGCCACCCACTGTCCTGCCCTCCGCACGGCCTGGTAACGTCCCTCCAGCCTCAGAAAGGCCGTCTCTGAACTCAGTGATTCATGCCCAGAAATGACACTGCCATGCAGTTAAAGCAGGACTTGAGCTGGCTCAGGCCAGTAAAACAAGAGCAGAAAAACAAGTTCTGTGAGCCCGAAAGTCCCTACTATGCAGTTGTGTCCCTTGGTGTTTGGGTTTCAGGTTTGTCTTTTGTTCTCAGAATCTGTTTTCATGTGAGGCAAGAGCACAAACAAAAATAAAAATGAGTTCTTATGGGAATACTTACAAGTCTGTTTCTGTCAGGGGTTTACATCAGCAGTTAATTTTTTTAATGTGAGTGACTCATCATCTTTAAACAGGAGGGGAGATGATTACTGTTAAAAACTAAAGATTAATTAATTTAAAAAAAAAAAAGGGACTAAGCAGAATAGTGGGTAGCCAACCAAGTTTGAATAGTTTCGATGGCTAAAAGAAAAGCTGATGCCTGAGAGTAGAAATAAATTTAAAAAATAAAACCCTACAGCAATTTTAAATGACATAAGAATTTAACTTTTGGCCAGAGTTTCAAAGAGATTATCTTTGCTGAAATCATCACATGATGGAAACTTGCCATGTAGAAAATATCAGAGTTACTGACTTTTCTAAACATAGCAACTTCTTTTAAATAGAAAATGAACACAATAAGAAAAATAGGCTTTCCATCAGGAAAAGAAACCCTCCCAGTCCGTTCCCTTCCTGCTCCATGCCCCAGAAAAAATTATCTTTTAAAACCTGAACTGCAATCAGAAACACAAAGCACATATGCTTTCATTTCTAATTGATGATTACATTAAGATTTAATAGTTTACAATTAAGATGAATATTTCAAGATTACAGCAAAAACACACACCATTCCCCATTTGCTCTTCTGTTCTAAGTCTGTAATTAATTTTTTTTGGGGGGGCACTCTTTTTTCAAAGAGGCCTTAATTAAAAGAGCAGGTTTGGTTTGAACACAGAGCCTGTTTTGAATCTTTCTTCTCCATTCTTTCTCTCTCAACCTTCCCTTTCGAAGATGGTTTCTCCTCAAGACAAGCATGTGATCATCAAACAGAAGTTTAAAAGTTAAGAAACTTCTGTACCAGTTGACAAGGTTGACATTTCATTAACTTGTTGGTTCAGCCTTCAAATGATTTTGTGTGGCATAGCACCCTGTGTTTGCAGTGTACAGCTTTTTCTTCTTCCTTCCCTCACGGGCTAGTCATGTTTAATTTGGAATCTGGGCTCCTTTGGCAAATTAGCAATTAGAACAATTTTGTGGGAATATGTATATGTGTCATTAGTTTTCCTGCAAATTAATAGCAAGGGCAGAGGTCAGGCAGAAATTTTCCACTTGACTGCAGCTCCTCTATTGAGACTTGGCACTTGGTTTTGGAATGGCCACAGCTGCTCTCAGCCACCCTCTTCCTCTAGGAACTGTCTTTTAATTAGTTTACCTCATAGCCATCATTACAAATATTACTGCCTCCCCTCCTCGAAATAAAATTACTGTTTCTACAAAATATTCCAGTGACATCTTGCACCACTGCACATTGATGGTGGGGTCAGTCGAATGCAGCATTTAATCATTAGATCACCTCCATCCGCGTCTCCTAATTAGAGTCCTTACAATACATTTTTATCTGGTAATTAGCTGAGATTGGCTGCTTCCTCTGTGGCTTATTAGAGACAGCCCAGCAGTGGGTGTGAATCACGGTGTCATTTGTCAAGCCTGGTAAGCCCCCTCTCTGCTCTCTTCTGGCTCAGTATTTATTCCCACTTGCTAATGTTCAAAAGCCTCCAGAAAATTCTACCTTCATCTCTTCCTTTGTGGATTGTGCTAACTTGGAGGGATTTTATTTTTCGCTGTTGCTTTTTTTTTTTTTTTTTTTTTTTTTTTGGTAGAAAGAGTCCTAGTGGTGAGATCTTGGTAATAGCTACAAGACTCACATCCTTTCGGCATTTTGATGACATTTTACTGTGGGATTTGTCTATTCTTCTTAGCTGTGAACACCCAAAAAGATGGGCTTGCACTTGCTGAATGAGTTTTGATTTCTGACAATGAAACTGGAACTCAGTTAACTTGGTGATCTTCCTCCCAAAACTGAAAGGGAGCAGGCATGAAGGACATTTGTGTTTGTAATTTTCATTGCATCTTTCAGAAAGCCACAGTGTTTAGGGAAAAGTTCTTAAACTGAAAAGAGAAGCCAAGAAGTATAGTCAGTCCTCAGAGCTGCTTTGTGGTTACTGTGTACCTTTGCCCTTTGACTGACGTATGTGTTTGATGGTAAGCGCTTCAAGGGCAGCAATTAGCTGTTTTTGTCATTGTAGGACTAACTGCCTTATATTTGCTCAGTTACATGTGTTGATTGTCATGCATAAGCAGGGATAAAATGCTCTGCACGGAATCTTTTCCAAAAATGAGCATACAGAAAAATGAAACTGGTTAGTGTTCATTTTTCCTATTAACTAGGCATAAGATGATTATACAAAGGACCTAGAATCATACAAGTGTGTGGTTTGACCTTGGGTCTGGGTTGGGAATATGGGCAAATTATTTAATCTCTTCAAGCCTCAGTTTGCTTATCTGTAAAGTATGAGTAATAACATCTCAGATATTAGTGGTGGTATGAGAATTAAAGGAGACCACACAGTGGCAGGTGGTTTAAAACATGATTTTTACAAATGTTACCCATGACTTTCCAAAGCGCTCTGAGATTCTTAGGCTTAGCAGCATCTGAATTATAAAAGCTGTATATTTATGAGCATTAGCCTTTCATGCACTAATTTCCTTGACCCTTTGCTTGGGCTGATGCTTATACGTACTGTTCCTGGACTTGGTCAGTGATTAAGGCCCGAGGTGAAGAAGAGGTCAGCCCCAACTCCTCCCCGCTTGGCTTCTCAGCTCTGCCCCATCCTGCGGCTGCTACTCTGAACTGTTCACACTTAGTTTGCAAATGTGTGTCAGAAAGCCAGGTTTCCAGCATTATAGAGAAAAACCCGCTCATGGCATCTGCTCAGCTTGCTGGGGCATTTGTAAGGGCAGTGCCATCTCCAGAGCTTGCTCTTCGCAGGCATTGTCTCTTGCTCACCGAGTCAACATGCTACGCTGAAAATAAAAAGGAAAGCACAACTCAAAGCTCACAACATTCTGTTTCCAGCGCCATGTTTACATTTTTCCATTAGTATTTCTTCATGATATTTGATCTTTCTTTTCTTCAGGTTCATTGCTTTTTTATGAAACTCTCCTGAAACATATTAGAGAGGATTCTCAGGCCCCCCTCCCTTTTTTTTTTTTTTAACTAGAGTATGAGTAAAGGTCGAGTCTTCCCAACATATTGGAACTCTCTTTTAATAAGTTCTCTGATTATGATCTCAGAGGAATCTCATTTTTAATACCTTCCACAAATACTGCCTTGTACTTAAGACTGACTATAGCAATGGTGAATTAGACTTGGTGAAATAGACTTACTATGGTAAATGATTTGAAATCTGGTTTGAGAAAATATTACCAAGTAAGCCTACTTTGCTGAAGTTTATTGGATTTTAGGGTGGGTCTGTGTATCTGAGACAGCACATAAACAGTAATACATACGCTGAAAACAACCAAATTCTTCAGCATTGCCAGACGTAAAATAATATTTCTGTTGCAACAAATTTTGGGGAAGGGTTATGCCTTTTAGTATTTGTAAGAACAGTACTTTAAGGTGAAGATAAGAAAGATAAATTGAAACAGTGCTCATTAATTTTTTTTTTTTTTTTTTTTTTTTTTTTTTTTTTTTTGAGGTAGAGTCTCACTCTATCAATCACCCAGGCTGGAATGCAGTGGTGATCTCAGCTCACTGCAACCTCTGCCTCCCAGACTCAAGCTGTCTTCCCACCTCAGCCTCCTAAGTAGCTGGGACTACAGGCATGTGCCACCACACATGGCTAATGTGTGTGTGTGTGTGTGCGTTAATAGAGACAGAGTTTCACCATGTTGTCCAGCCTGGTTTCAAACTCCTGGACTCAAGAGATCCTCCCACCTCAGCCTCCCAAGGTGCTGGGATTACAGGTGTGAGCCACCGTGCCCGGCCTATTTTATTCTCTTCTACTTCAAATAAATAAGTAATATTCATTTCCTAACTTGAAGCAGATTATTTCCCATTTTATAGAACATTCAAAACTTGAAGGAAAAAAATCAAAAACCTCAGTTCCAGATCTCCCATATTCTATAAAAGAATGTCACAATAAAAAAAATTAACAGATCCCAAGCCAGTATTTGATAGATTTAATAAAGGTTATTCGTAATGCTGTTAAGGATTATTTTCTGCCAACTGATTGATAGAAACAAATGACAGCTTGTGGGGTCAGGCCCATTGTGTGTAATATGAGTAATAGGCCACACATATTTGCAGGAGTTCTCGTCATCCACGAAGCTGCATGAGGGAGCTCAGTAGGCTCTTCCTGGGCTGTCTAGTATGGTAGCTACTAGCCACCTGGGGCTCTTTCCATTTAAATTTATTAAAGTTTAATTTTAATAAAAATCAAGTAAAAACAGCTCTTTGGTTGTGCTAGCATATTGCAGAAATTCTGCTGGACGCTTCAGATCTACACCAGCGTATCCCAACTGGTGTCACCTAAAATATTCAGCTTCACTGGTATTGCTAATGACTTCTCTCCCTCTTTGAGGTTGACAAGGCCTGATGGGCGATTAAAGCCTATAGGTGAGCCATCACAATGAAATAAATGTCTTGACTCAGGGTTTCTCACACTCCCTCAGGTAGGTAACCCCTTTTTGAGCCTGTAAACACCCATGTAGCAGCCTTTGGAAAAGAGGCCGCTGCCAGAGATATCTTACACTACATCCTAAGTGAATTCACGCAGGACTCACCTTGTGTTTCGGTTCATGGTAAACATATCATCTACGTAGAGGAAGAAACAGTGCCCATGCATCCTCTGTGTTACTCCTGCTAGATGTGGTTCCTGGGTTGCTCTGGTTTTCTGAAGGTCTTCTAAGACGTTGTTTTTTTCCTTGCAGTTGAATCTGGTATCAAGTGTCACTCTCTCCAAGTCCGCATCGGAGGCTTCTCCACAGAGCTTACCTCATACTCCAACGACCCCAACCGCCCCCCTGACTCCCGTCACCCAAGGCCCCTCTGTCATCACAACCACCAGCATGCACACGGTGGGACCCATCCGCAGGCGGTACTCAGACAAATACAACGTGCCCATTTCGTCAGGTAGATACTCCACCTTTTGCCTCACGTAGAGTTGTAATCTGCAATTCTTGTAGACCAGCCCCTTTTTAAAAAGTGATAATTAATAGGACAATGATTCTTATTCAGCAGATATTGCGCAGAACCAAGAATTTTATAAGAATGCAGAAGTTAGACCACCATTTACATATGCATCTTTAATTAGGCAGGTAAGTAAATAACACAGTATATGAAATTCTGTCAGAAGGTATATGTGTACATGGATATATATTGATGAAGTAGATTTAAAACCGTTTAGTATGCAAGCATGCTGAAACCTTTTCTATAAGGTTTTTTAAAACTGCAATATATAACATAATTGCTTTTGATTAAGTATTACAATACGATGTGATTATTAGGAAATTCATTTCACACAACAGTGAAAATGAGCCTGTTTAAAGATGGCAAGTCAATTATCACAAGCTACAGTAATCTCTGATCCCTAGAATTAATCTGAGCTCTAAATAATTACTGAGCTTTAATCAGCTAGTGAAATGTTTTGCATTTCTCTTTGATTCTGCTTTATGAATGACTAATAAATTAATATTTCTGTACGGAAACAGAAATAAAAACTCAAAACAATTAGATAATTCCATTTTGAATTTTGCTATTGAACTGTTAAATACAACCGTTAATCTTAGATCATTTTGTAAAACCTTTCTCAGGATTTAGCTCTGAATCACAGTGATTTTATATTTTCGAGAAACTGTGTAATGACGACTCTGCTGATTTGGTCATAAATTATCTTCTGTTACATTTTGCTTCACAGGCCATTCTCGAATCTCCAGAAAAGCAGCTAACACTAAATGAGATCTATAACTGGTTCACACGAATGTTTGCTTACTTCCGACGCAACGCGGCCACGTGGAAGGTAAGCTTTCTCAGGCCTGCTTATTCTTGGATCTTGACGTTCATAGAACAGTTTGTTGTTGATAAAATGCAGTTGTGCTATAAGGAAGCTACATTTATATTGTTTTGATACTCTTAAAGTGTCCAATCTCTAGGTGTATTTGATTGGGAAAATAGTGCCGTTGTGGTTGAAATGCTCTGATGGAAGACTCCCATTATACCAGCATCAGCAGTGTGGAGGGGCCAGCCAGTAAAGTGATCTCTCTGGTTGGAATATGTAGAGAAAAGGAGACAACACCGTCGCCCAGAAGTGGAGGTTGCCATATTACTTGCACAAACCTCATGCCCTTAGGTCTTCAACCACAGCCGATATTTGCAGAGATGTTATCTCCAGAGATGGAACCTGGAGAAATGACCAAATTTGACACAGCCTTCAATGGTTGGATAAATAGCTCATTAACCCAATTAGTAGAGAAAGCTGTGCAATCCAAGCACTAGCACTGTTTGTAGGAGTTATTAATGGAGAACACAATGTATTATTAAGGGGTAGGGATTTTTGTTTTTCTTTTTTTGGTTTTAAGTCAAGAGATTGTCAGCCAGGCACAGTGGCTCATGCCTATAATCCCAGCACTTTGGGAGGCTAAGGCAAGAGGATCACTTGAGCTCAGGAGTTAGAGACCAGCCTGGGCAACATAGCGAGACCCTGTCTCTACAAAAAAAAATTCAATAAATTAGCCAGGCATGGTGGCATGCACCTGTGGTCAACAGCTACTCCAGAGGCAGAGGTGGGACGATTGCTTGAGGCAAGGAGGTTGAGGCTGCAGTGAGCCCTGTTCATGCCACTGCACTCCAGCCTGGGCAACAGAGCAAGACCCTGTCTCAAAAAAAAAAAAAAAAAAAAGGAGATTGTCCGTCATAGATATACTAAGGAAGAAAAGTAGATTTCGAACTTCATTATAATACTATTTGCTGTAAAAACAAGTCAAATTGCATAGCTCTTTATTGGATGCCCCCAGCAGTGCTTGGGGTCATATATGGCTTACCTCATTCCCAGGTCAGCAGCTGGTTCAAAGATTCCACTGGTATTTACTCCCTTATATTAGATTGAGCCCTCACATATTTTTGGGCTTTCCCATTTTCAATTTCTTGGTGTCTAATATTCTTGCTTATAGAAGGGGACAGGTACACTCTGTCATTTGTATTTTTGCATTTTTTTTACCACCTGGAATTCTTGTAATCCCTGAAATCCAAAACATTTAGAGACATGTGATAACAAACATTTGAGGCTATTTTTACATGCCATTAATCTAAATATGATAAGGATGTGTTACAGGACACAAGGAAAACTTCCTTCGCTTGAAATAAATGCCTTCCTTGCTAATTCCTTAATTTTATACTGGAGAAAAACCAAAGCAAAAAACAGAAAAATACATTTCCTCTGTTAAGTTCCTGATAAATTAGCATTTTAAAAGAAAACGAATATAACCATAGAATTAATTCATCAACTTTACAGAGCTGTGAATATCCATTATGGCCTAAATTATCCTTTCATTTCCATTAAGACACATGGGCACTGAAGGGAACCTATGTTCAAAATCTTACCCTCTTTGCCTCAGCCTGCCTTGGGAGATAAAATATAAAAGGATCTTTAGCCGTGAATGCTTTAAAAAATTTAGGAAGTCGAAGCATGAGGCAGACATTTTCTTCAGATTGCCTTTTATAAATAGAAATGATGAAATTTAAAAATAATTACCAGTTGTGAATATAATATTTAAGCTTAGATCTTCAGATTGCACTTTTTCATTTTGCAAACTGCAGGAAGCAGTGTCATTAATATAAACAGCCTTAGATGAAATAGTGACTCATAAACACGTATAATTTTCTGTACGTGTCCTTGTTTGTACCATGATCTTAGACAAAAGATGAAATGCCCAGTTAAAGTTATGACTGAAAAGAGCTTACACATCTTTTTTTGAAAACTCTTGACTTCTCGTTGCTTTCTGCTTTCTGCTTAGATGTGCAGTTTTGGAAAACAGAACTGAAGTTTTGGCTTTGTGTCTTTACTCACATGGTTATATTGCTCAACCTGATCTACAGAAATTATTTTGTCAAAAGTAGCTTTAAGACCTTTCAGTTCTGTACATTTTGATACTTATTTTAAAGCATCAAGCAGTGATTAGGATTAGGAGCAATGTTGACTTCTTTTCAAGTTATATCTCTTACATGTGTCATGCCCTGTCTGGATTTTTAAAGGAAATTGGCTTTGTCCATTTATTTATACCACCTCAATTTTGTTCCAGTAAATAACAGTAGACCTTCTATTGTATGCCTTTGGGCAATATATTTTTTAAAATGCAGCCAGATGCAGTGGCTCCTGCCTGTTGATCCCAGCACTTCAGGAGGCTGGAGGATCACTTGAGCCCAGGAGTTCAAGATCAGCCTGGGCAACATAGGAAGACCCCATCTCTACAAAAAATATTTAAAATTAGCTGGGTGTGGTGACACATGTCTCTAGTCCCAACTACTCAGGAGGCTAAGGCAGGAGACTCGCTTGAGCCCAGGAATACAAGGCTTCAGTGAGCCATAATTGAACCACTGCACTCCAGTCAGGCAACAGAGCAAGACCTAGTTTCAAAAAAAGAAAAAAAAAACTGCTTATTTAGACTAGACTGCAGTTTATATGCATAGAAAATTGTCCTATCAAGTGTATGACATGCCAAATGTTTTCAGTTTAGAGATTTTTATTTTTAAGCAAATCCTTCCAATTTTTTTGAATCAGGAGTGTCCTTTCATAGTCACCTGGGTATCTTGAACCGACCTCAATTATGCTGACATTACTCAAAAACTTCTTGGGAATTTATCCTGTGAATTCTCCTTTCAAGCAATTCATCACACCATGCATTAAAAAACTTGTCTCATTATCTTCTAAATATTCCATATCAGAAAAGAAAAATCATTATGTAGCTCGAATCCTCACAGCCACCAATTGTGATTGTCCAAAAACTGAAGCACCTCTCAGAGTATCAAGATTCACCACCATTAAGGATAATTCAGGAAGGAAATACTCCAGGTGGCAGAATGGGATGTGTTGGGGGGTGGGGGGGGGTGGTGTGCAAAATGCTTGTGCAATAGCAGTGTTGCTGGAATTGAGTGAGGACTTTACCCAGTGTGATGTATGTATCAACTTCTCAAGCCCCAATTGAGTCACCTACTGTTGAGTCATCTACTTACTCTGAATAAGAAGAAAATTTTAAGTAAATGACCTGAATCTCTTTAGAATGTCTTCATGTCCAGCGTTGAGTCTGGATCCGTAAGTTTAACCAGGCGGGACTAAAGAAATGAAGCCTTGCTTGTTACTGTACCCAGTAAGGGTTGGGGATTCTTCTGAAACCCAAAGGAAAGATGAGATATTAAAAGCTCTTCACCCTTGAGTTGAGATCCTCCTTTTTGATAAATTATCGATGTTAAGGATCTCAGCTTAGGAATGGCCAGAAAGGACTTTTAACCATAAGCAAGATATGTCTGTAGAAACCATCAACTGTAGGAATATAGTCATTTTGCCATTGAGAGTTCCACTCGTGTTCCTTTGGCATTTACTCAGTGAAAATACTTGCCCATAGTTAGGGCCAACTCTCATATTCTGGAAGGTAAGACATAACATGATGATAGCTACTGATCTCTTGGTGGGGGGGTCCATTCACCACCCCCCGATCCTTTGACTATACAAGGCGATACTCTCAACGGTAAAATCCACTTTAGAATTCTTCATAGGACCTCTGGAAGTTTTAAAAGCCAGAAGCCATCAAGAACAAAACTGTATTTAGCAGTATTAACCAAGTGTTCCTCTTTCGTGGTTTGAAAAAAATACCCCCTTTTTATGGGAGGTAGGTGGGCTTAAAAAGGGCAGTTTCATACTTTGCATGTGAAGTCACAGTAACATTTTCAGATTTGTACTCTGGAATCTATTTTGGGCTTGTATGCATATTAAAAAATATTTCTGCTGGTCAGTTATTACCGGAGACTAGACGAAAATGCCAAAGTACAATTAATTTATAATTTTGGTTTATTTTTGCTTTTGGAAAAGACATCCTTAACCATGAGAAGGTCCTCCACGGGGGTGGTAGCTACAGCTCTTGGGGATGGTTTTACAAATGTGGACTGTTAGGCTGAATTTACTGCTGTTTTTGGAGTCTTTTCTTATAGAAAATGTAAATGTTCTCTCTTTTATACTTGCTGCAGAATGCAGTGCGTCATAATCTTAGTCTTCACAAGTGTTTTGTGCGAGTAGAAAACGTTAAAGGGGCAGTATGGACAGTGGATGAAGTAGAATTCCAAAAACGAAGGCCACAAAAGATCAGTGGGTACGTCCACCATGTTTGAACTTCTTAGCCTAGCTTGGATTGTGCTAACAAGTATAACGTAGAGGCTTTGGCTGCTAGATGGTGTTAGACCAAAGAACTGGTTTCACGTTGTCTCAGTTAAGGGAAGCAAAAAAGCATTTCATCCCTCCTGTTTTGTATACCCACCAGTCCCCCTGCCCTGCTTGCTGGTCTTTGTTGCATCACATGCTAGTAGCTTTTAGGTGGCAATGCATATTAACCCTCACAAACCATTTGCTTATGCTTATTGCATTTTATTTTCTTTTTCCTGTTCCCTGTATTGGATGTCTGTTCTGCCCCCAACCCCGTCTCCTTTTGTTGCCACTCCATCTCCTTTGCTGCTGCTCCTATCCCAGGGTGCCATTCGCACCAACCTCTCACTGCATAAGTGCTTTATCAGAGTAGAGGATGAGTTTGGGTCCTTTTGGACAGTTGATGATGAAGAGTTTAAACGTGGCCGCCATATTCAACGAGGCCGTCCTCGCAAATACTGCCCCGATGAAAACTTTGACGAGCTTGTCGCACAGTAAGAGCCTTTACTTGCTTTTGTTTTTTTTTTCTGCTGTTGCTTTGGCTTTGCATGGTTGACTCATCCCATGTAGTTTTGCATTTCACCAATAGCAGTGCCACAGCTTTCTGCAACGAAACTAAATTGTGTGATTTGTACATGTATTGCTCTCGTTTCTCTTTGGAACACCAGTGCCTTGAATAATGCTTTTTTGACGTCTTTAATGCAAATATTCGTTGTATTTTGGTTCAGCAGCTTACGGGGACCCTAGAACTAAATACTTGTGCTTAACCCATAATCCCCCCTCTCTCCCCACCCCAAGTAAAAAGGGAATTTTTGGTTAGTTAAAATGTGTGTATGCTATTGGGGTAGATTTCTTATTTGTTCACTCACTATAATAATACAAATGTAATGAAGTGAATGACTAAAATGTTCCAAGCATAGTAAAGAAATAGGTCATATTGCATACACTTCCTTTAAAGGCCACTGATAAATGTAGGTAATTGCCTACTGGGAGGCACCCTTTTCCCTCAGTATGCCCTATGTAATTTTTTAATATTTTTATCCTTACGAGGCTGGAGATTTTCTGACAACAGTATGTTAGTTTCATTTGGTCCGTGAATGGAGATGGCAGCAAATATTCTCAGACCCTCCCAGATCTGGCTAAGACATCCCCTTATTTAGGAACGATCCTCCCCTGGCATACCCTACTCTCCATCGCCTGTTGGCAATAAACGTGCCTTGTGGATATTCCTTAAAAGCCTTCCTGCCATCCCTCTAGTAGTCACTGTAGAGTTCAAATCTCAAAGATGCTTAGGAGCCAAGATTCTCTCTGCTCACGCCCAGCAGCCCCTGCTGTGAGCACACTGCCTTCCCCAGCACGACCTCCTAGGCTGCTGCCTTTCTGTTGGAGTCTGGAGTCAGGCTAACTCCTAAAACTCTGCAGAGAGGTCTCTGGAGGGAGGACCCAAGCCTGTTACTACCTAAGCCAGAATTTTACACCTAGTTTCCTTGAATAGAGAAGTCAAACCCCAGAGGTGTGCACACACACCCGCCCTGCAAATCAGTGACAGGGAGAAAGCCTGACTTTTCTTGGGTTTTGTTAGTGGGGGAAATTGCTGATTTGGAAGGGCACCAGCAAGCTTAAAACAAAACTTAGCTAGGAACTCAGGAGTCGACTGTGTTTAACTTTGAGTTTTTATGTTTTTCTTACACAGTAACCCTTCCCTTATAAAAAACATGCAGAGCAGCCACGCCTACTGCACACCTCTCAATGCAGCTTTACAGGTAAGATTAACGGCCGTCCCGAATATGCAGCAGAGGCACAGGTCTCCCCTACTCATTTCAAAATATATTAGCCTTGCTCTAATTAGATATTAAATTTTAATTCTGTTAAACTTTTTTCTTAAGTGCACAAAGCATCGTACTCCCTGGAGGCAAACACATCGGGCTGCTTCAGCATTAGCGGGATGCTTAGCATTTTGAATATTGTGGCAAAAAAATTAAAAGTTCACTTATTAATATTTATCAGCAGTATCATAATTTCCATCCTCTTATTTCAGAATTTCACTTGAGGCAAAAATACCACAAGTGTAATTACTCTAGCACAGCTATTAATGTGCTGGATGATAGGCCACTGCGTCACATGACCTTCTATTGTTCACGGGTTTAAAGAGAAAGCAGGGCTTTGTATTTCTTTTTCTTCTTTTAAAGTCGACTTTAGCATCTTGGCTTGTGTCTGGGGTGGGGAGGATCTGGGGTCTGGTTCACTTTGTAAAAGTAAACCATGTCTGTTTAAACAATAGAGGTGTTTAAGCAAACTCTTTAGTTTTCCTGCAGATTGTTCAAGATTACATGATAATCACATGGAGTATTTATTTCCTACTGACAAACCAAGTACTTGTTACATCACCAATGGTACCAGGAGATGAAGACGCGGGTTTTGAGCAGGAGCGAGATTACCACCCAAAAAGGAGCTACCTGAGGCAGCCCAGCTTCTAGCAAACTTTTTACATGTTGCACATTTCAGTTCTTAAATGAAGGCTACTCCAGTGTCATTTCATTAAAGTACCTGGGTGTAGTACTCAAGTCCCCCTCAAGAGTTCATAAGTAAGCAGTATCCTTTTGGCCAGTGGTCCTGTTTGTTTTTGCCCCTACCCAGACTGTTCGAGAAGCATGTTCTATAGATAAATCTGACATTTGTCATCCAATACCATTGCAGTCCTCTGCAGCATACGTTCTCAATGGGGGCTGTATCACCCCTAGATTGGTTCTGAGATACTACAATGTCTTGTGTCCTTCCAAAGGACCATAATACATGAGCAAATACGAACATTTCTTGGGGTGAGGGCACAAAGAGAGAAACAAAAGTCTAAAAAGGGACAATAATGAAAAAACAGTTGAGACCTTTAGTATGATGGGAACAGGATGAGGAAGGAGGAGATACTGACAGGAGCCCTGGGTCTTGCTCTGCATTAAACAGATATTTATGGAGCACGACTCTGTACCCTACAGGCCCAGAATAGTCTTAAGGCTCCTGGGAATTGATGATAGGCCATTTACCCAGTTTCAGTTTAGAGGCAGATTCACTGGCCTTAGCATTTCAGTAATTATATTTATTTATTTTTAGCCTGAACCAGATTTAATAGGAGAAACTACTTTCTGCGTTTCTTTTAATTACTTGTAGTTTACACAGTAACTTTAGAAGAGTAAATGAAAGCATGCTTCGATGCTGCCACTGTAAATACCATTCATTAGTAACTTATTTTCCCTGGAGTCTTGTGAAGTGTGAATATAAAGCCTGCTCTATCTGGCATAGTATTAAGATTACAAGCACATTTTATATTCATGAGCCGGAAAGGCAAAAAAAAAAAGTGATCCTCCATCCTCTGAATTCTCTCCTCCATCCTCTGAATTCTCTTAACTATGTGACTAATTTCAATTAGTATGCTTTGTCATTACAGAACTGTTCAGGTTTCATCTCTGAACATTTGCTTTTGGCATCTTCTTCAGTAGCCCAAAACTGTCCTGCCGTTTTCCAAGAACACTTTCTGTCCATAATGAGGCAAGGGGAATAAATTGATACAAATTCATGATTTGAGAAGTGGATTGTTTCCCTCTCTTCTACGAGTTTGGATCCCTGATCAGTAGACAGACACATAAGACAACTTTCTACTGTGCAAATTAAATAAAGATTCTGCCAGCAGGCCTTCCTTTCCATTACCGCCTATTTCCATTTTTCAAGACAAGTAAAAATAATAGTGGAACAATATCTTCAAAAAAATTACTAGAGCAACATAATGCATGATATACAATATATAAAATAGGACAGCAGAATCCACTACAGAAATAAAACATGGGACTTGGGACAGATTGCATTATGCTCTGAAAAGTGAAGTAACTAAGGGTAACCGTAAAGCTTCGTATTTATAGACTGCCTTTCCCCTGAGGATCTCAGAGTGGTTAATGTTCCAGGAGCGAGGGTGCTTATGGACTTCTGCACCATTACTTAAGCAACTTCATTTTTTGGCAGAGGTGCCAGCTTGATATGAAACCACATGCTGTGCAAGGACCATTTATATAATTAAGTCCATTTTTGTAACACACCTGCTTCTAAGTGGACATCAACTACCAAAAAAAAAAAAAAAACACTTTGTTAGGCATAAGCAGTTAGTGAAAATTTATCTAACCTTGGGTGGGTTGCTCTGATCACTTGCTTAACAGAGAGTGTGTTCAAGAAGCTCTGTTGCGGATCAGGCACTGGGATCTCTCTGCAGCCCATTTGATCATTTTTTCAAGGGACAAGGCTGGTTTTCATCACTTACATCGTTCTTGCCTGAGAACCCAGGGATCAGTATAAGTGCTTGCCTTTGTATGCCTTTCACTACTGTGGCTGTTGGGTCTCAGCCCATGTTCTGTGATCCAATCCCAATCAGCAATGGCCTTGACCTAGAATACTTTGAGAGCCAAAGAGAATAAATACTCATCCCAAGAAAGTTGCCTTCTCTAGAGGATGACAAACTCATCCCAATGAACACGTTCATACCAGCATTTCAATTTTGTCTTCACAGTTTTTGACCAGGGAAGCTGCTAAAATAATTAAGCTAGCAGCAGCCCCACTTTTGCCACATTCTGACCTTGGAATAGTGAAATTGTCTTATGAGAGCTTATCTATGGTATTTCCAGTGGAAAGACGCTTAGCAGAATTTCTGTGACTGAGAGAGGTGTGACCACTGTTGTCTCAGATAAAAGCAGTTAAGATGCTTGTCCAACTGCAGTTTGCAAAAAAAAAAAAAACAAATAATAGTAGTTCTGGCAACTGCTCTGCCAAAAAAAAAACAAAAAGAAAAGAAAGAAAGAAAAAAGGCTTTATTGCAATTATAAAAGAGCTGTTGGAAAAAGTACTTGATGCAAATTATTTGACACACTGTAGGAGAGTGTGGAATGTTCAGATTTGCTGTTCATCAAAATGAGTTCACCACATTTGGAAATAAACACAGGATTTTCCCCCTACTTTTTAAAAGAAGGCAGTTATACACATTTACAAGTAGAAGGAAGGAAAAGCTGTGGGCTTACATAGGGCCGAGCTTTGAAATAGTCCATTATCCAATGCTGTGTTTGGTGAGTGTGCACAGGACTTCTAACACAGGGCTTGTCCCTAGAAAGCCCTGGCTTTGGGGTTTGTACAGTGAGTGAGGCTGCGATTGCCATACTAGCCAGACAGATTTCTGCAGCCCAGCTTTGCACTCTTTTGGCTTTTACTTTCTTTCTAGAGCCAGGATTTCTAGAATAGTTTGGACTCTTGTATGACTGGCCAGTGGAAGTCACTATGCCAGATCATGTTGTGAAAAGAAGTACATCTAATGTACTTTTTTTCTCATTAGGATGGAAAAGCAGGCATAGTCTAGTCTGCAGGAGGACAGTTGTGATAAATCTTGGTTTAATTACACCTGCCAGTTTTTGAAAGTGTCCTCTGTAATGAAATGAAAAGTCAGTGGGTCATAATCACCACCCGGATGAAACAAATATGGGTACCTTACTTAGTCCAGTGGTATATGTAACTAGTGTCTGCATTTCAGACTTGGTGTCCCTTTTATTCAAATGCAGTATAACAGGAAGTGAATAATATCCTACCTATCCTAAATAAAGTTCAGGATTTCTTCTTTTTCATTTCCTCACTTTTTTGCCGACACTCACGTGGAGTAACTTTGTAACCTTTAATACTGATGTACTTTGGCACCAAAAATAAATATGAGTTAGAGCTTCCCTTTGCCAGAGTTCTTTAGTCCTAAAATCCTAGGCAATTGGTCAGACTCTGAAACATTACGTGGTGTTTCCTTCAACCAGTTATCTCAAACTGCACTAAACAGATTCAAAAATCATTAAAACAGAAATGATGGGAGGAGATAAAAAATTGATTCCAATTCTATAATCTCTTCCTTTTCTATAGGATCTAAGAGGTAAATGTTTATGGAAGTTCTCATAAGTTTGAGCGGTGCGGCCAGGATAATCTGATCAAAATCTCTAATATCCAATACTGGAGTCATCAAAATGGATAAAGAAATAAAAATTCCATTATATTTCACTGTGATCTGGAAATATTCAGCTCCTCTTAAAAACTCATCCGACATAAACCTCATATTCGAAAGCCCGTCTAAACCATGTGACTACCAAGCAGGACCAAATTGAGTCCTTCCTACCCACAGGCACTTGGTCCCCCCTGGCCCCCAGTTAGCTCTTCAAAACCAAGCTTGGGACAGGTGCCACGAGTCGTTTTTAAAGCAAAATCTTTCAACACCTCTTAGAAACTTGTATTTGCCAGCCATGCTACAATTAACTCAAACTGAAGATTATCGAGTACACCCATAATTAGTAGTTTCCTTGTCTTACATATCCTGTGTCTTCATAAATTTTCTCTTGGTTGATGACAGGCTTCAATGGCTGAGAATAGTATACCTCTATACACTACCGCTTCCATGGGAAATCCCACTCTGGGCAACTTAGCCAGCGCAATACGGGAAGAGCTGAACGGGGCAATGGAGCATACCAACAGCAACGAGAGTGACAGCAGTCCAGGCAGATCTCCTATGCAAGCCGTGTGAGTATTGTCCACCCAAAAGGTCTTTGCTGTCAGATCCTAGTCTCCCTAGGTACACACAGGGAGACAGCCCTTTCTCTGGGCTTTATATACCTTTTCTGTAATTTCTGATTTCCCAGAACCAAGCTAGAAGTTTGTACTTCAAGAAATGTTCAGCTTGGTTAGTGCATAAAAGGACTATTTGCTAACTTTCCCATAAAAGCAATTCACAGCAATAAAATGAGAAACAGGTTTGCTTTTTTTCCTCTGCTTTATCACATCCCAGGCCATTATTTAAGCCACACTACTTTTTCCTCCTCAAACTAATATGCATTCCTATGAAAAAGTTTGCAGTTTGTTCAACTTTCGGGCATGTTGAACCTAGCCGAGAGAAAAAGATGCTTGTTTACTTGGTGGTGCGATAAGGTTCACCACGAACACGCCGCTGCAGCATTATTACCAACCATTAATGATGGCACAAATGAAAGGCGGCATGATTTATAGATTGCTCTTAAAATATCAAAAGGAAAATTAATAGGAGCATTATAGCAGCAGACGGCAGTATAATGAGTGCACATATAACTGAATGAAGTGATGGGCCATGGTTGCCCATGCTGAATGTGAATGGAACCAGGACTGCAAACCACAGGAAAGGCGGAGGCCAGGAGACTGTGATGCCCCTGTGAGTGGGTGATGGGAGAAAACTTGGTGTAACTATAACACCCTCTCTCCCAGGAAAAGTTTTCAAACAGAGCGAAGAAACCACATTATTCCAAATGATTGGCTTTGCAGGAGATGCTGTGGAATGACAGTCTCTCCCTTTTAGTGAGCTTCTTCAAAACTGTTGCCCACTTTAAGGTACTAACCCATTTCGTGTTTGCAGTACTGTCAGTTCCTAGAATAGGCTGCTTGTCTACACATTACTTCTGAATTACTGGCCAACATCTTATTTTAAGATAATTTAAGTGATCGGAATGGAAATTATGACCTGTAACAATTAGGAGCAGATGGAATTGGCATCTAATGACAAAGAAAAAAGTGTTATCTGCCAGCATAATTTGGAGGGTACGGGGAAATCTGAAATTTGATTTTCTAGCATTTGAATTTCATCTCCACAGCACTTCAAAAAGGATCTTTACTATCCTTTCTGGATATGGAAATAATCATTTTTAATTTATATGAACAGCATCTTAGCATTTACTTCACAGCATTTTAAGAGTGTGTTTATCTTTCACACTGATGCTGCTATATTTCATCCTTTCCAAAGCAACTTAGTGTTTCCGATTTTCCTGTTATCACATTTGTATTCATCTTAAATCATTGTCATGACACAAGTATTTACTTAGATACTAACGAAGTTCAGAGCAAACGTAAATTGGTATAAGCTACTGCAAGAAATACTCAGAACAAAAATGTCCGGTTATTGAATGGAAGTGATACTATTTCTCATAATCTGTACAAACTCCAAGTTTTTGTTGACATGTATCCCTATTAGTATAAAGAATCACTAAAACAAAGAGATACTTGGATACAAGCCACAGGCACCAGTTCAGAGTGATGCTGATTTTGCTGTACGAAAGAAAGTCACTGCAGGGTTAATTTGTTTAGCAAATTTGAATTAACCCCAGTATTACCCAAACCATGTTTTACAGTAGTCTTTGTAATTTTTGATGAAATGAAGGTTTCAACTATTTTTTACAAGAAACCCTACACAAAAATGTCAAAATGCGTTGCTCAAATCTCACAGGTTTGTGCTGTTTGCTAAATGTAATTATATGTCAACAGCAGATTCCCTGCGCCTGCTATCTGTGTCATAGACTGTTACTCTTTTTGACCTCATATTTCCATTAAGAGAATTCTGTAATGACAAGAGTTTCCATTCTTGTCCAATATGCATTACCCTGCTATGATGCAAATTGTTTTTCAACTGTTCCAGTCTATTGGAATAAATCAAGCCATAAACTTCACGGCACGGCTTGAAGGACCTTGTTAGGAAGGCGGCCTAGCTAATATTGAGTGTTGAAACAGAACTCTTCATTCTTACCCTTTCTGTGACAGTCAGATACCACTACGTTTCCTTCGTCCTTTGAAACACTAGAAAGTGGTCACATAATTATGGCTTTGGGGCATTCTACTTTTATCCTGATAGGCGCTAAAGGAGCTACAAAGCAAAATACTCCATGCTGTGCAGACACCCCCAGAACACAATGCCTTTAAACGCCAGTCAGCTTTATTTTAAAACTCTTGTGTTCCCAGAGTGGCTAAACAAAGGAATTACTCAGATGTAAGGAGAAGGGAAATGTGTGGTTTTGCACACAGTTATTCAGCGGTAGCCCTTTCGGAAGTAGGAGTTGGAGAGAAAGGGTGGGGGCAGTGTCTGCAAGGAGAGGAAGGTGCATCATACACAGCCCTGACTTCTAGGAGACACGGTGAGTGTATGTGAAGTGTAGTGTCTTCAATAGTCCGCATCTCATCTCAAATCTATCTTTCGTGGAATCCCATCCTCTTTTGATCTTTGAAGTGCTGTGTGCTTGTGCTACACGTTTGCCACACCCCAGGGGTATCTGCCGGCATCAAGAAATGTCCCGAAATCGGATTTCACTTCTCTAAAGTTTCGAAACCTTACTGTCTAACCTGGTTGTGTCATCAGGTAGTCACACAGTAGATCTAGCCAGTTAACGTTTGTTGGGGACCCACTCTGCCTGAGGCACTGGGAGTCGAGCCTACAGGCATGACAGGATCATTACCTCTGTCTTGCGGATAGTAAATAATCCTCATGAATTTTGGCTACCAATTTAGGGAGAAAACGTGTTTTGTTTTTTTATTTGTTTTTTCACTTCTACAGCTTTTAAAATTGATACCTTGTAACTACATATTTTGGGGGTACATGTGTTATTTTGATACATGTATACAATGTGTAATGATCAAATGAGGATAATTAGGTAAACGAAAGATTCTCTGATGTTGTGAACTGTGTTTTGTGGGGCTTTACATGCATCTGATTTTTTGGATAAGATTAGCAAAATATTGGTCAAAGTCTAAAATTATACAGCAAGAACTTCATTAAGATGGAGATGGTTCTATTTCTTCTAGGGGTCCTCATCCTCATTCCCCCTCCCCAAGGTCTTATATGATCTTACATTCTTCTATCATTCAATTCTGGGTTATAAACATGAAAAGATTGATAGACCTGATAGGTAAGAAAGTAGGAAAATGTTGATTTGGAAAACAACATTTGAACCTCAATCAGCATATAGCTAAAACATAAATTTCAGTAATTTATGAAGTTGCAGTTCTCAACAATGAAAGTTTGAAACAAACATTAGGAAATGTTCACCATTGTCAGTAATCTGAGAAACACAATTTAAGGTAACCTGAGCTTACCTTGTACCTGCTAAGCAACAAAATATTTTTTACAAATAATGCTTGCTGCTGATGAGATTGAGTTTAAATTGATAGCCCCTTTGGAAGTTAATATCACAATAAATCATATGAACCATACAGATGTTTTGGCCTTTGCTCTAACAATTCCATTCTTAGAAATTTATCCTAAGGAGGTAAATCAACAGAAGTAGAGTAGAAAGATTAATGGATAAAAGTGGTCATTGTATTATACAAACAGTAAAAGAGAAAGAGCAAGATGATCCTCAAATGCCTAGTATTCAGAAACTGACATATGTCAACACAGTGGAATCTCATCTAGCCATAAACATTATAAATTGTAAAGCTAGGAAAATTTTAAAAATAGCATTCCTGCTGAATTTACAATATTTAAAAATATGACCTCAAATGGAAAGAGATTGGCAAAAATAAGAAAACTGGCCTTAACTAAGGGTTTGTGTTTTTTAAAGGAATAATCATCAGTATAACTAATTCTTCCTAAAAGAATGTAGGGTATCTTAGCAGAGCTGGTTCACAGGTGTGTGACATGCAGTCACATAGGATCTCATGCCTAAAAGGACACTGCACTTGATTTTGTGTGCTTTTATTACCTTTTTATTTAGAGATAGGGGTCTTACTGTATCACCCAGGCTGGACTCGAACTCCTGGGCTCAAGTGATCATCCTACCTTAGCCTCCCAAGTAACTTGGACTACAGGCACACACCACCATGCCTGGCATGTACTTGCTTTAATGCCATTTTTGTCTTGAAATTTTAATTTTTGAGCCAAAGACCCCAGATTGTCATTTTGCACTGGGCTTCCAAAATTATGCAGCCAGTCCTAATTCTTACTGCTGAAACACTAATACAGCCATTAAAAAAAAAAAAAAAATCCCCATCCGTAATGCTTAATACAGACTGCTGGGAGGGTGACTCCCCATGCAGCCTTCCTTGCACTGATGTACAACTGTTTCTTTTAAATAAAAATATCCGGCGAGCCATGGTGTCTCACGCCTGTAATCCCAGCACTTTGGGAGGCCAAGGCGGGTGGATCACTTGAGGTCAGGAGTTCAAGACCAGTCTCACCAATATGGTGAAACCTCATCTGTACTAAAAATACAAAAATTAGCCAGGTGTGGTGGTGGGCCCCTGTAATCTCAGCTACTTGGGAGGCTGAGCCAGAAGAATTGCTTGAGCCTGGGGGGTGGAGGTTGCGGTGAGCCGAGATCCTGCCACTGCACTCCAGCCTGGGTGACAGAGCACGACTATGTCTCAATAAATAAATAAATAAATAAAATAGATGGAGAGCCATACATAAAATGTAGTGTAATGCAACTTTGCTATATTTTGTTTTGCAAATAGTTTTTAAGAATAAAGAAATTATTTTTTTAGCAGCCGGGCGCAGTGGCTCATGCCTGTAATCCCAGCACTTTGGGACGCCAAGGCGGGCGGATCACGAGGTCAGGAGATCGAGACCACGGTGAAACCCCTTCTCTACTAAAAATACAAAAAAAATTAGCCGGGCGCGGTGGCAGGTGCCTATAGTCCCAGCTTACTCAGGAGGCTGAGGCAGGAGAATGGCGTGAACCCGGGAGGCGGAGCTTGCAGTGAGCCAAGATCACGCCACTGCACTCCAGCCTGGGCGACAGAGCAAGACTCCGTCTCAAAAAAAAAAAAAAGATATTTTTTTTTAAAGCTAACATCTAGCCCCCCTAAATGCTCTCTAGGCTGTGCTAATTTTAGAGTCAATTGATTCTGAAGGTTTCTGTCTTCAAGGGCAGTCCAAAGCACTCCTCTGTTTGTTTTTAAATGGTTCAAGGGGCCTTTGGGGTTTGCATACAGCATCAATTATTTAGGAAGCCAACCATCCCCATTACCACCTCTTATTACTAATACTTGATAATGTCAATTTAAAAATCTTCCCTTCTGCAGCCTGTCCCAGAGATGGGACCATTTTTAACTCAAATGGTTCTTTTACATATCAAAAGCCCCTGCAACAGAAAGTCATTTGTATATGCAAAGGATCGGTTGTAAATATGATTTACGAACAACATTTCTCAATAGTTATCCGAGCGGTTTTGTGTGATCACCCCAGTCCCCTTTGGGTGAACCATGCGCTGGTCCATAATGAGAAAGTTGGCAGATTTCATCGCAACCGCGCTCATCCCAGTGGCTGCTACCAGCCGGGCCTCATGTTTTGCCTTGTTTACAGCTGACAGCGTTATTATTCTGATTGGGGCTCTGCTTTCTTATCATATTGTTGTGTTGAGCGAGCCTTTTCCTCTCCGTTTGTGTTTCCTGGCAGGGCTTTTCTTGCCTTATTGACAGTTTGTAAAAATATGCATTAATTTGGAGTTTCAAGCATGTATCATGGTGTCTCTTTGCTGTGTTTGCTTGAAGTTGATTAATGATAGAACCTCGCTTGGGGTCGTCCTCTGGAGAGTTCTTTCACAGGTTCTGCATGTTAACTAGCAAAGCAGAACACACAGCAAGCCATGATTAGCCCAGCCTCCTCTGCTCAGTGGTCCCCACAAACTGCCGTTGCATTACAGATTCTTATTTCATGTAATTATTTGAAGATGGGTATTCATCCACCCAGGATGCCACTACGGGACCTGTTATCTGGTACTCAGTGTGGTTCTAGGACCAGCGGTATCACCTGGGGGCTTGTTAGAGATGCAGAGTCTTAGGCCCCACGCCAGACCTGAATCACACACTGCATTTCAACAAGGCCCACAGGTGACTGCAGCGTGTGTTAAAGTATGAGAAATGCCACCAGGGAGGAGAGGCCCACACCTGTCCAGAGACTAGTGATTCAGAGCATCACTACCCAAGAGAACTTCACGCAGTGATGCAAATGTTCTGTCTGTCTCTGTGCTGGCCAGAATTAACTGCTAGTCACATGGGGCCTTTGAACATAAATGTGGCTAGCACAACTCAGAAACTGAATATTAAATGTAGTAAGATTTCGTTCATTTCAATTTAAAGAGCCACATGTGGCTAATGGCAACAATACTGGACAGAGTTCTAGTTCTAGAGTGCGGCTTTTCTGTTGCCCCAAACTTTTCAGTGCACCTGAGCTGCAATGGGCTGGGAAGTACCCTCACTGAACCTCTGCATATTTTTTCCAGGCATCCTGTACACGTCAAAGAAGAGCCCCTCGATCCAGAGGAAGCTGAAGGGCCCCTGTCCTTAGTGACAACAGCCAACCACAGTCCAGATTTTGACCATGACAGAGATTACGAAGATGAACCAGTAAACGAGGACATGGAGTGACTATCGGGGCGGGCCAACCCCGAGAATGAAGATTGGAAAAAGGAAAAAAAAAAAAAAAAAAAAAACGTCAAGTTAGCAGTGAAATTGTTCTCCATTTGTTGTACAGTCTGGAGGATTTTCACTACGTTTTGACAACTCTGAAATGTGTTAACTCTTAGTGCCATCAAGAACCCCATTTGGGAGTATTTTTGATTTTTCTACTTTTTGTTGAAAAAAGGAATTTGTACTCTGTGCATTGGATGGACTTGTTTGGTACTTGGGATTTTCCTCTCTTAACCGTCAACATCAGTGTTGTAAATTTGCTAAACTGATTCACTTTTAGCAGCAGACTTTGAACTGCAGTCCTGCCAACGTTGGACACTGAGGACGCCCGACGGAGCTTGTGCACCTAAGCTGCAGACCAAGCCTTTGCCCGGAATTTAAGGATTCCAATGGACGACCTATTTGCACAGTACTGCATGTTGATTATCACTGCCTTTACTCCTTTTTTTTTTTTTTTTTTTGCTTCCAGTTGGGATGGGGAAGGCCTTTGTGTGTGTATTGGGGGGAGGGGTTAAAAAATAATTATCCCAAACTTTTTAATGTATTGCTTTTTTTTTTTTTTTTTCCTTCTACTATACCATTTTAAGTTCTGACCTCAGGCCTCCATTTGGGCCGATGGCCTCTTGGAGGCTTAAAGTTTTCTGTACCTTGTGATGAATGTTAATAGGTGTTTTTATTATACAAAGCTGAATGTCATTTCTCGTTTGTAGCTTTCTGTCACTCATTCCATCTTCCTTCAGACATCACCACGTTTCTGTAAAGTCAGAAAACATTCCGTTTTGGTCTTTTTCAAAAAGGTCCCAAATGCTGCACTCTACACATGAAGGCCCTCTCACACAGACGTGACGTCCTGCCAGAAAGAGAATGAATGACAGAAAAAAAAAAAGAGAGAGACAAACTCTAGGAACAATGCCGATTCATTCCACGCAGCAGTATTGGGGGTGGTTCGGGGGAGGGGGTGTTTCAGATTTTCTTTTTTCTTTTCTTTTTTTTTTTTTGCAGCAACCATCATTAATAAATGCCACCACATTCTACCAGCACAAGGAAACATAGGCAGCACTGAAAAAAAAAGCTCATACTAATTAGACTGACAATATGGCCTTGGAAGGCTCTCCCTTGTGGAACCAAGTTGCCATGGGCCTTGGGTGCTCTGCAATAACGGGTGTGGGTTGGTTTTGTTTGCAAAATGGCCAAAAAAAAAAAAACCGGCTTCCCTGAGCAGCTGCCCTGAAAGTAGGGGTGGCGGCGGCGGCGGCGCTGAGTTTATACATTAGTTCAGACCTACTTGGTGGCATTAAACTGTTTGAATGCAAATTCGATTTCAGATTGAACTTGTTAAGGGAGTTAATGAGGGCTGAGTTCAGCAAATGCTAAAGTGTTAATTTCAAATATGCAAATTTGGTACTGCAGTTTGTTATGCAATATTATATCACCAACCCAGTATCACAAAAACTCATAGAAGATATCATGTAGGCCCTGGGCTTTGGGGGGTGTCCCAAACATGGTATGCAGAATGTGATGGTTACAGGTCAGTACAACCTCAGTCCTTAGAACCCCTCCACACTTCAGCTCTGCACCCACTTTCCTGTCATTTATTTATATAGGACTGTAGTTTTTTTTAGTTCGAGAGCCTTTCGAAGCTTAATTTATATTCTTTGTACCTTTTTTCTAAAATTACCAAAGATATTACACAAAGGTAAATTATGTTCTCTGTTTTATGCTTTATCTGATGAAGCCAAATATCCTCTTATTGTTGATCAAAGGAGGCAAAAGAATTTAGAGGCAAATGACAAGCGATAGGCTATTGCAACCTGAGAAAGAGAACTGCTCCTTCATCGTAAATTTAGAAGACCAAGTAGATAATGGAACCAAAGTTGTTACTTTTTTCTAGTAGTTATTTTTCCTTTTTCTTTTTGTGTACCTCTACAGAGACCAAAACTCATTCTCTTAAAGAGATTTTTATGGGGCTACTGCAGATAAAAATAGGACACAATATTAAAGGAGCTACAGAAGGAAGGGAGTCCCATCTCAAAAAAAAAAATGAATGTATGCCACTGCAATTAGAGTATCCAATAAAGGAGACAGTTTAGAGTCAGGACAGAAAAGCTTCCATAATTGAACTAGATCACATAATAGTATTTCTAGAAAAAGATATTTTTAGATTGTATGCCACTTTTGTTTAAGAACTGTGCTGTGATCACTGTATTAATTTTGGTTTATCTTGGCATATATCCTTCAGTTTGTTTTTATTTTTAATTTTTCCTTTTTTTCCGATTAGGCTTTGGTCAGCATTTTTCATTTAAAGAAAAGTAACACTCCCATCCACTCATAAGCTTGGTACAAAAACTTCTCTGGCAGTTACTTTTGAAGCTTCACTCTGCTTTCTGTATAAAGGGCAGTCTGTGGTCACGCAAGACTTTAAAAAAAAAAAAAAAAAAAAAAAAAAAAAAAAAAAACTTTTCCAGGCAGCTTCATGATGTGCAGGCAGTAGCCAGACAGGGTCATGGGAAGGGGGCCCTGTGCTTCTAAACTGAGTGGTTGCTGGTTAGTTTGGTATTCAAAAGAGGATAAAAATCTGGTAGATTAGTTCATTCTCAGCATGTGTAGCTAGACATGAGTAAAGATAACAGCATGAGAAACTGTTAGTACGCATACCTCAGTTCAAACCTTTAGGGAATGATTAAAATTAAAAAAAAAAAAAACATTTCACTCAGTTGCACTTAGTCGTATGTCTTGCATGCTTAGTCTAAAGACTGTAGCAAAAAAAAAAAAAAAGAAAAATTAGATTTTACATATCTTTGCAGGTATCACAGCCTTGCAGACGAACCAACTGAAAAAAAAATTCTCAGGCTTTACAGCAAGCAAACTTCACTATGATTTTTACAATTCTGATTCTGTATCCCCTGGGGGTTATCCCAGTTGCTTCTTTAGGATGGGGTTTATTACGTTGTACATATATCCCGATGTGTCTGTGTGAATCTTTGTCTTTTTTGGGGGAGGGCAGAGGGCGGTTCTTTTTTTAGATATTGTTCCTAAAAAGGAATAAATGCATACACCTGTTTGTCAAAACACCTTTGCTTTTTGTGCAACTGCTTTATATTAACGATACTAAAAAAAAATAGCTTTGGAAAAAAAACTACTGTATGTAACGGAATTGCAGAATATGCTGCACATGTATTTTATTTAGTTATCCTTGCTTTAAGAATATTGGATGACATTTCCTGACATGTGGGAGGGAGAAACTCCCTAACTTTTTTTTTCTGCTTTTAAATTGTAACATAGTTGAAGATTTCTTTTTTCTGTTCTTATTGATTGGAGCATTTTGTACAGGTTTTGTGTGTGTGTGTGTGTGCGCGTGCGTGTGTGTTAATCTGTTTTTTGATACATTCCTATCCCTTGTGTTTATCCTACCACTGCCTTCCTGGCTATCTTAAACAAGTTCATACATTTGAAAAGAAAAAAAAAATGTTGTTTAAAAAATGTTTTCTCCTGCTGCAGTAAATATTTTGCATGATGAAATTCCAGGGTCACACTTTTCCAAGTTTATCAGTGAAGTAGTGATTAACAATGGGGAGTGTCAAAACTATTGAACTTTTGTATAAAAAAAAAAAAACTTTACAAGGTGCCAAGATGTAAAGAAAATCTGTTACTTTTTTTTCTCAAAGAAAAGCATACATTAGGGAGGTAGTCCCGTGTGTCAGACAAATGCACTGTCAGGAATGAGGATCCAACCTACCTGTCCCTAGAGTCTGTCTTGTAAGATGAGTTAGGCTGCCACCTTGGACCAGCCACAAAATGGAATATCAAGGCTTATGTACATACATGAAGAGTTACCGCCAGTCCTGCCACCTTCGGACAGCTCTAACACCATCCCCAGCATCCCGTCAGACCTAGTAAAGAAAACCTTGGATTCTTAACCCAAGATATGCTGTAAATCACTAGCTTTTTTTTTCCCTCATGGAAAAAAATAGAGTTAAAAAATATTTCCTCTCTTTTCCACATTCCAGTTGAGCTCCGTTTCCAAAGGCACAAAGAAGAGTGTGCTTATTCAGATTTTGAATCTTTTTGGTACCTTTTGGTTAATGACATAGCCTCCTGAAATTCTGGATGTCTTCAAAGTCAGTTTTGCTTCTTTATCCTGAGAATCAGATTTACAATGCTGAAGGCATTTCTTGGGCCCAGTATAGCTCATGCAATCTCTGCTACCCATAAGCCTTGATGAAGATGATACAGTCCGGACTGTGAGCATGGTGCTTCATGTATATGTGCTGCCAGTAACAAGAATTTTTTTGTTTTGTTTTGTTTTGATAAGGCATAAAAGAAACTCATTCCTTGACATCAACTGTAATTCCATCATTCCATGTCTGCAGATACAGACAATAAAAAAAATGTTGTGTAGTCAGTACTAATTACTGACATTATAAGCATTCTCAAATGCAATAAAAATGCTGGTTGTTCACACTGGTAGTAAAAGTCGCCACAGCCTAAGTTTGTTTCCCTTTCTGACCTGCTGATATTGTATGTTAGGCATATGCCTTAGGTTTATCACCAGCTGCTTCCAATGCAGAATTAAAATCAATCTTAAAGCTTTCATCATTAGGGAAGGCTGAAGCTCTTATCCTCAGGATTTCCAAGTGAAAGTATCCACTTAGAGAATTGGGAAGTGAAAAAAAAAAGAGCAAGAGATGCTACCTTTTCTCTTGAGGAAGCACACCCTTATTTTTTTCATCAAATTTTATAAAGAAAAAATGTTTAATAACTAGCATTAAGAGCAAACTAAAATTTCAGAGGAAAGCAATTTCATGAATAATTCATTAAAATTTCACATCTGCAAGATTAGTCATCCAAATAAAATGCTAATGTCAAAAACATGCACCGTCTATAATATTCTCATCAAGAAATCTTTTTGCATATAATGATAAATGCTTAGATTAGAACAAATGATTTTATAAAAATACTCTATCAAAAGTATGCTAGATAATTGTATTCATTGAAGAAAACAGAACTTCAATACCTAAATATTCCAGAAAAACCATCTTAATTTTGAGATTTTAAAAAAATAATTACATGCATTTAGGAAATGTGCTGTTTCTTTTTAATATTACTCTATAGTATATATTCTAGGGATTAATGAATTTGAGCATCATCTTTCAATAAAAATTAAATTGCCAATATGAAAGCAGTATTTTAAGTGGCCAAACCATGGTAACATAAAACCATTACACATATAATTCAGAGCACATAATTCAGGGCAAAAGATGACTTGAAAATTAACCTCCCAGTCTTTATTCTGCAAAACACCCACCGATGCTGAGGATACAAGCGAACATTCTTTCCCAGCATTGTTTTGAAAAGCCCTTATTAGGAAAGTTGTGTGTGTGTGTCTGTGTGTGTGTTTTTAACAAGTAGATTTTGCTATTAAGTTGCAAACTAGTGTCCTCTTTGAATTAACAATTATGCCCTATCTAGAAACCCCTTAGTCTCAATAATTAGCAAAACATTTGAACCTTTAATTCTCACCTGGCTACTGAGACTATAATCTTAGGGTTAATTCAAGTTCCTTTAATTACCAGGCTTAAACCTAAATACTGCTTACAGCATATACATTAGTAAAATTTAAAAATGTACAGATACTTCTTTTAATAAACTGGAGGACCTAAACCAAGTATGACGATATGTTAGTGAAGATTTTGCTGGTTGAGGCATAGTACATTTTAACTTATATTTCAGGAATTGTTCTCAAGCAGGAACACTCTTTTACATATTTATTTCAGGCTTGTCACTCTCATAAACGAGGCAGCAAACCCAAAATATTGGCTCTTCTTATAAATAGGCGCCTTTATATAAAGAACATAAAACTCTTAAGACTAATTTCACACCAACACAGGCAGCTTCATAATAGTAACCACCTCTCCCTCCCCCCTAAAAAAGATAAAAACAAAGTATAATTAGTCTTTCTTATTAGATTTTTGTCTTTGATGATATTACGTATTTATGTGTAGGGTAGTAATCACAATGTATCCTTCATCTTCATTGTAGTTGAATCAAATAAAAGTATTCTTTATTCAAATAATGTGAAGTTGGGTGTCTCAAACCTTCATTTAAGGAATTGATGAAAGGTTTAAGACAAAATTCACGTTGGAGGGAAATTAAGTTACATACAAAAACACTGGTTTTAACTGTGGGACAATATTTGGATTAGAAAACCATCTCTAGATATAACCTACTTATATTTATTTTTAAATGGTATTTTATTTTTTAAAATAACAAAACCCAATGTTGTCTTATTTCCACTTTGATTGTAAAATGACATTCAATGCTTAATACCAAAATATATATATATACACATTTGAAATTATCAACGGTCCTTTTTTTTTGGTTTATATTGAAAATATTGTGAAGGGAAAAAGACAAGCTTCAAGTTATAATGTTAATTTGAAGGTAACCGGCCTTTCAAGAATTAATTTCAGCCAAAGCAATAATCATTATTTACCAGCATGTGACATTTTTATCACTCATCATATTAGCAAATTTCCATTGAAAATGCTAAAATGGTTCGTCATAAGGCAGATAACTGCTCGAGCTGTAAAAATGACCAACACAAGTGCCGGTACTCAAACATTAAATTATACTGTAATTAATAAAGACAGTTAAACTGTCTACTAGCAACAGCAATTTAGGTAACCACATTTGATCGGCTATAAATTGTAACTACATTAAAATTCCAGAAATATTAGCAATATGGATTACTTGATGGAAGTCAGTGCTGATCACCAACTCTTTCTTTCTTCCTTTTTTTTTTAAACAACGGAAGCACAGGTCATGTTGACCACAAATCCGTGGGCGAAGATCAGGCCTTAGCACTTTTAATCTTGTGAAACAAGCAATTACAAATAGTTGCATCGATTTGTTAAAAAGCTTTAGGTGACATAAATTGTTTCCTGTTTAGCTTATTGCTCTGATACATAAATGTCACCAAGTCCAGTATTAATTAGGGCCATAGAACAGCACAGGGTGGCCGATATGGCATCCAATCAAGAATTTGTCAGTCCTTTGTGAAAGTTCTCAAGGGCTGCTCTCACTGGCTCATTTCTCATTAGTGACAGAGAGAGAAAAGGAAAACTATTTTGTTATGCGAAGTCTTTAATACCAGCTTGATTTTGGGTTTTAAACTAAATCGCAGGATTTCAGACTTGCTTTCTTACTATTGGACATAAAACGCCACATTTTAAAACTATCTGCTAAACAGAATAATATTTACAAGGCATTTCAGCCCCTGAAAAGCTAACCCTTTTTCCCCTTTTCAATATAGGGTACCATACATGTTTCCTTGGGTTTATATTTCTACACTTAAAATACAATTTTAAATGGCTTTTGCACGCTATTGACTTAACATAAATCAAATGTATCATATATACTTTCTTTAGGTTGGCATGCCACTTAGAAAAATATGTGAGATTCTGGAGGAAAAAAGTCTGGAGAAAATTTATTAAATAGAAGTTTTTACTGTAATAGAATATTAATGTAAGCCAATGCTCTTTTGCCATTAAGCTGATCCTTTTTTTTTTTTCAAACATACACATGCTTTTTATTATTTTGCACTCAAGCAAAAATTCCACATTCAAAGACTTTCCATCTAGTCGGGAATGTCTCTGGCAAGAAACATGTCAAGAAATCCTGACCTCCCGAAAGACATCAGACATCATTCACACTGCGCATTCGCCCCACTGGGCAGGGAACACAAGCCCACTTTCCCCAAAACGTAACGTAGATGCTGGTCACCAGTGGGGAAGAGGGGGGAACAATTACTCTTTAAATCCTTCCTCACTGCTACTCCACCAGTGCACAGATGAAAAATGTTTGATTTGCAACGTAAAAGATTCATTAATTACCACTTGAATATTTAAAGCTATTTTGCAGTCTAACAGAGATAGATAAAGCAGTGAATTAAAACCTCTAATAAAATTGTAAAAATATTTCGGTAAGTTTACCCGTGTTGTGATTTAGGGAGAGATTCAAGCATTCTCGCAGAATAGTTTCTTAGCATTTTTCAAGTGTGTATTTGAAGGAAGGAGCTAAGTGTTTGGGGAATAATTTGTTTCACATTTTCAAATGTTTACTAATAATTTATTTTCAAATCAAGCTTGCTACTTTAGGACTCTATGGATAGAAAAAAAAAATCTGCCAAACAGGTCGGAGCATTATTTGTCTGACCAGAAATTTAAATTCTTTAGAAGTATTCAGCTGGCTGTGTAAGAAAACTGCACATGTACCCCCTGAATCTAAAAAAAAAAAAATAATTTTTTAAAGTATTCAGCTGGGCTGAAGGGTTTAGTAGCCATATACATAAAGTACTGATTTTCTTCCCACAAAATGCATCACATCTAAAAACACTCACCTCAAGAACACAGCCTAGCAGTCCCTCCCACCCCTGCACAGCTCCTTCCTTCAGTAGATCCATGATCCATTCAGTGTTTGGATCCTGGGATCCTAGAAGTAGACCGTGCCCAGCACACTCTGAAATCAAACGCTAGAGAATCCACATACCAGGCTACCAGTTCCAGCCCTAACCAAAAGAAACTGGGTGATGTTAGCAAAGTTCCTTCATCTCTTTGGTCCTCAGCTTCCTCTGTTAATTGACATTTAACTAAATGATGAAAAGGGTTTCTTCCAATTTTAAAGTTCTAAAATTTTAATAACATATTCTCCCTTGGGGACTTCTCTTGATGAAATCCATAGTCTCAGCATAAAAGAGTAGTGTGGCACTTCATATTTCAACCAATATTCTGAAATAGTCTTATCAAATCCTGCCTTGTAACTTGCCCTGTCGGAAGGAAATTTCACTAGATACATGTTTCTATCCACTCATCTATTCATCCCTCCATCTACTCACCCACAAAGAAGTGTTAAAGGCGTTAAATGACCTACAGCTCAGAATAAGATAGACACAGGCTTGGCCTCATTGTACCTAACGGTTCACAGGGAGGAGTTGCAGTGCATGCAGTGCCAGTGAGAGGGCAAGTACAGGAATACACAGGAAGACCGCCTGCTTCCACTGGGGACCATCAGGGAAGCTTCCTGGAACATGCAAGGTTTAACTGAAACCCAAAAGATGGCTAAGCCTCTGCTGGCTAGAGGGAGGGAGGGAAGGTTCTAAGCAAAGGGAATAGCGCAGTAGCAGGATCTGGGGTATGAGAGGTATGAGACTTTCCAAGCAGAGGGAGGCAAAAAACATTAAAAAAAAATACACTAAGTCATCATTGCAGTTACCATCTAACAATAATTAATACCATCCAGTGCTTCATGTGGTCTAGCTCAGTCATTCCTCAGGAGGTGTTACTGAAATCAGTTCTTTCAGATTGGGAAACTGAGGCACAGCGAGGTCAAGAGACCTGCCCAGCCCCTCAAGATCTCTTCTTCTCTGGCCACACTGGTCGTCTTGCCATTGTGAGCTGATGAATTTGGAGGCCCGAACCCACCAAGCATGCTCTGCCTCAGGGTGGGAAGTTGCTCTTCCCTTTGCCAGGAATGCTCTCTCCCTGGCTGTCTCTGTGGTTCACACCCTCCTTCTCCCTGCAGGTCCCCTACTGCAATGTTCCAGCAGAGAAGCCTTTCCCAACCGTGCAGGGTAAATGGCACTCTCATGGCCCACTCTACTCCCCACTCCATGCCCCACCCCCCAGCCTTCTTTATTGTTTCCATTGCACTTAACCCCTCTCAACATTGTATATTCATTTGTGTCTTTGCTTACTCACATCTCCCTTCCAACTACAAGGGCAGAGACTTTGCCCTTGTGGTTCCCTGCTGCATTCCCAGCATGAAGACCAGGAATCAATGCTCACGTTTTTTGAATGAATGAATGAACAAACATGCTGCTAGGAAGAGTAGAGGTAGGATTTGAACCCTTGCAATCAGATGACAGAGCCTGCCTGTGTAAACTATTTCATTGTATTTCATAGCCAACCAAAACCAAATATCATTTCTCAAATTTTCACACTGAATCTGCAAGGTGGGGAATGGTCACCAGCATTTTACTGATGAGGATACTGGGGTCTCCTTTTTTTTTTTTTTTTTTTTTTTTTTTTTGAGAGACAGTGTCTTGCTCTGTCTCCCAGGCTGGAGTAGGGTGGCCCAATTTCAGCTCACTGCAACCTCCACCTCCCGGGTTCAAGTGGTTCTCCTGCCTCAGCCTCCCAAATAGCTGGGATTACAGGCATATGCCACCATGCCCAGCTAATTTTTGTATTTTTTAGTAGAGACAGGGTTTCACTATATGTTGGCCAGGCTGATCTCGAACTCCTGACCTCAGGTGATCTGCCGGCCTTGGCCTCCCGAAGTTCTGGGATTACAGGTGTGAGCCACCACACCCGGCCCGACGCTGGAGTCTTCTACGTGACATGCTCAAGGTTGCATGGAGAAGAACCCGGGGAGTTGATATTTACCTCCATAACTGATTCCACAGCCCTGTCTATTAGCCCTGGTCCTGCCACCACCTCCAGAGAGCCTCTTAACAAAATAAAGGGTTTTATACAAAGGTACCAAATATGCTCAAATAATAATATAGCTTTAAAACAAAGCCATTGACGTCAATTTTTAAGATGTTATGAAGTTATCAGGCCGGGCACAGTGGCTCACGCCTGTAATCGCAGCACTTGGGGAGGCTGAGACAAGTGGATCACCTGAGGTCAGAAGTTCGAAACCAGCCTGGCCAACATGGTGAAACCCCATCTATACTAAAAATACAAAAATTAGTCGGGCATGGTAGCACACACCTGTAATCCCAGCTACTCAGGAGGCTGAGGCAGGAGAATCACTTGAACCCAGGAGGCGGAGATTGCAGTGAGCCAAGATCATATCCACTCCAGCCTGGGTGACTCCGTATCACTCCAGCCTGGGTGACTCCGTATCACTCCAGCCTGGGTGACTCCGTATCACTCCAGCCTGGGTGACTGAGACCCCGTCTAAAAAAAAAAACAAGATGTTATGAAGTTATCAAATAATGTGGAGAAAAACCATCTAAATGTGAGCCCTATATAGGCTGTCATGCCCACAGTTAAATAGTGTGTCAGGAGAACCATGCCCCAGCATGGAACAAGACTGAATTGTAGGCTCTGTCTATTGGGTATCTACTGGGGTATCATGGTGTCTTCATGGCTTGCCTCACCTCAAAGACGAATATTTCTAGTCCTGACTGCAATGGTGAATAGCCCTCCAACTTCCTTGAGTCTGTTTAATGTAATAAGGTACATACATTAGAAGTCTTACTAATAGGTAGAGAAAAACATTTATATCCAGAATTTCATGCCTTAGCTGGGATCCAGCATCCCTGGAGGAACACAGAGAGCAACCGTGAGCTCCTTGATGACAAGACTCACTCTGTCCCATTCATGGTGGAGCCACCCTGAACATGCCTGGCAGAGAAACACAGAAGCTGGGGCTGGGAGAGACAGGCCTGGAACTGGAGCCAGACAAGTGGAACGCAGTGTCCCTGACCTCTTGATGACTGCGCAACTTTTGGCAATTTACTTACACCTCTCTGAGCTTCAGCAAAAATTCTGACATTACAAGAGCATGATAATGATTAAATGAGATAGTATATATATGTAAAGAGTAGGCCATAGAATACATTCTCAATAAATGGGGTAGAATTTTGAGGGGGGGGGGGTGTGGAATCAACCAGCCTGTCTTTGTGTGTTTTACAGTAATGCCTGGCTCCCAGCTAGAATCAGTTTCACAGAGAAATATGAAAGTCCAAGTGTTACAAGAAGTTGCAGTACGCAGAGATATGCTCTGACAAGGAGGAATCAGGGAATATGTTTAAGATGTGAAAAATGAGTAAGAATCAGCTAGGTGGATTTCAATGACTTATGTTACACTGCATTCATTCCCATTTTCTTCAATTATAGCACCCTTATTTTTCATTTGAGGAGCTACTCTTCTTCTGTCTGTCAGTATTGCTTCAATAGGATTGTCACCGTTACCCTGACTGCTCAGATCTAATCCCATGACTTTTACTAAAATTGTTGTAATAAATACTCTTCCTGAAAAGATTGATAGACTAGGACATGGTCCTGGAGCTAGAATATGGGAAAGGTCGACCCCAATGAAAGGAAAAAGAGGAAAACAGAAATGAAAGAGAAAGAAACAAAGGTGGAAGCTAAGAACAAGATTTAGATCTGAGACCAAGACCAAGATGGAAAGCCAAGAAGGGAGACTAAACCCCAAGTTGGAAACAAGAAGCAGAGGTACCTACACACCAAATACTGATCAATTACTTGAGTCCCTGGATCCGGCCATTCCTGAAGCTAGAGATACATGCCTGGATTTTCAATTATGTGAGTCAGTAAATTCTCTTGTATATGCCAATTTAAGTTGATTTTCTGTCTCTTATAATCAAAGAGTCCTAATGAATATACTCTGGGGTGGGGGGCATTTCACAAAGGCAACCACGTGCATTAAGGCCTTATAGCAGGAGGAGACATTACAAGTTCCAGGACCTGAAAGGGGGCCTATATGGCTGGAGCTCCAAATGTCGGAGAAAACATAGGGTAGATGATGTTCAAGTCAAAAGCAACGGCTAGAACACTCATTATCACGGCTTCCTGAGAAAGAACCATGCAACACCCTAAACATATGTTCTAAATTATACTTCTCTCATTTTGCAGATAAAACTAAGACTACCAAATACACTGGTATCAGGGCTAAGAATGACACCTCTTTGGGGCTAGAACAGAAGTAAAATGACTGTTTTGTGCTTTAACAAAATTCAACATAATCAAAAATGCCAAAAAGGGATAGTTGATCCAGGTCATGGAAAAATGACTTGGATGAATTTTATATCACTTCTCTCACAGCTTGATCAGAGGGAACTTGGCTTGAGGCATCACTAGATGCAGGGCTCAAATGCAGAATCACAGCTAAGCAGAGCGAGCGGGGGTCACTACACTTAAACACAGCCTCCAAAAGTGGTGGGTTTTTTTGTTTTTTTTTTTTCAAAAAAGTCTTTCTGCTATTAAATAAACATGTCAATTAAGAATATGACACAATGCCAGGTGCAGTGGCTCACACCTGTAATTCCAGCACTTTGGGAGGCCAAGGCAGGTGGATCACCTGAGGTCAGGAGTTCGAGACCAGCCTGGACAACATGGCAAAACCCTGTCTCTACTAAAAATACAGAATTTAGCTGGGCCTGGTGATGCATGCCTGTAGTTCCAAATACTTGGGAGGCTGAGGCAGCAGAAGCACTTGAACCTGGGAGGCGGCAGTTGCAGTGAGCCAAGATCACACCACTTCACTCTAGCCTGGGCGACAGAGTGAGACTCCATCTCAAAAAAACAAAAAAAGAATATTACAAAAAATATGCTAAAGAGCAAGACAATGAGACACACAGAGAATGAACCCAAAGGTGGCACATATTTTATGTGCTTCCTTCCCCGTTAATGAAATATTCTCCATCTCTCTCCCCCCCAACCCATCCTACTCACAAACACTGCCTGTGTCTGTGTAAAAGCCTCACACTCTCCCACCACAGGTGTGTTTCCATGGCTGAAACTCAGTTTGTACACACCTATATGGGGATATCATTGTCTAATTCTGACTGATTGCTGCCCATGCCATACAAGCTGTTGAATGTTTTGAATATTGTCCCTGGTTTCCTCTACGAAGAAAAGAAGATGGCCACAGGTAGTGCCTTGTCCTGTGGACCCAAAGTCAGTGTCTCCTGTTCTCACCATTGGAAAAGTCTAGAGAAGGACTATGATTGACCCAACCTGGATCATGCATTGCACTCTTAGACAATCACAATGACCAAAAACAGTGGGGAAGGCGGTGTCTTCCAAGTGGCCACGCCTGTGAGACATATATTTGCCAGCCTCACCAGAATCACATTGAGTGAGGGTAAAACTGTTCCCCTAAAAAGCAGTACTGCCAGGGAGGTCAAAACAATAGTTGTCCACTACCCCTGTAATGTTAAGCATTGTGTTGCTTATGATGTTCAACACCATTGAAAGACGTAAGTCATGGCCCTCAAATGGCTATAATCTAGTGATACCTTAGACTATTCATTTAACAAACAGTTATATTGAATGCCTACTGCATGTCAGACACCTTGTTAGGCTCTGGGGATTCAACAGTAAACAAAGCAGAAAAAAATCCCTTCCTTCTGAAACTTACTTTCTAGAGAGGGGAAACAGACAATAGTAAATTAGATGATGTTAAGTGGTTGGTAGAAAAATAAAGCAGGGAAGGGGGACAGAAAGCATTGGGGAGTGGGATGGTAGAGTTGTTGCTATGGTAAAGGCCTCAATGGGGAAGTGACTTTTGAACAAGGACTTCTGAAGGAAGCAAACTAGGTGGATATCATGGAAAAGAACGTCCTAGGCAGAGAGAACAAAGAGGCAAAAATTCTGAGATTGGAGCAAAAAGAGTGTGGAATAGGGTCATAGGAGGTTATGGGGAGCAGGTGACACCATGTAGCAATGGCCCCATTGCGAGGACACTGGATTTTCCTCTGGGTAGATGAAAGCCAATGGCGGATTGGGAGCACAAATATGACATCAACTGATGTGAATTTTTAGAGAAGCCCACTGGCTGCTGCAGAGTAAACATGGGGAAGCAGATGTGGAAGAAGAGGGGTCCCTTATGAGAGAGAGGGTGGCTGGGACCTATAGGGTAGCAGTAGAGATGACAGATGGCAAGAAGACATTATATGTTGAAAAATGACTTGATGGAATTTGCTGCTGAATGTGGTGTCAGGTGTGAGAGATGAAAAGGGTCAATGGAGACCCCAAATGTGTTGGTGTAATAAACTGAAACAATAGGGTTGCCATGTACTAATCTGAGACTGTAGGATAAATAGGTTTCAAGTAATAGCAGAATATTCTTTTGGACTTTTAAGCCCATGAGGCTTTCTAACCAACTACAGATGTTGAATAGGCAGCTGACTAAAGGAGCCTGGAGTTCAGAGGTCAGAGCTGGGTACGTGCAGGGGTGTGTGTTAGGTAAGGGCAGGAAAGAGTCCATTATATTTCAGTTATCAGTAACACAGAGAAAATAGAAAATCCTTGTCCCATGAAAATGGAATCTAATTTGGAGAAATCGAATAGTTTGGATTCAATGAAATCAAAAATTTGGAGATTCAGATGACTCATTTTTAGCCCAACACCAAGTGACTTGCTTAATGAACTGAAATTGATGTCCTTGGGAAAAATATCTCCTATGCTAGCCTTAAAGGAGATTGTTATAACTACTCAGTGTTCATTAAACAAAACAAAAAAAACTTTAATTTTTAACATGAGAACTAGAAAAATTCTGTGTGGAGGATGGGGAGAGAAAGACAATGTTGTTTATATATATACGCAACTTCTAATCTCAAGTATAATTTCCAAGGTTGGACATTTTCAGAGTTACTAATTTAAAAATAAACATTTTCAAAAAGATCAGTTGACCCTAGGTTCATTCTGTCTCAGAAGTCCTTCTTAATTACAGAACCTGCATAACCCATTTCCTTTGGTGTGCAAAAATGTGTGTAATTAAACCATCAGCATAATACCTATCTCCTTGTAAAACCCGCACTTATGAAATTTAACTGCTGAATAAAAACTCCTATTACATGACCATTAAGTATTATGAATAAAGCAAGTCATGGTAGGACTTGATTAATTTTTATGCACTATGGATTGTGTCTGGAAGAAATTTTATTTTGGTGGGTCTTCTCCAGGCAATCCCACAGCGTTCAATGGCTTCACTTCAGGAAAGATGTAATCAGTTGGCACAGGAAGAAGGCATTTCACCTCTTTACGGACCTCAGCTACTCTTAGGGTGTCTCTGCTCAGGGAGAAATCTCAGGCCTCGCTAATAAATAATACTCAACACAATCAGCATTAGAGAAAAAGGAAGTGGCAAGGGGTAAGCAGAAAAACCTAGATGATTCCCCCAGGGATAGTTTCCAAAGATGACAACTTTTTTAGGTTAATACAAATTATTTGAACTTATTTGTAGCTGAGGTCCATAAAGAGGTCAAATGCCTTCTTCCTGGGTCAACTTCCTACACATCTTTCCTGAAGTGAAGCCATTGAAGACTGTGGAGTTGCCTAGAAGACCCAGCAAAATAAAATTTCTTCTAAACACAATCCATAGTGCATACAAGTTACACAAGAGCCATGGTTTGAATCTGACAATACTATATTTGAAACTCTAAAAATCATCAATTTGTGCCTTGAGAGCTGAGGCTTGGAGATTCTGGGCTTGGACTTTGTTTGGGAAGAGTTGTGAACATCATCTCAAAATCTCCAACAGAATTTATTCTATGAACCTCTGAGTAGGGAAGCAGGATGGAAAGCAATGTCTCCAACCATAAAGAATGGAGTTTGATCAGCAGGTAGGAAGCAAAATTTGGAGCAAAGATGACTACAACTTAGAAGCTTGAGTCTGAGAAGTACCCAACACAGCGCCCCACCTGGGGTAAATGTCAGAGACCGCAAATAAGTTCAGAGGGATTCCGAAATGGAAAACTCCTGATCTACGTTTTTCAGGATTAAGCCAGAAACAAAGCAATCTATACCCAAAAAGCACTCTTAACAAGAGATAACAGTGATGATGAGAGGAGGTGACCTTTCTTCTCAGGAGTGGATATGAGCCTAGAAACTGAGAAGTAATAGTTTACTATTACTGGCACCCAGGTAGAGTGGGGAACACATAGGCAGAGATCAGCCCCATCAAGCATTTCTTTCTCCTCCTCTCTTCTTCTATTCCTTGATATATAGAAAATCCCACTAAGGGAGACTGCTCTTGGAAAAGAGTAGTGTCCAAATTCGAAGCACAAGCAAATTCCTTGAGGGTTGGGTTCAGCTGGCAGGGAGGTGGAAAATATGATACAGCCACGCCTGTTGTGAGGCAAGGGGCTCAAACACCCAACCCTTCTCCGAGGGTCTGGGTGCAGCTTTATCCCAGAATCCACTTTACTACCCAGATAAGCTAATACCACAGGCTGCATAAGTAGAAGGGGAAAAACAAGACACCTCAGCAATACGATGTACTGTGAAAGACAGATAGCTATCATTTAAAAATAAAGTCAAAGTAGAGATTTTCAGCATGGGCATTTTATTTTTGAGATGGGGTCTTACTCTGTTGCCCAGGCTGGAGTGCAGTGGTGTGATCTTGGCTCACTGCAACCTCCACCTCCTGGGTTCAAGCGATTCACCTGCCTCAGCCTCCAAGTAAGTATCTGGGATTACAGGCACCCACCACCACGTCCAGCTAATTTTTGTATTTTTAGTAGAGATGGGGTTTCACTATGTTGGCCAGGCTGGTCTCAAACTCCTGACCTCAGGTGATCTACCCGCCTGAGCCTCCCAAAGTGTTGGGATTACAGGCATGAGCCACCGTGCCCAGCCCTCAGCATGGACCTTCTAGAGAACACTCTTAGAGGAAGTTTTCCAACAAAAGAAAAATGAGTCCTATTATATTTGCTAAATGAAGATAAATAAATAACATAGCAAAGTTTACTTTTGTGTATAAAACCAGGGATGAAAACAACACACAATCTTAACAATCCAGAACAAAATTCCAGATGACATCAACAAGCAAGTGTTGTGGCAGGGGAAAGGGGCTCTAATCTAAGAGTATAACAAGAGAGAGGGGAGAGCAAGCCACAGTAGCTGTCTTATTCAGAGAATAGTTTATTTGTAGGCTCAAGAAATTGATAATGGAAGCATAGTAATATACATGGATCTTAATAAAGTAGTTGTAACCATCAAAATAATGAAAATTGTATGCAGAACTCTCAAGCCATCAGCAGGGAAAAAATGATGAGGAAAACAGAGTATATAGAAAACAGGAAACGAGTTAGCAAGGACAAGTGTTAATAAATGGTTTTACAATACATATAAACATATTAAATTCAAAAATGAAAGACTGATGTTTGTTAGAGAAAACAAGTTCTAGCAATATGTTCTTTATAAGAAGCACATAAACAAAAGGATACAGAGTTTGAAAATGAAGTGATAAGAAAGAAAAAATAATGAACCAAAAGAAAACGGTGGTAACCATTTCAACAGATGGAGAAAAAGAGGACTTTTTGGTACCATTTCAATAGAAGGGAGAAAAAATCACAATGGGCAAAGAGGTAAGTTAGAAGCCTGACAAAGAAATAAGAGATAAAGAAGATATAATGGTAAAGATAAAAGATAAAGAAGATATAATGGTAATGAATGTTTAATATCCATCTAAGAATATAGCCTCAAAACATACTAAGCAACAACTGGAGTTAAGGAGAAAAATGAATAAAACACTGTAGATGAAAGATTTAGTATACTCCTCTCAGAATGTGTTGGATCAATAAGAAAAAAATTAACCACAAATATAGAACATCTGAATAAATTGATCTGAAGATTCAAGCTAATAGAGATAAATGTATATGAAGAGAACTGTATATCAAACAAAAAAAGTATTGTTTTTAGCCATACGTGGAATATTCCCCAAATTAAGCAGGTACTAATTCATAAAACAAGCGTTAAATACAAAAGAATATCAAAAATGACATTCTCCTACATGATAGTTTAAGCATTTCATAAGCCTAGAGACACAGCAACCCTAACTTAGGTAAAAGTCATAATAAAAATTTAAAAATACTTAGAAATGAATGATAGTAAAAGTGCTAAAGTTGTTCTTAGAGGAAAATATAGCATTAAAAACATTTGATGGCAAGTAAAGGAGCATAAAAAACTAATTCAAAGAGTTGAAGACTTCTGCTGCTTCCAGTCCTCCACACCACCCCCCAAAAAAGATTGCCCAGACTGTTGCGTTGAGAGAGTTTGCAGCCTGAAGCACAGGGAGGCAAAACCCAAGAGATGAGAAAACAGTAGTCAGCCCTCACACAGTGCTGGCAACAGTGCTGTTGCCACTAGCTAGACTGGAAAACCTCAAGATTCACAGGACATTGATCAGAGTACTTAGAAGGGTCTTGTCTCATTAATGAGGATTAATTAGCTCTGGAATAAACATTGCTCAGGTACCACCTAACAAATCTTAAAAGCTAGACTCTAAAAGATCAAACTATTTCCAAGTAACTTAACTGCATCCAAGAACAAAGCTCAGGAATATTTGTGGGAATAATAATAGTAAAAAAATTCTGCACCCAATTAGGTAAAATTCACATCTGGCATCCAATAAAAAATTATCAGGCAAGAAAAGACACAGAACAGTATGACACATTTGAAGAGGGGGGAAAAATCAATAACTTGAACTAACATAGATGTTAGAATTATCAGACAAAGACTTAAAAATATTTATTATAACTGTTTCATATGTTAAACAACTTAAGACATAGCATATATAAAACAAGGCTCAAATTGAATTTTTAGAAATGAAAACCATAGTGTCTGAGAAGAAAAACATACTGGATGGGATTAATGGCACTTTGGACATTGTAAAAGGAAAGAATGAACTTGAAGACATAGCAATGAAAACTATCCAAAATGAAAAAGAGAATGAATAAAAGAAAAAAAGAGAGAAAAAGACAAAGAGAAGAAGGAAGGAAAGAAGGCAGGGAGGGAAGAAGGAAGGAAGAAAAGAGCATCAGTGAGCTGGGAGATAACTTCAAGCAACATAATCTACATGTAGCTGGAATCCCCAAAGTCAGGAGCGAAGAATAAAAATAGTTGAAGAGACTGGGCGCAGTGGCTCACGCCTGTAATCCTAGCACTTTGGGAGGCTGAGGCGGGCGGATCATGAGGTCAAGAGTTCAAGACCATCCCAGTTAACACAGTGAAACCCCATCTCTACTAAAAATACAAAAAAATTAGCTGGGTGTGGTGGCGGGCACCTGTAGTCCCAGCTACTTGGGAGGCTGAGGCAGGAGAATGGCGGGAACCCTGGAGGCGGAGCTTGCAGTGAGCCGAGATCGCACCACTCCACTCCAGCCTGGGCGACAGAGCGAGGCTCCTTCTCAAAAAAAAAAAAAGTTGAAGAAATAATGACTAAATTATCCCCAAATTTGTTGGAAGCTATAAACTCACAGTCTAAGAAGCTGTGTGCTTACCACTCCTATTCAACTTTGCATTGCACTATCCAGTGCAGTAAGGCACCCAGATTGCAAAGGAAGAAGTAAAATTTTATGTAGAAAATCTGACGAAATCTATGGAAAGAAACGAGAACTAGTGAGTTTAGAGAGATTGCAAAATAGAAGACCAATAGACAAATATCCACTTTATTTATGTGTATTAGCAATGAACAATGTAGAATGGAAATTAAAAAGCAATGTCATTGACAATGACATTAAAAATTATGACATACCTAGAGATAAATCAAACTAAATACGTGAAATTCAAATACACTGAAAACTGTAAGACATTGCTAGGAGAAATTAAAGAAAAACTAAATAAATGTCCATTGGTTGAAATATTTAATCTTGAGGTGTAAATTATCCCAAATTTAATCAGGAGATTCAGCATACTCCCCCATCAAAATCCTAGCATAATTTTAATAGAAATTGTCAAGTTGATTGTAAAATTCCTATGGAAATATGTAGGACCTAGAATAGCCAAAACAACTTTCAAAAAGAAGAACAAACATGGAGGTCTAGTATGGCTTATTTGCAAGACTCATCACGTTGCAGTTATCGGGACAGTATTGTACTGGCATAAATAGGCAAATAGATCAGTGGAAGGGAATAGAGTCTCAGGATACACCTACATATATACTACAGACAACTGATTTCTTTTTGCAGTGGGGGGTGGGGGGTGGTAAATGATATTCAGCAGAGAAAGAATGGTCTTTCAAGAAAACATGTTGAAACAATTGGATATCTGTATGCAAAATGACTTTCTACATATATCTCATACCTATACAAAAACTCAATAGACATTAAACTATAAAACTTGTAAAAAGAAATATAGTAAAAAAATTTTGTGAGGCTGGATTAGGCAAAGATTTCTTACTATACTACTACACTAAAAGGATGATCATAAAAATGTATGATTAATTGGACTTCATCAAAATTAAAAATTTTTGCTACTTGAAAAACACTATGAAGATAATGAAAAGATATGCCGCAGACTGGGAAAAATATTTGCAAATCATACATTTGACAAAGGACTTGTAACCAAAATATATAAAGAACTCTTGTAATTAAATAATAAGAAAACAGATCACCCAATTTAAAATGAGCAAAAGATTTGGACACTTCATTGAAAAGATATATAAATGGTCAATAAGCACATGAAAAGATGCTGAACGTCATTAGTCATTAGGGAAATGCAAAGTAAGGTTTTATTAGTCCTCATAATAGGTTGCCACTACATATCTATTAAGATGAATACAATTTAAAGACTTGTCATAGCAAGTGTTTTCAAGGGTAGAGAAGAACTGAAACCATACAATACTGCTGAGAATGTAAAATGATGCAGTCACATTGGAAAGGCATTTTGAAAGGTTCTTGAAAATTAATCACATGTATACATATGTAACTAACCTGCACATTGTGCACATGTACCCTAAAACTGAAAGTATAATAATAATAAAATAAAATAAAATAAAATAAAAAAGAAAATTAATCACCTACCAACCACCTAATATAGTAAGCCATTCCTGGGTAGTGACCCAAGGGAAAAAAGAACAGATGTCAATACAAAGACTGACACACAAAACATCATGAAAAACCACCCAGCATCAAAAAAATAAAGTACTGACACAATATCTATATTTGATACAACAATATAGATGAATCTCAAAATAATTATGCTGAGAAAAGTCATTAAAAAAAGAGTACGTATATTATTATTTATGTAAAAGTATATGAAATGCAAACTAGTTTATAGTAACAGAAAGCAGATCAGTGATTGCCTGTGGACCAAGATGCTGGGATGGGTGGGAGAAAGAAGTTACAAAGGGGCACAAGGGAATCTGTTGAGTGCGGCGGAGGTGTTCATTCTTTTGAGTGTGGTGATTGGCTCATGGGTGTATACATTTGTAAAATCTCATCAATCCTGCATTTGATGCAGTTAAGTTTTCTATGTTAATTATACCATAATAAAACTCTTTAAAAATAAAGTTGAGAAAGGAAATAGAGCAAATAGATATATGTGAGGAAGTAAGGATACACTAAAGATAAGAGCAGACAGAGGGGAAAAGCAGAGAAAATGGAAAAGATAAAAAGATTAACTTTTGGCAAGACTGATCATGTACACAAAGGAAAAAAATCAGAAAAACAAAATATAGAATGATAAGGGGAGATAACTATAGAGATTAAATGAAAGAGCATTACGAACAACTCCAATTTCAGTGGAATTGAAAGAAGGACAAAAGAAACACTTTGGCATAAGATAAAAATAGAAAAATAGAATAGAAATTACAATGGTCGTTAAACACCTACCCACTTCTACAATATGCCTCAGACCCAAATGATTCTACAGGTGAGATCTTCCAAGCTTTCAAAGAGCAGATAATTCTTACTCTACTCAGTTTTTCCAGGAGGGAAAAAAAAGGGAGAAAGAGAAAATTGCACAATTCATTTTATAAGTCAAGTACCTCCTTGATCCCAAAATGTGATAAGGATAAAACAAGAAAGCAATTGACAAGTCTATTTCTCTTAAGAATATTTACATGTGAACACACGGTAAAATAGAGCTGAGTGAATAAAAGACGTATTATAAATACATTATAATCAAATAAGTCTTTACTCTGGGCTATAGGGATGGTCTGACTTCAGAACTTAAAAAGGAAAATTACAGGATTAACAACAAACACAAAAATCTGATAAATTTCAACACCAATTAGTGAAAATATACATTGATAGAAATCCACTTATCATTTCTATCATCTCAGTCTATCTCGATTTATTCACCCATTTAATATCTATCTCAGCATATAAGTATTTTCAACTTGAAAGTATTAAATAGCTTGGTAACAAAAACCATAGCAAAGATCATATATAACGGAAAAATCTTCAACGTGTATAAGATCGGAAACAAGACACTGATGTTTTCTATCATCACTACTGTTCAAAATAATGCTAGAGATCCTATTCATTTCAATAACAAATAAATTAATATGTATACAGACTGAAAGAGAAATGAGGCTGGACATGGTGGCTCACACTTGTAATCCTGGCACTTTGGGAGGCTGAGGTGGGCAGATCACGGGAGCGTAGGAATTTGAGACCAGCCCTGGGCAACACAGGAAGACCTTGTCTCTACTAAAAATACAAAAATTAGCTAGGTGTGGTGGCACACAGCTGTGGTCCCAGCCACTCAGGAGGCTGAGGTGGGAGGACTACCTGAGCCCCGGAGATTCAGGCTGCAGTGAGCCGAGATCGCGCCACTGCACTCCAACCTGAACAATGGCAGTGAGACCATGTCTTAAAAAATAAGTGAGAGGCCGGGCGCGGTGGCTCACGCCTGTAATCCCAGCACTTTGGGAGGCCGAGGCGGGCGGATCACAAAGTCAGGAGATCGAGACCATCCTGGCTAACACGGTGAAACCCCGTCTCTACTAAAAATACAAAAAATTAGCCGGGCGTGGTAGCGGGCGCCTGTAGTCCCAGCTACTCGGGAGGCTGAGGCAGGAGAATGGCGTGAACCCGGGAGGCGGAGCTTGCAGTGAGCCGTGATCGCGCCACTGCACTCCAGCCTGGGCGACTGAGCGAGACTCCGTCTCAAAAAAAAAAAAAAAAAAAAAAAAAAAAAAAAAAAAAAAAAAAATAAGTGAGAGACAGACCCTGTCTTAAAAAGAGAGAGAGAGAGAGAGAGAGAGAGAGAGAGACAAATGAAATTTTCCTAGCAATAAATCTGTTTTAAAACATATAGTCTGTAGAAAGTTATAATGCTGTTGAAATTACTAAATAAATGGGAAGCCATATTATACAGACATTAATTCTCTTCAAATAGACCTTTATATTCAATGCCATTTAAATTCAACTGCTAATAAGGTTTTTTTGGTGTGTCGGAGGGTTGAGGTTAGGGGTCTGAGGACAGGGAGAGATTTTACGATCTAATTCTAAAATTTATGAGAACTAGAATAGAGTCATAACAACAGTTTAAAAGAGGAGCCAGACAGGGACCTTACTCTGCCAAATATCAACACTTATTATGAAGTTATAATCATGGTGATTGTGTGATATGTCATAGGGATACATCAACTATTGTACAAGAACAGTGACTCTAGAAGAAAACCCACATAGATGGAAACCTGACACAGCTGGCATGGTATGTAAGTGAAGAAAGGATGTACTATCCAAAAGATTGTACTGGGACAATTGGTTTTCAATATAAACAACATGAAGTTGGATTCCTATTTCACACTACACATAAATATCAATTCCAGATGATTTTAAGAACTTAAATGTCCTCAAAATGACCCAACAGAAATTTAGACAAAACATCCAGCTGAAAAAAATATATACAAAAGACATCAACAGTCATTTCAAAGGAAATATAAATGCCCATAAAAAAATTAAAAGATGCTCAACCTCATTTGTTGTCAGAAAAATGCAAATTAAAACCTCAAAGAGATTACCATTTCACACTCAGTCGTTTGGCAAAAATCAACGAGCCAACAATACCAAGTGTTGCTGAAAATGGGAAACAAGGGGAGCTCTACTACATGGCAAGTGGGAGTTTTAAATGACACAACCACTTTAGAAGACAATATGGCACCAATTAGCAAAGTTGAATTAGCACATTGCTTGCAGTCCCAAAATTCTACTTCTAGGAATATACGCTAGAGAAATCTTGCAAATGTGCACCTAGAGTCACGTAAAAGTTATGTTTATAGCAGTATTGCTTGTAATGATAAAATGCTGGAAACAGCCCACAATAATAGAATAGAAAAATTAATTGCCATGTAAAAATCGGAAACCTATAAAGGACGTGACAGTGAACATACCATAAAAACTGGAATTCTCAGGAACATAAGGTTTAACAAAGAAAACAAGTAACTGCAGAATAAATGCGGTAGGATTCCATTTTCATCATCTCCTCAAACACCAAAATGAAACAATATTTTGTTTAGGAGTATGGCAAACCACTAAAGAAAAACAACAGGTTTTTTGTTTCCTCTAGGGAAACAATGTGAGGAATAGGATTTGGGTTGGGCATAGAAGGAGATTCCATGATTCTGGCAATATTCTATTTAGTTTACTTTGTGGCAAGTTTATAGCTGGTTTTTTTTTTTTTTTTTTTTTTTCAAGAGAGACGAGGTCTCTATTGCCCAGACTGGAGTGTGGTGGTACAATCATGGCTCATTACAACTTGGAACTCTTGAGCTCAAGAGATTCTCCCACTTCAACCTCTTTAGTAGCTGGGATTAGAGGTGAGCACCACCACACATGGCTAATTTTTAAATTCTTTTTGTAGAGATGGGGCCTCACTATGTTGCCTGGTCAGGTCTTGAACTTCTGGTCTCAAGTCATCCTCCTGCCTTGGCCTCCCAAAGCACTGGGATTACAGGCATAAGCCACCACACCAGGCCTGTAGGTGTTCATGTTATTGAAATAACTACTGCTATTACTATTACTAGTAGCAATAGTATTTCAACTAAAACATACTATATTGCTGGTGTAATAACTTCACCTGCCTGCTAGTTAAATGAGTTTCTGGTCCTTGCCATGAGTCCTGTCTTACAGCTTACCCTCCCAAAGATGCATCCATCTTATAGAAAGAGACAAGTATTTGAGCCTTTTGAGATTTCGAGAAGTCGGGAAATTACTGCAAAAGCTGACATGTGACCAACTAGAAGGTAGAAGAATCACAAAAACCAAGCCTTTACCACTACTTAGCTTGGTGATATTGCAGCCATCTTTCCCACTGAGCTCAAAGTGGCCTCAAAATGCTTAGTATCAGACTCTAAGCACCCACTCACAATCCGTCAGCGCTGACAGGTGAGATACAGCCTCTTTGCAAGCTCAGTTCTTGAGTTTAATATCCTCAGCCACATCCGTGCCGACGGGTTCGAGGCTGCCAATCAGTCCATTCATAAAAGTCTGAAAAATCCACTTTTCAGGTCAGGTGATCCACACTGTGAGGGATGCCTGTGGTTTTTGCCCGAGTCTCCTGACCTATCCTAACTTGAATTTATGTCATGGAAACAAAACTCTTCTTGTGCTAACTAAGTAACTGACTTCCATGTATAATATTTGTTTTGGGCCCAAGGACACAGAGATTAAAAGAGAAAAATCAAATAAACCAGATCCCTGCATTTTTCTGGCTCAGGTGAATCAGAGGTCTTTTTCAGTTGCTGAAGTTCTTTACATGTGACATAAGCCTGTTAATGAGCAGGAAGGGATATTTGTGTTTCCTGTGATTCACACTTCATAGGAAGTGGGTGGAGGATGTGAAGGACCATTTTCTTCCTCTCTTGTCATTATTGCAAGTCCATAAAATGGAGACATAAGCTTGCCCTGAAGTATTGAGCAGAGGCTGCTGTCTTTACTCTGTTCCTCACTAGCTTCTCCCCCATCGTGTAATTCCTCTATATGATGATTCAATCAGAGTTTGAGATCCATTGGCCTACAACCCTCTCCTATGCAGGGCTAATGTATTAAACTTTGCTGCACCCGTATGGCCTGTCTTTTGAGCAACCTAATCTCAACTGGTAGTTTCCAGTTTTTTTGCCCCTCTTTGGAGCCAACCATCTCCCAGCAGGTCCCATGTCTAACCTTATGGGAAGGAGTGAACAGGCCATTTGGATCTCAGGTTTATACCAAATGATAAAACCGGACGTTACCAGCAGTAAGGTTTGGATTCCTTCTTCTTATCGGACTTTGTCTTCTTCTTTTTTTTTTTTTCTCTCCAGTTGGGTCTGAAGCCCAAAGGAGGAGGGTGTGACTATTTATATTCCTCAGACTACAGTACAAGGTGAGATGAAGGCTGCTCCTTGGCTCTAATGAGCAGATTAAAATAGACAATTTGTGTCAATCAATAGGTGCTGCCATAGGAGATACATGGAAGAACCACAAAACCAACATGCAGGTCACACTGGGTACACAATACACTAAGGCTAACAATACTTAGTATTTATTGATCACTTACTATGTGCCACATATGCCTCTTAGTGCTTTGAATAGAATGGCCCATTTGATTAGTTCATAACAATCCTATGGAATAGGTGTTATTATCCCCATTATACAGATAAGGAAATAAAGCATAAAGTTAAGCAGGCCCACTGCATACAGAGGCCAAGCTCATTGTTTCCCTTTTAAGCAGATTATTAGCTAAGACATGATATATCTAGAGGATATTGGAACATTTCATAAAGTTATAACACCCTTTCAGTCATTCAAGTGTTCATTCTGCGAGAACTAATCCAGGGCTTATTAGGTGCTGAGGACTTTTATAGGTATTGGAATGTGGTGAAAAGGAATGTGGAGAAATTAGTGTCTTCAAGAAGTTTATATTTTCCACAATTCTCCAATTATAGGAGCCAGGGATTTTTGGAGAAATAGCTGGGTTTAGAGCTGGGGCAGGAAAAAAACAGAATGGGCCTATAGCACCTTGTGTTGCTAGAAATTAAGGAAATTCTCAAAATACAAATGTAGCTCCACAAAAGGACAGAGGAGCCAACCTAAAGGTGTTCCTAATGGTCAAAGATGGAACAATTTGAGCCAAAATAAATAAATAACATAGTATTAGATTGTAACCCAAAGTGTAAACTTACTATTCATGAGTCCATAGTCCTACAAATAAATTATAGAATATATAATAAATGTCCAAGGCTGGAGGATTCTTTGAGGCCAGGAGTTTGAGACCAGCCTGAGCAACATAGTGAAACCCTGTCTCTACAAAAAAAAAAAAAAAAATTTAATGAGAAAATTAACCAGATATGGTGGTGTACACCAGTCGTCTCAGCTTCTTGGGAGGCTGGGGAAGGAGGATCAGTTGAGCCCAGGAGTTTGAGGTTGCAATGAGCTATGATCACACCACTGTAAACCAGCCTGGGCCATGGAGTGAGATCCTGACTATTAAAAATACTTAATAAATAAATGGGAAAAAAGAGACAAATGTTTCTTACGAGGAATTCTAAGAGTAATCACTATCCCGATTTCAAACAGCATAAGGCTAGTTTTGCCTAGTTTTTAACTTTATATAAACAGAAGCAAATGTATCCATATTTCAATGTATTTAAGTGGAACTACAACTTATTGGGTGCAAAAGAGACTCAAGTAAAATATGAGACATTAAAATAGAAGTGCTCTGGTTTTTCACCATTGCTGGTAGATTTTATGTGATATTTTTCCTCAAAAATGCCCATAAAATTCTGATTTTAGAATCTAACACTCAACAAAACACTTCAAATCTTTCTTTTATTTATAAGTCTGATATTTGTGAAACTGCAAGCTGAAAAATGGACTAGTTGTTTATAATTTAGGAATTTTCAGATGCGTGCATAAAGACTCCACATGATGCGAGTACCCCAGTTGATCAGGTTTCCAAAGAAAACAGATGCCATCACAATGAGAAAAAATCAGTAATAACTACTCAGATCTGTCTCCACTCAATCATTTCTTTCTACTTAACACTAACTGCCACTTCTAAGTGTTTGTGGTCACTCTCATGAATACTTTTAAACATCCAATAAAACAATGTGAATTGATTAAAAAGTGAAATTTTCTATGTTGGAAAAGAAGCAAAATTTCATGAGACTGATGAAAGTGATATTGAAAAACTACTGCTTAGGGAGTAAGGAGGAGAGTTTTATAAGAACTACTTTGGAACCATATGCAAAGCCATTGATAAAGAGGAGCCTGGTAAAATTAGGCCATTTAACAAAGAAAGAGGAGGAAATAATGAATCATGAAAATCAGAGATGAGCATTTCAGAAAAGAAAGATGTAAATATCAAAGAATCATAAGGGGGTCTGGGATAATTTGATAAAACGCTGGAATATTTTTGTAAAATGTTTATGACTCTGATATAGATGTTATGGAATGAAGTATATTGTTCAGTGCAAATCACACTACCATGTTGTTTGGTGGCCAAAAAAGTTCACAGTTATGATTACAACCTAAATTTAAAGAAAAAGCTATTATTAACAATTGTTAACTTTTTTTCCAAGATAAAGTCCCAATTTAACCACCTCCTTCTCCTATTTACTGTAACAGTTTGGCCCCTGGCTTATGTATGCTATACATTATACTCAAATTATGAGAAACTTTTCTTTAGCTATAATGATCCTGTTCTGGAAGCCTCACTGGGGAAATGAGGGTTTCTCTAGATATAAGAAAAATTCTGACTTAGCTAACAGGGGAGTTTATAGATTTGGGGGAAGTACTAAACTAACTGCAAAGCAAGAAAGAAATCTGGGGTGTGAACGGAGGGTGTTAGGCATGGGGCGGTGCAGGAGGAACGTTACCATTTCTAGGAGGAGAGAAGATTCTTGCTTTGGAAGAAGCTGTTACACCACCTCTGCTTTGGAGAGGCATCTAGCTTGGCTGAAGAAGGGAAATCCTATCTCAGAAAACACATCTCAAATCTTATAGTGGGAACCAGTGGCACAATGGGGTTCACTTTGCAAGATTGCCTGTCCCTAGCAATGGGGTTCACTTTGCAAGATTGCATGTTGCACATGACCAATTCAGGAACAAATAATGTTGTATTTTTTAGCTTTGTTGAGGTATACTTGACAAATTTGTATGCATTCAAGGTGTATGACCTGTTTTGATATACGTATATATTGCAAAACTATTGCCACAATCAAGCTAATTAACACAGCCACCGCCTCACATAGTTACCTTTTTGTGGAAAGAACACTTAACATCTACTCTCCTAGTAAATTTTAAGTACACATTATTATTAACTGTCACCAGCATGCTGTACATTAAGTTCCCAGGACTTATAACTGCAAGTTTATACCCTTTGGTCAACATCTCCCTCTGTCCCCCACCTTGCATTTCTAAGACTTGTAGACTTTTCTTTTTCCTTTGGCAATTCAGCTGCCACTGTGATGTCAAATCCTGAAAAACAATCAAACACAAAGGGTCCCCTAACCCATCTCAAAATATATCTGAGGAATCCCACTGACTCTTGCCACAGATATTTATGTCAACATTTCTGGAACTCTGTTCATTGAAATACTTGTCCATCCAGACATTACATGAGAAAAGTATTCTCTGGTCAAATAAGGCTGAGAAAATGTCAGCCTCACTTACCTGTTCCAGCCTCACAATGTATAGCTCCATGTCAAAATCCCACAGTAAGTGAAAAAACGGATGCTATGTTGTTTTACTAACACATCCTGCACTTGTTTATTACACAACCTGTTTTTTTTTTTTAAGAGACACAGTCTTTCTTTATCACCCTGGCTGGAGTGCAGTGGCACAATCATAGCTCACTGCCATCTCAAATGCCTAGGTTCAAGCAATCCTCCCACATCAGTCTTCCAAGTAGCTGGGACTATACGCACGTGCCACCATGCCTGGCTAAAAAAATTTTTTTTTCGTAGAGAAGATCTTGCCCTCTTGCCCAGGCTGGTGTTGAACTTCTGGGCTCAAGTAGTCTTCCTGCCTTGGCCTCTCAACATGCTGGGATTACAGGTGTGAGCCATCATACCCCACTTATACAACCTTTCTATGCAGGGTAACAATTAACATCCTATTAGATGGGTATCCTGGTACCACACTTTGGGAAATGGGGCTGAAATTCCTAGTGGGTCCCCCTTGTGACAATGAGCTTTAGGCATCAACCTGACTGGGCTAAGTGATGCCCAGACAGCTGGTAAAACATTACTTCTGGTTGTGTCTGTTAGGGTGTTTCTGGAAGAGATTAGCATTTGAATCAGTAGTCTCAGGAAAGAAGGTAAGCTCTCACTGTTGTGGGAGGGATTCATCCAATCCATAGATATGTGTGTGTATGAAAAATAGATACATAGCATATATTATATATTCATAGATCAGATACATGATTATATTTCATATATCAGATGTATGATATATTCATATATCAGATATATGATATATTCATATATCAGATATATGATATATTCATATATCAGATATATGGATATATTCATATATCAGATATATGGATATATTCATATATCAGATATATGATAAATTCATATCAGATATATGGATATATCCATATATCAGATATATGATATATCCATATATCAGATATATGATATATCCATATATCAGATATATGATTATATCCATATATCAGATATATGATTATATCCATATATCAGATATATGATTATATCCATATATCAGATATATGATTATATCCATATATCAGATATATGATTATATCCATATATCAGATACATGATTATATCCATATATCAGATACATGATTATATCCATATATCTGATATATGATATATTCATATATCAGATATATGGATATATCATATATCAGATATATGGATATATCATATATCAGATATATGATATATCATCATATATCAGATATAATTATATATTCATATATGATATGAATTTATATATTTATATATCTATGATTATAATGAATTATATATGAATATATAATAGAATATATATTCTCATATATTATATAATATACATATAATAGAATATTCTATACATGTATATATATTAGAATATTCTATTATGTATGTGTTTGTGTGTGTGTATATATATATTATATATATGATATATGGATACACTTCAATTTATAACACAGTTAGGTCCTGATAAACCCATCACAAGTTGAAAATATCATCAGTCAAAAATGCATTTAATATTAAACACAAAGAGTCTCTTAACCCATCTCAAAATATATCTGAACCTACTGAGCATCACCTTCATAGCTGAGCCTAACCCTCCCTTAAACATGCTCAGATCACTCATACTAACCTGAAGTTGGGCAAAATCATCTAACACAAAATCCAATTTATAATAAGCTGTTGGATATCTCATGTAATTTATTGAATACCATGCTGAAAGTCAAAACCAGAATGATCATACAGATACTCGAATCAGAGTTTCTACTGAATGTATGTTGTTTTTCCACCACGTAAGTCAAAAAATTGTGAGCCAAACCATCCTAAGTTGGGGATCGTCTGTGCATCTCTCATATTGGTTCTGGTTCTCTGGAGAACTCTAAGATAGTGGGCAGCTCTGGGAACTCTCAGTCAGACACTCTGGGCTTGTACTGCTGCCCTAAAGGAGTAATCAGTGACATTCCAGGTGATGTTGTGTGCTGCCTTAGGCCTCTACTGTGCCGGTGGTAATGGCAGAAATGAATAGTCACAAGACAAGTTCTTTGTAGATAGCTATTACCTCCTTAGAATAAAGAAGGCCTTTGGTTGAGTGGAATGTCAGTGAACCTTTAATTTCTTCCAGGCTGTTGGCTCTGGGCATCCTTCTGCTCCACAAACTACTGTATTTGAATTTTCTGCTTCCTTCCCTCTGTCATGGCGGGCGTCAAAGCAGCTCTGCCATCCTGCCACTGAAAGCCTGTCGGAATCCAATGCATATTCATGAGGTGGTTGTTTCCTATTGCCCATCCAGGTAGGGAGTCACTCTCACTTTCCTAAGAGAAGTAATGATTACCCCCTTTTAGCAAGGAGGTTGGAGAATGGAGGTGGAGGCAGTGCTGGTCTCTGTGCCTCTGTGGGGAACAAAATCCTCCCAGATAGAGCAGGGGTTGGAGTAGGAGGAGAAGGGGAAAGGAGGTGTAGCAGGGACCCAACCAGAGGAGGGGAGAGGCAGCTAAGCCCTCGAAAAGGAAAATAGCCCAATTTTTTTCTTAGTCATCAAGGTCACAGACACTCGGAAAATTAAAGCAACCAAGAAAATCTAAAGTAAAAATCACCCAAGAAAAGTCACTGTAAAAACGTGGTGAATAATATTCTAGGTAAGTCATTCATCATGTCATACTCTTACACACATGATTTATATATAATACGTTGGCTTACACCTAACATGGCAGTGAGCTGCCACATGGGCTAGGGATGACAATGGCAGGCATTCCTCCCGCAAGACTTTGTTTCCTCCCTAAACTTGAACAAGGGCTGAGACACTTCACAGGCACAACCAGTAGATTGGACTTGTCATCCTAACTAAATATTATTGATAATTAGTAAATTTTTACTTGCATATGTAACAAAGATTCATTTATTCTTTCATTTATGTATATGTGCAAAAAATTTGAACAAGTTTTAAACATTATTTTAGAGACAGCGTGTTGCTCCGTCACCCAGGCAGGAGCGCAATGGCATGATGATAGCTCACTGCAGCCTTGAACTCCTGGGCTCAGGCGATCCTCCTGCCTACGTCTCCTGAGTAGCTGGGACTACAGGTGTGAGGCCTGGCCTCAATTGGAATAAATTTGAAGAAGTACTCATTATGTACCAGGCATTAGGCTGGAGGATGGGAATATAATCATTAACCTAAAGGTCTGTGGTTGTGGTTCCTAATTCCATGGTACTTATAGGTCTAATTGGGAAAGATACAGGCATTATCCAAATAATCACACTATAATTAATCAACAAATGTGAGGAGTGCTACAGAAGAGAGGTACAAGAAACTGTGGGTGCTCATGAAAGAAAGTTTAACCTTGTCCTGGAGAGCAGGGAAGTCTTTGTCCTACATATGTATATTAAAAATCTACCGGCCAGGTGTGGTGGCTCATGCCTGTAATCCCAGCAGTTTGGGAGGCCAAGATGGGTGAATCATTTGAGGTTAGGAATTTGAGACCAGCCTGGCCAACATGGCAAAACCCCGTCTCTCTAGTAATACAAAAATTAGCAGGGCATGGTAGCACATGCCTGTAATCCCAGCTAGTAGGGAGGCTGCGGCAGCAGAATTGCTTGAACCCATGAGGCGGAGGTTGCAGTTAGCCAAAATTGCACCACAGTACTACAGCCTGGGCCACAGAACGAGACTCCATCTCAAAAAAAAAAAAAGAAATCTACCTTATCTTAAGGCTATATCTTATATTATTCTGTGGATAGGTCATAGTAATTTCATTGACTTCCCTACTGTTTCACATTTTTTCAGTGTCATAAACAATTTGACAATAAAATCTTTAGACTCTTCTAGTTAACTGGATATACCAGGTCATTTCCTGGATCCAAACTTTGGCCCATGGATTTTTCTACCATCCCTCTCTGCATCTGGACACCCATTCTTGCCTTCACATCAAGATCCAAAATAACCGTCACTCTGTCTACTATGACTGGCCTGTAGAGCGCTTCTCCTTGAGACACCTGATTGCTTTTTGCTGAATGGCTTCTCTGGGTACTTAATAAAATGTGCCATTGGTTTATACCTTCCATGTTTGTCTTGTCTCGGTTAGCCTAGATCTCGTGGATGGTGGGAACAGTGCCTCAAAAAATATGTCACTTGTGTTTCCCTTCCAGATACATGAAGATGACAACCATAGTTAATCTGTGGAAGTTACCATGATGATGAAGAGTGGTGTCTTTATTCCATAGGTCTTCCCTATGAGATGGTTCTATGATCATTTTACAGACCACAATATAGTGCCTCCGAGAGGTTAAGCATCTATCCCAAGGATACAGGACTAGTTGTGCCAAGAGCCCTAGAACCTGGGTTCAAATTCCACCTCCAACACTTACAAGCCGTTGTTGTTTGTTCCTTAAATTCTCTAGGCCTCAGTTTCTACATCTTTAAAATAAGGTTGTTGGCTATGCTGTGGTTCATGCCTGTAATCCCAGCACTTTGGGAGGCTGAGGCAGGTGGATCACTTGAGGTCAGAAGTTCAAGACCAGCCGGGCCAACATGGTGAAACCCCGACTCTATCAAAAATACAAAAATTAGCTGGGTGTGGTGGTGCACACCTGTAGTCCCAGCCACTCGGGAGGCTGAGGTGGGAAAATTGCTTAAACCCAGGAAGCAGAGGTTGCAGTGAGCTGAGATCATGCCACTGCACTCCAGCCTGGGTGACAGAGAAAGACTATGTCAAAATACATAAAATAAATAAAATAAAGTTGTTAATGTTTCCCCGTGCCTACAGTTGTTGTGAGAATTAAATAAGAGAGCACATGCAAAGTGGAGCCAAATCATAAACTCGTCAAAATGACTGGAATCAAGCCCTGTGTGCTTGGCAACAAAAGAGAGAAAGAATTTCATAGTATGGGCTTTCCTGCTTACTACTGCAGACTAGGAGGGTCGGCCCCAGAGCAAGCAGGAAGTGGGAGAAAAAGCACTGTTGCCTCAGTCAGACTCTGTTCCCAGGTCCCACTGTCTCATGCTTCAGCCTGCTGCCAAAATAAGTGTGATTCTGATGTTAAAAGGTTCACATTTTCCAAACACCAGGTTCCTAAAACATTGAAAGACTTCATCATGCACTGTAGCAAAAAAGTGGTGATCTGTTCCAAGATAGTGAGAAAACTGGCCACCTTGGGCATACTTGGGAGAAAATGGCAGGGCCTATTGGGTGGAACCTTCTGAAGGATGTGCAAGCTGATGTTGGCCTGAGTCACCTTCTGCCTATATGAGCCATCTTTTGTACCAAATGTTCACGAGATGTCATTCCATCCAAGGTTAAATGGCAGTGCTGGGATGCTAACCAGGCAATGTGCTGAGATCCAATCAAATCTGCATGGATTCTTGGGAAGAAGCTCAAGGTGGATGTGAGGGAAGGGAAGAGGGACATCAGCACTAGCAGGGTCCGCCTTTTGCCAAAGACTTATTTCTATTGAAGACACACTTATTACTCAGAATAAAATCCCACCTTTACATCCCATCCCCCATGGCCATGGAAAATGTGTTCTCAACCTTCCCTGCAGCTTTTCCCTCTGATGCCCATTATATTTAGAGCTAGGCCTCAACACAGCTCCATCTTTCCCACTTCTCAGCATTTGCTATTTTCCTTACTTCTAGAATACTGTTTCTTTCTGCCCTACCAAAGCTCAATCCTACCCATGCTGTGGAACCCAACTGAGACTGTGCTTCTTGTGCCAATGTTCCTCCACTTGCAGGAATCTCACCCTGTTGAGAGTACTGACCATATTCCAACCTAGGCTAGCATCACTGGCTTTTCCCATCACTTGTTTGACCTTAATCCGTTCACTGGCTGGGTAGCCTCGACTGCATTATAGTACTTCTTGGTACCAATTTCCTGAATTGAAGGAAATGAAGATTAAAAACTCCAGAACTGCTGGGAGAATTCCATGAGACAATTCACCTACCAGAGTTGGTCCAGTGCTAAGTATGTGATAAACTCTTAAAATTATCAGCGTTCTCCAAGCACAAGGACCACATATTAATGGTTTGTTCAGTTATTTGGTTTTTTTTTTTTTTTTGCCTTGTTGAAAAATGTTGTAAGTGGGAAGCTACATCATGTCCCTTCTCTATTCTTGGCCTTCCTGCTTCTAGGTGGATAGTAAAAGCTCCCAGAGTGTTTGGTGGTTGAGTGATTGGTTTTAACCATGTGTATTAGTCCATTCTCATACTGTTAATAAAGACATACACAAGACTGGGTAATTTATAAAGAAAAAGAGGTTTAATGGACTCAGAGTTCCACATGGCTGTGGAGGCCTCACAATCATGGTGGAAGGTGAAGGAGGAGCAAGGGTACATCTTACATGGCAACAGGCAAGAGAGTGTGTGCAGGGGAACTCCCCTTTATAAAACCATCAGATCTCATGAGACTTACTCACTATCACAAGAACAGCACGGGAAAGACTTGTCCCATGATTCAATTACCTCCCACCAGGTCCCTCCCACAACATGTGGGGATTATGGGAGTTACAATTCAAGGTTAGATTTGGGTGGGACACAGTCAAACCATATCAACATGGTAATTTTTTTTAATTGCACATTTCTGTGGCTGGAAATCTAGAGGTTAGGCATTCAGTGGTGAGGACTAGACTAGTAGAGCAGGCTGATCTCTGGCTAGTTTTGAGGATTAAAAGTATATTTTAAAAATTTGCAACTTTTGTTGAAGTACTCCCTTTTCTCTGAGATAGATGATTGACATTTGTAGTCTGAGATGCTTTCCTAGAATCCCTTTGTTCAGGTTTGCTGGATGCCCGAAGAAGGCTGCTTTAGGGCAATTTGAGAATTCTTCCACAGCAAAATCTAACATTTAGATGATTGAGTATCTTTAGGTTTGGAGAAAAAAAATAGTTTCATAAGTTACGTGTTGATTACTTATTCTGCATTCATCCTACTTAATTTTATGTAAGTTTTGAAGTTTAATCTCCATAAAACTCTTCAAGGTAGGTGGTGTCATCCCTATTTTACAGATGAAAATAATCAATACGTAGGAAGTTTTGGCCCCCAGCCAGACCACACAGCTCTAAGTGACCAAGTCAATGAGAGAAGCATAGGCTTGTGGTGCTTATCCTAACTACCTTGGACCCTAAATATGGTTGGCATAACACATAACTCTTTGGGAAAGACTCTCTTAATGCACCAAGGTAGATATCAGGACCCTTATAATAAATTGTTTCCTTTTTATTGACTTGAAAGAAATGCAACTGTGAATACTGTACATTAATAGGTTTTATGCGTAACTAATGGTTTGATGGACTGCTCTGATGTCTAGTATTACAGCAAGTGATCATTAGATCGTAAGAAGAAGAAAATGTGCTTTATCACTGGAAAATGATTGAATCCTTCTTAAAAGGTAAAGGTAAATATAGAAGATTGATTTGAAAGGTCAGGGTTAACAAGCTTATTAATGGCTGGGTTAAAATCCAGCCCAATCCTTCCTTTTATCCAGATGAATAAATCATTTAGTTAAGTGATACCCTTCATGGGTAGGCTGGGCTTTACTTCTAGCCAAGGCAGGGATTTGATGAAGTCTTGCGCAGCACAGAACAGTAACTAAAGCAGTGTGAGCTCCAGGCTAGAGGTTAAATCTTAGCTCTGCTTCTCACTGGCTGGGTAGCCTTGGCTGCATTATAGGACTTCCTTTTACCAGTTGGTCCAATTCTAAGTATGTGATAAACTCCCAAAAAAATTAGCTATTATTATCTTCTAAACTAGAGGTTCATAGCATTTTCTGAAAAGGGTCAGAAAGCAAACAGTTTAGGCTTTGAGGATCATACAGTCTCTGAAGCAACTATTCAAATCTGACCATATAGTGTGAAAGCAGCAATAGACAATATATAAACAAATGGGCATGGCTGTGTTCCAATAAAGCTTTATTTATATAAATAGACTGCTGGTCAGATTTGACTTCTGGGTCATCGTTTGTTGACCCTTATTTTAATATGCACTACGTAGGAATACACACTCCAACCTGCTTGTAGGCCTCCCAAGGATGGAAAATAATTGCAGTGAAGGCTGATGCATGTGAAGCAGGAATAATCTGTTACACATTGAGAGCAGAAGGACTGAGTTGTACAGAGTTAAATGGTCTCAAGTCAGGATTATCATGGAAAGTTTTAAAAATACAAGTTCCAGGGCTGGGCGCGGTGGCTCATGCCCGTAATTTCAGCACTTTGGGAGGCTGAGGTGGGAGGATCGCTTTAGCCCAGGAGTTTGAGACCAGCCTAGGCAACTACAAAAAATAACAACAATAACAAATTAGCTGGGAGTGGTGGTATGTGTCAGTAATTCCAGTTACTCGGGAGGCTGAAGTGGGAGGATGGCTTCTGCCCAAGAGTTCAAGGCTACAGTGAGCTGTGATGGTGTCATTGCACTTCGGCCTGAGTGACAAAGACCCTGTCTCTAAAAAAAATAATAATAATAATAAAAAACCCAAACAAATTCTAAGATCTCATTCAGAAAGGTGATGCGGCCTAGAAATCTGTATTTTCATGGCAATTCTAATACACAGAATTTTGCCTTGAATCTTTCCTGACTGAGATTACAGCCACTTGGAGAATAGTGAGAGGTATCTACCATACTTTTCAAGCTTTGTCTTCAAGAGTCTATTAGAAAGAATTTTTGCTGCCTCTCTTGAGGATGAATCTGCCTTGAGGAACACCTAGAGCCCTGAGGTAACCATTGAAATTGTTGACAATTCTTTTTGACAAATCCAAATTCATCCTGGGAGTTAATTGAGCTATTACTTGTCTGAGATCATGAGTCCCTAGAGGAAATCGCCACGTGGGCAAGACATGTGTCGTGTGCATGTGGAATACCGACATTGCAAACTCCTCATTCAAAAACAAGATAACATTTTAACCACGTTCCCATGTCCCCGGGAAAGAGGTTAAGTTTTTGATATGTGAAAAAGCAAAATTGTTTTGAAATTTTCCTGTCCATAATCAATCTATCTATCAATCTCTACCTTTTCTTAAAAACGAACAAACAAAAACCCTTTCTGGTGCTTCTTGCAATGACTGCTGGTGCAAGTCTTGCTTTAGATTAATTCTCAGACCTCTAGTTTTTTTCTCTTTATTTGGGAGGTGAAAATAAATATGTCCCTGTCACCCAGTTGACTGCTTTTTATATACTGAATTTTAAATAAATATTTAATATTTAAATTGACTAAGCAGCATGTCATTTTGCTACTGGAAATGGTTAGCATCAAGGCTAAATTACCACCCAAATCAAAATGAGAAGGGCATGGCCCAGCTTCCTACCCTCGAGTTGAAGCTGGGACAACATTCCCATCATCTTAGATTAGTCTGGATCAGGCAGAGCAAGAGGATTTTCCCATCTGTCTTTGAGGCCCACAGAGATTAGAGGATTATTTAGCTCCTCCTCTTTATTGTTGTAGAGCTACAGAATAATATACAGCTGGGTATTAACAAGATTTCTGTTTTTTAATTTATAGGAATTAAATTTTTTAAAATATACTTTTAAATATCTTAGACCAAGACAATTCTTTGTTGCTCAACTGAGCTCTTTGAGGAAAAAAAAGACATTAACTCAGCTACAAATTGCTTAGCTTTATGATTTTAATGGAGCAAAGAAAGCTGATTTATTAATAAAGTATATTGTTGAAAGAGAATCTTTGTGGAATTTCGGACTGTGTAGCACATCCATTTTTATTGGCTTCACTTTGTTATGCTTTCAGAGCTATTTATAATGTTACCCCTCTGAAAATTCCTTTCCATATTGTCATTTGTCTTCCATCTCCAGAAAGCTTCTCATCCAAATTAGAAAAAAGAAGTCTTTTTTCTCTCTTCTACACCTCCTTAAAATCAATTGAAAGTGGCACCTCCTGGGAATGGGTCCACCTCTTATCCGTGTCTGAAGTTTCTTTTGCTCCCAGTAGAGAAAGAAAATGGAACCTCCTTCTCAAAGATTTTGCTCCAGGAACTAGACTCCGGGCTAATGTTCCTATTCCCTTCTTACTCAGAAGTGGTCTACTTTAACATTCTTTTCTTTTAGCAAAAACAATGTGAGAATCGCTGTGGCACAGAGCCCTGCGCTCAGAAGGGCCCACACTTGGTTTAATGCTCTGCTGTTGCCATCTTGCAAATCTTAATTATCTTTGAGTGAAGGCCCCCGTGTTTTCATTGTTCACTGGGTCCTCGAAATTATGGAGCTTTTTCTAGTGAGCATCAACACGTAAGAGCACTGAATCTTTGTCTCCATATTATTTTTCTTACGGAAAGAAAGAAAAAAGACAAAACGTCAAGCATTTCCTGAGCTCTTACCGTGAGTCATGTTCCATGCTTAGCATCTTGAGTGATCATGTTTCATCCCTAAACAACCCTGTAGGTATTATTGCTCCCATTTTACAGATGGGGATATTGAAGTTGAAGGAGAGTGAACATGTTGCAGGTCGCGGAGCTACTGAGTGGTGAAGTTTTTTTAACTGAGCTCTGCTTCCCAAGACTGCTGTACTATCTAATAATTTGTCATCAGTTCTCACTTTGAAATCAATGATTTAAACATTTAGCTAAACTTAAGTCCATCCACTTTCTCCAGGAAGATGATCTGTAAGGTTTGTGAACCCTGGCTCTAGGAGAAAAAGTTGGTGGAGATTCTCCCTGTCAACATTAATCCCCCATATTTCCACTTCATTTCTAGGTTTGGGGCGGGCACCTTAAAGATAGCAGACTATTGCCTCTTACACCTTCATAAAAAATCTTTGACTCTTTTGATATGTTTTGTTTTTCTCTTTCCAATATGCATCTCCCTTTCCTCTCATGATGCAGCCTCTCAGTTTTCTGAGTGACCCTTCCTTTCCACTCTCTGTCCTTGTTATTCTTGTGAAGTTGACCCACCCCAATCTCAGACAATCAAAATCTTGCATGGTTTGGACACCATCATCCCATATGCTTTTATGATTGATTCCAGGATGGAAACTTAGTGGGAATCATTGGGAAAAAGTAGGGTTTTATCTTCTTTTTTTTTTTGGCTGAACTAGAAAATGTGAATTAGGAGCTCCTTGCGTCTTCAAATTCAATCAGAGCCAAAAAATGAAGGAAGAAATATTCCTGGTGCACTTGAGCCCTTGATCCATTCAGATTCACTCTCTGGACAATTTGATTTCTTTCTTTTTTTGAAATAGAGTCTCGCTTTGTCGCCCAGGCTAGATAGAGTGCCGCGGTGCAATTTCAGCTCACTGCAACCTCCACCTTCCAGGTTTAAGAAATTCTCCTGTTTCAGCCTCCTGAGTAGCTGGGATTATAGGTACCTGCCACCATGCCTGGCTAATTTTTGTGTTTTTAATAGAGAGAGAGTTTCACCATGTTGGCCAGGCTGCTCTCGAACTCCTGACCTCAGGTGATCCACCTGCCTTGGCCTCAAAAATGCTGGGATTACAGGTGTGAGCCACTGTGCTCAGCCTTGGACAATTTGATTTCCTGACCTGAGAAAAGCCCTTTTTAGCTTAAGTTACTCTGAATTGAGTGTCTGTCACTTGCAGCTACACAAGTTCTGGCTAACGTAAGTACCAACTATACATGTCAAAGAAAAACAAAATTTTCCTAATCTTAATGTGGAGGGCTAGCCAAACTAGTAAACATTTGCATTCTCTCAGCTTGTATTTCCTCTTTTGAATAGATGAGAATAATACTTACCCTCAAGTTAACAGGCCAACACACTGAGAAGTGAAAAAAATCTCAAATTGGAAAAGCATGTGCTAAACAATCTCAATACTTTTTCTTCCTTTTTTTTCTTATAGCTCAACAGCTTCTGTTACTTTGTTTTCAACTATAGCACAAAATTTGCTAGTTTTTGAGGAAAGGTATCCTCATGTTTTATAAGAGTAGGGTCAGGAGATCGAGACCATCCTGGCTAACATGGTGAAACCCTGTCTCTTTTAAAAATACAAAAAAAATTAGCCAGGTGTGGTGGCGGGTGCCTGTAGTCCCAGCTACTCGGGAGGCTGAGGCAGGAGAATGGCGTGAACCTGGGAGGCGGAGCTTGCATTGAGCCAAGATCGCACCACTGCACTCCAGCCTGGGTGACAGAGCAAGACTCTGTCTCAAAAAAAAAAAAAAAAAAAAAAGAAGAGTAGGGTCTAAACTCTCATGAGTCACTATTTTCCCAGTGCCTAGTAGGGTCCTGCCCACATTGTAAGTGATAGAAAATAATTTGTCTACTGAATGAAAGGCCCGTTAGAATTTCCTGTCTACAGCCAGAAGTGTAATTGTTGTCATTTATGAACTGAGCCAGTTCCCCAGTTAAATATCAATCTGCTTTTGGACTAAGGAAATGATAGCCTCTTCTTAACTGTCTCAACTGAATGAGTAAACACTCAGGACTTGAAATTGCTAATAGCATTTGGGGGGAATTAAAAAAAATAAAAAGTTTTTCTATATTTCAGAAATATCAGAAGAGTCCTTGCCCTAGGTACTTCATTTTTCAGACTGTCAAACAGAGAGATTCTATTCTCAAAGTAAATATGGAAAAATCTATAAAGTGCATTTGGCTTTGACAGAGCTGCGTGAACAAACTTTTGTGCATGTGTCATTTTGGTGACTTTACACATATTTTTGTACAGGTCACATGACTAACTTTGTCAGCCTCAGGAATAAAAGAGGGGAACTTTACTCCCTTCCTTTGCTAAGTGCAGTGCTGGCAACCATCCAATGAATGCAGGGTGCATAGACCATCAGCTTGGATTAGTTTTGCTTTAGGGTATCTATACATTCGTTGTCTGTATATTTAAACCTGCAAGAGGAAAGCCCATTCTTCACTTTACTGTATAGAGCTGAGTCATTCAAAGAGAAATGGCATTCTCCTAGATATTCTCAGGAAAACAGTGGGTCGTCTTCTTATGCCTCATAAATCCTTCCCAGAAAAACTGCTTAGAAGATGACCTGAAGGGTAGATCGGTAGATCATTGTTCTCAAGTGCAGGTCTGACTTTGGAACTCTGACTCTATTACTTCCATCTGTTGTGTTCTTGGTCAGTTTCTTACTGTCTTAGACTCTCAATTTTCCCTTCTGTAAAATGGAGATAACATGGATCTAACTGAACTGCTGCACAAGTTACTGATAATGTAACATGTATCACTGAGCACGGTTTGGACACATAGAAGGTGTTCAATATACTCTCCTTACAGTGTTTCCTTGGATGTCTATGAACCACTTGGCACTCACTTCCATTCCAAGGCTCTGCCTACTCCTTTTGAGCGAGTGGAAGAACATGGATTTGGCAGCCAGGAAGCATGGATTTGAATCACTCTTCATGGTTAGAGTGGTCAGATTTAGCAAATAAAAATACAGGCACCCGCTAAAGTTGAATTTCAGATAAACCATAAACACCTTTTTTAGTGTAAGTATTGCCCCATGTAGGCTAGGCATGATGGCTCACGCCTGTAATCCCAGTGCTTTGGGAAGCTGAGGCAGGAAGATTGCTAGAAGCCAGGAGTTTGAGACCAGCCTGGGAAACATAGCAAGACTCCATTTCTTTAAAAAAAAAAAAAAAAAAAAAGAAAGAAAGAAAGAAAAAAGAAAAAAATAGCCTTGTGGTTCCAGCTACTTGGGAGGCTGAGACAGGAGGATGGCTTGAACCTGGGAGTTCTGGAGGCTGCAGCAGTGAGCTATGATCATGCCTGTGAATAGCCACTATGTGACAGAGTGTGAGACCTTGACTCTACAAAAAAAATAAAAAATAAAAAAAAGTATGCCCCATGTAATATTCAGGACATATTTATACTAAAAAAGTGTTTGTTCTTTATCTGATATTCCATTTTAACCAGGTCTCTTGAATTGTATCTGGCAACCCTACTCATAGACTATGCGCTCTTCAACAAGTTATTTAATATCTTCAAATGTATCATCTGTAAGAATAATATTAATGGCAAGTACTAACAATTATGTGCCGCACAGTTTTAAATTATTTTTTCCTCATTGAAATTTTGGAGCTATTTCTGTTAGTCTTATTCTCCAGATGATAACATCAAGACACAGGGAGGTAAAGTAACTTATCCACGTTCACACAGCTAAGTTGTTGAACTATGTTTTGAACCCAGACTGACTCAGAAGGCCTCACCAGTGTTCTACTGATCCTATAAAATACAATGATATGTCCATAAAATACTGAATTCATGTGAAAAAGCAGATAATACATATGTGTGTAATTCTAATACATCTGAGGTTCCCACATAGTTCAATATCATGGAATCAAATTTGAAAAAACACAGTTTAACTGCCAAAAAGAATTTTTAAAAAAAAGTTCCATTAAAGAAAGCCCAAATATTTGAGAAACTCTTATCAAAATTCTCTTCCCTTTCCTGCCACGTCACTCATACCCTGCAACTCCTCAGGGGCTCTTTCCTTAACATTTCCTGAAAGTAAATTCTCCACCCATCACCTGTGACTTAGTTTTCCTTTCCTCCCTCCATTTTCTCTTTCTTGGCCCTTTATTATGTAGATTCACTTGGCCTGTCTCCTAGAAGAAAAAGCTCATATTCTTTAGAAGAGAAAAGAAGGAAAATAGGACTGGCAATTTCAAAATTTCCTTTGGCAGGCTGGGGGAGTTGCTCAAGTTCATGCACATTCCATGTTAATTTTTTGTTCTTTTACACTAGGCACTCACTAAATGTTAATTTCCTTCTGTCTTCCCTTGCACTTGCCCATATTTCCCCATTATTGGAGGTTTTCTCTCCATGGTATCACCTCAGTATTTCATGCGTGGCTTGACAGGTATCTCAGGCTCTTAGAAACAGATGGGGATTGAGGACCATGGGTATTGCCTAAGATTACTGGGTTACCCAGACAAGAAGAGTGAGAAAAAGGCAGCCCAAGAGAATAAAGGCACTTCCCACAGATCTCAAGAGAATGTGTTCCCAGGAAACCAAGGGGCAACAGAAAAACAAAGTGAGAATACAGTCTAAGAAAATACCCTTCTTAAGCAGGAAGGCTTTGCAAGCCCAAGTGGTCTGTCTGTATTGTTGGCTTCTAATTGCTCATGGGTTGTTCTATTTGATAAAAAGATGGATATCCAAAGAATCTATTGGTATCCAACTGGACAATAACACCTTCCCAACTACAATTCAACAGCAAGGCCAACGTTGAAGGGTGTACCTGGGGTTTATATATGCTGTAGTGACTGTTCATTCTAGAGCATCTCATGGAACACATTTTTATATTTCACCTTGACATTTAATCCTCCAACAAATAGAAGTTTGAAGTTAAGACCTGGATTATTATAAGTTTTCCTTTTTGTTTGTTTTTAAATGAGAGCTAGAGCAAACAATATTTTTTTTTTTTTTTTTTTTTGTGAGACAGGTTCTTGCTCTGTTACTCAGGCTGGAGTGCAGTGGTGTGTTCATGGCTCACGGTAGCCTCTACCTCCCCAGCTCAAGTAATCCTCCCACATCAGTCTCCCAAGTAGCTGGGACTACAGGAGTGCACCACCACACCACACATGTACTTTTTTTATTTTTTGTAGAGATGGGGTCTCTCTATATTGCCCAGGCTGACCTTGAACTCCTGGGCCCAAGGGATCTTCCTCATTAGTTTCCCAAATTGCTGGGATTACAGGTGTGAGCCACTGTGCTCAGCTGAGCAAACACTTTTATGCCAAGGAGAGCATTGAGGTGGTCTCTCATGCTACTTTTTTCATTAGCTTTGAAAGCTTGTAGGTATATCCTTACATCATTTCATTATTTTGCTATTGAAAGTATTTCCTGCTTTCCTTCTGATGTATGAATATCACAGTCAATAAATCTCCTTAATTCTCCACATGGGAAATAATAACAACAGATCCAAGGTATTTTATATAGGGCATTATTTCATTTTCTTCTCAAAACCCACTTCAAGGCCAGGCGCAGTGGCTCATGCCTGTAATCCCAGCCCTTTGGGGGGCCGAGGTGGGTGGATCACCTGAGATCAGCAGTTTGAGACCACCCTGGCCAACATAGTGAAACTCCATCTCTACTAAAAATACAAAAATAAGTCAGGCGTGGTGGTAGGCACCTGTAATCCCAGCTACTTGGGAGACCTAGGCAGGAGAATTGCTTGAACTCAGGAGGTGGAGGTTGCAGTGAGCTGAGACAGTGCCACTGCACTCCAGCCTAGATGACAGAGCAAGACTCCATCTCAGAAACAACCCACTTCAAGCTTGCTCTACTCTTGTCATTTTGATTGAGAAAATGGTGGCTCAGAGAGGTCAAAAACTTGCCCGAGATCACACAGATAAGAAAATTATAGAATTGAGGTTAGAGGCCAGGGCTTTGAGGCTCCAGATCTTGTGTTTCTCACCATGATGTAGAACATGACTCAAAACATATGACAAAAGACTTGGATAGACATTTCAGCCAAGAATATATACGAATGGCTAAATAGCATATGAAAAGATGCTCAAAGTCACCAATCCTTAGGGAAATGCAAATCAAAACTATGAGATATCACTTCACACCCATTAGGAAAGCTATTAATACAAACAAACAAAAGAATTCTGCAAAATAACAAGTGTAGGCAAGGATGTGGAGAAATTGGACCCCTTATGCATTGCTGGTGGGAATGTGAAATGGTGCAGCTGCTGTGGCAAATGGCATAGCAATTCCTCACAAAATTAAACATCAAATTACTGTATGATCCAGCAATTCCACTTCCACATATGCAACCAAAAGAAGTGAAAGCAGGTATTTGAACACGTGTTTTTTTTTTTTTTTTTTTTTTTTTTGAGACAGCATCTTGCATGGTCTCCCAGGCTGGAGTCAGTGGTGCAATCTTGGCTCACTGTAACCTCTGTCTCCCGGGTTCAAGCAATTCTCCTGCCTCAGCCTCCTGAGTAGTTGGGACTACAGGCAGCCGCCACCATGTCGGCTAATTATTTATTTATTTTTTTAGTAGAGATGGGGTTTCACAATGTTGGCCAGGCTAGTCTCGAACTCCTGACCTCAAATGATCTGCCCCGCTAGGCCTCCCAAAGTGCTGGGATTACAGGTGTGAGCCACTGCACCCAGCCTTGAACAGGTATTTGTACAATCATATGCACAGCAGTATTACTCACAATAGCCAAAACGTAGAAGCAATCCAAATGTGCATCGATAGATAAATGGATAAATAAAATATGGTATATAAAGACAATGACATGATATTCAGCCTTCAAAAGGAAGGAAATTCTGACACATGGATGAAACTTGAAGATATTTTGCTAAGTGTAATAAGCCAGTCACAAAAGAGCAAATATTGTATGATTCTACTTACATAAGATACTTAGGGTAGTTAAGTTCATAGAGACAGAAAGTAGAACGGTGGTTGTCAGGGAGTCAGGGTTGGGGGATAGAGATTTGAGTTTAATGGGTGCAGTTTCAGTTGGGAAAGAGGAAAAAGTTCAGGATGGATAGTGATGATGACTGCACAACATTGTGAGTGTACTTAATGCTGCCAAACTATACACTTAAAATGGTTAACATGATAAATTTTGTTATGTCTATTTTGCTATAAACAAGGCCAAAGCACACACACACTCACACACATGAAAGCTGAGCATGCTGTTCCGAGAACACAATTCCTGACCGTGGAACTTAGGTTAAAAATGATGATTCCCAAGCCCTAACCAGGGAGTCTGGAATAGGACCCAGGGCTGTACATGTCGAGAATGCTACACAGGTGACTCTGATGCGTGTGTTTCACGGATAGACAACACGTGTTTGAGGTAGATCCATGTTAAAATAGAGAGCATGTAAACTCCCCAGCATTTCAGAAGTAGTAATTTGTAGATCTGGAATTTGCTCCCAGGTAACCAGGCTTCAGAGTAGTCAGCTCTTTGAAGCACTGCCGTGGGCAGCCAAATGGCACATGTTTAAGCCTCATAACTTTACTAGGGTATCTTCTGGTACCCAAAATAAAAGATATAGCTTCTGGCAAGTTGGGGAAGAATTTTGATAAGTGTTACTACAGATCAATGGTTCTTTACCTGGAGTGATTCCTCCACCCTCTGCCCCCCACCCCACATTTGGCAAAGTGGAGACATTTTTGTTTTTCACAGCTAGATGACTACTTGCATTGGTGGGTAGAGGCCAGGGATGCTATTAAACAGCCTACAGTGCACAGTACAGCTCCTAGAGCAAAGAATTATCTGAACAAAGTATCAATAATGCCAATGTGGAGAAAGTTTGGCATACGTTATATATTTAGACCTTTTTAAATGGAATTTCTTCTACATTTCTTTTGGTAGTTGAACTGTATTTCTTCAAATTTCACTCCATGACACTGAGCTGGATGGGAACCCCAGATGACTTCAACTTCACCTTCGGAAAATGTTGGTATTGTCTTTGAAGGCCCCTGCATTTTACCAGTGATGTCTATTCAAATCGTGCTGCTGTATTGTTTACTTTTTAAAATCCAATTGTTGTTTTTAGGATCTTTACCCAGAGAGAACATGTAACTTGGGCAAAATGTCAAGTGTCAATTTTCTCATGTCAATATGCAAAATCCCAGAGGTCTGCAACCTTGCATGTATCATGAGGTCTTCAACATATATGATTTCATTCTGACCTTGCATGTTCTTTCCTCAGATTTTAATTTGCTTTTAGAGGTTAGTTCCAGTCTAATGATGACTTTATAACACTTGTGATACCTGATAGCTTGTGTACTAATGTTCTTACCTTCCTCTCACAGGACTTCGGAGTCGATTGTGGAATACAAATTTTCATCACTGAAGCTGCGCTTGTTCACTCAAATGATTCTGATGGAAAAGAGAGATGTCTATGCTTCCTACAGGTAGTCAGGAGGTTTATAGTCTATTGATCAACAACTGTAACCTGAGCTTCCTCTGGATAATTGAAACTCTTCCCAGTAAGTTGAGCCATAGACTATGGAGAATCGATGTAGCAACCCAAATTCTACCCCTTGTGGTCAACAATACTGATCAATCTTAGCATCGATAAAAGAGGAACAAACAGAAATCATGTGCATCCCAAGGTAATGCAAGAAGAAATACACAATCCCCACCTCTGAAGGATTCCTGCCAAAAATAAAATTTTACCAGAATTTAATAAAGTCTCTAGATCTTATGATCTGCCTACAGGAAATGAGAAAGATAGAGGAACGAATGAAATGATACCATAAGGAAACCATCAGCCACATCCAGAATGTGGGAAATTCACCAAATGCAATGGACCCTGTTTGGATTCTGATTCCTACAAACGAAGTGCAGGGAGACATTTGAGACAAGAAGGAAAACTTGAAAGTGAACTGCATATTAGATGATGCAAAGGAATCATTGTTAATTTTGTTAGCTGCGATAATGGCATTGCAGTGATACAGAAAATAAGTTAAGCACACTCACTGCTAGCAACAGTGTTTTTACAGACATGAGATTCCACTGTATTACATCAGATGTTCAAGATGAACTATTTCGTAAACGGACAAAACAAGACTTCTCAGACGCTCTTGGCAGTAGTGTTTGAGGATTGGTTATCTTTCAGTTGTGAACTGCAAAGCGGATGATGATTGTCCAACCCAGAGATGACAGGAAGATTTAAATGTTCATAGCATAAAGCACCTTGATAGAGGGAAAAGCAGTATTTCAACCCATTAACTGAATTAGCAATAACTAGAACTTGAATCAGATGGTGCATGATGAAGAGAGACCTAGAGCCAAAATGTTGTTGGGGGCACATAATGAAGTTGCTTCAGCCAAATTGTGTTAATGGGTGCTGGGAAGCTCTGAGCTGCGCTAAAGAGCATCTTGCTGACCTGTGCTTCTACCAAGACACTTTAGCTGGGGGAAATGGCACATTTTGCTTACAGATCTTTTGCAAAGTAAAATATGACAAAAGAAATGCAACCAATCAGTGAATCAATCAATATTTAATGATTTTCAGCTTAATAACATCATTTAGTGATATGAAGGCATTGGTAATGCCATTTAAAAAAATACTCTTCTTTTGTTGGATTCCTGCCTACATAGCTTTAAAAGCATGGATAAGGTCATTTCCTTCTCATTAGGGTTAAAACTACAAGGAAAAATCCCTTCAACCTACACTGTGACTTGGCTTCCAATATTTGACCTCAATCCACGCCATTGGTTTAAACTAATCAAGACAGAAATAGCATTCAGGCAGAGGGTGAATATGATAAACTGGGGAGATTTGAGGCTATAACTTCAGTATATTCACACATCTGTGCAAAGGTGAGGAAAAGTGAGGTTATCACATGGATTATTGTGCCCTAATAGCTTAGTACACAATCACTGCGTCTAGTTTTCCTGCCCAACTGAAAGCTCTTTGGAATGAGTTAACTTGTGGTTTCATGTCAAATAGACAAAACAATAGCATGCCCTTTCTTTAGTCTGACATAAATCATTCTTGGGGATTCCTAACCAAGTGAGTTCTATCAACTACCTGTCAAAAGTGTGGTATTTTTATTTGTTGATTTACAAAAACAGTGTGGTATTAAAAGAGAAGAAAATCTTGGATGGCCGGGGAGGAAAACTAAGTTCTAAGCGTGGCTTGGCAAAAACATCCACTTTTATTATTTTGACTGTGTTTTCATCATTTAGTAAAGAGTTATAGCTAGAAGGGAGGGCATAGATTCAAGTTGTTTTTCACCCTTTGTTTCTGCCCTGGCATAGCCAATGCCTATGACACCCCCACCCTCACCCTCCATCCCCCCATCCATGATGGAGGCACTCACTGCAGAAGCATGATGGGGAGTGCTGCACCCTCTGGGGTGATTAGCTTGATTACTGTTCACAGATTCTTGCCACCTCTCTCTGGGCAAGGTTATCCTTCCTTCTCCCCACTGGCATCAAGCTTTGCTATGTAATCTTCTCTGGCCAGTGCAATGAGACTAGAGGTGAGGTGTCCCCTCTGGCTAGAAGCATAAAAGTCTGTGAGTCTGTGTGAGGTTTACCATGTCACCCTTTCCTTCTCTCATGGGATGGGTGGTGTTTCCGATAGGGACAAATCCCTTAGCTCAGGTCCTAAAGTGAAGGTGCTGGGGAGCAGAGATGTGGCCAAGCCATGATGGGCAGGTCATGCAAGGAAACAGTACACCTTGTAAGCCACTGAGATGAAATTCACTGATGAGGTTTTTGTTCTCTCCTTGTTGTTGCTGTTTTGTTTTACTATAGCATCACCTATCCCGACTGATACAAGCTCTCTGAGGGGCAAGTCAGATTTGGGGGAGGGGTGGTGGGAGGAAGCAGCCACCATTTGAAAAAGCCTCTCAGATGATTCTAATATGCTCTCCCACTTCCATCCAGGTCAACTGTTTCATCAAAGCAATGCTCTGGCCAGGCATGTTGGCACACACCTATAATCTCAGCACTTTGGGAGGCCGAGGAGGGCGGATCTGGATCTCTTGAGATCAGGAGTTTGAGACCAGCCTGGCCAACATGGTGAAACCCCGTCTCCACTAAAAATACAAAAATTAGCCGGGCATGGTGGCATGTGCCTGTAGTCTCAGCTACTCCGGAGGCTGAGGCAGGAGAATCGCTTGAACCCGGCGGTGGAGGTTGCAGTGAGCTAAGATTGCTCCATTGCATTCCAGCCTAGGTGACAGAGCGAGACTCCATCTCAAAAACAAAAACAGAAACAAAAAACCCAGTGCTCTTTTCCACAAACTATTAGTACAAGCATCATGATCTTGAACTTGTATCAAGCTGTGACAATATTATTTAGCCTTTTATTTACCTTCTAAGCTGAAAACCTATCTTCTAATATATTGAAGATGTAATTGCTCACGATAAATAAACCAGTTCCTGGGATTTTGTTTCACTTTCTTCCCTCTTTTAAATTTGCTCATCTTGGGATGCAGTCTAACTGCCTTTTGAAGCTTAAGAGCATTATTAGGCTTTCTGTTCTTATAACCAAGTTGAACTGCTTAGCTACGAAAACAAAGGAAACAACACGAGGAAGGGAAATAACATATTCTGAGTTCCTAGTAAGGTCCAGGCCCTTATATTTGGAGCTATAACATATTACAAATGCCATCACTTCACAAAACAGGAAACTGAGACTCAGAAACATTAAGTGCCCTGCCCAAAGCCTATGTGAAAAGCAGAAAGGCAGAGACACAAACACAGGCCAGTTTAACCATCCATTGCCTCGAACACATCTCTGCGGAGTAATTTAACACCCTTTACATGTCATCCTTTTCAAATCACTGAATCCAAAGGATTCCTCTGTAGGTACTGGTTTCTCATTTATTTCTTTATATTCCTTATTCCAGATCCAGGCAGAATATGCTAGGGCAAGTTGCGGTAACCAAGATGCCTCCAGATATCAGTGGCTTAATGCAACGAGGCTTTGAATGTCACTCATGCTACGTGTCCAGTGTGGCTCAGCAGGGTCTTGGCTCCTTCCAGTCACCTAGGAAGTCAGACCGATGCATCTTGCCCCAGGATGGCCAATTTTGGAACAAGGAAACTGTGACTTATGCACAGGCTTCTAAAGCTTCACTCTGGCAATGACACCTAAAATCTCCATCTACATTCCATTGGTCAAGGCAAAACATCTGGCCATGCCTACCTTGAAAGACAAGGAGAAAGTGTGAAACTGTCCTATGCCTGGAAGGAGGGGGAATTTGTTCATTAACATTTTAAAAATGTTGTGGCATAGTCCATAGCAAATAGTGTTTCAGCATGATATAAAGAAAACATCTTTTATTTAAAAATGTGTAACAGCTGCTATGGGTATCAAGGCACCTCTCATGCTCATGGGTCAGAATCTGTCAGACTACAGTGAGTGTTTAACTCACCCTGGAGTATATTTTCTGGCACAGCTTAGATTTTTCAGGTATTTCTGGCTTCAGAGTCTCAGATGGGGAACTTATTTCTACCCAAGCTGAAAGGTAGTATTTGATAGGCAGGCATGGAATTTCTGTCTTGTATCAATTAATGGGCCCTTTATCTCAAGACCTTGATCCCCACCCTGGTCTTGGAACACTGTCTGTTTGTAAACAGCTTCACAGTTTGGCCAATTCAGGTAAATGAGAAAAATAGGGACACATTATAAACTATCTCATTAAAAATTAAAGCCAGATAAAATTGTATACATTTCACTAAATTACCTTTCTAGGCTTTGCAAATATTCCGAGGGCAGCTAATCTCTCCATTTTAATTAGATTGCACATCTTTTCCAAAGGCTACTGTCCTCATGTTTTAATATAAAAAGACTGTTCCTATTTAAGGCAGAGATCTGGAGAGCTGAGAATTAACATTCACTGTTAACCTTCTCTTAAGGGGAATGGTTTAACTTCAAGTGAGGAAGACCCTCCACATTTGAACCACATTTATGATTTTTAAAATAGAGTACTAGTAAATGATACCCTGAATGTCTGTGTAATTTATCTGAAATTATAATTCCCACCCTATTCCTATCCCCCTTCCTTAGTTTCTTCTTCTTAGCATTTATCATTACTCAACACATTCTATATTTTGCTTATTTTTCCTACTGTCTCTCTCCCCCATCTATTCTGGAATTTTTGTTTGGTTCATCACTTTATCTTCAAGGCTGAGTAATGTGCCTAGAAGAGGGTAGCTGCTCAGTAAAATTTGTTGGCCGGATGAATGAACCAATGATTGAATTTTCAAGCTGCCACAATCGAGGAACACCTGTTACTTGAACATAAACTCTTTGAGGATAGTACCTTTGTCTTGGCACAAGCAGGTTCTCAATCAACATTAGTTAACCAAGGCAGTATTGGAAACATATGTACAGGTTAATTTGGGTATTGAGTAGGAAGACAGTAGGCCTGACACTAGCACATGGCTTCTTGCAGTAATGAAAATTGAGTGAAATGGCAAACTTTGTTGACCACATGTCAGGCATACTGAGTAGCTTTCTCCGCCTTGCCTGGCCATGGTTTTTCTTTCTGGGGGTTACATGCATGCTTAGGCAAGGCTGGAACACTCTTTCTGCCTCATCAATTGGATGATTAACTGCTGTTTTTCTCCAGGACTCAGCTCAGGCATCACTTTTTTTTTTTTTTTTTTTTTTTAACGGAGATGGAATCTCACGCTGTCGCCCAGGCTGGAGTGCAATGGTGCGATCTCGACTCACTGCAATCTCCGTCTCTCGGGTTCAAGCAATTCTCCTACCTCAGCCTCCAGAGTAGCTGGGACTACAGGCACATGACACCATGCCCAACTAATTTTTTTTTTTTGTATTTTAGTAGAGATGGGGTTTCACCGTGTTGCCCACGCTGGTCTCCAGCTCCTGAGCTCAGGCAATCCACCTGCCTGGGCCTCCGAAAGTGCTAGGATTACAGGCATGAGCCACTGCATCCAGCTGGCATCAGTTTCTATAACTGAAGTAAGCTTAAAAAATTTGTTGAATATATTAATTAAATCTTCAGCATTGTTTAGACCCCAAGTCCTTGAATTATCCTTAACATCCTTCTGTCTCTCATGTACTACATTAGATCTCCACTGGCAAATCTGGTCAAATCATTTCAAAGTATATTGAGAGCCTGATCTCCATCTTCCAAGCTCCACAGCCACCATTACTACTTGCCAGAGCTATTGCAATAACTTCCTAAATGAACTTCTGGATTCAGCCTTTCTCTCTTACAGTGTATGTGTAATTCAGCAACCAGTGATTCTTTCAGAAGATAAGTTGAATCTGCGTTCTTCTTCTACTTGATACCCACCAGTGGCTGAATCACTCTTTCTTACAGTAACCCATAGACCCTCCCTGCATTATATGCCCCCACTTCTAATAGTTCCTCTATTTCTTTTCTCCTTGCTCAGTCAGTGCAACCTACACATGCCTCCTTGCAGTTCCTCTAACCCATCAAGCACAATCCCACTTGGATGGCCTTTGCCTTGGCTCTTTCTACTCCCTGAAATCTTTTTCTCCCAGAAACTTTCATGATTCTTTCTCTCACTTCCTTTAGGTCTGAGCCCAAAACTGAATTTGCCAGAGAAAACTTCCCTGGCCACCATATAAAAAATAGCATCCACACGGCCATCTTTCAACCCTAGCTCTCCAAACTAACCTCTTGATATGTATTTACTTGTTCATTGTTTGTCTTTTCTCCCCTCTGTAATGTAAACTCCAGTTGATCCTAATATTCCCAGGATTTTGTACTTTACAGAGAGTATAACTCAATTCATATTTGTTGAATTGAATTGTTGGATGGGAATCAATGAATGCAAGAAAGTAGTTTGTTCCCTGAGGCTTTGTCCAGCCTGTATAAATTCTACTGTCTGATAGGTGGGTTTTCTAAGAAAGAATCCAAACCATGCCAAGAGCAATGAAGCCCATGACAAAACAACACCGCAGGGAGATTTCAAACCAATCCTTAGTGGAGTATTGAGAGAGGAGGTACAGTTGCACCTGTGTTGATAAATGAGAGCCCTCAACATCATTTAGGGTTTATTGAAATGACACTGTCAGAACCCACCCCAAAGCAAAACACATCCTCAGAAAAACAGACAGTTGTGAAGCTCCTTTAGAAAACCTGCAGACAGCATATTATGGTGGTCAAAAGCTTGGGCTCTGGGGTCAGATTGCTGGTTTTCATTTCAGCCATGCTCTTTCCTAGCTGTGTGGTTGCGTACCAGATACTTAGTTGTTACAAGTCTCAGCCTCTTCATCTGTCAAATGAGAATCAAAATGGTTCCTGAAGGGTGGAAACAGACGAGATGACTGTCCTGCTTAGTACAGTGGCTGGCACAAGTTGAGGACTAAATAAATGTGAGCTGCTATTATTATCAGGATTGCTATTGTTCAACGTACTTGTGATGTCCAACCAGCCACACTCCATAGTTTAATGCTCAATATGGATGAGCAGAAGGCTTTCTTTGGGACTTAAAAAATGTCTTTATTTAGGTATCTATCCTTAAAGCAACACAGAACACTTGAATGGCTAGCTCCCTTGCAGGGTCTGGGGATATGGCCTTTTGCAGGGGTTGGAAAGGGGAGGTTGAGGTCAACCCAGCTCAGTGCTGGGCACATGGCTGTAGGTGGTCTATTAATATCTACTAAAAGAAAGAGTGTCAAGATCAATTTCACCAGGGAAGAATGGAGACTTCTCCCTAAATGACCAGATTCAGAGAGACTGCAGCATGAAGTTACAGTCAGAAATCTCAACATCAAATCTTTTGCATAGTCGTTAGAAGAGGAATAACATAGAGAAGTGTCATTTTTATCAATTTGTGCCTGAATATCCAAATGAAAGTAGGTGGTTTATGTTCTTGTAGGTTGACCTATTGGTTCATGTTTGCATTTTTGGTTTGACCAGGCAGAGATCTGAATCACATCATTACAAGCAACAAACTAGGAGAAAGATGACAAGTTTTAAATATTCCTGTGGCACATCACTTTGAGGCCAGAGTTTTAAACCAGGTGCCGATTAAATCTTCCCTCAGTTATAAAATTGTCATAATGACTTAGAAGACAATATCTCATATTGGCCTCACTTTTATCAAAGATCTTTTAATTAATTACCTACTTTTCCAGTTCCTAAATTTGCATTTATGTGGACCTTGTTAAATCTTGGTTTCAAATTATCTTTTTCTTCCCCAGTGAAATTTCTTTTGAGGTCACTGTAGATTCACTTGTGGTTGCAAGAAATATTGCAGAAAGATCCCTTGTACACTTTACCCAGCCTTCCCCAATGGTAGTATTTTGTAAAACTATAGTATAATATCACAATTAATATACAGATATTGATATGATCCACTGATCTGATTCTGATTTCCCCAGTTATACTTGTATTTGTTTGTGTATGAGTGGTGTGTATTAAGTATAATGTTATCAGCCGTGTAGGTTTCTGCATCCACCACCACAGTGAAGACGTTGAACAGTTCCAATACCATCTACCACCACAAGATCTCTCCTGTTGCCCTTTCTTAGCCACACCTACCCTCTACCCACTCCCATACCTCACTCCTGGCAATGTCCACACCCCACCTTTTAAAATCTTATTTCAAAAATGCTATATAAATGGATCATATTACATGTAACCTTTAGGGGATGAGTTTTTCACTTAGCATTATTCCTTGGAGATCCATCCAGGTTCTTACACATTATCAATCATTTCTCCCTTCTAATTGCTGAGTAGTATTCCATGCTATGTAGGTACCACATAGTATGTATCACTGTTGGTTTAACTATTCACCTGTTGAAGGAAATCTGAGCCAATTCCAGTTTGGGGCTATTACAAATAGAGCTGCTGTGAACATTTATGCACAGGTTTTTGTGTGAGCATAAATTTCATTTCTGTGGGATAAGGCCTGGGAGTGCAATTGCTGGGTCATATGGTAGTTGCATGTTTAGTGTTTTTAGAAACTGCAGTACTATTTTCCATAGTGGCTATACCATTTTACATTCTCATCAGCAAAGCAATGTATAAGTGGTACAGTTTCTCCACATCCTCACCAGCATTCATGTTGTATTTTTTTTAAATGTCATTCTGATAAGTCTGTAGTAATATATCATTGTGGTTTTAATTTGCATTTCCTTGTTGGTTAACCATGTCAAACATATGTTTAAGTGTTCTATGTGTTCATGTGCCTTTGTGTATCCTCTTCTGTAAAACATCTGCTTATATCTTTTACCCATTTTCCAATTTTATTGCTCATTTATTTACTGTTGAGTTTTGAAAGTTTTTTTTAACTTGTATTCGATAACTGTCTTTTGTTGGATATATAGTTAGCAAATATTTTCTCTGGGTCTGTAACTTGTCTTTCATTTTTTGCACAGGGGCTTAAAAGAACAACAGTTTTTAATTTTGGAGCATTATTAAGTTTTCATTTTATGGATTATGTTTCTATTGTCAAGTTTAAGAATGCTTAGCTTAGCCTTTAGATCCTAGAGATTTTTCTCCTACATGTTTTCCTAAAAAAGTTTTATAGTTTTGTGTTTTACAATTAAGAATATGATCCATTTCCAGTTAATTTTTGTATAAGGTGTGAGGTTTAGATACACTTTGTTCTGCCTGAGAATGCCTAATTACTCCAGCAATGTTCATTGAAAAGGATATCCTTTTTCTACTGAATTGGTTTGGCACATTTGTCTGAAGTCACGTGGGCATATTTGTGTGAGTCTGTTTCTGTCTTGTGTTCCACTGCTCTACGTGCCTATCCCTTCATTTATACTCATTGTACTTTCTAATTAATACTAATTTACTAATTAATTCATTGTACTTTCTTGATTACTGTAGCTCTATAGTAAGCCTTCAGATCAGGTAAGTAATTCCTTTCACTTTATTCTTCTGTGCCAGGATTGTGCCAGGATTTAGATATTTTAGGATGTGTGCCTCGCCATATACATTTTAGAATAAGCTTATCTATGTCTATGAAAAACCTTGCTGGTATTTGGATATGAATTGTATTAAACATATAGATCAGTTTGGGGAGACATGTACCATTAATATTTCCAGTCTTTCTATCCATGAACACTGTATGTCTCTCCACTTATTTAGGTTATCTTTGATTTCATTCTTCAGCATTTGTAATTTTAAGCATACAAATACTGTAGATGTTTTGTTAAGTGCATACCTAAGTATTTAGCTTTCTTTACAGCAGTGTTATATATTATAGTTTTAATGTTAGTTTCTACAGGTTCAATGTTAGTATACAGAAATGTTTTTGGTTTTTTTTTATGCTGACCTTGTATCCTGTGACGTTGATGAACTCACTTATTAAATGAAGTATTTTTGAGGCTATATTCTGGCTATCACATAGCTGAAACATGTAACTCTTAGGCAAAAACCTGAAGCCCTTAGTGGTCACTTCTTGTTTTTGAAACGAACCCAAAGTCATTGTGTGATTATTCCAACAAACCACTGGGAGAGCTGCCACAGAAAAGATTCTTAATGCAAACACATTGCAAGGGGGTCTGTTTCAACTAATCTGTGATCTAATTTAACTAGCCAACTTTTCACACTGAACAAGTCAAACCTAAAAATGAAGAAATGATCTGAAGCCAGCCTTTTATAGAGAACCTACTTCTAATTCTGAAAGGACTTGTCAAGAAATGCTTGGTTTACTAGCCCATGGAAAATTCAGTGGTTCGAGGCCTTTGAACCACAGTTAAGTTGTAAAGGATCTCAGAAGTTATAGAACACACAGAAACTGCCCTTTCAAGCAAATGTGTGGCCAAAATGGTGCTAGCCAGCAACCAGCCCAAAAGAGCACAGGAAGAGAGCTGATCCTATCTTTCTTTCTTATGTTCTTTTCCTTTAAGAAATTAAACAGGACAAAATCCTCAACTTCATTTTTTTCTCCCCCGGTTCCCTAATTTTGATTCAGAACCACATCTTTGTTTAAGGGTTTATGTAGATAAACCTCAATTTTGTCAATCTCAATTTTGTCTAAGAAGTAGGATCAACTTCTAATTTTCAATGTTAAATCCTACGCTCTACTTTCTCCTGCAATATTCTCAAGATGACTGCACCAGGTTACATCCCACAATGGGCCAGATGTCATAAACCAAATAACTGTCCCTGCATTACTGGCTCAGAAGTGCTACTGGCATGATCTGAAACAGTTTATATTCAGCAAATTTAGTTGCTTCAATGATATGGTATCAAACACTGGAAGGAACAGAAAGGAATCCGAGAAATGCTCATTGTGTGTGTCCTTTCTTAACCAGTTTTGTGAGGCATGTGGAGGTCTGCTAGGATAGCCTAGGGCTTTTCTGGTGATCCTTTGACTCAAGGAAAATTAATCCACACGGTTGAATTTTCATCATCATTCGAAACTCCAAGTAGCAAGATCAAATACTGCCATTGTAGATACAACTGGCAACTTTTGTCACTAACTATAAATTAGAGGCTACGTTGTAGCCAGAGGAAAATTCAGATGTTTTAGGAGACCAGACAAAAAATGTAAATGGACAAAAAGGCCAGCATAAAACAGAGAACAGTGCGGACTGAGGAGAATTAGTAATGCCCACCTTGCTTAAAGGCATTCAAATGTAAACAAATTTTAAAGTGTTGGATATGGCTGAAAAAACCATATGTCAACGAAATTTGTTTGCAAGGCCACTAGTATAAAATTCTTGAGGTGGTGGCTGAGCTTCTAGAGGAAAAAAAGAAAAAACAGTTAAGATTTCACATGTTAGTCTACAGGTCTGCAAAGTTAACCAAATCTCTGATTCATGAACTGGTAACTAGCTAATAGTTAGCCTCAAGGAAGATGGCTTAATGGCTTACTTTCCCTCAGGTAGTTCCCAAGCTCCCAGTACTGTACTAAGAAGCTGAATTCAAAGCATTGCCTTTTAATTCAAGCAAACAGACATTTATTAAAATTACTTTTCTGAGAAACATATTTATGTGCGTTATAAACAAGAACACTCTTAACATTAAAAAATTTGAACTTTAAAAAATATGTAAAATGTTCAAGAAATGTAAACAGGAATTTTCATCTCATTTTCCATATGGTTATGGAAGCACCTTAAATATCAACACAGATCACAGACAAGCCCATTTACATTCATAAGAATTTTCTAAATAAGAACAAATTAATTAAAAAATTGTTTCCAAAATTAAATATTATTTTTTCACAGCTAAAGTAACACTTATAATCAGGACTGAAGGATAATGTATGCTGCATAGAAGTAAAATGTCCACTATGATTGAAGGTTTTTTTTCTTAAGACGCAATTTTAAAATGTTTATATTTCAGAGTTCCAATAGAGAGGGGTGGAACCAAGATGGCCGAAAGGAACAGCTCCAGTCTACAGCTCCCATTGTTAGCGATGAAGAAGATGAATGATTTCTGCATTTCCAACTGAGGTACCGGGTTCATCTCATTGGGGATTGTTGGTCAGTGGGTGCAGGACAGTGGCTGCAGCGCACGGAGTGTGAGCCGAAGCAAGGTGCGGCATCGCCTCACCCAGGAAGTGCAAGGGGTCAGGGAATTCCCTTTCCTAGCCAAGGAAAGGGGTGACAGACGGCACCTGGAAAATTGGGTCACTCCCATCCTAATACTGCGCTTTTCCAACAGTCTTAGCAAACGGCACATCAGGAGATTGTATCCCGTGCCCAGCTTGGAGGGATCTATGCCCATGGAGCCTTGCTCATTGCTAGCACAGCAGTCTGAGATCAAACCGCAAGGTGGCAGCGAGGCTGGGGGAGGGACGCCTACCATTGCCGAGGCTTGAGTAGGTAAACAAAGCGGCCAGGAAGCTCAAACTGGGTGGAGCCCACCACAGCTCAAGGAGGCCTGCCTGCCTCTGTAGACTCCACCTCTGGGGGCAGGGCATAGCCAAACAAAAGGCAGCAGAAACCTCTGCAGACTTAAATGTCCCTGTCTGACAGCTTTGAAGAGAGTAGCGGTTCTCCCGCACACAGCTTGAGATTTGAGAACGGACAGACTGCCTCCTCAAGTGGGTCCCTGACCCCCAAGTAGCCTAACTGGGAGGCACCCCCCAAGTAGGGCAGACTGACACCTCACATGGCCGGGTACTCCTCTGAGACCAAACTTCCAGAGGAATGATCTGACAGCAACATCTGCTGTTCATCAATATCCACTGTTCTGCAGCCTCCACTGCTGATACCCAGGCAAACAAGGTCTGGAGTGGACCTCCAGCAAACTCCAACAGACCTGCAGCTGAGGGTCCTGACTGTTAGAAGGAAAACTAACAAACAGAAAGGACACCAACACCAAAACCCCATCTGTACATCACCATCATCAAAGACCAAAGGTAGATAAAACCACAAAGATGGGGAAAAAACAGAGCAGAAAAACTGAAAATTCTAAAAATCAGAGCCCCTCTTCTCATCCAAAGGAACACAGCTCCTCACCAGCAAGGGAACAAAGCCGGATGGAGAATAACTTTGATGCGTTGAGAGAAGAAGGCTTCAGACGATCAAACTACTCCGAGCTAAAAGAGGAAGTTCAAACCCATGGCAAAGAAGTTAAACACATTGAAAAAAGATTAGACAAATGGCTAACTAGAATAACCAATGCAGAGAAGTCGTTGAAGGACCTGATGGAGCTGAAAACCACAGCACAAGAACTACTTGATAAATGCACAAGCCTCAGTAGCTGATTTGATCAACTGCAAGAAAGGGTATCAGTGACGGAATATCAAATGAGCAAAATGAAGCGAGAAGAGAAGTTTAGAGAAAAAAGAATAAAAAGAAATGAACAAAGCCTCCAAGAAATATGGGACTATGTGAAAAGGCCAAATCTACGTCTGACTGGTGCACCTGAAACTGACTGGGAGAATGGAACCAAGTTGGAAAACACTCTACAGGATATTATTATCCAGGAGAACTTTCCCAATCTAGCAAGGCAGGCCAACATTCAGATTCAGGAAATACAGAGAACATCACAAAGATACTCCTCGAGAAGAGCAACTCCAAGACACATAATTGTCAGAGTCACCAAAGTTGAAATGAAGGAAAAAATGTCAAGCTCAGCCAGAGAGAAAGGTCGAGTTACCCACAAAGGGAATCCCATCAGACTAACAGCTGATCTCTCAGCAGAAACTCTATAAGCCAGAAGAGAGTTGGGGCCAATATTCAACATTCTTAAAGAAAAGAATTTTCAACCTAGAATTTCATATCCAGCCAAACTAAGCTTCATAAGTGAAGGAGAAATAAAATCCTTTACAGACAAGCAAATGCTGAGAGACTTTGTCACCACCAGGCCTGCCCTAAAAGAGCTCCTGAAGGAAGCACTAAACATGGAAAGGAACAACCAGTACCAGCCACTGCAAAAACATGCCAAATTTTAAAGACCATCGAGGCTAGGAAGAAACTGCATCAACTAATGAGCAAAATAACCAGCTAACATCATAATGACAGGATCAAATTCACACATAACAATATTAACCTTAAATGTAAATGGGCTAAATGCTCCAATTAAAAGACACAGACTGGCTAATTGGATAAAGAGTCATGACCCATCAGTGTGCTGTATTCAGGAAAGCCATCTCATGTGCAGAGACACACATAGGCTCAAAATAAAGGGATGGAGGAAGATCTACCCAGCAAATGGAAAACCAAAAAAGGCAGGGGTTTCAATCCTAGTCTCTGATAAAACAGACTTTAAACCAACAAAGATCAAAACACACAAAGAAGGCCATTATATAATGGTAAAGGGATCAATTCAACAAGAAGAGCTAACTATCCTAAATATACATGCACCCATACAAGAGCACCCAGATTCATAAAGCAAGTCCTTAGAGACCTAGAAAGAGACTTAGACTCCCACACAATAATAATGGGAGGCTTTAACATCCCACTGTTGACATGAGACAGATCCACGAGACAGAAAGTTAACAAGGATATCCAGGAATTGAACTCAGCTCTGCACCAACCTGACCTAATAGACATCTACAGAACTCTCCACCCCAATTCAACAGAATATACATTCTTTTCAGCACCACACCACACCTATTCCAAAACTGACCACATACTTGGAAGTAAAGCACTTCTCAGCAAATGTAAAAGAACAGAAATTATAACAAACTGTCTCTCAGACCACAGTGCAATCAAACTAGAACTCAGGATTAAGAAACTCACTCAAAACCACTCAACTACATGGAAACTGAACAACCTGCTGCTGAATGACTACTGGGTACATAACAAAATGAAGGCAGAAATAAAGATGTTCTCTGAAACCAATGAGAACAAAACACAACATACCAGAATCTCTGGGACACATTTAAAGCAGTGTGGAGAGGGAAATTTATAGCACTACATGCCCACAAGAGAAAGCAGGAAAGATCTAAAATTGACACCCTAACATCACAATTAAAAGAACTAGAGAAGCAAGAGCAAACACATTCAAAAGCTAGCAGAAGGCAAGAAATAACTAAGATCAGAGCAGAACTGAAGGAAATAGAGACACAAAAAACCCTTCAAAAAATGAATGAATCCAGGATCTGGTTTTTTGAAAAGAACAACAAAATTGATACACCACTAGCAAGACTAATAAAGAAGAAAAGAGAGAAGAATCAAATAAATGCAATAAAACATGATAAAGGGGATATCACCACCAATCCCACAGAAATACAAACTACCATCAGAGAATACTGTAAACACCTCTACGCCAATAAACTAGAAAATCTAGAAGAAATGGATAAATTCCTGGACACATACACCCTCCCAAGACTAAACCAGGAAGAAGTTGAATCTCTGAATAGACCAATAACAGGCTCTGAAATTGAGGCAATAATTAATAGCTTACCAACCAAAAAAGTCCAGGACCAGATGAATTCACAGCCGAATTCTACCAGAGGTACAAGGAGGAGCTGGTACCATTCCTTCTGAAACTATTCCAATCAATAGAAAAAGAGGGAATCCTCCCTCACTCATTTTATGAGGCCTGCATCATCCTGATACCAAAGCTGGGCAGAGACACAACAAAAAAAGAGAATTTTAGACCAATATCCGTGATGAACATTGATGCAAAAATCCTCAATAAAATACTGGCAAACCAAATCCAGCAGCACATCAAAAAGCTTATTCACCATGATCAAGTGGGCTTCATCCCTGGGATGCAAGGCTGGTTCAACATAAGAAAATCAATAAATGTAATCCATCATATAAACAGAACCAAAGACAAAAACCACATGATTATCTCAATAGATGCAGAAAAGGCCTTTGACAAAATTCAACAACGCTTCATGCTAAAAACTCTCAATAAATTAGGTATTGATGGGACGTATCTCAAAATAATAAAAGCTATCTATGACAAACCCACAGCCAATATCATACTGAATGGGCAAAAACTGGAAGCATTCCCTTTGAAAACTGGCACAAGACAGGGATGCCCTCTCTCACCACTCCTATTCAACATAGTGTTGGAAGTTCTGGCCAGGGCAATCAGGCAGGAGAAAGAAATAAAGGGTATTCAATTAGGAAAAGAGGAAGTCAAATTGTCCCTGTTTGCAGATGACATGACTGTATATCTAGAAAACCCCATCACCTCAGCCCCAAATCTCCTTAAACTGATAAGCAACTTCAGCAAAGCCTCAGGATACAAAATCAATGTGCAAAAATCACAAGCATTCTTATACACCAATAACAGACAAACAGAGAGGCAAATCGCGAGTGAACTCCCATTCACAATTGCTTCAAAGAGCATAAAATACCTAGGAATCCAACTTCCAAGGGACGTGAGGGACCTCTTCAAGGAGAACTACAAACCACTGCTCAATGAAATAAAAGAGGATACAAACAAATGGAAGAACATTCCATGCTCATGGGTAGGAAGAATCAATATTGTGAAAATGGCCATACTGCCCAAGGTAATTTAGAGATTCAATGGCATCCCCATCAAGCTACCAACGGCTTTCTTCACAGAATTGGAAAAAACTACTTTAAAGTTCATATGAAACCAAAAAAGAGCTCGTGTTGCCAAGTCAATCCGAAGCCAAAAGAACAAAGCTGGAGGCATCACACTACCTGACTTCAAACTATACTACAAGGCTACATTAACCAAAACAGTATGGTACTGGTACCAAAACAGAGATATAGACCAATGGAACAGAACAGAGCCCTCAGAAATAATGCCTCATATCTACCACTATCTGATTTTTGACAAATCTGACAAAAACAAGCAATGGGGAAAGGATTCCCTATTTAATAAATGGTGCTGGGAAAACTGGCTAGCCATATGAAGAAAGCTGAAACTGGATCCCTTCCTTACACTTTATACAAAAATTAATTCAAGATGGATTAAAGACTTACATGTTAGACCTAAAACCATAAAAACCCTAGAAGAAAACCTAGGCAATACCATTCAGGACATAGGCATGGGCAAAGACTTCATGTCTAAAACACCAAAAGCAATGGCAACAAAAGCCAAAGTTGACAAATGGGATCTAATTAAACTAAAGAGCTTCTGCACAGCAAAAGAAACTACCATCAGAGTGAACAGGCAACCTACAGAATGGGAGAAAATTTTTGCAATCTACTCATCTGACAAAGGGCTAATATCCAGAATCTACAAAGAACTCAAACAAATTTACAAGAAAAAAACAAACAACCCCATCAAACAGTGGGCGAAGGATATGAACAGACATTTCTCAAAAGAAGACATTTATGCAGCCAAAAGACACATGAAAAATGCTTGTCATCACTGATCATCAGAGAAATGCAAAACAAAACCACAATGAGACACCATCTCACACCAGTTAGAATGGCAATCATTAAAAAGTCAGGAAACAACAGGTGCTAGAGAGGATGTGGAGAAATAGGAACACTTTTACACTGTTGGTGGGACTGTAAACTAGTTCAACCATTGTGGAAGTCAGTGTGGCAATTCCTCAGGGATCTAGAACTAGAAATGCCATTTGACCCAGCCATCCCATTACTGGGTATATACCCAAAGGATTATAAATCATGCTGCTATAACGACACATGCACACGTATGTTTATTGTGGCACTATTCTCAATAGCAAAGACTTGGAACCAACCCAAATGTCCATCAATGACAGACTGGATTAAGAAATTGTGGCACATATACACCATGGAATACTATGCAGCCATAAAAAATGATGAGTTCATGTCCTTTGTAGGGACATAGATGAAGCTAGAAACCATCATTCTCAGCAAACTATTGTAAGGACAAAAAACCAAACACCACATGTTCTCACTCATAGGTGGGAATTGAACAATGAGAACACATGGACACAGGAAGGGGAACATCACACACTGGGGTCTGTTGTGGGGTGGGGGGAGGGGGGAGGGATAGAATTAGGAGATATACCTACTCTTAAATTACGAGTTAATGGGTACAGCACACCAACATGGCACATGTATAGATATGTAACAAACCTGCACATTGTGTACCCTAAAACTTAAAAAAAAAAAGAGTTCCGATAGACCCTTTCCTACAAGTTTCTCTGATGTCTTGTATCTGAAGATGCAGAACATGAAATTAGATTTTCTTGATGACCATTATTAGGATTATAAACATCTATAATTGTTCAGCTTTTTCTTCCAAACTTTTCTTTCTTAATGGTTGATTAGAGAAAATTTTGCATTTATTATATATGCCTTGGGTGCCTCCAGCCCCCTGCAGTATTTATCACCTGAAATGGGCAAATAACCTGTTAGAAATATTTGTTAAGAGTCAACAATTATTGAATGAAGTTGCAAAAACTAAGTTCAGAGGACAGAGCTGTGACACCTACATGACAATTATTTTAGGCAATCAGAGCTATTTTAGATTTTTGATTTGTGTTTTTTTTAAATTAGTTTTTTGGTAGGGATCATGTTCCAGGTTTCCAGAAGACTTTTAGAACAACAGTTTTCAAAAGGAAAATGATATTATTTGGTTTTTAATTAAAGAAACCATCTTTTGTACACTAAGATTGAATGAAATGTCTACTTTTTAGTCTCAAATAGATTTTATAAAACATTTAAGTATGTAAAAAGTTTACTTTTCAATCAAAAATGTAAATGTTTATTTTGAATACAAATATACGTAATAAGAATAGAACCAAAAAATTATGTATGTTTTATTAGTTTCCCAGGGTTGCTGTAATGAATTACTGCAAACTACATGGCTTAAAACAACAAAATGTATTCTCCTGCAGTTCAGGAGGCCAGGCATCTGAAATCAAGATGGGGTCGATTTCTTCTGGAAACTCTGAGGAAGAGTCTGTCCCATGCCTCTCTCCTAGCTTCTTGTGGTTGCTGGCAACTCTTGGCTTTCTCTGGCTTGTAGCTGCACACTCCAGTGTTTCCTGTCATCTTCATATAGCTTTGTGTCTCCTTTCAAGGACAGCAATCATTAAATTCAGGGCCCACCCTAATCCAGTATGATTGCACTTTAACTTGATTAGATCTTCAAAGTCCCTATTTCCAAATAAGGTCACATTCACAGGTATTGGAGGTTAGGACTTGCAGGTATCTTTTTGGTGGGGATAAATTCAACCCCCTAAATATGTGTACATATTAGATCTGTGACCATGTGCTGTAGAATATACAGTGTAAAATTATACAAAGTATATACTTTCTCTTGATAGATGATTTTACAGATATGGAGGAGAGAATCGACTTCAGACTGATTTTTAAATGGCACCATCTTAAAAATAAAGATTTTAATGTCCTACTTGGAAAATGCATGTAACTTTTCAAGTCAAAGAATGAAGTTCCAACACCAGGAAACTCACTATTCTGGCCATTCTATCTTGATTCTAAGTGAACATTCTAATTAGAACCAACCCTCATAATTACTTTTATATTAATAGCATTATAAGGTAAATGTTCTTCTATCTGGGTTTTATCTCTCTGCTATAAATTGCATTGTTAGCTCATATCATGCCCCTTGCATTATCAATTATTGGAGACACTTCTTAAACGGAATTGGGGCCGTGAGTAATTGGAGAAGCATCTGATAGATGGGGAAATTTTTTACTTTCCCTTGCAAGGCTGGATCTCCGTAATTTGGCCGTGAAAACATTGATATAAGACATCGCTTCAGTTCATTCTGGGATTTTTTTTGCAATGTCGGTGTAAAAAGCTATTGAGCAGGCAGGGGAATTCCTAACAGATGAACCTCTGACTTATTTTTTAGCTTTTTACTGATGTCTTACAAAGAAGAAAGTACATTTATGTTTGTCAACATAAAAATGCTTTTATCTCTTGGTAAAAACCTACAATCCTCTCTGTTGTTCACCAATAGCCACCCTCCCACTAAAACAGAGGAAAAGTTTCTCATTTAGGGAACAAATTTCTCTTTATACACTTTTGAGTTCAACACAAATTGGTGACCCTGAGGAGGAAGACGTTATAGACCCTTAAATCCCTAGATCCACCCAGAAATCCAGCTTGATTCATTTTCGCTTGTTCTAGTAGTCTGATTTATGTCAGGAGACTGTGTTTATGGAGATCAGGTGGCCTTTCTCACAAGCCTTTTTAATTTGCACCATTATCTGGTGATAACAGTGTAATGAGCCTGCATCTTCTGAAAAATAGAAAAAGTGTGCTTTTCCACAAAACACTTGTAAGACTGCATGGATTGCAGGGAAGTGGTATTGGATGCTATTAACGGGATGGTAGCTGACAAAAATGTCAAAGATGTAAGTTATTGTTCCAGGCCACTTGAAACCTTAGAATATGTTCCCCCAGTCACCCTATTAATGGAGATATATTATCTCTCTGAGAATTTCCTGTCAAACTCTGTTAAGTAAATAAAGAATAGGTGAAATATCAGAAACAGAGCTAACAAATGGAGCTAAGGCCTCCACTGGAAAGAAAAGAGCCAGCTGTTTACCGTGCTAATTCGAAACAAAATGAAAATGTATGTTTTTCATCTTTGTGGAATATAATTTTCAAACATAGACTGGAAGTTGGCTTTAGAAAAGACTTTTTTCTTTTTTTGAAAGAGATATTTAGTGGTCTGGTTTGTGTGTGACAAATGTGACTCTGGCCTTGACTTAAGACACATGTCTGGCTGAGCCCTGCATGTTGCCTCGAAACTGAACTCAAACCATGAAGTAATATTTGAGTCATTTAGCCGCGTTACTCTCAATGTGTCAAGATCAGAATGGACTAGAACTTTTTATAGTCAGAGACACAGCTAATTGTAGATACCGACTATCAGGCAGGACCCAGGGAATTTGGTGTAGGTGAGCAGAGCCACCCAGCTCTGTGGTTCCGGTGGTCCTGTGCAGATCTCAACCAAAGCCCATGTCATCCTAGGAACCTAACATAGAATCCATATTGTTCAGCCAGTGCTTCTCAATTAGGGGTGAGCATCCACACCCCCATACCCCCACTCCTGCTCTCCTGCCAGGGACACTGGGCAACGTGTGGAGGCATTTTTGGTTTGCATATTTGGGAAGGTTGCTACTGGCATCTGGTGGGTAGGGACCAGGAAAGCTGCTAAGAATTCTACAATGCCCAGGACAGGGACACACAGCAAAGGATTATTCAGCCCCAAATGTTGACAGTGCTGAGGCTGAGAAACCTAGCTCTTTTATTTTTGAGACAGAGTCTTACTCTGTACACCCAGGCTGGAATGCAGTGGTGCAATCTCAGCTCACTGCAACCTCCCAGGTTCAAGTGATTCTTCTGCCTCAGCCTGCTGAGTAGCTGGGATTACAGGCACATGCCACCACACCCAGCTAATTTTTTTGTATTTTTAGTAGAGATGGGGTTTTGCCATGTTGGCCAGGCTGGTCTCGAACTCCTGGCCTCAAGCAATCCATGTGCCTTGGCCTCCCAAAGTGATGGATTACAGGCAAGAAAACTAGCTCTTGAACAGTGATTCTTAAACATGGATGTGTGTCAAAACCATTTGGACAGCTAAGAAGGCAAAGGCCCAGGCTCATTGAGGTGAGTGTGGGGTAAACACACCTGACAGCAATAACGTAAGTACACCCTGAGAATGACCCCGTATGGCAGATGCACCTGCATGTGTTTTCTGAGCTAGGGAATCCAGGAGTGGCCAACCCGGAGAGTCATTCCTTATCTATGATAAATGTTTGAGCCCCCAGCCGGTCCCATCTAACACGGCGCATATAGGGGATTGAGGCCCTGAGTTCTTGGGTTAAATAAAGGTTGCCAGGAGGGGGTTGTTAGTGGGAGGGTGTTAAGTGAAAACGCTATATAATATTTGATTCATGATGTTTGCAGGCGGTTGTGGTTCTACTGCCCCGTCAGTCAGCACTGTAGGAAAGTGGATATGTTGTCTAGCCAGTTGCCACTGGATCATTTTGGTAATTAAGTTGGTTCTCCTGTCCAGCCCACCGCCACTGGACTCCCCCCGCTGTATGGAACCCCTAATAAAACCCCAGGTCTCCTTTGCTGGCTCTGGGTCTCTTCTTGAACCTGGTGCCTTCACTATTGGAATTAATAGGGGTTTGGCAAAACAGGGAGGGCCTGAGCCTTTGTAGTTTTATCAAGTTTTTACGTGATTCTCACTCAAGTTCAAGAGCCACTGGTATAAGCTATTAATTAGATTCGGAAGTTGGACATGAACCATTTACCAATTTTTTTGGTCACACATTTATTATTTTTTGGTCACACCTGTAATCTCAGCTACTTGGGAGGCTGGGCCTGGAGAATCTCATGAGCCCAGGAGTTCAAGGCTGCGGTGAGCTACGGTCACGCCACTGTGGTCCAGCCTGGCAGACAGAGTGAGACCCTGTATCTAAAAGAAAACATACAGAAACAACTTTGTGTGATTGTTTTTGTATGTTTTGTCTTCTTCAACTGCTCTAGATTTTTTTGCACAGGAAAATGTATGCTATAATGGTAATTTATTAATCATTATTTTTCTAGGCCAGTATTTCCTACTCAATCTGTGGGTTGTGAAGTTGCTATGAGGACTTTGAGAATCCGTATGTGTGCAAGCATTGCTCATAGAACTGAAAAAATATCTTACACATATAAATATATGAATATTTTCCAAATTATATAGATGATCTGATTAATCATGTACACACTCATTTAAAAGTATTACTCATTGAATGTTTTAGAAAGAGATGAACACTAATATATCTCTACTGTCAGGTGGGTTCATAAAATATTTAAATATTTATTTTGCAAAGGGATCCTCCAAACTTAAAGGCACCTGCAGACTACATTTTCAAGATTTTTCCACAGTTTTTTTTTAATCACTGTATCAGTGCTCCCAGTTTCTTCTGAGATCCATGTACAGTTCTATATCTAATACTTAGTTTAGAGCACTGTTGCTCTAAGCTTGATTTCTCAAGTAAGTCACCTGGGGATCTTGTTGTCCTACAGATTTTAATTGAGTTTGCCTGGACTTGTAATTCAGCAATCACCACAGGCTTCCAGGAGATGGAATGCCCCTGACCCTCAGACCACAGTTTGAATAGTCGGAATTCAAAGATGTTAGTTTCTGGAAGTTTATGCACTTTTGGCACCACGTATCTTAAAATACACTGTTGAAATGACTGGATCTTAGTAAAGCGGGGAGAGAAAACCAACTAAACAAAATAATGCAACTCACATTTCACTTATGTAAATGTTATAGAAAGTCCTTTTACATGAACTGATTAATTTTTTTTAACGGAGTGTTACTAGACAATAAGAACATGGGAAGAAAATTCAGATGAGAACAAAATTCCATATAGAAGGTGGCTTAGTATGTTAGCACTGTTATAACAAAATATCTTAGACTAATTTATACACAGCAAAAATGTATCACTCACAGTTTTGGAGGCTAGGAAATCCAAGATTGAGACCCAACAGATTCAGTGTCTGATGGGGATCGCCCTCTTCTTGAAAGAAGGCACCTCGTTGCTGCTTCCTCATGTGGTGGAAGAGATGAAGAGGCTCCTCCAGCCCTTTTATAAGGGCACTAATCATGAGCTAATCACCTCACAAAGGGCCCACCTCTCAATACCACCACATTGGAGATTAGGATTTCAACATATGACTTTTTTGGAAAGACACAAACATATCAGAAAGCTTTGACAGCAGGTGACTCTATCGGCTGGATGCTCCAGATAGCCCTGAACATGAATCACATTTTATTCCCAGCCAACCCCCTATCATTACTTCTGCAAGCACCACCACGGAGAAAATCAGCAACCTCATGGCTTGCAGGTGGGATCGCTCGGGTCACTTTAGAGGCTGTCACATCTCTTTGTAAATGTTTCTAGATATCCCTCCCTGACTCCCCAGGACCATTAATTGGTTTGTTTATCTGTGATAGAAACAGGATATTTGTGGAAGAAAACAGGCATATAATAGGTTCTCAGTGTGGGTTTGTAGATTAGTACCAATGAATATAGGACATGCTGGCCCAATTGGCATTTTCTCCTCTGGCCTAGATTCTGGTACTAAACTCTGGCTAATAAACTAAAGCTTCTATTAAAGCACACAGCAGTGAATTAAAATATAGATGTAAAATATGCCTTGACAGCTGACCTTGGAAACACAAAACTCAGAGGTACAAATCATGTATCCCCACCAAGAGCCAGACAGAGAACAGACTCCACCTAACTGGTGGCAACATCCACTCACTCCAGCCAATGGGTGTGCTGCAGGAATAGGGGTTTCAAAATTCTCTCAATTTTCCAAGATGAAAATCTGAATTTTTTATGTGTGAAACCTCCTGATTTTAAGTATGGAAAAAATAACTTAAAAAATTCAAACCTAGGTGTAGAAAAAAAAAATGACACTGGAAGTTGACTTTGGTTTTCACGGCACCAGTTTACAACCTTTGGTCTACAGCAGTGGTTCTCGAAGTGTGATTCTCTGACCAGCAATATCTGTATCACCTGGGAACTTGTTGGAAATGTAAACTCTTGGGTGCCACCTGGGATCTACTGAGTCAGAGACCCTCAGGGAAGGTCCCAGCAGTCTGTGTTTCAATAAGGCCGCTGTGAGACTCAGCTGCAAGCTCAAGGTTGCCATGCACTCGTCTAGAGCTTTCCTGATGTGCCCTGTGCCCAGGTCACTTCTTTTTTTTTTTTTTTTTCTTTTTGAGGCAGAGTCTTGCTCTGTCACCACCCAGCCTGTAGTGCAGTGGCATAATCTCTGCTCACTGCAACCTGCACCTCCTGGGTTCAAGCGATTCTCCTGCCTCAGCCTCCAGAGTAGCTGGGATTATAGGCGTGCACCACCACGCCTGGCTAATTTTTTGTACTTTTAGTAGAGATGGGGTTGCACCATGTTGGCCAGGCTGGTCTCAAACTCCTGACCTCAGGTGATCCACCAGCCTCACCTCCCAAAGTGCTGGGATTATAGGCATGAGCCACCGCGCCCGGCCCTGGATCAGTTCTTTCTTGCTGCGAGGCTCCTGCCTCAGTTTACTATTTAGTGTGAGAATTCCAAGTTTCCTTTCAAATCGGAGATCTGAAATAAGGCTATTCTCCCTTTTTAGCTATTGCACTGAGGGGCTGTACCTCACCCTCACCTGCCAGTCACTGGCTTGGGTTGGTTTTACTTTAATCTGTTCCCAACCTGCCTAAATCTCTAGTCTGGAAACCGTTCAGCCCCTTTCTTTCAATACCCAGATGAAAGATATGAAATGGCTGTTTCTGTAGGTAAAAAAATGGTTGCATCTGATGCAACATATTGGTAATATTGTTACTTGTGGTATACTTGCTTTCTACAATGTATATTGTCTCACAGAATTGTTGTCAGGAGTACATAAAATCATATATATCACATGCCTGGCCCAGTGCTTGGCACACAGTAAGCTTTTAGTAACTGTTAGCTATTACAGTTACCATGTCTAATACAATGATCCAGCAAGACAATCATTCCCTTGTTTAGGTGAACATGTGGAAGCTCAAGGAGTTAAATTCTGAGAAATTGCATAGGTCAGAAGAGGCAAGTACAGGGCTTGAACTCTGGGATTTTATTCCCAAATTTGTGCTCTGTTCCCCATGGTGCATGGTCTCTCCACCTGTGTTGGTGAGCAGGGCTGCAGGGGTTGACATTTTTTTCCGGACACTGCATTTTGACCTGCTGGGTCCCCTCATCTAAGGCAGAGTTTCTGCTTTAAGACAGTGGGAACGCCAGGGTCATGCTAGCTCCGAATGATCCCCTAGCACTGACTCATCCGCGATTCTGTGCACAGTGAGACGTCAAGGGGGAGATACAATTGGGAGGAAGCAGTTCCGGATTCAGTACCTTCTGGCTGGGTTGAAATTGCTGGAGGAAATTTCATTCCTGGCCACTAGCAGAACATTTAGGTTCCCCTGGCCCATAACCGGGAGTCCAGGAACGGCTCTTGAATGTGTGCCAAGGGCATTGGTAGGGAAAGCCCCAGGTCAGACAAGAGGGCCAGCAGATGGCAGCACGGGTAACGGTGCTCTACCGGTGAAGTATTACCCAAAAGAATGGGGTGACAGAGCCCCTGGAAGGTTTGTGTCTGCCACTGATGGTGGTCCTCACCAAGGAGGCAAGAGCCGGCTGGATTCTTGACCAAGCTCTGCCTGCAGAACCAAGCTCCCACAGGGCTGCACCACCTGGAGGAGTCATCTTTTTCTGATTCTCTCAAAGGTAGAGCTGGGGTTCATGCTGGTCCCCAGTAAAGGTCAGCAGGCATGGGCTAGGGAAGAGGCTGAGATGTGGATGATCCCATATAAGACAGAGCAAGAATTCTATAGGGCCTTTGAAATCAGGTGTCATTGAGGGACGATAAAATGCTGTCTCTTGCGAAAATCATGTATTCCTTCACTTATTCAGCACGTAGTAGACTTTAGTTTTTAGAGCAGTTTGAGGTTTAACAGAAAGGGCAGAGAGTTCCATATCCCTCCCTCTCTCCTCCTCCTACCTCCCAGTTTCCACTATTATTACCATCTTGCCGTAGTATGGTATATTTGTAACAACTGATAAACCAATACTGATATATTATTATTAGCTCAACTCCATAATTTACATTAGGTCTCATGCTTTGTATGGTACATTCTGTGGGTTTCCGCAAATGCATGATGACATATATCCACCATTATAGTATCCTCCAGAATAGTCTCACTGCCCTAAAGATCCCCTGTGCACCCTTTACTCATTTCTCCCTTCCTCCCCTCAACCAGTGGCGACCACTTATCTGTTTATTGTCTCTGCTGTTTTACCTTTCTCAGAACGTCATACAGTTGAAATCATAGAGTATGTGGTCTTTTCAAACTGGCTTCATTTACTTGGCAATGTGCATTTAAAGTTCCTTCCTGCTTTTTCTTGGCTTGATAGCTCATTTCTTCTTAAGGCTGAGTAATATTCCATTGTATGGATGTCCCTTGCAGCTTCTGATTTGCAGAATACTGTGTTCAGTCCCTGGGGACGTACAATAAACAATGCATTGTATTTAAGCACCTACCTGATGTCCAGAGTTTTGTATTGTCATTTTAATGCATTATCTCATCTAATTCTCATAAAGTCCCTCTGAGAGATAGGTACTAATGTCCCTTTTTGTTTTTGTTTTGTTTTTTGAGATGAAGTCTCGTTCTGTTGCCCAGGCAGGAGTGCAGTGGTGGATCTCGACTCACTGCAACCTCTGCCTCCTGGGTTCAAGCGATTTCCTTCCTCAGCTTCCTGAGTGGCTGAGATTATAGGCATTTGCCGCCATGCCCAGCTAATTTTTGTATTTTTAGTAGAGACGGGCTTTCATCATGTTGGCCAGGCTGGTCTCGAACTTCTGACCTCAAGTGATCCGCCCACTTTGGCCTTCCAAAGTGCTGGGATTACAGGCGTGAGCCACTGTGCCCAGCCTAATTTCCCTATTTTACATGTGGAAACTGAGGCTCAGCCAAGTTAGTTAATTTGTCCCAAGACAGTATGTGGTAGGGCCTGTATTTGAGCCCAGGCCTTTTTTTTTTTTTTTTTTGAGACAGAGTTTCACTCTTGTCGTGCAGGCTGGAGTGCAGTGGTGTGATCTCAGCTTTCACTCTTGTTGCCCAGGCTGGAGTGCCGTGGCACCATCTCAGCTCACTGCAACCTCAGCCTTCCAGTTTCAAGCGATTCTCCTGCCTCAGCCTCCTGAATAGCTGGGATTACAGGCGCCTGCCACCACGCCCAGCTAAGTTTTGTATTTTTAGTAGAGATGGGGGTTTCACCATGTTGGCCAGGCTGGTCTTGAACTCCTGACCTTGTGATCAACCCTTCTGGGCCTCCCAAAGTGCTGAGATTACAGTTGTGAGCCACAGCGCCCGGCCGAGGCCAGGACTTTTACCCCATTATATCTCACTCCTTGGAGAGATTTCAATTCAGTCTGAAACAAGGGCAGAAGGATATGCATTGCATGCGTCAGCTTTTCCACTCTATGTGTTTACTTAAGGTTCTCTCCTCCTGCCTGGGACTCTTGCCTCCTATTGTAAACATCCTCTAAAAATTGCCAAGCAATTCAGATCTTGCCCTCAACTTGAATTCCCGGCCAGAAAAACAAACTCCTGGTAGTTAATTAAATGGGGATCTCCCACCATATGATACTCTGTCTGACTCCGAAGTCCATCCTTTGCTCATGGCATCACAGTTCATGCCTAGGAAAGACAAAGGTACAGCTGGTAAACCAACTCAATCTTCTTTAATTTCTCATACTTGGCACTTCCTCTGACATCTTGGCCATATGGTTTGCTGTTGGGAAACTCAGAAGTTATGAGGGGTAAGGCTTATGGACTAGGGTTCAAGATCAAAAGAGCAGGACAATGTATTCCTTCTGCCCCAGAAGCTAACATGCTCCAAGGGCCTTGCTTTGGGTTGGCCACTCAAAAATCCCTCTCAAATCTGTTTGGCTGAGGTAACAGAATCCATAATTTTCCCTAGTTGTCAAGTTGAATTTTTTACTTCTCTGCTCAAAGTTTGCCAGTAAAAGTAAAGAAGGTAACTCTATAGTGGACAAACCTGAAAGACATCCCTTTAGTCCACTGATCAGAGTTAATATCACCAGGAATGGGATAATTAAAATTCCAAGCCACAGACAGAATGCTCTGAGAAGAACACAGCATCACTCCTGTGATATTGTTGGCAAAGGCAAATTACCTGACTCTACTCATGAGAGGTCATTAGACGAACCCAAATTGAGGGACATTCTATAAAAGTACTGGCCTGTATCTTCAAAAGCCTTCACATCACAAAAGTCCAGGAAACAGTTGCAGGCAAGAAGGAAGGCAAAAGAGAAATTGACAACATATGCAACTCATGACTCTGACAATGTTGATTTCCTGATTTCCATATTTGTATGGTAGTTACATAGAAAAACAAACATTCTTGTTTGTAGGAAACACACTCTGAAGTATTGGAGGTGAAAGAGGGTCATGCCACAACTTAACCTTTGTAATGTTCTTACACCTTTCTTCTAAGTTTGAGATTGTTTCAAAATTAAAAATTGTAAGATAGCTCCCAGTGGCTGCATTATTTCCATAATGCCTTGGCTGATGTGTTGGGACCTCTGTAATGAGATACCACCCTCCCAGTGCTGTCTCATTCCCATGGTGCCCCTGGAACACTTTACTGATCCAGGAGAGGGTCTCTCCATTCATGTTTCTGGCTTCTTTCTGCAGTCAAAAATACCCCATCACCCCTCTGCCCATCACCGGCTGATTTTTAGCCCAAATCCAAGATCAATTTCACCTTCTTGTTCAGGCAGCCCTCCCATCACAACAGCCCTCTTGGCTTCTCTTTTCTGATTAGTTGGACTTAGCTTCCAACACCTAATTTAGCATTTCACTGTACAAAGAAGTCTTTTGCCTGCCAATGCAAATGTACACGTTGGGAAGCAGAGCTCATTCCAGATACCTTAGCGAACACCTTCCTCATACTACGTGATCAATAAACACCTACTCACTGACTGATCACTGCTTGATCGGATCCTCACTGTTGGGAAATAAAAACCTATTTACAATTCATTTCTGTGTGAAAAACTCAGCACTTTATTAATACAAAGGACTTCTCCTCCCAGCCTTGCCTGACAATTTAAAACATGTGGCAATGAAGGCTAAAGAGCCAACTTTCCCAAGCCTAAGAAAACCTCAGTTGTAGCTGCTGAAATGTTCTCAAACTATTAGCTCTGTGTCCATCTGAGACATTTTGCATCTTTCAATTCTCCTTTCTAATTGGCTGAATCCTCTTGTTACTATTTGCATGGTAAAGTGTGTTCAGCAAATAATCTGAGAAGTAGTAGAACTAGAGAATTCAGTCCACATGCTGGATTCCTCCAGGAATATTAGACCCAGCTGTTTGCCACGCAACAGACAAACACACACACTCACACCTGCTTCCTTGTAAAGACTGTGGTCTTTTTTAAGATACCTTGTCTCTAGGATAAAAATCATCTTTTGGAAAACAAATCAAGAGAATACAGGTGGGGTGGTCTATGAGGGGTAGAAGTGTCTCTAAAGTCTGAAACACCTGTGCCTTCTTTCTATGGGGCAATAATTGTGTAATTCTATGTCTGGATGCATTTCTGCAGATGTGATTTTCCATTTTGTGCCTTGAAACTGTGATATGAAGACAGGGAAAGTCTGGCACTTAGTGTGTGTCTCTGTTTTTTGTGGATGTACTTGCTCAACTCAATTTTGGAAATATGGCTTTCGGTGTCTCATTTTTGTATGATTGTTGCATAATGATACTCATCAGTAGCTTATTGCTATGTAATCAAAACTACTCAAGATTTCAATGCTGCACTAATATTAACTTCAACCATTTACTATTTTAATGAAGTGAGTGTTGATATAAACATTTGCATACTTATTTGTCAATACAAACATATTTGATGTCGAGTAATAAGGTCATTAAAAGTAATCACATATTTACATTTTTAATCCCCATCTCCCTCCACCCCTTGCTCCAATTCCTCTCCCCTTTACCACTGCACTAAATAAATTAACGAGGCAGCATCGAAACCACAGCATAGGACCACTGTGGTCTTTTCCATTATAGAATCTGTCACTGTCACTGGAGAACCTGCTGGTAGGTGCCAACCATACAGAGGAAGGTCACTTTCTGTAGTAAGATTACTGCAAGATGCTGGGAGGCCACAGGGCTGAGCTGTGATTTGTTTCAAGAGAACTTGAGGTGGGTTTAATGCATTCGGTAATCCCAGATGAGACGAAACCCAAAATGAAACTGACAATGGCCTTTACTTGAGTTAAGGCTAAATCTCAAGCTACATGTATGCATGCCACAGCCAGCTCCTGGACAGGCATGTTGCATTCCTTCTCCTTCTCACTATCTAGACAGCCCAAATCTAGGGAATGGAGGTATGGTTTTGGGAGATAGAACAAACTGTGGCATGTAGAGAGGAGGAAGGAAGAAGCTGGAACCACTTTCTCGAAGCTGAGTGTATTGGTCCATTTTCACAGTGCTATAAGGAAATACCTGAGACTGGGTAATTTATAAAGAAAAGAGGTTTAATTGACTCACAGTTCCACATGGCTGGGGAGGCCTCAGGAAACTTATAATTATGGTGAAAGGCAAAGGGGAAGCAGGGACCTCTTCACAAGGTGGCAGGAGAGAGAAGTGAGAGTGAAGAGGGAAGAGCCGCTTATAAAACCATCAGATCTTGTGAGAACTCACTAACTATCAGGAGAACAGCATGGGGGGAACCGCCCCCATGATCCAATCACTTCCCACCAGGTATCTCCCTTGACACGTGGGGATTACAATTCCAGATGGGATTTGGGTGCGTACAGGAAGTGAAACCATATCACTGAGATGCAGCATGTGAGAGCATAAAGAGATCTTGGAGATTCATTGCCTGAAACTCTGATTTTACACATAAACACCTAGAGGTTCAAAGAGCCACTGATTTTCCTGGGGTTGCATAGACATTCTGGATTCTTCCTCAAAAGCCCTTTTCAGAATAGTCTTTTCTCAAACTAACACAAGGGACTCAGCCATTTGTCAGAAATAGGATCAGTTGTCCAAAGTCATTGCATGATATTAGGTTGGTGCAAAAGTAATTGTGGTTTTTGCCATTAAAAGTAATGGCAAAATGGCAATTACTTTTGAACTGATCTAATATATTCTATTCTGACAAGCATCCATTCCCCCTGCTCTCCCTATCCTATCACTCTTAAATAATAGCTATAGGGAGCTATCCCTTCTACAATGGATCCAGTCTTGGTAGGACAATCAGTGTACCTGCCCTTCCTTCTCCAAAGATGGCTTGTAACCCAAGGCCAATAAATTCTTGGAATGTTTGTCCTAAGCCCTAACAGACTGAAAAGGTTTGGAACTAATTTATCCCAAGGTAACTGCTTTGGTAGAGACTGTCTCTTAGGTCCTGCTACCTGGAACCCAGGAACTGATCTGCCTATGTCTGAAGCCTGGATCTTTTTCTGTCTTTGATTCTTGGAGTTACCCTATAATCTATGGCAGATGCTGTGAGTGGGGTAACACAGTGGTTCTGACCTGAGGCAATTTCCCCCTCCCGACCCAGGAGACATTTGGCAATATCTGGAGACATTTTTGGTTGTTACCACCAGGGGAGGGATGCTATTGGCATCTATTTCGTGGAGGCCAGGAATGCTACTAAATATCCTACATTATACTGAACAGCCTCCCCCCACCCTCCATTAAAGAATTACCTGGCCCAAAATATCCCTAGTGCTAAGATTGAGAAACTCTGAGTGAACCCAATGCCCATCTCCAATCCCCTCTTTTTTATGTTCTTCCCTATAGAGACTAAAAAATATTTACTTTCCCAGCCTCTCTTGCACTAAGGATCAGGTGTCCAGATGATACCATTCTGATCAGAGAGACTAAAGGAGAAATTTGCTTGCCTGATAAAAGAGACAGGAACAGCTATTCCTTCCCCTTCCTCCTGACTTGAAGGTTGATGTAGCTTGGTGCTCTGGCAGCCGTTTTGTGGCCATGAGACAAAAGCCAATAGAATCACAGGCACTCAGTTCTTACACCATTCAGCCATTAAAGCAAACCCAGTGACAATCTCCTTTCAGGCTCCTTGCTGTTGAAGAAAATTAAACCCTCATTTGTTTAAGTCATTTATAGTGAAATACTCCCTCCCTTGCAGCTGAGAGCATTCCAACATGTTCTCCTCCCAATAAACTCTTTCTCTGCTTATGTTAGCTAGAGTTCATTTCTGTATTTTTGCAAGAAAAGAACTCTACCTGATAAAGCACACTAAATGTGAGCTTTTGTGAACTATGTATTGCAGCCAGAATTGAGGATTTCTCTCTCTGATTATTCCTGATGCTGACTGGAATTTTGGCTACATATAGCAAGCCACTGTGGCCAACTCTATGCTACTGTTCAGCAATATTCTTGGATCTGTGCTTTGTGATAAGATGGGTGATAAAAATTACTTTCCGCATGTTTTCTGCCTCTTCACAGTAGGTCAGAAAAGTCCTTCAAGCTAGAGTCAACTAGACATGTGTTCAGGAAAGGCCTTTTCAAGTTGGGAGCAGGACAGGGAGCTGAAGAACTGCTATTTTACGCTCCTCTATAATGTGACCACAAGGACTCAAAGCAGCTATTGCAGTAGGAAGAGGCCTGCGTACTTGGGTAAAGTAGACAAAGCAGGGAAAGAAAGATCTACCCTCCTCCGTGGGCCCATCCCACTTCTCACACAGCTGGGGGCTGTGGATGAAGGCAATGCCAGTGATCATTCTCTGACCATGGCTTAATTGCTGCTGGACCCGAGTCGTTATTGCTGGTTTGTGTGCAGAAATCAGAGAGGTGGAAGCAGCTCTCAAATCTGATTCAGACATGAACTGTCGCTGTCCCCTCCTGCCCCTTGGAAGCTTAGCCCTGCCATAGTGCAGGGGGCCTCCTGCTACAGGCCCCCCCACCCGCAGATCTGCCCATCAGAGCAGGGTTGGCTCTGCCCTTGTGCCTCACTCTCAGCATTGCTTCTTTTAGTTTATTTTCTCTGAAAATTTGCTCAGGGGGTCTGGGGGCTTAACCATGATTGGTTCCATGTTTTCTCTTGGTCAGGGTGAAAAAGTGTGGTAATTCCTTGGAGTGGAATTTTTTTATGTGTGTGGGGGGCAGTATATGTGTAGTGTTTAAGAACACAGATTCTAAAATTTCATTGCCTGAGTTCAAATGATGCTTTGTCCTTTAATAATAATGATGATGAAAATGATAGCACCAATAGTAGCAGCAGAAGCAGCAGGTAATATTAATGAGGGTTGACTACATCCAATATTATTCTAAATGTTTTACATATATTATCACACTTCGCAGCTGTTTGACTTCTGCCAAGCTCCTTAACATCTTTAAGCTTCAAGTTACTCAGACATAAAATGAGGATAATAACAGGACCCAATTTATTAGATTGTCGTGAGGACTAAAATAAATAACACAGCAGAATGGTTGACATCCAGTGAGTAGTTATGCAATGTTAGCTTCTAAGATTCCAGGTGATAGGTCAGTTGAAAGCTACCTGATACTTATATTTTAAAAATACATTTTAAAGCAAACTATTGGCTTATTTTGACCATTTATTTTGAAGAGATCATCATAAACTAAACTCTGGAGCATCTTTTCAGCACATGAATCACCAACTAGCACAGCATGGATGCAAAACCAAGACTCAAATATTGGAGTTCAATGAAGACTTCTAGCTTCCTTCTTGTTTTGGGAAGACAAGACCAGTAAAGCTTGTCTTTGAGGCTGGATGGCTGGATTTATAGGGTTTATCTGAGTGTTTGAGGGTTCATGGTTGAATATTTTCTTCCTTTGTTTGCTAGAGCATGCTTATAATTAATTATTTAAAAACTATTTGGCATGGTGGCTCATGCCTGTAATCCCAGCACTTTGGGTGGCTGATGCTGGTGGATCACCTGAGGTCAGGAGTTTGAGACCAGTCTGGCGAACATGGCGAAACCCCGTCTCTACTAAAAATACAGAAAATTAGCCAGGCATGGTGGTGGATGCCTGTAATCCCAGCTACTCAGGAGGCTGAGGCAGAAAAATCACTTGAACCTGGGAGGCAGGGGTTGCAGTGAGCTGAGATTGCACCACTGCACTCTAGCCTGGGCAACAAGAGTGAAACTCTGTCTCAAAAAAACAAAAACAAAAACAAAAACAAAACAAAAACAAACTACTCAGCAAAAGCCCCCATTCCAATGATTTGCTGTAGTGAAAATGGGAGGGAAAATGGGCTGTTGTGCTAAGATGTGGTGACATGAATTATAATGATGACAATGGAAAATTATAATAAAAGATACAAACACTGGGTTATTACGGAGTGCCAAGCACCACCCTCTGCATCTCATCAAGTCATACTTCCCTGTGAGAAAGACATTGTCTCAGTCCATTTGTTTTGCTATAATGGAGTATGTGAGGCTGGGTACTTTATAAAGAAAAGGGGTTTATTTGGCTCACCGTTCTGCAGGCTGTACAAGATGCTGGTGCTGGTACCTGCTCAACCTCTGGTAAGGGCCTCAGGCTGCTTCTACTCATGGCAGAAGGTGGAGAGGAGCTGGTGTGTGCACAGACAACATGGAGAGAGAGGAGGCAAGAGAGAGAGGGCAGGGGGCAGGGTGTTTTTAACAAGCAGCTCTAGTAGGAACTAATAAAGTGAGAGCTCACTCATTACTGCAAGGACATCACCAAGCCATTCATGAGGGATCCGCCCCCATGGCCCAAACACCTCCCATTAGGTCCTGCCTACAGCACTGGGGATCGGGTTTCAACATGAGATTTGGAGGGGACAAGCAAAGCAAATGATAGCAGACATTATCCTCATTATACTCAGGAGAAGTAAATGACTTAAACAAGGACTCAGCTAGAAATTGGCAGAGCTGGGATTTGGACCTAAGTCACCTCCAAGTCTAGTTTGCATAACCACCTTGCTGTAGTGACTGCCATAAGGCAGGCACAGTATCCTGCAGCTACTCCTTGCAACCCACTTGTCCAAGATGGATGAGGCTCCGTGGACCTCTGGAATGCTGGCTTGGGTGGAACAGAGAGCTCCCTGTCTGACTTCCTTCGGGCAGGAACTGAGCTCTGAGAAGCCCCAATCAAGGATTTGCCAATGCAGAAGAGGGGCACACTCATCTCCAAAAACCAGGGGGTGATTCTCATCTGATGCTAGCACAGAATAGCAACCTGGGAAAACTCTGTCCTGTTTTCCTACACCTTTGTAGAAAAAGCTTCCAGGGTCCCCCCTGTACTGGTTATCTCCAAGTATTTCCCTTGAGATACTTAGCGTAAAATGTATCCAATGTATCTCAATGACCTGTGCAGTGTGGTGATATTTACCAAATTCAGACAAACAGTGTTCTAATAAGGGATTGACTACAGCTGTTTGGCCTCTTTGGCAGATGCTTTCCAGGATCTGTGCACATTCATAAACAACATGTCACTGAGGTTCCGGCCAACTGTACCACACTCAGAGCTGAACCTGTAAACCTCTCACTTCATCCTCCATACCTTTCTAGCCCCTGTTTATTTTTCCCTGAGAAAAATGAAAGTTTTCTATTTCTTGCCAAGGCTCTTACAGAGAAAGCTGGCTTAAAAAAAATTGTCCTTCTTCAGGCTCAAGCATAAAATCAGTTAGAACTCACATAAGGAAATTTAAAAGCAAGTCTAATTTACTAAATGTGCCTTAGACTATTAATTAAGTGAACCATTTTTTAATGAAGGGCTTCTGAAGGAGATTCAAATAGGAAAAGGTGTATTTTTAGTCAGTAGTGATAAGAAGGATCTTTAGGAGTGTCATCAAGAATCTTAGATAATTCATCAAGGTCCAGCGGCGAACCCACAGATCTCTTTCCGTCTCTCTTCCTTTCTCCCCCGCTCTCCCAGGACGCACCCATATTTATCAAGTTACACACCTACATGTGGATATGCAGGCTATGCATTGCACAATCTGACCATGTCTGCAAGACTGACAAAGCCAGAAAATCAAATTTTTAGTTTACTAGGAGACGTAATTCACATGAGGTCTACATTGTAAGGGGCCAGTGGGTTCTTAATCTTTGGGGTTCGTGGAAAGTTTTGAGATCAAGAAGATAGCTGTAAGTCTTCTCTCCAGAAAAATGTACAAGCTCTCAATCACTTCAATATAATTTAAAGGGGTTCATGGGTCCCCACATCCCACCCACAGACCCCAGTACTTGGGATAAGAATGTCAGTTTCTGGCACAACCAGTAGGGAAGCCAAATCATGAGAAGCTTACTTATTGAGCAGAAATTCAAATATTTAATAGTGTCATGTCAGTTTTACCTGTAGGAGCTTAAGGTTTAATGGATGTTTTGATGTCAATGGATATTAGAATAGACTAAGGCCAGGTAGTTCTGGAAATGTAACCGAATCTTGATTTGCTATACCATTTTTCTCCTTAAAACTAACTTTTCCCAATCTCTGACAGATTATTCCTGAAAAGCTGACAGTTTCTACCCATGTTTGCTAAGTGTCTCATTAAAAAGTTAAAAAAAAAATCTGGTTTCTAAGAAACCCCCTTTGAATGAATGCAGTCTATGTTTTTCATTTTATTTTAAAAAACAAATGCTTTCTAATGGCCAAAATATTTAAGTTTGAAAGCCAGATAATGAGAATACACAATAATCGCTTCTCTCAACTTTTTTTATTCTAGCAATAATTTCCTTGTCACTTGAATGTGACTTCCGATTGTCACAATGACTCTGAGACAATGGTTCGGTGCTGCCTGATGGCACAAAGTAGAGTTGTGAAGCTGATGCCAAAAGTATGTCAACTTAAGTCAGGAGAATGACAAAAGCTCCAAGGAATCCCAATCGTTGAGAAGGCAGGCCAGGCTACTAAACTGGCACACAGGGGAGTTCTAGCAAATCTTCAGTATCTTATAAGTTGCCTCTCCTATTTCCTGATATGGAAGATCACTATTTGGCTATATATGCTGTCTGTGACTCCAAAATCTATAACTATGGAAGGCAAGTAAACCTGAAACAATCCCCATGGGAATTTCTCCAGGGTGGGTGGGTGGGGGGAAGGTATCCCAAGTGTTTTTAATAAGGGAATAAAATGATTGTTTTAGATATTAAAGGATAAATCAAAAGGCAACTAAGCCTTTGTTTTTTCATAGGTGGTAGGTAATTCATGGCCCAGAGACTGACTTGCTCCACCACATAAGGCCAAGGAGATCTCTTGTAATAAGTCTGAGTGTAACCTCAAAGTCTTTCCCAACATAGCACCAACACCAAGGGGTTCAAAGTGGCAAGAGATGGAAACTGCTCTGCCTATATCTACAATTCAAATTCTGGCACCCTTAGATCTATTGTAGATAGCATCCATTCTTTCATTCAGAAAGTATTTGTTAAGCTTATGCTCTGGATGTCGTAAAGCAGACAGTAAGAGCAGGCTGATTTACTCCCTTATGGAATTGATGGTCTAGTGAGGGAGCTGTGCACTGAACAAATAGTCACACTAAAGGATGCTGTATTTTATAATGTGTAAAGGAATGATCACTGAAATGAGATCTGAGAGAGGAAAAGTGTCAACAGGGCCAAGGACTGGAAGTGAGGAAGGAAGAGATCAGGAAAAGAGTGCAGTAAGTGCAAAAGCTATGAAATCCACAGAAAGCAAGTGTGGCTAGAATGCCTACAGCAGAAATTACGCAAGACAAGAGGCTGCAAGGTCAGGAGCAAGGAATGAAGCAGGATCTTTCCCAATATCACCCCCTGCTGAGATCCTAGTCATCTATCCTTCAAAGCCCAGCTAAAGTGACCCTTTTCTCTTTCCTTTTCTGGGCTATTGTATCAAGAGCAATGTTGCTGGAACACCACAGACTTTATCACGTTCAAATAGAGTTTGTTTCTAAAGTCAGTAATTAGGGAGAAAATTATGTACAATAAAAATAAAACCTGCCCATGAATATGAATTTAAAATCATCAAGAGCTGGATTCTTGCAAGCCCCAAACCCAAATATTAGCTTCTTGTGTTTCTCTTGCTTTTTGCCTTTGTCTTAGTCCATTTTCTGTTGCTGTAACAGAATACTACAGACTGGGTAATTTATAAAGAAAAGAAGTTTATTTGGCTTACAGTTCTGAAGGTGGGGAAGTCCAAGAGCATGGTGCCAATGTCAGGCAAGGGTCATCCCATGGTGAATAGGCCGATGGGCAAGAGAGCACGTGCAAGACAGAGTTCAATTTTAAGGCAAAGCTACTTCTGCAATAATGAACTGTATTAGTCTATTTTCATACGGCTATGAAGAAATACCTAAGACTGGGTCATTTATAAAGAAAAAGAAGTTTAATGGACTCACAGTCCCACATGGCTGGGGAGTCCTCACAATCACAGTGAAACTCAAAGAAGGAGCAAAGGCACTTCTTACATGGCAGCAGGCAAGAGAGAGCTTGTTCAGGGAAACTCCCATTTATAAAACCATCAGATCTCGTGAGACTTGTTCACTACCACAAGAACAGTATGAGGAAACTGCCTGCATGATTCAATTATCTCCACCTCGCCCTGTCCTTGACATGTGGAGATTATCACAATTCAAGGTGAGATTTGGGTTGGAAAACAGCCAAACCATATCATGAGTCCACTCCTGTGATAACAGCATTAATTAATCCATAATGCAGAGCCCTCAAGACCCCATTGCCTCACACAGGCCATACCTCCCAACACTGTTGCATTGGGGATTAAGTTTCCAAAACATGAATTTGGGGGACACATTCAAACCATAGCAGACTTTTTTCCCCTAAGGCATTGGAGAGCAAGGTCTAGTTGAAACAGGAAAGGGTCCAGGATAATATTTTTTTCCTTTTCTTTTTTGCTAAGCCTCTGCATCCTATTGCTTTTGGTTTGCTGAGTAAGATATGCTACCTAAGGGCACAGAGCTCTGGTCAGGGAAAGTAAAGATTTTTTAGAGGATATCTGGAGGAAGGAGGTTGGAATACAGAGAGGGGCAGTGAAGAATAAATAGGATTAAGTATTGTTAAATGGTTCAACAGATAATCCTCTCTTTTGCCTCATTAGGAAAGCTTGTATAAAAGGTGCATTGCCAAGCAATGTTTTAGGAGTTAGATCATTTGTTATGAGTGTGTTTGGTGCATTAAGAGTAGTGTATGGCCTTAAGGTAGCTATAGAGCAAAGACAAAAACTGCTTGGAGTGAGGCTATTGCATCTAGGTTACATTTGTTCTCAAAAAGCTTTGTGTCAATGGAGGGATTTATGGGAAAGAGGAGCCTCATTGATCCTCACAGTCATAAACAGTTCACTAGAAAATCTAAACATGAAATTAAAACAACCAACCAATTTGGGTCATCAACAGAGATCAATGAAAAGAAATACTTTCCTCCTGAACTTCAGCCAAAAGTAGTGGCCCTGTGAAGTTACACAAATTTCTGCCAGTTTGAATAACACTTCTTTTAGGAAAATTTAACCTGACCCCTTTTGTTTTGTTAAATAGTTCAACAGGTAATCCTCCCTTTTGCCTCGTTTAGGAAAGTTTGTGTAAAAGTTGCATTGCTGAGCACTGTTGTAGAAGTTGGATTTTTTGTTGTGAGGGTATTTGATGCATTAAAGAAAGTGTATGTCCTTAAGGTAGTCATATATTTACCTTTTCTCTAGTATATATCCCCATAGTTTCTAGGATTTCTTTTTTGAAATCTCAGCATATTGATGATTAATTGTATATGTCTGAATTAATTAATGAGACAATGAAATTAAGATTTCTGGGTCTATGTTGTTTCCTAATGAATCCTTATCTATTACTTATATCTTTAGTCATTCCATAAATATTTCATAGGCACCTGTGTATGAATTTCCAATTGCTGTGGTAAGAAATCACCCCGAATTTAGTGACTTAAAACAATATAAATTTATTGTTTCACAGTTTTGGAGGTCAGAAGTCTAAAACTTGTCTCACTGGGCTAGAGTCAAGGAGATGACAGGGCTGTATTCCTTCTGGGTGCTCTGAAAGAGAACCTGTTTTTTCACCATTCCCAGCTTGTAGAGGCTGCCCAAATTACTTGGCTCCTGGCCTCACATCACTTCAACCTCTGCTTCTGTTGTCATATCTCAGTCTCTGTCACTGACCCTCCTGTGTTCCTCTTTTAAGGACCCCTGTGATTACATTGCGCCCACTCAGGTATTCCAGGATAATCTCTTCAACTCAACATGCTTCACTTAGTCACATCTGCAAAGCTTCTTTGCCATGTAAAGTAACATATTCACAGGTTTCGAGGATAAAATGTGGACATCTTTGGAGAGGGCAGCATTATTCCCCTATAACCTACCATGTGTCAGGTATGATGGTAATGCTATAGAGAGCAAAATCAGAGTTTATGTCCTCAGGGCACTGCAGCCTAGTAGGGATACTTCCTGACAGAGAGGGATGAAAATGAACAAAAACTCTAGAGCAGGACTCAGAAAGGAACACAGTAAGCTTGGGGGACTGAGAGTAGATCTGGAGCACACAGTGGAGTGGGGTAGGACATTTGCTGCAGGAAGAGGCAGCAGAAATTGGCAGGGGTATAACCAGCAGAGGGGTGATGATAGTTGAACATCCATCAAACTAATATAGATTTTTATGAAGATTGAATCTCCAGCAACCATTGCTTATCCATTCATTCATTCAACAAATATTTACAGAGTTTCTACCATAACGTATGCACTATTCTAGGTATATGGGAACATAGAGAACAAAAATACAAAAATCTCTACTCTCAGGTAGCTTCTATTCTAGTGGGAATACATAGACAATAAACAAAAAAGAAATAAACTCTAGACTGCATTATATGTCATTGAGTACAATGGTGAACAACAAAGCAGAGGGCTTTATATCCTTCTTTCTTTCTGTCTGTCGAGGAAGGGAAAGGACAGAGCATGCATGATTTAGAGATGGTATTCACAAAGCAGCTGCAAATCTCAGAGCAGGTTTTCACTTGTGCTCATGTCGGGGGGGCCAGATACCAAGAACATTACAGTGAAAATATTTGATCAGTTATATATGTTAATTTTAGAACCAAGAGAGAAGTTGATTGCTGACCATGCATATAATGAAGTATAGAAACCTTGCAAATGAAGAAAGTAAAACAATTGGTTCATCCTCCAAATTTTGCTTGCTGAGTAGCCTTCTCATCCTGCCCATGAAAAGCAATCTCAAAGAGAATTCAAATCTTGAGCATTTAACCAAGTGGGGAGCAGGGTGAGTGGGGTTCATATCTTATTCTGTTTGTGCTGCTATAACAGAATAACCATGACTGGGTAATTTATAAACAACGTAAACTTATTCTCTCACAGTTCTGGAGGCTGGGAAGTCCAAGATCAGGGCACTGGCAGGTTAGGGCCAGTTTCTCTGCTTCAAGGATGGCACCTTAACCATTGCATCCTCCTGAGTGGAGGAACACCATATCATCACATGACAGAACAGCAGAAGACAGAGACAGCAAGAGAGGAAGACAATGTCCACTCAATTTCACAAGCCCTTTTCATAGCAGCAACAATCCATCCATGTAGGTGAAGGCTTCATGACCTAAACGCTTCCCATTAGGCCCCATTTCCCGACACTATTGCATTTGGGGATTAAGTTCCCAAAACATGAATTTTGGGAGGCATGTTTAGACCATAGCAGGGGGGAAATGTCACTGCCATTTGCTTGTTGCTTTGGCAATTGCTTGCATAAAATATCAGTTTTACTGATACTCATTTATAATACATTAATATTGAATCTTATAAAATACAGATCTCATAGTTTTCAAACTTGAGAAAAGGTAAAAATATGAATTTGCAACTCCTTTGGCTATGAAGCTTAGGTTATGACCAAGAATCAAAGCAAGCTGCATTAAAATGATAATGTTGGCCAGGCACGGTGGCTCACACCTGTAATCCCAGCACTTTGGGATGCTGAGGTGGGCAGATCACCTGAGGTTGGGAGTTCGAGACCAGCCTGGCTAACATGGTGAAACCCCATCTCTTATAATAAAACCAAGAACAGTGCATGAGTTATCATAGAAACTCAGTAAATATTTGTTGAATGGGTGAATGGATAAGCAATGGTTGTTGGAGATTCAATCATCATAAAAATCTATATCAGTTTGATTAATGTTCAACTATCATCATCTCTCTCTCTCAACTGGGTAGGTTTTTTTAAAAAACAAGATTCTGGCACATTGCCACTTGGTATGGAATATAGTTGGAAATAAACTGCAGTGTTGATGAGATGGTTTGCAAATCATCTTAAGCCTAGTACTACTTTATTGAGCTGCAAGATTGTTGACCTTCATTTATCATTCTGGTAAAGAGCTAACTATTTAGCTGTTTACCTCCTGTTTTTTCTGATCTGCATCATGTCCCCACCTCTGACCCTACAAATCTAGAAAGTGGCTCAAAATAAACTCAGAAGCTTATGAGCCAATATACAAATTGTTATTTCTAAACTAAGCTGGTAAACTGGTAGCAAGTTGGTTTATAGATTAAACCCAGGCATCTCTTCTCTAAATAACAGAGTTGGGCAAGGAGAGAGCACTTTTTTCTTCTACCTGGGTCTGAAATCACAGAAGAAAGGAGTTTTTTAATTCCATTCTTTAATCACAGAGATGTACTCTGAGCTATTTTGGGAATGTGTTAGGGAGGAAGAGTGGTAGACAGGAGTTTGTATACGATGGTCAACTATTGAGTGTGCACCCTGCCCATGTGAACCCTGCTCTAAGACATGCCTCCACCACTACTTCCCAAGGGATAGGCCCTCTGAACTTCGTGTAGTCACCAGACCCAAGCTGGGCTGTACACATTCTCTTTCCTGGGAATTTCTCTTTGGGATTCATTCAGGTTGGTCCCTGCTGGATGTTTTCAGAAAGACCATACAATGAAAGGACCATCTTTGTCAAATGATACAAAAGCTGAGAGAGCTGTTCTGCGGGGAAAGAGATGAAGGAATCCGAATGCAGAGAAGCAAGAATGAGAGAATATATAGTCTCGGAGATAAGGAGAGAAGGTGTATCCATGTCTAGTTCCCATTCCTTTTGAGACCCATATTAGCCAGGATGCTTTTGGTTGCAAGTGTCAGCAACACAACTGACACTTACATAAGCAAAAAAAGGAAATCCATTTGTGTCATGCAGCCAGAGAGCCCAAGAGTGATGCTTCAGACATGACTTGACAGGGGAACACAAACTGTTGTCAGGATTTGTTCTTTTCTTCCCAGGCTCCATCTTATTCTTTGAGCAGGCTTCATTCTCTCTCTCAGCAGAGAAGTTCTCTTCATGTGGCAGCAGAGACAGCTGCTTGTAGCCCCTGATTTTCATGCTTTCAAGTCTATAAGCCAGGAGATAAGACCAATTTTTATTCCATTTCCAAACTCAACAATTCAAGATGAAAAATTCATTTGGAGGCACATGCACATTCCTGGACCAGCCATCTTGGCCGGGTGAATGAACTATGATGATTGGCTGGGCTTGAGACCTGTATTCATTTTCACCAGGGGACCCAAAGCCCTGGGAGTTCTTTCAAGCTCATAACTGATGTGGTGGCGAGTAGTTTTCTCAAGGGAGAGTAGGTGAGGTACTAGACAGACAAAACCTAGCATTTTTCCATGATGCGTTCACCCACTGTCATCTGGGTTTGTGTGGAACAACCTCTTTGCCTATTTTCTTATTTCTTTATGGGTAGGACATTCTGTACCTAATAGTTAGTGTTATTTTTCTAAAGAATATATGAAATCATGCTCCTTCTCCTCTGTTAAAACCCTCTTCGAAAGGATAAATAATGCCCCCTCCCAAAGATACTGATGGGGCTCAAGACATGCTACCCTCAAATACGGTCTTGGCATATTGAATATTTTAAACTGAAGGAATTTGAGAAATGGCAGGTGCAGGAAGGACTCTCTGACCTTCCCCTGAAGCAGATCATGTGAGAAATGCTCTCCCTATACTTGGAGGAAAAGAGCATCTTTATCTCCAAAGACAAAAGGCTGCTGAGAAGAATCTGAATGAACAAGCCTTGTTAAGTTCCCCCAGTTTGTTGCAGGTAGCTTATACCCCTTTTGTCCTATCATTTTTTTCCATGACTCTCCCCTCTTCATCAAAACTGGTATAAAAACACTCAGGTTTAACTCTGTCTTTGCCTTCATTTCTTTATGAAGTCTTCCATGTCACATGAAACTTATATTAAATAAATTTGTAAGCTTTTCTGTTGTTAATCTGTCTTTTGTTTCAGATACCCAGCCAAGAACCTAGAAGGATAGAAGGTAAAAGATATTTTTCCTCTCCCACAATGTCCACATATGAATCTCAATGCCTGTGAATACGTTACCTCACATGGCAAAAGAGACTTTGCAGATGAAGTTAAGAATCTTGAGATGGGGGTATTATTGTGGAATATTTAAGTGGAACCACTGTAATCACAAGGGTTCTTGCAAGAAGAAGGCAGAAGGGTCAGGTAGACAGGAGAGGACGTGATGTGACAACAGAAGCAAAGTTGGAGTGATGCAGCCACAAGCCAAGGAATGCCAGCAACCTCCGTAATCTGAAAGAAGCCAGGAATGGATTCTCCCTTGGGACTTTCAGAAAAAAAAACAGCTCAATAGACACCTTGATTTTAGTTCCATACAAGTCATTTCAGACTTCTAACCTCCAGAGTTGTAAGACAGTACATTTGTGTTAAGTCTCTGCATTTGTGATAATTTGTTACATGAGAAATAATAAAGTAATATACCTTTTAATAGCCGTTTATTACACTTAGAATAAAACCCAAATTTCTAATTATTTGCTGAGGCTTACATGGCTGGCTCTTTCTTCTCAACTGCATCTACCTTCATTCTACCTCACTCTGTGTCCTCCAGTCCTGTCCTGTCCTGTCTAAAATGGTAGCCGTGAGCTAAACATAGCTCCTGAACACTTGAAATATGATAAGGGCAACTGAGGAGCTGAGATTTTAAGTTAAATTACATTTTAATTAATTTACATTTTAACTTAGGAACTGAAGCAGCATAAAACATTTTCCCATTAAACATGACTTTATTGTTTTGGTAGAATTACATTTCACTTTAACTGTCGGAACTTCAGCATTCACACTGAGATGTGTTTTTAGGATAAAGTACATACTAGATTTTGAAGACAGTATAAAAAAATGTAAAACATCTCATTCATGGCTTTTAAATTAATTATATGTTGAAATGAAATGACAATATACTGGTTATGTTAGGTTAAATGAAATATGTTAAAAATAATTTCATCTGTTCCTTTTTTGCTTTTTTTAAATGTGGCAACTAGAAAATTGAAAAATTACTTGAGTAAAATTTAAAAATCACATTATATTTTTATTGGACAGTGCTGCTCTAGTCTCTCAGCTTTTGACTGGTTCCTTCTGCTTGCAAAGTGGTGCCCCTAGATTTTGTATGACTCAGAGCTCCAGCCACTTTCAATTTATTCAGGTCTCAATAGAAGTGCCATCTATTAAAGGAACATCTTCCCAATGCAATAAGCCCTCCCACTTCCCACCTCCCTCAAATTCCAGGGCTCATTTCATCTGATTTTGTGTAATACATACTTACTTTATCCTCTTCATAGCAACCATTGATTGGCACTTGATGTACTTATTTACTTCACTGTGTTTTCATGGTCTGTTTCCTCCCACTAGAATGCAAGCCCACCTGGGACTGGGAACTCTGATGATCTCCTTCATCCTTGGTCTCCAGCATGGAGAAATTTCAGGTACCTGATTATTATTTCTTGACAAGACCCAGTTGTACTTCCCTCTGTTGAGTTACCAGTGATTTTCCCTGGAAGCTTTTTAATAAAAGTCCCTTGTTTTCTTGAGCAACTTTGAAAGCGTTTCTATCACCAGCAACCAAAGGGGCTTCGACTAAGATAGTACAGTTGCTGCTCTGAAGGGAGTGAGGTTTCTTTGAAACTGGAGCAACTTTGCAGTCCTAGTCAAATATAAATGTGAAGACAAATGATTAGGGAAAAGAATAATAACTGGCTCTCTTTTCCTTTCTCTCTCTACAGTAAGTATAAAACATTTTCACTTGATTCTTATTTCTTATTTAATAATCTAAGAGTTTTTTTCTTTTCTTTTCTTTTTTTTTTTAGATAGTCTTGCTCTGTCACCCAGGCTGGAGTGCAATGGTGTGGTCATGTCTCATCACAGCCTGGATCTCCTGGGCTCAAGTGATCCTCCCACCTCAGCCTCCTGAGTAGCTGGGACTGCAAGCGTGCATTACCGTGCCTGGCTAGTTTTTGTATTTTTTGTAGAGACAGGGTCTCACCATGTTGCCTAGGCTGGTCTAGAACTCCTGGGCTCAAGTGATCTGCCTGGCCACCTTGGCCTCCCAAAGCTTTGGGATTACAGGCGTGAGCCACTGTGCCCAGCCTAAGACTTTGCTGTGAAAGGTTTTCCTCCAGACTCCTTGATACAGTTAACTTGGAAAGACAAACTAAATTTTGGAGGGAAACAAACAGCAGTCAATCCTTCTAAATCTACTTGTAGCAACTTGAATTCCTTCTTGGGTTCTTACTGAGATTGCTGGTTTCCTTTTATTAGTTAATGTTGCTGCTGTTATTTACACAGCTGTTAATAGCACATTTTTTCTTCATGTTATTTTTGTTTTTTCCAATTCTGTTTGTCTGGGCAAATTTGGATGCTGACAGTTTATGTATAGCCAGGGATTTAAATGTGGAGTTGTCAGTTATTAAAAGCTACAGAAATAACAGTTCATCCTCTTAAGATAGAGTGTTCTGGATACAGTTTTTTGAAAACAGGACTTGAATGACACATGCAATATAAGCAACTTAGACTTTTTATTATTAGTCAAAAGGTAGATCTATTCTCTGTACTTTTAATTGGAAGATAAAGTAGATTGCAGAGATAGGCCTTCTTGATGATCATATCTTCAATTATGGAGGAAAATTCTTTAGTTCTCCAATTTACATATTTTACTCTAATTTTACCTTTTCTCCCCTATTCTTTCATCTTCCTATCTTTTCTCACTCTCTGTGCTTATAAAATACAGAAGATGGAAGGGGAAAGAAAATCTATTTGACATGAGAGCATCAGGAACTGACCTATACAAGAGATTTAGATTGACATCTTCTTAGTGATAAGCAGGAGAAAGTGAGCAACTATTTTTTTTTTTAAGTTTGACAAGCGGTTCAATTTCATCTACAGAAAATAAATAGCCAGCCAGTCAGAAAATGTTCAGGTCCCATTTTTCTCTGGGCATGAATAATTGGGTTTTGTGGGAAGAGATAAAATTAATGAGGATCAGAGTTTTTAAGGAGGTGTCTACACAGCCCCAGCTGAGATATGGACAATTATTTTATTAGTTTAAACTATTATGGAGAATGACTGTGTGTCCTGAACAACCACTAATAAAACTTTTAGAAATGTGGCCATCCCCATTACTTTGAACACTCCTCCCCCAACCTCTGTGTAGGTGTATCCTAAAGGACACAGGCAGTCACATTTGTTTTTTAATAAAATCTTCCACTGTGAAAGACAATATGCTTAAATAACTAAGGAGATTATTTTATTCAGCCTATTGCAATAAGGAGGATGTTGTTAATGAGGAACATCTCAAAAAAATAAAAAAGAAAAGAGCGTGGGTTTTTATAGAAGCAAGTAAACAAGGGAGTCATCCCAAGTCTTATGGGAATCATTAGGAAGATGAAAAAAATGGGTCTTATCTTTGACTTCTTATGAGTCATTGGGGAAAGTGAGGCTTAGCAAAGAGTGTGTGGGAGCAGCATTGTCCTTCGGGGTTAGATCTTTCTCAGAATACAAGAGGGTAGGGAGAATTTCTCAACTGTTGCTCCTTTCTGGGAGCATAGGGCTCAGACCAAGTCCAACAGTCCAGTCCCTTCTTTTGTTCAAGATGAATGAATATACTTTGTTGCTGGACTTGTCAGAGGTGATCAATAACCTGAGCTGGGCCAAGCAAGGTATAAGAAACTGTCTCTCAGGGATTCTTGTTTGCATTCCTCCAAAATCAGTTGAACCACCTGTTGAGAGGTGGTGGGAAAGCTTTCTATTTTAGAGTCCTAGAGATCAGGCATTTTAAAAGAGGAATCTCTAAAATGAAAAAGAAAAAGACTAATATAAAAGGTTGTATTCCAGAAAACAGCCAGAAGGTGACCCTAAGGGTAGCAGTCCATGGATTCCAAGAGATCTGTGGAGGAAAATCTTTTGATTATGCCATTGTAATTTCTGGATACTCTTGAACTAGGATGTTGATGCTCTGAATGATGTTGTTCACAGTATTCATTTCCTCTTATATAAATGCATACCAGACTTCCTTAGTGGTCCAGACAGTGACTTGTACAGGGAGAATTCTGGCCCATGCATGGTCTGCTGCAGTGATGAGTCCTTTGAGGTGTGTAAGTCCTTAGGCTTCAGCTTGCAAGCTTCCTCGGATTTTCAGGAAATATGCCAGCTGCAAGGCAACTTAGACTCTGACAGGGATCTGAGCCTTCAGTTTTCAGTTCTTGGTGACGTTGAGTCAGGCAGGATGGGAAAAATTGGAAACATTAGTTTGGAGGACTGTAGCCAGATATTGAAGGAAACTGTAAGAACTGAAAATTTGGTAAGGACTAATAACTTGAGCAAGATAGGAGGCTCTAGTCCAATTTGCAGATTGGTTCCAACAGAGACCATATTTTTATAAGCCAATTATCTGTTTACAGAAATCACCAAATGATCAGACCGTGAATCCAAAAGTCAGCACCTGAAATCAAGTGAGTACTCAGAAAGAAAAAAAGTCACATCCTTACCTTGCTACCAAGGGACAAAAATCCAAAGCACAGGAGTGGGAGTTAGACTCATTGTTTGGTCCCTGGATTGCCAACCAGGAACATAGCAGGAGGCGCTCCATGAGACCTTTTACCCAGGTGGAGTAAGGAGGGACTTGAAGGTGAGGTCCTATACTACCTAAGTCACACCACCAAAACTGTGAAAGAAGATACACAGGACAAATATGAGATGATTTTATTCAGGGTATTGCAATAGGGAGAACACACATTAATGCAGATCATCTCAAAGAAAAAGAAACGAGCTGAGGGATTTATAGAGGGGAGTAAATTAGAGAGATATTGGAGAGTCAAGGAGTCAGGAAGAAGGTTGGAGATGGGTTGTAGCCCAGTCATGGAGGACAGGCAGAGGTGGGTGTTTTCTCAGAGTCTTTGAGAGCAGAGTTGTTGTTTGTGCTTTGCCATTTCCCAGAAGGCAAAAGAGTGGCAGTGCCAAGAGGGGGCTGCAGGGTGGGTGGTTCTCATTCATCATCTCTGCTTCGGAGAGCTCTGACTCAAATCAAGTTCAACATCATCTCCATTTTCCAAATAGTTGCTTCCACGTTATATTTACAGGAACTTAAACATGAATGCCTAGTGATCCAGCAACTGATGTATGGCTGACTAGGGATAACTTTTGCTTGGTAAGTCTAACTGCTAGTCTAGTACTTGGCTTTCTCTGTCACCTAGCTTTTCATTGGATTCTTTATTGACAAACTTTAATCTTGAACTTCACTTCCTTGAGGAGGCAACCGATTCTAATTTGAGTCACCTTAGTTGGAAAGTTTTACTTCACTCTATATTTTTCTTAGTAACTTTTACCTGCACGTCAGCTCTAAACACTGGGAAATACCGTCATTTCTTGGTACCCAAAGAGGATTGATTCTAGACCCTTCAGGATTCCAAACTCCATGGATAATCAAGTCCATGATATGCATGACATAAAATGGTATAGTATTTGCATATAACCAAAGCACATCCTTCTGTTTACTTTAAATCATCTCCAGATTGCTTATAATGTAGCAGGACGAGCCGCAGACAAAACTCCTCAGACACCGAGTTAAAGAAGGAAGGGGTTTATTCGGCCGGGGGCATCGGCAAGACTCCTGTCTCAATAGCCGAGCTCCCTGAGTGAGCAATTTCTGTCCCTTTTAAGGGCTCACAACTCTAAGAGGGTGCGAGTGAGAGGGTTGTGATCGATTGAGCAAGCAGAGGGTACGTGACTGGGGGCTGCATGCACCGGTAATTAGATCGGAACAAAACAGGATAGGGACTTTCACAGAGCTTCTCTATACAATGTCTGTAATCTATAGTTAACATAACCGATTAGGTCAGGGGTCGATCTTTAACTACAAGGCCCAGGGTGTGGCACCGGGCTGTCTGCTTGTGGATTTCATTTCTGCCTTTTAGTTTTTACTTTTTCTTTCTTTGGAGGCAGAAATTGGGCATAAGACGATACGAAGGGTGGTCTCCTCCCTTAATAATACCTAACACAATGCAAATGCTATGTAAATAGTTATACTGTATTGTTTTAAAATTTGTATTTTTTTGTTGTATTATTAATTTTTGTTATTTTTTCCCTCACATATTTTCTGTCTGCGGTTGGTTGAATCTGCAGTTGTGGAGCCCACAGATATGGAGAGCTGACTGTATACAATGTTAGACCATAATAGCGGCACCAGTGTGATGTTGGGAAATACAAAATTTAGTTAGAAAGCTATGATTTAATCCTATTTTTAAAACCTTACTTGAACTTTCTAGAAAGACAGTTAGGAACTGAATTGACATTGCTAGCAAAATGTTAGCAATTTGGATTAATTAGCAAGAAGATAATTTACAATTAATGAAAATTCTGAATTAGCGAGTACAGTATTTAAAAGAAACTCTGGTTTATTACTTCCTACCACATTCTGTAACTCAAATTCACTAAGGGAACTTGCCTAGAAGATCATCTTAGGAGACCTACTTTAATAAGAATTACTTATAATTAGCATAACAATTTCATATGCAAATGGTACTTCTAAAGTACTTTAAATTTACTCTTAAGTACTTTATACATTCCCATTTGCAGTCTTATTTACACCTTTAATTTGAGCTTTCTATGAAGAATGACTTCCCTAATGAAGAGTCAACTTCGAGCCGGCTCCACCAACTCTGAATTAGTAAACCCAAATCAATGAGATTTTACTTCACATATGTTAAACAGTACTATATATAACAAAAATACTGGTTCTTAGTGATATACTATTATACTAAAACTCTGCTCATATTTAAATTCTGTAGCATTTATATATACATGATTTATTATAGGCTGGGAAAGAGACTAAGTTATTGCAAGTAATTGTATGTGAAAAGCTTTAAAATTCATACTGTAACTGCCTGTGCTGTATAGCATATATCTTCATCTGGGGCTTTTAAAGGGATAGCACTTTTGAAGACTATTTTCAGAAAATAGTTCTTTCAATGCCCCAAACCTTAGTTCATATGTAGAATCAGTAGGAGAAAACTGTAACCAACAGCACATTAATAGGCCTTTAAAACAAATATAAACTAAAATGTAAAAAATACATATTTCTCCAAACTTTACATCTAAAGGGTGAAAGAATATGCAAAATAGCTTCTAATTTTAGCTACCTGGGATGCTATATCTTTAATTTAACTATGAGAGAAAATGCTTTGGACTGCTTTGAATTTTTAGAATTTTTTCCCACTTGGCAAGCAGCACGGGACGCAGTTTTAAAATCTGATTTTGTCTCTATCTACCTTTTGCAGTTTCCAACTCTCCCATTTATCTCTAGGGACTTGCAGGCTGTGTTTACGTTATGCCAAAGAGCTGAAGCAAAAGTGAAATTCCAATTCATCACCCAGATGTTTCCAAACTACACGTAACCATATTTGGAATTGTATATATAAAATATCCCTATAATTTATTATTTTTTCCCCCACCTGGATGTTTTGGCATCAAATCACTTTATGTCTGGCAACTCCCAGGGATTTCATTTTAAGGCCCGGAATAGGGATTCCTTGCTAATCAGTCTGCTTTAATCTTGAAGTCCAGCCAGGTTGGCGGGGGTAAGAGGTGGCTAGACATTCCCCAAATGCCCAATGACTATAACTCGGGCACTTTTTCAGAAGAGTGGTGATCGAAACACCAGAATCAATGATAGTGACATTACTGCTCCTGAATGGTTGGTGACTAATGAGAAAGAAATCTAATTTGCCTTTCATTACTTTAAAAATAAACCCCTAAAATATGCATATATATGTATATGCATATATATGTATATGTATATATATGTGGGTGTACGTACGTATACATATGATGTTGCTTTTGTCATCAGAATAAAAGTTTAAATAATAAACAAAAATTATAATGATAACAAGGTAGGCACAGAGTCTTCGAGCTGGAAGCTCTCCTTAGATGAAATTTTAGTCTGTTTCCTTCCTCTCACAGATGAGTAAACTGTAGCAGAGACAGGTGACATGACCTATCCAATGCTGCAGAGTGAACCAAAAAAAGAACTGAGACCAGAACCAAGGTCTAAATAGGCTGTGTGCTGATTAGCTATGCCAGAATTTGATTTCTTTATTTTGCCACTGGGAAAACCTATTAAGAGGAATGAGGCTTTTATTACTTTACATGTCAAATTACGTTAGGATAATTCTTATATTGAAATAGGATCAGAAAATTTTCATTTTGTTTAAGGTATACAAACACTGGCATTTCTAACCCTGAATCAAATCATTCCTTCAAATCGCCACTGGTGTTATATAGAAGGTAATATAAACATAGCCTCTAAGCCTCAGTTTCTTATTCTGGTAAATAAGAGGACAAATACCAGCCTCACAAAAGCGTGGATGAACCAAATGTGTATGAAGTACCCGCACTGTGCCTGGCACATTGTAAGAAGTAGTCAATAAATGGTTTCAATGATGTCATGACTTGAAAATTCCATCCTGGAAGGGAAGATGATGCTTCCATGAATATCTAGACTGAGGACAAGCATTGTCTAGCGATCTTCCACGACAGCAAACTATGTGGTTACTTATGATGATGGAATCATATCACGTAGGTTTGCTGAATCATGTGTTACATATAGAGGAATTCAGCTTATGAATCATAGGAGAAACTACTGTGGTTTAAAAAATACAGAAACATAAGCTCAACCAAGATAAAGGAATTGATTTTATAATGCTGGGGTTAGGGGTGAGGAGAAAAGAGGTAAGGGGGTTTTTACATACAAAATCAATATTCACAAGACCTTTAACAGACCTTGAGAGTTAAAAAAAAAATAAAAAATACAAACAAAAAACAAAAACCCCTACCAACACTGTCCCCCTGCAAAAAAAAAAAAAAAAAAAAAAAAATCCCCACAAAACCCCAAAAGCTTAATGCAATGAATGATCTAATCTAACCAACCCACCCAAATTCTTTTGTTCTGGAATGGTAATGTATTAGAGATCATTAACAATGACTTGAGTTTGAACACTGAGTTAGCTTCCCCTATACCAATATGTCTAATCATTGAACCCCGGTTTTGCAGTCTTTCAGTGTGCCTTCCTGAGCAACAGTCCTACAGGTTGTCTTATATGAGAAATTTAAAAAAAAATCTCTCTTCTAGGTGAAGTGATAAATCTCTACTCAGGGCTGAGGAGACTTTTTGTTAAAAGGTCTCATCTCTCCTGTGAGCTTATGTAGCAGACACTTGACATTTGGGAGGGATATGTCTTGAGACCATTGCAAATATAATTTTGGCCAAAAATGGTAGTTAAGCACCACAGAAAAAATTTAAAGGACTCTCTTGCATCTGTAGTAAGAATTTTGGCATTTGCAAAAGACAAAGTATAGAGGCAAGAAAGTGATGTTGAGATACTCGTTCATGAATCAAGGGATGAGCTCTTAAAATCTAAACTTACCATACATGAATCCAAATTAGCACCCGTGTTAGTTACCTATTGCTGTGTAACAAGTCATTGCAAACTTAGACAATTTTTTTTTTTTTTTTTTTGAGACAGGGTCTCACTCTGATGCCCAGGCTGGAGTGCAATCTTGGCTCATTGCAGCCTTGACCTCCCGGGCTCAAGTGATCCTCCCACCTCAGCCTCTCGAGTAGCTGGGACTCTAGGCATGCACTATCATGCCCAGCTAATTTTTGTATTTTTTGTAGAGATGGGGTTTTGTCATGTTGCTCAGGCTGATCTTGAATGCCTGGGCTCAAGTGATCTGACTGCCTCGGCCTCCCAAAGTGCTGGGATTATAAGCATGTACCACTGCACCTGGCCAATACACTTTTATTATCTCAGTTTGTATGAGATGGTCTAGTGTTGGCTTAGTTGGGTTATCTGCTTCGGGCCTCAGAAGACTACAACTGAAGTGTCAGCCAGGGGTAGGGTCTCAAGTGGAGGCTTGGCCAGGGAAGGCCTGTTTTCCTGCTCATAAGTTGTAGGTAGATTCAGTTCCTTGCGGTTATAGGATTGAGAGCACTTTTTTTTCTTTTCTTTTTTTTCTTTCTTTTTTTTTTTTTTTTTTGCTAGCTGTCAGCTTTTGGTCACTCTCAGCATCTGGAGGCTGTCTACAGCTCCTTGCCACATGGGTTTCACCAACATGTCACTTACTTGAAGGCAGTGTGCCTCTTAGACAGCAAAAGAGGAGGGAGACATTCCAGCAAGACAGCACTACAGTCTTATGTAATCATTACTTGTAAATACACACTATATCCTAGTGATTAGAAGCCCCGTGTGCTATAACCCAGTGGTTAGAAGCAAGTCACATGTCTGTCTGCACTCAAGGAGAAGGGATTACACAAAGGTGTGAATACCAGGGTGTGGGGATGATGGAGGCCAAGCCTCTGCCCACCACAGTACATCTGCACAATTATAAGTGCAAAAGACCATAGTACTTTAGGTTGTCTCTTGAATAATCAAAATTGCCATTATTAATTCTGTAAAAACAAAAACCTTTCTGTCTTTGCCTTGTTCTACGAGTTAAGTTCCTACCTTAGAGAGCCAATCAACACAGTTTTATTGAACACCGACTCAATGGGAGCCCACCCCTGCTGGCACATGTGTAGCTGTGGCCTGGGTGTTCAGTTACCCTTGCTCCTTCTGCCTCAAGATGCCGTGACAAAAGAGGACTTCCTGTCTGCTCCCTTAATGTAACTTTCATATATCTGCTATTCCCTCCCCCAACTCCAAGGTGAGGAAAAGGTCCAAATGTCCAGGATTTTCTTAGCTGAAGAGTGCATTGAACTAATGCTACGAGAGGTCAACATTAGTATAAGAAAGTATAAGCTTTGAAATTCTGTTTCTTCACAATCTATGAGAGTCCCTGGGAGGGCTGAGGGATGCAAAATGCTAATGGATGGTGAGTTATAGCAGATGAAAGGAGATCAAAGAGAGGAGGATAACTTACAGAGACCTGTGGGAGATGAAAGTAGGCTGATCTGATATGTGGCTTGATAAAGAAAGCAACAGACTACTTTGCACCATCTTTGGGACCTGCTAATAGTAAGATGAACTTGGCCTGTGTGGCCTTTAGGTACTTGGGCATGACTGAACATGTCTGATTCTAATTTTCCCAAGTGAGTAAGTGGCTAAAGACTCTTTTACCCCCGAGGGAATAAAGAGGATTTCAATGACATCATTATAGGTTCACCCTTGATGGTTCTGGGACATACTTCAGGATAAGAGAAAAGGCAAACTTGGTGTGAAGTATTTTAATGTCCTCTCTGGATAGAAAAGATTTCTTAGGAGAAACTCTCACAGAAGAGGAAACGATGCATTGTTGACATTTCCTCCTTGCCCTGCTAGCTTTGAGCACAGAAAGAACTATCTTGTTAGCATGCTGCAAGTTCTCGGGCAGTTCAGCTAAAACAAATGAGAGGGGTGTCTTCTTGTCTCCGTATGTGGGGATTTATGCAGGCAACCTGTGTTAGTGTTAAGGGGTGTTAGCCACGTAAAACCCAGCCCTTCAACATGATAATACATAATAGACCCCTTAATTTTTAATTCACTTGGGTCTCAATTTTAAAGCATTTTCTTGTAGTTTGTCCTAATTATAATCGTTTTTAATGACAGCTTAAAAATTTCATCCAACTGTCTTATCACAAACGGTACTTAATTTCTCAAGTGAACAGTTTTACTGTACACCATTCTGGGTATTTTAAGAACTAAAACATAAAAGGAGAGAAAGTCCTTTGTATGGTGAAACTAGATGTTAATTGTCCTAATATACATAAAGAGACCAAAGCAGTTTCTTGAAGCTAGGGCTGGCCTTCCTGCAGAGGCTTCTCCAATCCCCTTCAAGGGAGATTTGCAAAACCCCCAGGGGAAAGAAAAGGATTTTTCTTTTTTCATTTTTCTGGGTTCTGCCAAAAATCAGAACCGGGATTGAATATTCATTGTTGTATTCTAAATGTTGAATAGATGAGTCTTGTTTGCTTAGACCAAAGTGGAAACTACACAGCTAGAAATAATAACAAGCTGACTACCTTGGCCATCCCATCCTCCAACCCGTTTATTTGTTAGATTGTTTCAGTCACAGTGAATTTTCCAACATCTGCTCACAACTTCTGATCAGCCATCCAGGGCATGGCCAGACTGCCATTAGGACATGTGGTCATTTAATGTGCTAAATTAACTGCTGAGCTGGGAAAAGGCTTTGCCTCTTTCACTTAAAAAAAAATGTCCTGGGAATCCTGAATTTTGTCATGTCTCAGTCATTTATTATTTTTGGAGAAGATAGCTGCCTCCAAAGAATGCATACTGAGCAAGCGGAAGCTTTCCTTTGTCTGGTAGAAGTTCCATCTACAGTTCTTCCCCTTCAGTTCACTCGGATCACCCCACAGATGGGCACCAATTCAAGTGGGAAAGCTCACCTTTGCTTGTGATTAGCACTGAGGACATATTGAAAAGAACAAAGGAGAAACTTGAAAGTTGAGACATTTACATTATTTAAAGTGAGCTATATAACAAGCCACACCATGAAATCTGTAAGGCAGGAGCTCATAAACTTTAGTGTATATTGGAGTCACCTGGGCGTGCTGGGGTGGGGGTGGGATGCACATTCTTACGGATCATTTCCAAAGATCCAGATTCAGTTATTCTTACAGGGCCATTTTTAATAAGAACCCGGTATGATTCTAAAATAAAATGGAAAGAGTGACGTGGGGGGCCGGTAACCTGGTCTCTTTGGTAGGATTTGGACTGGTTAATGTAAACCAAACCAAGCCAAATAGAATGTCAAAGAAGCAAACAAAACCCCAATATCAGAACATTTTATCCTCTAGTAAATGCTTACAACTCTTCATGAACAATTTCTTTTTTCTGTAAGAAAAACAACCCTAATAATAGAGTTTCTACATACTCACACACACACGTTTTCTACACACATACAAACATCTTGAAACTGTCATATAAACCACTTGCCAGTGGGTAATGACATGAGTTTCATCAGGAGCTTGAGATGGAAGGTGACATTTTACAGGAAAATCTGGCTGTAGTTTGACCCTCTATAGTTTGGGTACATCCAGATCTAACGTAACTACGTATTGGGAAAAAGCAGCATTTTACTCCCCCCGTCAGTTTACTCCTGCCGGGCTCCTGTTCCAGATGGCAGGAAGGCACAAACGCTATTTCCGTGCGCGTGCGGTCTGTCTTCACTTCCTTTTGGGAAAAGCCCAGGTTTTTCTGGGTGGCGTGTGTAGGGTTCACATTTGGCTCTGTGGTACATGCACCGTCCACCCATACACCGACACCGATGGCCTCGCTGACATTCTCCAAAAGGGCCCTAGGGTTTTCAGGGTAATGATCGGAGCCCGACATTTGCCCAGATAAGTTTACTCCAATCGTGTGCCAGATGGAATGAAGAATGCGGGCACAAACATTTCTCTCTCTCTCTCTTTTTTTTTTTTTTTGGATGCATCTCTCCCATCTATGTGCATGTGCAGTCTGTTTTGACTTCTTTTTGAGAAAGGAACAGGTTTTCCCATGTGTTTTGTGTAGGGCCAATGCTAAGACCAAGAGTGATGCTCTCCCAGTGGCACAGACTGGCCTCGTGCTAGTACGAGCCCCTCCCCAAGTGGCCTATGGCACGGTTCTAGGGATGAGGGTGGTGACAGAGTGGGAGTTGTTTCTTTTTTGGCTGAGCATGCCTTGGGAGGAGAATCCGAAAGCCACTGCCCATCCCTGCAGCTGAGCTCACGACCACCAAGGCAGCGGGTGAGAAAGCAGATCTCTTTTCTCCAGCTTGGCTGGGCCAAGGGGTTCCGTGGTCCTCCAAGCACGTTAAGTTGCATCCACCTTCAATGCCAGAGGGTAAAAATCACCGCCAAATTAGTAGCTTCCAAATATCATTTTCAATAAAAACTTCATGATAAAAAGTATGTTAATACCCAATGGTTAGTGGTTTTTACGATGGTGTTAAACCATTTGTGCTGAGGCTCTACAGGCGATGCTGTTTCCTCACTGAAGAAAGAAATTGGCTGCTAGTGCAACGTTTGTGCGCTTTCACTGTTGCTATAAAATCAGCCCCCAGGAGAATTTTAAGTCTTCTTGAATTGCTTTTTAGCACAGACTAAGGAAGTAAAAGTTCTAAAACTGCCTGGTTACAGACAAATCACTTAAAAAGCCAGCTTTGTACTGGCAAAGTCATGCTACAGGAAATGTTTCAAAAGGCAGAATATAACAATATGAAAGCTAAGTATTGTTATTTATTTAACAGATGAAACAGGCTGTCATTGAAAACTAAGCCTCCAGGAGCTCTTTAAGGTCATGTGAAATGCCAGATCCTTGTGGTAACAGACATCCTGCTATAATGTGTGATGATGTTTACACACGTATGTCTTGGCTGGTGGACTTGTTTACAAACACACACCAAGGCACATCTCCATTCAGTACAAGTTCATTAAACCATTGGAAGGTGATTCAAAATGGTACCTAACATGAAGCCATACTCCAAATGGTCAGTACTGTTGCCTTCTTTTTTGAGACACGGTCCCACTCAAAAAGGACTTAAGCCATCCTCCCACCTCAGCCTCCCGAGTAGCTGTAACTACAGGAGTGCACTATCACACCCGGCTAGTTTTAAAAATTTTTTGTAGAGACACGGTGTCACCATGTTATATAGGCTTGTCTTGAACTCCTGAGCTCAAGCAATCCGCCCTCCTCGGCCTCCCAAAATGCTGGGATTACAGGTGTGAGCCACTGTCCCCTGACACATTTTCTAATGAAAAATATATAACGATTTAGAATATAAAAATTATAGAATCTAGATTTAGTTTAATTCCAGTATATATTGAGAGTTTAACTAACTAGTCCTAGTTGTATGTTAAATACACAAGTGTAGAATCTTTTTATAAAATAGAGTGAGGCCAGACCAAAAGAGTCACCATAAAAGGTAGGTTGCATTCTAGAGGTGGTACTTACTTGACTTGACTGAATTGGTCAGTGTGAATCTTTTCCTTCCACTGCCCATCTGAGCCCCTGCAGGACTGACACTGTGTGAATTCAACTTTCTATTCCCTGTTCCCTGGCTCTTATGGTGGCGTCTTGCACCTAAACGTATTCAATGTCATAGCAGTGATGTGGTTGTACATTTTCAACTTCTATGGAAAGATACTATTACGTTTTATTCACTGGCCAAGAAGACAAAGATCATAATTAAACAAAAATAATCACATCAAATAAAAGGAAACATTTGGGCTGATTTTAATGGATTGAATGTGCATCCTTCGAGCCAGGAATCTAGGTAAAATTGGTTCAGTGTAAGCCTCCTGGCATGTTGCCACATGCTGGAATGCTCCCTGGCCTATGTGAACGACCTTTGGGTTGGCCATCCTGGAGTATTCCAAACAACCTATCCTCCCCAAATGTAACAAAGAGCTAGGATTGTAAAAACTGGGGAAGACATTTGAGAAATGATAAACAACCCTGAAGATTTGAGTATTTATTCTAGGCTGCTTATGATGACATATTTTTATAACACTTGTCTGGGTGCCAGGAAATGGCAGGATGGAAAATCACATTCCCCAAATAAGTGAAGGGTGTGTCACCCTGAGCTGCTTCCATCTCTAGCGAACTCTATGGATAGCTGAGAAAGAGAGTTTAAAAGGTGCAAGAGATTTAATTCCTCTCAAAATGTCTTTTAAGAACCTTATGTTCAGAGGAGGCTTCTTTTTCTTTTTTTCTTTCTTTTTTTTTGACAGCTCGCTTTCAGTGTTTGCTAATTTGTGATCTTTAGAAATGTCTAATGTGTTTTTGGGCCTTCTGTGTACCTTTCGTAAGAAAGGTTCTTCTGCTTAATTAATTTGCATGCTTTTTTGTTTGCCAGATAGGGTTTTCTGTAAAAAAAAAAAAAAAATATATATATATATATATATATAAAATAAATAAATATTTCCTCTAGGAAGCAAGCAAAGAAGGAATTGGAATACTTTTGAATTTCAGTTTTGGAACATTTTGTTTGGGTAATTTGAGGGTCAAGCTGATGAGAGATGAAGAAAGGTATGTCGGATTCCTCTCATTTTCTTTCATACTGTGTTTCGTAGAGTTTTTCACTGGAAGGTCACCTTGGTCTTTTTTTAATTAAAGTACAACTTGAAATCCCAATTAAGGGATTTCAGTTTCTCTATACTTTCTAAGCATATCACCACTTCCTCTTGTAAAATAAAGTTTTTTTTGTTTATTTTATTTTGTTTTTTTGAGATGGAGTTTTGCTCTGTGGCCCAGGCTGGAGTGCGGTGGTGTGATCTCGGCTCACTGCAACCTCCACCCCCCAGATTCAAGCAATTCTCCTGCCTCAGGTTCCCAAGTAGCTGGATTACAGGTGCCCGCCACCATGCTGTTTTTTTGAAAAGATTAACAAAATAGATAGACTACTAGTCAGACTAATAAAGAAGAAAAGAGAGAAGAATCAAATAGACACAATAAAGAATGATAAAGGGGATATCACCACTGATCCCACAGAAATACAAACTACCATCAGAGAATACCGTAAACACCTCTATGGAAATAAACTAGAAAATCTAGAATAAATGGATAAATTCCTGGACACATACACCCTCCCAACACTAAACCAGGAAGAAGTCAAATCCCTGAATAGACCAACTACAAGTCTGACATTGAGGCAGTAATTAATAGCCTACCAACCAAAAAAAGCCCAGGACCAGACAGATTCACAGCTGAATTCTACCAGAGGTACAAAGAGGAGCTGGTACCATTACTTCTGAAACTATCCCAAACAACTGAAAAAGAAGGTCTCCTCCCTAAGTTATTTTATGAGTCCAGCATATCCTGATACCAAAACCTGGCAGAGACACAACAAAAGAAAATTTCAGGCCAATATCCCTAATGGACATCAATGGAAAAATCCTCAATAAAATACTGGCAAACCAAATCCAGCAGCACATCAAAAAGCTTATCCACCACGATCAAGTTGGCTTTATCCCTGGGATGCAAGGCTGGTTCAACATATGCAAATCAATAAATGTAATCCATTACATAAACAGAACCAATGACAAAAACCATGTGATTATCTCAATAGATGCAGAAAAGGCCTTTGACAAAATTCAATATCCCTTCATGCTAAAAACTCTCAATAAACTAGATATTGATGGAATGTATCTCAAAATAATAAGAGCTATTTATGCCAAACCCACAGCCAATATCATAGTGAATGGGCAAAAGCTGGAAGCATTCCCTTTTAAAACTGGCACAGAACAAGGATGCCCTCTGTCACCACTCCTGTTCAATATAGAATTGGAAGTTCTGGCCAGGACAATCAGGCTAAAGAAAGGAATAAGGGGTATTCAAATAGGAAGAGAGGAAGTCAAATTGTCTCTGTTTGCAGATGACATGATTCTATATTTAGAAAACTCCAGCGTCACAACCCCAAAACTCCTTAAGCTGATAAGCAACTTCAGCAAAGTCTCAGGATACAAAATCAATTTGCAAATATCACAAGCATTCCTATGCACTGATAACAGACAAGCAGAGAGCCAAATCATGAGTGAACTCCCATTCACAATTGCTACAAAGAGAATAAAATACCTAGGAATACAATTTACAAGGCATGTGAAGGACCTCTTCAAGGAGAACTACAAACCACTGCTCAAGGAAATAAGAGAGAACATAAACAAATGCAGAAACATTCCATGCTCATGGATAGGAAGAATCAATATTGAGAAAATGGCCATACTGCGCAAAGTAATTTTTAGATTAAATACTATTTCCATCAAACCATCATTGACTTTCTTCACAGAATTAGAAAAAACTACTTTAAATTTCATATGGAATCAAAAAAGAGCCAGTATAGCCAAGACAATGCTAAGGAAGAAGAACACAGCTGGCAGCATCATGCTTCTTGACTTCAAACTATACTACAAGGCTACAGTAACCAAAACAGCATGCTACTGGTACCAAAACTGATATATAGACCAATGGAACAGAACAGAGACCTCAGAATTAATGCCACACATCTACAACCATCTGATCTTTGACAAACCTGACAAAAACAAGAAATGGGGAAATGATTCTCTATTTAATAAATGGTACTGGGAAAACTGGATAGCCACATGCAGAAAACAGAAACTGGACCCCTTCCTTACACCTTATACAAAAATTAACTTGAGTTGGATTAAAGACTTGAATGTAAAACCTAAAACCATAAAAATCCTAGAAGAAAACCTAGGCAATACCATTCAGGACATAGGCATGGGCAAAGACTTCATGACTAAAACACCAAAAGCAATGGCAACAAAAGCCAAAATTGAGAAATGAGATCTAATAAAACTAAAGAGCTTCTGCACAGCAAAAGAAACTATCATCAGAGTGAACAGGCAACCTACAGAATGGGAGAAAACTTTTGCAATCTACTCATCTGACAAAGGGCTAATATCCAGAATCTTCAAGAAACTTAAACAAATTTACAAGAAAAAAACAAACTACCCCATCAAAAAGTGGGCAAAGGAGATGAACAGACACTTCTCAAAAGAAGACATTTATGTGGCCAACAAACATATGAAAAAAAGCTCATCATTACTGTTCATTAGAGAAACAAAAATCAAAACCACAATGAGATACCATCTCTCGCCAGTTAGAATAGTGATCATTAAAAAATCAGGAAACAACAGATGCTGGAGAGGATGTGGAGAAATAAGAAAGCTTTTACACTGTTGGTGGGAGTGTAAATTAGTTCAACCATTGTGGAAAACAGTGTGGCAATTCCTCAAGGATCTAGAACCATACATAACATTTGACCCAGCAATCCCATTACTGGGTATATACCTAAAGGATTATAAGTCATTCTACCATAAAGACACATGCACACGTATGTTTATTGCAGCACTATTTACAATAGCAAAGATTTGGAACCAACGCAAATGCCCATCAATGATAGACTGGATAAAGAAAATGTGGCACATATACACCATGGAATACTATGCAGCCATAAAAATGGATGAATTCATGTCCTTTGGAGGGACATAGATGAAGCTGGAAACCATCATTCTCAGCAAACTAACACAGAAACAGAAAACCAAACACTGCATGTTCTCACTCATAAGTAGGAGTTAAACAATGAGAACACATGGACACAGGGAGGGGCCGGTTGGGGGGTGGGGAGCAAAAGGAGGGATAGCATTAGGACAAGTACCTAATGCATGCAGGGCTTGAAACCTAGATGACAGGTTGGTAGGTACAGCAAACCACCGTGGCACATGTATACTTATGTAACAAACCTGCACATTCTGCACATGTATCCCAGAACTTAAAGTAAAAAAATTAAATAACATTTTTTTAAAAAGAAAAAATTAGCTGGGCTTGGTGGCACGTGCCTATAGTCCCCAGCTACTCTGGAGGCTAAGGTGGGAGGATCGTTTGAGCCAAGGAAGTCGAGGCTGCAGTGAGCTATAACTGCACCACTGCACTGCAGCCTGGTTGACAGAGTGGGACCCTGTCTTGAAAAAAAAAAAAAAAAAAAAAAAGGAAGGGAGAAAGAAAACCATTTTTCCAATTTGCATGAAGACTGGGGCTTAGAAAGTAGTCCCTTCTCACTGAAAATTAGAATTCTCATAGCATGTGGAACTTTAATGTTGGCTTCATACTGGTCAAGTAAGAGACATTATTAGTGACAAGTAAAACCAGGAGATTTGCAATTATGACTTTGTTCAGTTACCTGTTGAAAAGTGCAGACAATTCGTCTGAATTCCTGCATTTTTTGATATTATTTGTAGACACAGCTTTTGTATTTGCTGAAATTTGCATGAGGTATGCATTAGCTTTAGGAAAGAGAGTGGAAATTTTGTGTCTCAGTGACCAGGTCTAAGCCCATAACCTCCAAAACATAAAAAAGTCTAAACATGTGGTTCATTTAGGCTCATCAGTTTCCAGCCATGGTAACTTTCATCTCCTCCGTGACCATGTCAAGCCCATTCCCACCCTAGAGCATTCCTCAATATGGAGAACTCTTCTCCTAGATATTCCCATGGCTAGCTTCTCACTATTTAAGTCTCAGCCCAAATGTTTCCTCTCAGAAAGGCCTTTGGTGATCACAAATAGCAACATTTCCTCCCACCTTGAAGCACCCTCTACCTCATTATTCTCATTTGTCTTGGCAATTATCAACATCTGAAAGTGTCTGCTTGCTTGTTAAATGTCTCCCCATACCAGAGGGTCTGCACCATGGGAAGAGAGACATCTATCCTGCTCAGTGCCTAGAAGATGCCTGGCACAAGCTATGTCCTAAATGAAATGCTTGTTTTCAACTCCAAGTAGGAAAGAATCCTATTGCAAATATTTTCCATCATTAATATTATTATGTGAAACTGTAGGGTATAGCTAGGAATACAGTGCTTTGCTAAAGTGGTACTTATCAATTTTCTGACCATAGTAAACTCTCTACTATTTTTTAAAGAATGTAATTCAGGATTAATCACTCTCACTTTATGGAAGCTTTCTACTTAAGAGGTTCCCAACTGTAATTAGGCCATTCTTACATTGCTATGAATACCTGAAACTGGGTAATTTGTAAAGGAAAAAGATTTAATTGGCTTACAGCTCTACAGGCTGTACTAAAGCATGGTGCTCTGTATCTGCTTGGCTTCTGATAAAGGCTCAAGAAGCTTACAATCATGGCAGAAGGCAAAGGCGGAGTTGGCATGTCACATGGCGAAAGCAGGAGCAAGAGATGCCACACACTTTTAAATGGCCAGATCTCACAAGGACTCGCTATTATGAAGACAGCACCAAGCCACTCATGGCTTGATCCACTCCTATGACCCAAGTACCTTCCACCAGGTCCCACCTCCAGTACTGGGAATTACAATTCAACATGAGATTTGGGCAGGGACAAATACCCAAACTATATCACCAATGTTTGTGTATGTCCAGGTACACTTTTGAGTTCTAGAGTTTTTGGTGACACAAAGAGGTTAAAAGACTCAAAAATGTTTTCTGAACAATCCAGATGTCCATCAACTATGAATAAGCAAAACGTAGTATATCATGATGGAATATTATTTGGCCACAAAAAGGAAGTATGGATACACATGCTGCAATATGGATGAACCTTGAAAACATTATACTGAATGAAAGAAGCCAGTCACAGAAGACCACATATATTTATATGAAAAGTCCAGAATAGGTAAATCTATGGAGACAGAAGGGAGATCCTTGTTGCTAAGGGCTGGTGGAAACTGGGGGTGGGGATAGAGGAGTGGAAGATAAAGAGTACAGGGTTTCTTTTTGAGGTGATGAAAATGTTATAAAATTGACTGCACACATCCTTGAGTATATTAGAAACTATAGAACTGTACACTTTTACTGCGCGAATTTTGTGGTACATAAATGATAACTCAAAGAAAAGCGTTATGAAAAATATGTGTTTTCTGGTTCAAGATGGTGGATCACAATACACATTTATATTTTCTCTCACTCTATACCAGGCATGAAGAAACGGTAGCCTATAGACCAGATCAGGCCCATTGCCTCAGAGCCTGTTATGTGTAAGTGAAGTTATATTGGGATGCAGTCATACTCATTTGTTTTTGTGTTGTCTTATGAAGACTTTCTCACTAAAATATCAAAGTTGAGTAGTTTTGACAGAGACTTCATGGCCCACAAAGCATAAAATATTTATTATCGAGTAATAATAAATATTATTTATTATCGAGTAATAATAAATATTTATTATTTATTATTTTAACAGAAAGTGTTTGCCCATCCCTGTTTCAGAAGAAAAAGACAGGCAGACAAACAATTGCAATATTATTCGAAGAGTGACTACTTGTTATTCTAAGTGCTATGCAGCATATTAAAACAGAATATGTTGGAAACAGCCACCTGGAAAATTTCCTAAGAAAATGCAACCCCGTTATAAGTATTTCTTTCTTCTCTCATTACACTATTCCTTGAATCACTAAATTTCACTGGCTCTAAGACTCCACCAATTATAAGGGGCATCATTATTGTTATACTACTAAAGAAGAAAAAAAATGCTTTAGTTAAAATGTAGCACAAGCCTTTCTCACTGCATAGAACTTCTACTTTACCCTTATTGAAAGAGCTCTTTCAAACTCATTTAAATGGATTTTTATCTTACATTGTTATTGTACACACACAGAAAAGTAGTGAGCTTAGGAGCAAATAAGGAGAGAAACCTCACTGTGGGTAAGCCCAGAAAGAAGTCCCATGTGTGACATTTGATTTCCTACCCCTTTTCCATGGCTTCTTTTATTCCCTCCTTTGTTTCTCACCCCCTTTCCCAGTTTTTGATCTTCAAGTCTTTGCTCTGATGCCCCATATTTCCCTTCCTCCAACCATACCCCCAGCACGACTTCTTCCCCTCTCTCCCTGTCTATTCCTCTCTGCTACTTCTCACAATCACCCACCATCACCCTTCTCCCACCCCAAGACTCATCACCACTGCCTGAGGATAGTGATTATAAGATGCATCCTGATTTCAGGGAAGGTAAAATATGGAAAGGTATGTGACTTAGACTTAGTGAAGAATGGTATTGGAGGCGTGTGCACTCTAAGTTATAAACCAGATGTAGAGAGATATGGGGCAGTAGTGCTAGTGCAACAGATACTGCTTGTGTGATACATTTGGTGGATTTCTGTATGCATGTGACTAGTTCATAATGCCTTATTATGAGGAGTATCCTGGTTTCCTGATGGGGCAGCCTGTTGTAATTAGGACATTCACAGTTCATGCTGGAGTTCCAGGGGCTGGAGTTGCCTTTCTGAATTGCAGTTCCTTCTCCGACTGATGGGGGTCTTGTGGCAACTTGCAGTCAAGCTAGATGACACCCACTTTCCTCTACCCTCATTATGCTCTCTATGAGTGATTCTCAAAGTATAGGCCCCAGACTAGCAGTATCAGCATCACCTGGGTACTTGTTAGAATTACAAATTCTTGGACCACTCCGTAGACCCAGCTGAATCAGAAACTCTGGGAATAGTGTCCAGCATTCTGTGTTTTATCAAGTTCTCCGTGTGCAAGCTGAAGTTTGAGGACCACTTCTTTATAACCTACCTAGAGTGGAGATCTCTATGATTTATCACCCTTCCTGGCCTATAGGCCTCCATCTTGTGCTCCACAGGGATTAAGGGTAGCTGGAGGTGAAAAGAAAGCTAGGTTTTACAAAACTCATATCAGGTAAGACTTCGTTCTCTATAGATGGGACTGCTCAGTTAGGGGAAAGGAACATATTCTTTTTACATTGTTGGAAGTAGAAAGCTTGTCTTCCCTGGGTGATGTGATAGAACATGATTGATTAGCAACTGTCAACTGGGAATCAGAGAAGCTCTCAATGAAGAGGTGATGATTAAGTGGAGTGTGAAGGCCAAGAAGACATCAGCTTTTCAAAGACCAGGAGCAGCAGTTTTCTGCCTCCCTATCCACTTCTCCATTTCAAACTATCCTTCACACAGGTGACAAGTTATTATACCTAAAGCATTCATTCATTCATGTATTCTTGAACACTGGTGTTCCAGAAATGAATATGGCTCCTGCCACAGAGTCTATATCACCGTGAGATTTAGTCTACATTCCTCCATGGGCCATCCTTTCTATCCAAATAGTATTTTTACTTCCATCTCACGGCTTTGCTTATGCATCCATCCTGCCTGTGTGTACTTCTTTTCCTCATGCCCAGTTTGAAACTACCTATCTATTACTTACTGTGTCACTGTATTAATCACATTAATTATGCTTCTTTCACAAAGCCTTCATACATTTCCACAATTTTTCCTAATCTGAAATATGTTAGCACATCTATATATTGTCCTCATTATACGTGTTATACATTGCTTTAAAATTATTCCCTTAGGTGGTAAGAAATGTGGGCCGGGTGCAGTGGCTCACACCTGTAATCCCAGCACTTTGGGAGGTCGAGGAACTGCATCCTTGAGGTCAGGAGTTTGAGACCAGCCTGGCCAACATGGGGAAATCCCATCTCTATTGAAAATGCAAAAAAAAAAAAAAAAAAAAAAAAAATTAGCTGGGTGTGGTGGTGTGTACCTGTAATCCCAGCTACTCAGGAGGCTGATGCAGGAGAATCACTTGAACCCGGAAGGTGGAGGTTGCAGTGAGCGGAGATCGCACCACTGCACTCTAGTCTAGGCACCAGAGCGAAACTCAGTCTCAAAAAAACAGGAATGTTTACCCATATATCCTTTTCCTTCGCAGGTACTTTTAAGATTCGGATCAGGTTCAGGTTTTAATTTTTTTCCCCTGAGTCCACATAGTAGGTATTTAATAAATGCATGTCAAACTCAAATAGGAAAATATGCTTTTAAGTGAGTATCCTAAGGAAATTGTTTGCAGCAGATTTAGCATCTAATTCATTTTTCCTTGTGGGCCACACTTCCTGTTTTGTGTATCTAAACAAACAACAGAGGTAGGGTTCAGAGGAATCTCAGAACAGGAAGAAACCTATTTGGGATTAAAGGGTTTGCAAAAGGCATCAGCAGAGTAGATTTCTCAGTATTAGTAATTTCATAAATGGGAAGAAAGAAGAAGGGGAAAAGAAGGAAGAAAACCAAGAAAGGTAGAAGAAGAGATTGCAAATTGAATGGATTAAAAAAAACTGTTAGAGGATTCAGTATTTTTTAAAAGTGCAATAGTCATAGTTGAAAACATTATTTAAAGTTAAAATATTTCTAATCTACCTGTTTGAAAGTTTACATAATTATCTGAGAACTAGGAAGATTTCCAAATCACAAAGTAAATAGCCAAACTCAGAGTCATCTCAGACACCTGTTAGCACACACATGCATGATCGGAAGCTTTCCCAGGGACACTGTGCACATTTTAGAGCAGTGTCAATTCAAGCAGCAAGAAAGCCCTGGTGCCTTAGAAAGTGAAACAAACGCAAGAAGGTTGAAGCCTTTTGCTTTTGTGGTTAAACCTTCTGGGTAAGGAATCAGACCACTACTGAGTCAGACAGCTGGGTGTCAAATATCGGCTCCATCCAGTACCAGCTGTTTGCCTTAGTCAAATTAGGAGACTGCTCCTGGGCAGTGGGTTTAATAGTATCTGTAAGTTGTTGGGAAGATTAAATGAGATACTGCATGGGAAGCTCTTAGTAGAGGGTTTGGCACCTAATAAACACTCAATAAATGCTAACTATCATATAAAAAAGAGCTCTTTTTGTCTAACCACCAGATGAGATTTCCTTCCTTTTGGGTCTGCAGATTCCACTGTGAAATGATTACAAAGCTATTTGCTATCTCACAGCAGAGGCCCGCTTTCACGTTTTGAGCTTTATGAGTTTCCTGGCTGAGTGCTAGGAAATGCTTCATTTGACCAATGTGCCAAACCCATTTCCCTGCTGCAAAACAAGCAACAAAAAAACACAACAGTGTCCTACTCAAAACCAAAACAAAAGCCAGACAATGGAGGCATTTCTACAGCGAAGAATAATGAGCGCATCAAGAAGGTAATTTCTGCCCCTGTCCAGGTGGCCTTCGATGCAGGGGACAGACAGCAGGAGCCATGTTGGTATTAACTTCATAAGAGTAGATAAGTCAGCGGGAGCTACTCAATCACTTGACAGAAGTCAATTCAGAAGGCATCTGAAATGCCTGACTTTAAAGATAATCATGTTAGGAATCAAAAAGGGGTCTAATGTTAGAGTCATGCCTTTCAAATGCAACAAATCATTATACCTGTCAAGATTTATGGACAGATGTATTTATGTTGACACTGGACCACTAACACTTTGACAAATGAGAGGCTTTGACATATACAACAGATATGTCCAAGTCTGCTTCTCGATTAAAAAAAAAGGGATGAAGTAGTGAATTATGACAAGCTGGTGAAATGGACTGGTGTGGCTCCAGGGGTCTCTGCTGTCCTGGCCCCACCACTGCTCATTGCTCGTTGCAGCAAGACCAAACAACAGGAAGCACAAAGGGCTGTTCTCACCAATGAATAAGATTGGAAATGGCTGATCTGAAAGTCTAATAAAGAATGGACTCCCCATGGAGGTTACCCATGCACAGAAACGAGTCTGATTCTTTAGCCCCCAAAGGATTCCTGGCCCTCTGTGAAGGAAGTGAGGAGAATTTGATTAGCAGCTAAGTATCTGAGTGTGGTGATGCCGCAGTGGCCTCGGCTTCTGACTAAGTTTATTAAGGAGGCTAATTCCTATCAGTGAATTAAAGTCAGGGCTTGATTCATTCTCAAGCACCTGGAAGAAATTTGCTTTGGAAAAAAAAAAAAGGTCTGTAAAGAGACAATTAGATTTATGATCTATCATCAGGAATTTGATAAACTCAAAACAGTCGAAAGGGACCTTCGATGAGATTCATTAATGTAACAGAATCCGTAGCATTAATAGGAGGAAACTTTCCAGATGGAATTTTTTTTTCTACCTGCTTGTTTTTGGATATTGTCCCCTGCATTTTTGCACTAACTCATTCATACCCCTTGTCTTAGGAAAATTCACTCTATAATAATGTAGGCCCTGGATTAAAAGAAGGGATTTCTTTATCACAGGACAACTCAACATGAACCAAAGCTTTGCCAGGAGGAAACAAGAGACTTGAATGCAGGCAGCAAGGCTCTCTGTAGGAACGGAGATTGGATATTGGGTATTACTTGCAGAGCGGGAGAACTTGGCGTTACTGAGTGAGAGGTTTCCATAAGGTACAGCAGACAGCCTGGGTGGAAAATAAAGGCTCAGCCAGTATGTGTCCACACTTGTGCACAAATGCACACACATTTTGAATTTAGATGTGACTATGGAAAACGAGAATAAGAGGAGTGCTGCAGGATACAGACAGCAACTATGTCAACATTCGTTTATTCATTTAAAAAATATTTATGAACACTTACTGTGCTCCAGGCACCATGCTAAGCCATGGAGATGCACCAGTGGAATATCTCAGGTAACTTGCCTGCTCTCAGGAGCTTAGTCTCAGGCTGTGGCTGGTTCAAGGGCAAGGAGCATCAAGCAATAAATATGGGCAAATAAGCAAAAGAATTGTGGACTAAGGAAAATAAATGCTATAAAGAAAATAGATATGTGTAGGATGGAGAGTAACTTGGGGGAGGGAACTACTCTAAGCTAAGGGAGAATTTATGCTAAGGTGGCTAAGAGATAAAAGCTGGAAGAAGACAGTGAACCAGTGATGTTAAAACCTGAGTTTGCTCAAGAGCAGGTCAGCAAGTTTAAAGGCCCTGAGACAGCCAAGCACTAGGCTTATAGGAGGAACAGAAAGGAAGTCAAGCATGATGAAGTAGCTAGAGTGAGTAAGAAGAGAGAGTGGTGAGGATCCACTCAAATGGTTTTAGCTTAAGAGTGATATCTGATTTTAATTTAAAAAATACATCCTGAGTGCTCCGTGAGGGACTGATTAAAGAGAGGTAAGAATGAGTGCAGGGAGATTTGTGAAGGCTATCTAGTATTTCAGGCAAGATGATGGCAGCTTGGACCACGTGGATGCCATGCAGATGGAGAGAAGTGGATGGATTTGGGATTGATTTTAGAGTCAAAACAGACTATAATTTCATAGTCAGTTTATTCTAAGGTTTAAAATACTTTTTTCCATCATGCACCTAAGATTTATATGGAGATTTATGAAATGGTACCCACACAGTGCTTTGAATTCCTTGGAGGGAAGCAAAGCATTATTATTATTTTCTTTGCTCATATTGTGAATTTATTAACTTTTAACTCCTATATTGGGGTAGGTATTTCACTGACAGCTGGGGTCTCATTTAGCTAACCAGGTGCCCATGTTAAACAAAGGTTATATTATTATTGAAGTTATTATTAGAGAAATATAATAGCTCATGTTGAATACCAATAACAAAACCTAATTTCGTATAACTCCAGCAGGCAGCCTTAGTTATGGGGCACAGGTAGGTGTACTCAGTGAGCGTGTTTCTGATGCTCAACATCTTCTTTTCTTACCAGTTTTAAGGGGGTTTAAAATCTTGAGTGATTCCAGACCAGTTCATTCCAAAGGATAGCTTTGCACAGTTGTCAAAACCAAAACCTCTCCAGAATTTTAAACTAATCTCTTGAGGGATAGAGGGTTAGGATGTTGACAGGGCAAAAGAAAAAAACATCCAAATTAATTGGTCCTTAAGAAGTAATTAAACCCAGGAAATTTGGTTATAGAAGGAAGGGTAATTTTGGAATAGGCTTATGATTAAATTTAAGAAAACATAATAAATGCAGTAAGAATATACACGCATATATTTTTCATAGATTGGAGGACAAAATCAGAGCTAATATATGACCTGAGAGCATTCACATCTTCCTCCTCAAGACCCTCCTTCTCCAAAATCAGATTGTACCAGGCATGAAATTCATACAATTGTGAACACCATTACTTACAGTTGTTTTAGAAAACATGTTAGAGCCAGCAAACAGGATAATATGACTTAATGAGGCAATTGTATGTAGAAACTCTGGATAATATCTGAATGAATTATCAATGAAAAATATCCCATAATATAAACTGGGCACTGGTTGAGGACACGACCACTGCCGTTGGTGTTGATGAGCATCAGTGGAGTGCAGCATAAAAACCTGGAGATGAATGCTCTCTGGGAGTCAGAAAATCAACAAATAGTTGGAAGATGAGCATTTTCAACAGCATTAACCCAAATAACAAGTCAAATGGGCAGAGGAAGCATTTCCTCCAACTGAGTGATAAGTTGTGAATTCTGGAAAGAGTGAAGCATGCTTATCTTTCTCCAGACCCTTTGCTCTCATCGTCCATGCTCCCCTCTATCATGACAGACATTGCTATTGCCTTAGTTGCCTACCCAATTTTTGCTCTTCTTTTCTGTTCCTAGAACCCTGATTTTGTTTGGGATGATCACGTGCCTAGATGAGCCCAGCTTTCAGGTTCTCTTGCCGCTAGGTTTGGCCATGTGACACATTTCTGGTTAATAAGAAATAAGCGGAAATCCTTTGGATATGGCTTCCTGGAAAGCTTTTGCTTTCTTAATTGAAAAAGGCTGGATTGGCATATCTTTAAACTATTTTTTTAAGCCTATCACCCTTTGTTTTACTGCTCTTCTTTGTGCCAGAAACATGGATGTGAAGCCTGGAGATGGAGCAGGCATATTAACAACATGAGACATACAGGACAAGGACAAAATCTCACTAATGATGGTGTATTAGTCGGTTTTCATGCTGCTGATAAAGATGTACCCAACACTGGGTAATTTATAAAGTAAAATAGGTTTAATGGACTCACAGTTCCATGTGGCTGGGGAGACCTCACAATCACAGGGGAAGGCAAAAGGCACTTCTTACATGGCAGCGGCAAGAGAGAATCAGCATCAAGTGAAAGGGGTTTCCTCTTATAAAATCATCAGATCTTGTGAGGTGAGACGTATTCACTACCATAAAAACAGTATAGGGGAAACCACACTAAATTATCTCCCATTGGGTCCCTCTCACAACATGAGCAAATTATGGGAGGTACAATTCAAGATGAGATTTGGGTGGGGACAGAGCCAAACCATATCAGATGGTGTGGAAGCCAGAAAGAGCCTGGCAGTGTTGAGCAGCAGTAACAATTCTGGGTTGCCTATTTCCAGATTTCTTCATAGGTTTAGAAGCCATGGTTGGCTGAGCTTTCTGTTGCTTGTACTGTACGCTACCTTGAAACACTCAGCTTCACATTCAGCTTTCACCTCATTTGCAGAGTAATCATCTGTAAGTTTCCCAAGGGCAGGAACAAAACTGTCTTCACCTACAAGCTCTCTATGGTGCCAAAGTAAAGGCTGAAGACCTAGGAAATACCAAAGTACTTTTAGGTGGTGAAAGGGATGCAAGAAATCAAAGGTCTCTTTTATACCAATGATTCTTAACCAAGATTGCATAACAGATCCACCATGTGTAAATATGTATAGAAATAAACTCACAGATGAGCGTAGTGGCTCACGACTGTAATCCCAGCACTTTGAGAGGCTGAGGTGGGCAGATTGCTTGAGCTCGGGAGTTCGGGACCAACCTGGCCAACATAGCGAAACTCCGTCTCTACCAGAAAATCCAAAAATTAGCTGGTCATGGTGGTGTGTGACTGGAGTCCCGGCTATTCGGGAGGCTGAGTTAGAAGGACTGCTCGAGCCTGGGAGGTGGAGGTTGCAGTGAGCCGAGATTACACCACTGCACTCTAGCCTGGGTGACACAGCGAGATCCCCATCTCAAAAATAAATAAATACATAAAAAGAAAGAAATAAACTCATATACACACCTAGGCCCTATCTTCAAACATTCAGATTAAGAAGGTCTGAGATGGGACCCTGCCATCTGTACTTAAAAAAAATGAAAATCCCTGTAGATGAGATTGAAATCCTTTCTTTGTACAATTGCCAGGAAACTTGGCTTTAACTTTAGGTCCTACTATATGTACCTAGTCTCTGTTCTCCAAATTCTCCCTTCCAGGAAAGTCCGCCATTCATGGGTTTCCTCAATGTTTCTGTCATATTCGGAAACTTAATGGCAAGAACCTTTTCCCAACTCCCACATTAAAGCAACCTGTTATTTTATGGTAAAACCCAAAGGTTTTTCTACATTAGCCATTTGGGAGGAACATAAATTGGAACAAGTAAGGGTTAAATCGTGAGCTATGCGCAGTGGCTCCTGCCTGTAATCTAAGCGCTTTGGGAAGGTAAGGCGGGTAGATCGCTTGAGCCCAGGAGTTTAAAACCAGCCTGGGCAACATAGTGAAATCCCATCTCTACCAAACAAAACAAAACAAAATTAGCTGGGTATGGTGGTGCATGCCTATAATCCCAGCTACCTGAGAGGCTGAGGTGGGAGGATCACTTGAGCCTGGTAAATTGAGGCTGCAGTGAGCTGTGACTGCACCACTGCACTCCAGCCTGGGTGACAGATCCTGTCTTAAAAAAATCAATCGATTAATCAATCAATCATGGCTAGCCAGTCTGGAGCATTTTCAATGAAAAGGCTTCAAGTGTATACCTAGTAAGGAGTTAGTAAGATCACTTCCCTTAAGTAATGAAATATTTTCAAGGTGGTTAAATATTGGTTGTCTCTGGAAGGGTCAGGTAGAGAGACAGGGGCATCCAATCAGGTAGGGGCACTCGGGGGCTATAGTGCTATGGGGCTTATTTCTAAAAGTGGGTGGCAGTTCCATGGATAATTGTTATCTTTATACCTTGTATATGTGTTAGAGATATGTTGTGGGTATAACATTTTGTATAATAAAAATTAAAAATATTGGGCAATTTAGGCAATAGGCATTGCAACTATTCTTTGATCAAAGAACATAAAAACAAACAAAACAAAAAACCAAAATTTTTTTAAAAAGCTGTGTTTCATACAAATTTTCTCTAACAGTGAATGATTCCAATTTCCAGCTTCATCATTTTCTTTTCCACCACCTTAGTACACAAATTTCCTTGATTAAGGAAGTCAGCTATAATAAAACAAATGCCCTGGCCACATTAGAGAGCTCATCTCTAAAGTAAGTGGCATTTTATTTAGAGCAGTAAGGGTGTAATTACTTTCTACTGACCCTCAACTTACGAAAGGGAGAACAGGTCATGGAAGGTTGTAGATCTATCTTGTTTTATTTCCAAACAAATTCTATTTTTATTTTGCTCTCTTGGGTCAGGCTTTCCCGGGATCTACACTACAGGAGAGAGATGCAAAAGTGTACAGATTCCCACAGAGTGGGCAAACTTGCAATTGTATGATTTCAAAAGCTACTTACTTCCCGTCCAACTTTGCATCCTCTTCAGAATGAGAACAGAGAGTTGGACGTTTACACGCATGCCTTTGTTTCCTTCTTGAAAGTGATAGAGGATGAGGTAAGGCAGTGACAGGCAAAATTGTAAGGGCTTTGCTCTTCCCCTATCAAAAGTCTGTGGTTTGGCTCCATAGGAAAGAGTTTTGTAGTCAATTAGCCAAACTATGAACTCAAAATCCACAACACAGTGCCTCAAAGAGTCCATTCCAATCTACCGTGACAAGCTACATGAACCTATTTACCACCACTGGTGAATGTTGAAGGCCAGTTCCACGAGTGAGTGGGAAATAATGAATTGCTCAGGCACATTCTCAGACTTCTGCTTTTTATGATTCTCCATTTGGGGATGTCAGCTTCCTGGAAGGCAGGTCTTTGAGATGTTAAAGACCAAATCCCCCACACTGAATGAGATGATTTCCTCCCAGCTTCCTTAAATTGCCCAGAACAATAGTTCTCAAAATTAGTATGCATTAGAAACACCTGGGGCTCCAGCCCCATAACCTCAGGTAGGTCTCAGGTGGGGCTCAGGTAATTCTGACACAGGTAGCCCACATCTATACTTTCAAGAACACTACCTCTGGGTTGCTCCAGTTCCTCTTTGGAGGGAGACTTTCATTTTTGGTGGCTCTGGGGATGACATACATGGTACAGAGGCATCCCTTTCCAGTCCCCACTGTTCCTACACATTTGGCTCAGACCTGAAAGCTGGCACCAGATGAAAGGTTTGTCCTAATTTTCCTGCCACTGATTTACTCATTGACCTCTCTACTGCCAAAAACAACAAAAAAATCAACAACAAAAACCAAAAAACAAAAACCCCAAACTTAATAAATTCCTGACACATAACAGGCTCTCAAAACCCTGTGGAATGGCTGACCACAAGAATCCAGTTTTACTTCAGGAAAGAGGTCCAAGAGGCCTCCTGGGATATATCTGAGGGTCTTTGAGGTCTTTCATCTGTATCAGGTCTTTAAATAACTGTTGGAAAAAAAATTTATAAAGATCTCAGGAGCCCACTCCAAAGTCAAATACTGTCAGTTGGAATGTGCTTGGAGTGACTCGATCAGGGGGCTTTTCTGCTACGGAAAACTGGGAAGAGCTCAGCTGTCCACTGACTCAGGGGCCCAGCCACTGTCTGACAACTTCCTTTCTTGCACAAGCTGCCCACTATGCATAAAAGGAAAAAGCTGGCAGCAGATGTTTGCATGAGAGTTGTCCAGTCAAAAAACTGGCTCCAAGTCAAGTTAAAAATAGGGCTTTATAAAATAGATCACACTTGTTCAGTGACAGTTATTCACTAGTCTTTGCATCACCAAGGTCAGTGTTGCCAGCTGCTTTTGATATAGGGAAGGAATTGGCTACTGTTTCCCATGATATCTTTTAAAATGTTAATGCCATATTCTCAGCAAGTTCTCATCCCATTTTACTGTACAGGACATCAGCCTGACATACGTCAGATTGGGACATAAACCATTCATTACCGCTGGGTCCACCATCTCCCTCAGGGACAAGTGAATTGTCCGGATTCGTGGAGAGCTTACTACTACATAATGCCTGATTAAAATAAGCTTTCATCAGTTCAACACATATTTACTGAGACGTGCACTCTGACAGGCCTTGTGCAAGGCCCTGCAGAAATAGCAGTGAAACAGCCCCATATGGCCTGGCCTCATGGAGCTTTTACCCAAGTGCTGGAGTTCTTACCTCTTCTGTGCTATAGAGCTCTTTTGAAGTTTGGTGAAGCCCATGAGCCCCTTCTCAGAATTCTATTTTTAAATATCTTAAATACATAGGTTTATAAAGTAAACTAATGATAATGAAATTGTTAAATATATAAATACTGTGTTATAATGTATATGTGCTTCTTTACTAATGCACATTGGTTTTTTTTGTTTTGTTTTGTTTTTTGTTTTTTTTTTTTTGAGACTAAGTCTCACTTCACTGCCCAGTCTGGAGTGCAGTGGTGTGATCTTGGCTCACTGCAACCTCTGCCTCCTGGGTTCAAGTGATTCTCCTGCCTCAGCCTCCCTAGTAGCTGGGATTACAGGTGCCTACCACCACGCCCGGCTAATTTTTGTATTTTAGTAGAGATGAGGTTTCACCATGTTGACCAGGCTAGTTTCAAACTCCTGACCTGAAGCAATCTACTTGCCTCAGCCTCCCAAAATGCTGAGATTACAGGCGTGAACCACCGCACCCAGCCTACTAATGCACATTGAATAAATTTTTGCAGCATGTCTAGAAAGTACCATAATTTAGAAATGATGAGCATAAATGTTATTTCAAGAAATCAGCAATATCTGTAATGTGATATAAAATGTCTATGATGTATTGTTGACAAAATCACAGCTACTGTTAATGCTACTGTGTTTTGTTGCCTCTATTCATACTAGAAAGAATAAATTTCAGTTTGAGGTTAGTGAAAAAAATGATGCAATCTTTTTCCCAATTAAGTTTATAGCCCACCTCCTGAATATCTATCTGTGGGGGTTTGTCAAGCCTGGTTAATTATTCCTGGCATTGGAATAGACACTGAATTTGATAATTCTACTACACTATGTCTATATCTACATATTTATATAGAAATAAAATATGTGGTAGGTTTTGTCACAGAAAGGTACAGATGCTATTATAATCCCTACTTCAGGTGTTGGTAAGGGAAGGCTGAGATATTTGGAAGAAATAACAGGTAGGTTAGGACATAAAAAATAAGATCAAATGAAGCGAGAGGTGTAAGGAGAGAGAAGTAAGTACTCTTTCAGGAAAAAGAAACTATATATGCAAACTCCATGAAACAAAATAGAGCAGGTATAGGAGGGATGAGAGAAGTTTGTAGGGCTGGACCATGGGGTGGTGAGGTGGGTGTGGTTTGGAAGGGTTATGAGCCCAGACTGCAGCAGTGAAGACATTGGAACATGAAGAAAGGTAGTCCATGCTAAGGAGTTTGTCTTTATCCTAAGGCCAGTGATAAACCATTGTTGGTTTTCAGGAAGTGTGCGAATTGAGGAGATCAGTTTACTCCTGTGCAGAATGCAGACCAGGGGATAAAAGGATAGAGGCAGAGAGACCAGTTAGAAGGCTGGTGGGCTACTGTGGCCACTGATTTAATGTGGGGAGTGAGGGCGTGTGGGAGTGAGCTGGGATTCTGGTGCATGATGGTACCATTTACTGAAACGGAGATTGCAGAAACAGACGTGGGTTTGGGGTCAGGGAGAAATACTAAATTTGGTTTTGGACATGGTGGAGTCCATGTGCCTGTGAGAAATTCTAGTGGCTATAACCAGTATGCAGTTGTACATCTGCATGGAGTCTGATGCATAGAAATAAAACTGGGCTGGAGATACAAATTAAAATAGCCTTTTTTGTGTGTTGGATACCAAACCAAAAATTCTAAAATTGGTGAAGAACTATACTGAATCATGTATTAAGTATTTTCTTTTAAAAACCACCACTTAATGCTATGTATCTGGCATAATATATAATTTGTATGTATTTTCTCAATCTTCAAAAAATTATTTGACCCAGGTATATTTGTACTAACTTTGTAGACAGGAAAATGAATACTAAGAGAAGTGAAGTAACTTGTAGATCATGTAGTAGGAGACAGAAACAGGCTTAAACCAGGTTGTCTGATGTAAAACCCCTGCTCCTTTAGCTGGGCGTGGTGATGCACACCTGTCCTTCCAGCTACCTGGGAGGCTGAGCGGGGAGGATCACTTGAGCCTGAGAAAGTAGAGGCTGCAGTGAACCATGATAGTGCCACTGCACTCCAGCCTGGGCAACAGAGACCCTGTCTCAAACAAACAAACAACAACAAAACACAAAAAAACCGCCTATGCTCCTAAATACTGTGTCCTAGGGATTTCTTAACTAATTGCCTTCCTTAAAAAAAAAAAATCATAATACATCATTTATAGAAAAGAAAACAGAAATTTCACTTTCTCTCTGTCTCTAAAAGGTCAATTAATTTCTACAGATTTTTCTTCACATTTTCCTTTGAGGGTACAAATTTTATCTAATGAATCTTTTTATCCCTTTCATTGCATTGTACAATATTCACTGAGTACATATATATTAAATGAATGGAAATACAAGTTTCACCTGACTTAGATTCATGAAGTAAGAAGAATATGCATGGAAATTTTATGAATTACTTAAAATTATGTTAGTTGCAAGAGACATAAACCTATAAACCTGATTCAAACAAGTTTAAGGGGGAAAAAATGAACATTATTTCTCGAATAGTTGAAGTTCTCATCTTCAGGGTGGCTGGATCCAGGTACTGTTCAAATACATCACTAGCTTTGGTCGATATCTTTCTTTAGTTGGTGGGGTTTGTCATAAGAATGCCCCCAGTAGCTCCAGACTGACATCCTCTTAGATTCATTTCCAGGAAAAAAGAGCTTCTTTATTCCAGTCATTCCAGTATGATTCTTTGAATTGCATCTCTCTGGTCTGCCTGGAATCGCATGCTCATTTGGAGCCAAACTCTGGCCAACAGGAAAGGCTGTGATGTCTGGCTGGGTCTGAGTCATAGGTCCACCCTTCAAGAGAGAGGTTGGAAGTTTGCGGGTGAGGATGAGGGTCCTCCCAAAACCATTCGAACTGAGAGGAGGAGAGGGGTGGATTCCCCTGCAGCCACCCCTCCCACCCCCATGGCCAAATCCAGCCTCTTCTAATGGTAAAGGGAGGAATATGTGCTGGGCAGGCAAAAACAACAGATGTCCATTGCATTTGGCCTCAGCAAAATAAGATTCTGGTTTGTCACAAAGAATGCAGTTTTCATATAAATATCTTTGTGTCTGGAGATAAGAATATTTCCACAACAGTAAGTTCTATAGTTAACTATTCAATCACCAGGTGTTATTTTACAAGAGTTGCTTTGTGATTTTAACTGAAATTGAATAACCTACCCAAGACATAACATTTTAAGGGCATCTAACTTCACAAAATGAAAACAAAGATTAGCAATGTCATCTGGCCTACTGTGAGGAATTTCTAAAGCTATATACTCTGTGATTAAAAAAAAAAAAAGATCATCTCTAACTCCAGTGTAACTTCTGTGCAAAGAATAAGTGACTTATCTTAGAGCAGAGTAAGAAAACTAGCCCTCATTATCTAAAATCTATTTGGTTCCTGAATTCAGAGAGTGTGAGTTATTACAGAGTGGGACACCTGTATTGGCTTTAGAGTAATCATCCTCTATACTCTGATAGGAAAACTTTTACTTTTTTGGTGTATCCTCATAAACACCAATGACATACACAATTATGTAAATGTAACATTTAACAAAATAAGAACAAAATTCTATCTGTTGAAGATGAACTATAGCATTCTCAAGATGTCTGACAGAGTTAGTTTTGTCTATAAGTAAAGTGAAAGCAGAGAAAAAGAATAACTAGCTGCCTAATGGTAACTGTTAGGCAAATACGTTGTCATTGTTAGCACTGAGTCTGTGGAGCCAATGTTAGGATACCCCTGGGTGAAACATGTCTAGACATTTCTTAAAGAATAACTGCATCTCATAACAAAGCAGAGCAAAATTATATTGGGGCTTTTCTTTAATTTTGTTTTCTCCCTCTCCCCGTTTTGTTTTTGGCTTCTAGAGAGAGATTAATGAAGGAAGGAGTGATAAGAAATTGTCCGAGGAAACTGATGAACATAAATATTTCAAGATGAAGAGAGGGCAAAGTAAGATGCAATTAACTAATTGAACACCTACTATGTGCATGGCGTTTTGCAATAAAAACTTCTTATCTTGAAATAGTTTTAGACTTATGAAAGAGTTGCACAGATAGTCTGGGATACCTATATGTTCTTTATCCAGCTTCTCCTTATGTTAACATTTTACATAACTATGGAATATTTGTTAAAATTAAGATATAGACCTTGGAACAGTATTACTAATGAAAGTACAGGCTTTATTTGGATTGTATTGATTTTCACTGTTGTTTCTTTTATTCTAGTCCAGGATGCAATAGAAGATCTATAATGCATTTAGTACAATTCTTTTGAATACACACATATATGTACTTTAGGCTACATTGCCTTCATACAAATTAAACACCAGTTATTGAAAAGTAATTAAGATTCTCAGTGGCAGAATCTCTGATATCAACTGCTGTAATTTTCTTATTTCTACTTTTTACTTATGAATGCGCAAATTTAAAAATTATATTGGGGATATTTTTGCCTAAATATCTTTACTAATTAAAGCACTTTACATTCAGACATTAAAAAGTGACCCCTTTAAAGAGTGCAATATAGCTAGCTTCGAAACCTATGTAGATCCAGTCAGGAAGTTCAATATAATACTATAAGCAAACTACATATGTATATGTATATATGTGTGTGTGTGTGTGTGTGTGTGTGTGTATACATATATTTTTGAGACGGGAGTCTGACTGTGTTGCTCAGGCTGGAGTGCAGTAGTGCAATTTTGGCTCACTGCAACCTCCATCTCTCAGGCTCAAGCAATCCTCCCACTTCAGTCTCAGTCTCCCAAGTAGCTGGGACCACAGGTGTGTGCCACCACATGAGGCAAATTTTTCGTATTTTCAGTAGAGACAAGGTTCCACCACGTTGCCCAGGCTGGTCTCGAACTTCTGAGTTCAGGCAGTCTGTGTGCCTCGGCCTCCCAAAGTGCTGGGATTACAAGCGTAAGACACCGTGCCCAGCTGAAACTACTACTATTTGATTAATTAAAAAAACAGACATTTCTTTTCCAAGATTCTGAACTAATAAACGAGAAGTGGTTAAGCAAATTTTGTGGTGATTTGTTGCCTTGCATCTATTATTCGTTTTTGATTATCTCAATTTTCTTTTGAGGAATTAGCTCTTCACCTGGCAAATATTCTTGGTGGAAGTACAATTCCTTGTATTGGCTTTATGCTGCAGCAAGTGAGGATTCACCTCCTTCCCCCAACCTCAAGAGAGCCCACGAATAGGTGCAAGACCTAAGCTCAACCAGCAAAAAATCATTTCCCAGAACTTTGGGTCCCGAGCAGATACTATGAGAATGAAAAGACCAGCCAGAAATCAGCAACCAGCTCACTAGACCACTCCTACTATTACACTCTAGTTCCTACTGCCCAGTCCTCTCTTCCTGCCCAATTTTAAGCCCAGGTTTTTTTGCAGCCCATAAATTCTGTGAGTTATCGATTTCAGTTTCCTTCGAGTGAATTCTCTTTAACTTAAAGTAACAGAATTGGTTTCTGTTGCTTGCAACCATGTGCTCTAAATGGAAAAAACAAACAAACAAACAAAAAACAAACAAAAAAAACCCCCCACCCCAAACCAAGGTATCCTCCCTAAGCATTGCCAATTCCTTAAATGTTTATAATCCTTTAGGAGTCTTCAAAACAATTTCTTATCCAATCTTTCTTTTTCTGCTTAAAACTCTGAATATCAGCTTCTAGCTCTATGGTCCTGGAACCCAGAACCACCCATTTGGTCATATTAATTGCACTTAGTTTTTGCTGTCTGACTTCTTCCCTGGATGATACCCTTTATGTAGGTAGGGCCTCTGCCAGAAGCATCTGGTGCTATTTTGGACACATACCAGGCACCCAAGAGATGAAAGGGAGAGAAATGCATGATTATGAAAAACATTTTTTCGCTCTTAGTCTCAGTCTATTCCAGCTGCTGTAAGAAAATACTATAAACCAGGTGGCTTATAAATAGGAAATATTTGTTTTTCACAGTTCTGGAGGCTGGGAAGTCCAAGACCAAGGCCCCAGCAGATTTGGTGTCTGGTGAGGGCCCACTACCTTGTTTACAGATCACTGTCTTTTCATTGTACCCTTGCATGGCAGAAGGGGCAAGGCATCTCTCTGTTGTCTCTTTTATAAGAGCACTAATCTCATTTGTGAGGGATGTACCTTTATGAGCTAATCACCTTCCAAAGACCCCACCTCCTAATACTATCACTTGGGGGTTATGATTTTGACATATAAATTTTGGAGAAACACAAATATTCAGTCTGTAGCATCTAAAACATATAAATTTTGGAGAAACACAAATATTCAGTTTTCACCACCATTCAGCAGAAGTCACATTTTTACCTTTGTGATAGTTATGATAACTTCTAGTGAAGAGCCCACATTAACAAAAATAGATGCAACTTCACCAGATATTGAAGAAAATCCCTTTCAAGGTATCCAAAACATTGTCAACACATTGTTGTCAATGTAGATTGGAAAGGGGGCTACTTCACCAAATAGCCCTATCTTATTACTTGGCCTAGGATGCTTTTGAAAGAAACTATTTCCATATGCTATGCTGAATCTTGTGATAGAGCATTACAACCCTTAAAGGAGACATTATTTTTCTTCAGTGTTAAGATATATTCAGAATCGTAGGCTTAGAAGTAAGGGAAAAATTACGGTGGACCAAAGACACAACAACACTGTTTAGCAAATGAGGGTGATGTTTACAACAGGACTAAATGTGACAGCTTTCAAAGCATTATGTATATTTCTAGGCATATACATGTATAGCTCTGACAGCATGTCAGTTATAATTTTTGTAATAATGTGGATATAATTTATTAGAATTCAAATACAGAATAAACGGAGCACATGCTTTGGCCCAAAGTACTAATTTGTCTATTGCTGACAGTTTTGTATGTGTTTTAAGCAGAAATAAAGACATTATAATTGAATAAACGTTTTCCTCTTGCTAACCATGCCCTCTCAGGGTTAAGAACAAGCAAATGGAATAGTGTGGAATCCTTGCAAAAGTAACCACAAATAAGACAACCATGAAGGAGAGGTGGGTTTCAGCTTTCCTGGTTGCCTGCCACAGAGGTTTGCTCATGTGTGATTGATTGCCCTGGTGAGTAATACCAGTTGGCAGACATTAGTAACACTTTGTCTTACTTTTGGTACAGTTGTTAGCTTTTCTATGTTTAGCATGTTTTCATATTTTAATAAGAATTCTGAAGCTGTGGGTATATATATATATATATATATATTCAGCATTAGCCTGAAACTTGACACTTTTGATTCTGGGGTAATTTATAGCTTCATCTGTATTTGACATAACTACAAGATGCTTTCAACATATGGAATTATGCTTGTAAAATTTAACCTTATTACATTCCTTTTCCAGCCCCTGTGCATTTTTTATACACACTTACTTTGCATTTTAAACATTTTGATTATATTGTTACTGAGGCTGGTATGGTTTTGCAGGAGGCAAGGAAGTTGGGGAAAAACCAGGGGATATGTGGAGTTTTGTGTGTGTGTGTGTGTGTGTGTGTGTGTTTTTGACAATTGACCAGGAGTCTCCATTTCATTTTTTAACTGAGATGGATGAGGTACCAGCCTGAAATCCTTTGTGATTTCTCCAACAACATGAGTACCAGGAATGTTTTTACCCCTGCACTGAAGCATCCGATGAGGTGTTGGAAACATGTGAGCCCTTCCAATGTTTTTGTGGTGCACTTGCTCCCTTCTGGGAGTTGGAACACATCCACCAGGCTAACCATGTGAAAGGCATGAGACTCCGACAATGGTGTGATGGAAATTTAAATAGGCAAGGACCTGCGCCAAGTTTGCAGAGTATTGTTTTAGGCTGACTTTAGTTCAAGCCAATGAGTGGCTTGGCTTTCATTCTTGAAGGCAGAAGTTGAAAATGGTTCAGGGTTGTCTTTAAAGTTCTAGGAGTTTCCAGGTATTCAATAAGCATCCCAATCTTCATTAGAAGGTAGTTCTAAGGACTGGTTTGACCTAGGAAATGGCAAAAATACCCCTCCAGAGGGAAATAGATCCTCCAGATGGTTTTAATTTATAATGACAAACTACAAACAAAATTGAGTGGATGATAACCCATTCTGTATTTGCTTATTTCCATTTATTGCAACAGAAAAGTACATTTTAAATGCTTGATTATGTTCTTTCTATGGAGTTCAGTTAACATTGCCTCGGGCCCATGAGTAGAGGAAACTTAGAGGTTTTTCTTAAACAAAAGAGAGGAGAGCTTGCTCCTGAAGCAGGTTACCCAAGGTCACGGCCACTTCTAATTACAATTCTAATGAAACATAAGGAGATCTTCCCAGGAGATCATTACTTGGTAATTTTTCAACAATAGCTATACCATCTACTTCCCTATTTGGAAAATATAGAAAAATGGCCCATCAACGTCTCTACCATAGATTTCATTTTCATACTCGGTATTTCTGAATCCCTGATTAGTTCTCTGACAAGCAGCACATTTATATACAGTATGAAATATGAGCGTTATCTGTGCCTTGGTCTTAATTTAAAATTTGCATTATACAGTATTTATGTAGACCTTCCCTGCAACCTTTCAAGTGCTCAAACAAATGATTCTCCATTAAAAGAGTTTATCTTGAAATATCTGTCTGAGCATTGTAAATAGCATGTTATGGATCACGCGTTTATTTAGACAAGTGAAATACAACATCAAAAGCTATCACTGAAAAACTAGGCCAATATGGGCATTAAAAATATAGCACCATATATCTTGGGCAAGAAAGTTCTCTGGATCCCACGTGCAATGATTGGGGAATATTTAGACTCTCTAGCAAAGATTACATGTTTCTTGATTCATCTCACAACGCAAGTCTACTTCATTTGCAAAGTGATAACCTATTACCATAACTAAACCGCCTATTGCATGGAGGCTCAGAAATAAAATAAAAAGATTAGCCAGTTATCTTATTTACATATATTGAATTGCAGTAATACAGCCCAATCTCTGCCTCTCATTTGATTCTAATTAAAGCGTAGCAGAGAAACTGCAATCCACACAAGAGCTTATTTTAATAGTCAGAGCTGGCAAAGTCCCAATATCACAATGTAGCAATTAACAGCACGGCTGTATTTGCTATTCATGGTTTGATGTAAAAACTTGTTTATTAAGATGGGCTGGAGGCGCTGGTGTGCAATAGACCTGCATGTAATTAGATTCCAATTATTTGTCTGTTTCTGATATTGTAAACTGGCACTTAGCACATCAGTTAAATTGACACACGGCGCTGCATGGTTTACTCGGTAATTAAAACATGTTCTGTTAATTAGATGATGACCACTTTATTTCAGGGCTCTTGTGTTTGGGTTTTCTAGTGTGCTCTGTTTGTATCATGAGCCACCAGACGCTCCTCTAATGAGTCCTTGTTTTGTTTCAATTACCACCTGCTGTTCAAAAGCAAAGCTTGTTTTAACTAAACAAAATTAATGCTTGTCTCTTCCTTTGTAAGAACTTAAACGTTAGACAAATTAATACGCTTATTATCGAAGTGCTAAGCTCTGGTTTTAAAGACTGCTAAGGCAATTAGAAGAAAGTTATAAAATGTTGTACAGTGCAGCATAAATATTGTTTAGCATATTAAGAGGCATTACAAACAATGAAATATTTGCTGGAGTTGAAAGGGAGCATGGGGATTTAGCCTGCCCACCCCCAAATTAAATTAGCTCTTGCAACTTGCAAAGGGATCCAGAAACGAAAGATAAGGGGGACTTTCTAGGAAAAGGGATTGGATGAAGTTGAACACAAAGGTGTGTGGCATGGCCATAAATAAATCTGTGAATGATACTGAACCTTCCTGAATGGTTTTAAAAACTATGCCTATGCTGCATGTTCCCTTACATGATATATGTTGTTTCCATGCTAAAGAACCAATGGCCACTGTTTCTTAAACTTTTAACCACAAACACCAGCAGGATAGCCACTTTGCATCTTGCAAGGTTTAGGGCCCATCCAATTAACTAAGCTTTTTATTCCACAGCCATCTCCACATCAGTAATTCTCCCCTGGAGCCATGAGAGAGCTGTCCATCTTTACATTTCCGCAGCCCTCCCCATCCCAACACTTCTCATTGCACACCATGACATCGAAACCACTCCTCTTGTCCAACACTGAGAATTGTGATCATGCAATTGTAGGGAGTAAAGGATGACTACTTATTTCCCAGAATATCTTCCTCACCACATTTGGAGAAGTCATTAATGAGGCAAATAAGGTGACGTCAGGCAAGTAAGCCACTGGAATATGTCTAACTAGCTCCTCTAAATAGAGTCAGGCATTTTAGAATAGCACAAAAAACTCCCAGTTCATTCCCTTTCATGGGTGCCAAACCAGCCAAGTCCACTACTGAGGAGTTGTCCTATACAAGACAGCTCTATGCAAGATAACTTCAGGGTTGTTAAGCGGTACTCTTTTGTAAGTTTCAATTCAGAATTATTCAGCGTTCATTTCAATGCATATTAAAACTGACATCTGGCATCTTTAGGAAAATGCATTAATAAATCTGACTGGTGTATACACAATACACAGTTTCTTAGAAAAGTATTTTAATTCCAAGGCAAATCATGTTCTCCTGTGTGATAATTGGCTTTATTCTTACAGGTGTTCTTCTAGAATCTGAAATATCATTTACTCCAGAAATTCAACACCAGTGATGTCACAACATGGAATGCAAATCAGCCCCCACCAAGACCATGGCCCTATCAATGCAGGTGATATACCTATGTAGAAAAACGAAATGCCACACTAACTCCTGGAACTTTAATTGAAAACAAAATTTACAGTAGCTGATTTCTATACCTTAGGGGTACACTTCCAAAGCAATGGGCAGCAAGCAAGCTGTAAGACTTCTATTGATATTAATGGCAGTCGTGGAGCTAAATCACTGAGCACCGCTTGGCAAACTTATTCCTTAATGCTGCAGTTGCCTTAAATTAATATTTTACAAAGACCCAAAGTAATTAGACTGTGTCTTACTAAATGCCCCATTTACTCATTAGATATTTCAAAATGCATCTTTTGCTGCAGGCCCAGTGGGGCACATTAACTACTCTAAAATATATAAATGACTTCAGTGGGACCTTTTTAAAATGCTGGTGCAAGGGAAGGCCACAGGCTTCTCACTGGTGACCAATTAACATTGGCCCATTAAGGTACACACTGTTAGGACTCAAGGGACATGACTTGATTATGGCTATCCAGATCCAGGAAACAATGAGTAATTTTTTCAACCACATCTCATGTATACATTTTAAATGGAAACCTTAATTTCTATCCTGTGGTAGATATTTGCTGTTTTTGGCCTCTCAGGGTCTATTATTCTTTGTCTGATTTCCTATTTGGGTTGTTCTTCTTGCCCATTTACTCTGGAGGAAGCTGACTACTCTCCCAGCTCAGGAGTGAGAAGGCCAAATTGAACCCACACTTCTTGGCTACGGTGATTGGTTTAAAGATGGGCATCTTAACCATTAGATGCTCCAATTCTGATGCCAAGAGTATTTATTCACAGTTGAAGAAAGAGATGTTTTCTTTTCTGCTGAATGGGTAACAAGGGAAAAAGCTCCAGGGATTGCTGGCAGACATTTTTGACTTTTTTTTTTTTTTTTTTTTTTTTTTTTGAGACGGAGTCTCTGTCACCCAGGCTGGAGGGCAATGGCATGATCTCTGCTCACTGCACCCTCCACCTCCCAGGTTCAAGCGATTCTCCTGCCTGAGCCTCCCTAGTAGATGGGATTACAGGCACTCGCCAGCACGCCCAGCTGATTTTTGTATTTTTAGTAGAGACGGGGTTTCACAATGTTGGCCAAGCTGGTCTTGAACTCCTGACCTCAAGTGATCTGCCTGCCTCAGCCTCCCAAAGTGCTGGGATTACAGACATGAGCCACCGCACCCGGCCTTGACTTCATCTTTTAAGCAAAGAGCTAACCCAGAGGAAGGAGAGGATCTTGGTCAAATCATCTGTGATCTGTGACTTCATGCCTGAAGTCAGCACTACACCAGGATTTATGCAAACCATTCTCTCCTTCGTTTACCTTCACTACCCTTTTTTTTTTCTCTTCCCACCTAAGCCAGGGTTTTTTCACTTGCAAGTGAAAAAATCCTGTGATACAACCTTACTTTGTATATCCCATAGTCCTGTTATTTTACCCATTTGGATCCTGAAGCTCAATAGAAGAATCCTTAAGGTGGATTCTTCATTTGGAGATCCAGGATTAACCAAGCCCTGAAATCTCAAACAACATTTGTGTTGTATATGTTATGTGCATTTTTCAGGGGAGTCAAATGTTCCCCATCTCAAGAAAGTTTCAGAACCTTTCTAACTACTGTCAGGAATTCTAGAAGATCAACCAAAAGGGGTCACTAAAAGAAGAGTTTTTGTATGAAATCACTTGCCTAATAAGTGTCGATTTTACAGTTCATGCTTGAGCTCAAATATTCAAGAGAACACATAGCGGTTCACTGAAGAAACCTGCAAAGCAGTTTCACATGTTTGGTTTCTATAATCTTTAAACTGGATTTGGTTGTCTTGGGAGATAAAGAAGGTAAATTGGGGCTGTATAGGAATGCATTAAGTGGTGTTTTTTTTTTCTTAAAGCCTAAATATTTGTTTCAGAGTTTGCTGCTTCTATGTGTGTATATTACATGATATGTAATTTTTCCCCTGACACAAGGCCACACCAAAGATCTGCAGAAAGAAACAGGAATTTATGGCCCATGTTGTACCTGGAGGAATGTATAGTCTCAGCTTCAAATGCACTTAGAAAAGGGGCTTGGCCCAAGGTTCTGTATGCAGAGAATAAAACCGGAACAAGACCCCAAGTTGTTGTAATGCCATAGACATGGAGGCCGAGTCTATCACATCATCTTCCCATCTTTTCTCAGATGTCCAGCAACATCTGTTTCATTTGGTCTAGGTGAAAATAAGTCCCGGCTACTAAATGATCTTATTACAAGAAAAAGCAAAGCGGAGCTAAACTAATTACTCACTTATACATTGGGTTCTGCACCATTTGTTGTGTGAAGTAATCAAAAGCATAGGTCTGGACCCAAATTTTGAATTAAAATCTCGGCTTTACTACTTTCTAGGCATGTGACCTTGGGTATGTGAATGTGTACTTCTGTAACTTAGCTTATCATCTAAAAAGTAATAAGCTGAATTGTATGAAATGGCTTGACATTCATCCAGATGGAGAAAAAGAGCAATGTTTTATGGTTTGAACTGATATGTATATGTATTTGATTCCTATGGCTGCTGTTACAAAGTGGCTTAAGTTAGCAATTCATTCTCTCATTTCTGGAGCCTAGCAGTCCAAAAATCAAGATGTCTGCAAGGGCAGTGGTTGGTCCCCAACCGTTTTGGCACCAGCGATGGGTTTTACAGAAGACAATTTTTCCACAGACTTGGGCCGCTGGATGTGGGGAGTGGTTTCAGAATGAAACTGTTCCATCTCGGGTCATCAGGCATTGGATAATCCTAAGGAGTGGGCAACCTAGTTCCCTCGCATGTGCAGTTCACAATAGGGTTTGCATTCCTGTGAGAATTTAATGCAGGTGCTGATCTGATGGGGGGTGGAGCTCAGGTGGTAATGCTCACTCACTTGCAGCTCACCTCCTGCTGGGCATGTGGCCAGGTTCCTAACAGGCTGTGGACTGGTAGCAGTCTGTGGCCCTGGGGCTGGGGACCCTGTACAAGGCCATGATCCCTCTGAAGGCTCCAGGGACGAACACTTCCTTGCCTCCTCCTAGGTTCTGGTGGTTGCCAGCAATCCTTGGTGTTTCTTGGTTTGTAGCTGCATCACTCCAATCCCTGCTTCCATCTTTAGCATAGTGTTTCTCTGTGTGTTTCCATGTGCCTATCTCTCTCCTTATAAGGACACCAGTCATTGGATTTAGTGCCCTCCTTAATCCACATGACTTCATCTTAACTTGATTACATTTGCAAAGACCCTAATACCAAATAAGGTCAGATTACCAGGTACCAGGGTTAGCACAGGTACATATCATTTTGGTATTTTACTTTTACGGGAGCCTTTTAATTCACCTAGAATACTCTTATCCTTTTACTCACCTGCATATTTGTTCTAATCTCAGGTAAAGCTACTTTTTCTACTAGTTGTATTTATAAAACATGTTCTCCATATTACTGTAATGAAATTCCCAGGTTTTAGCCTATTTGTATATCTCTCTCTACCACTATCCCAGAAATTCTCAAAACATGTGCCTGAGAATAGCAGCCCTAGAAAATCTCTCTTAAAAGGTTAATGAAGAAAATTGTGAAATGTCTATTATATAGTCCCTTGTAGGAATTTTGTAATGCATATATTAAAGACTCTAGAAAGTGCCCCAAAAAAGAAACCTATCGAACTTGGGTCTAGCCTAATATTCACCTAATATTTTGCTATTTTATCCCAAGTATTTATTTTGTATTTATACTAGCTGAGGTTTGTTGAGCTTCTTGGATGTATGGGTCAAACTTTTTTCTTTTCTTTTTTTTTTTTTTTTTTAACTACATTTGGAAAAAAATTTAACATCATTTCTTCAAATGTTTTTCTGCCCCATTCTCTATTTTCCTTACAGGTCTCAATTGTACAATTAGATCTTTTCAGATTATCTCACAGTTCACTGATGCTCTATGTATTTAAGTCTTTCATCCTCTCCTTCTTCTGCGTTTCAGTTTGAATACCTTTCATTGAACTGCCTGTATTAATTCTTTATTCTTTGGTGTCCAATCTGCAACCAAGCCTCTCTTATGAATTAAAAAAAATAACAGATATTGTATATTTTGGTGCTAGAATTTCCATTTGGTTCTTTGGAAAGTTTTCATATCTTGCCTGAAATATCTCCATTATATCTATCTTTTCCTATAAAACATTAAATGTATTTATAATTTATATAATTATAATTATTTAAAACCTTTGCTAAGTTCAATAATTGGGTCATCTATGGTCTGTTTTTATTGGCTATGTTTTCTATTGATTATGTATCACATTTTCTTGCTTCTCATATCTTGTAATTTTTTATTTCCTACTTGACTACATGAAATGTAAGGAGTCTAAAAGATGAAAGATTCTGAGAAAAAAGCTGTGGCTTTTCTCCATTCCTCCTTGTGGAGAATGAGAATAGAACAGTTCATTCCTCTAACCAAGTGTAGGGCTTCAAGACATCCGCTTGTAAAGACAGTGGGTATCTGCAGGAAGGAAGACTGAAATTCTACTCCCTAGTTGGGCACTTGATGTACAACACCCTTGAAGATCAGTCTGTGTGCCCTTTCAAACACGAGAAAAAGAACTGAGAAGAGACAACTAGGTGAAGAGAGGGCAACAGTGAACCAGCCTATATTGCCTTACTCTTTGCAACAAGAACATACAAATTCTGTGAGGATTAAGTGGACTAGGCTTGTACTGTATTGCCAGCTCTCCACTCTAAAGGGCTGCCTGACAAGAGACTTGGGTTGGAGACTGGGAATGGCATCTGGAGGGAGACTGGGGTATCAGAAGAGCTTAAGCCACATTGGAAAATTCTGAGTGAAGAGGAAGCCTGCAGGGCTTTCTGGAGAACTCAGACATGAGCTTCATTGTATCATTAAGGGATAGGAAAGGAAACATGGATAGGAAAGGAAACACTTGAAAGTAATGGTTGTGCTGCTTCAGGATAGTACAACCTCATCAGGGTTTGGAATGCTTAATACACTGGTTAAAAATGAAGTTTCCTCTTTTGTTATCAGGTATAATAAGCCAGGGCTTGGGTATATCTTTCCTTCTACTTCATTCTAGCCTGGCACAGTGCCTAACACATAAGTTCATTGTGTTTAATACGTATATTTGTAATAAATGAACAAATGAATTAGAGTGTCCCCACTTCACCCTATACCTTCACTTCACTTTTTTTCTCCCTAGCATTCATCAAATATGACACATTGTATATTTACTTATACATTTGGTTACTTCCTGTCTTCCCGATAGAAGCATTATAAAAGGTGGGTGGGGCGTACATTTTTTTGTATACTGTGTGTCCCGGGGCTTAGTGCAGTGACTGGCATCCAGTACATGCTCAAACGTTTTTTGCATGAATAATTTTGTTGTATGCCACACACACAACATAGAATATAAAAAGGTTGGGGGCACCTAAAAAGACAGAGTCATGGCAAACGTGATGTGTATTTTAGTAGCCCGGATAAAACTGAGGCAGAGGAGAATTTTTGTGGTAAAGTAATTTTTGAAAATAAATTGTGAAGCTACTGCACAGAACCTTTCTTCAAAAAAAATTCCCATACGTTTTAACATATGTCTCTAAACCAGTACCTTTGCTCAAATCTTTTAACAATTATGACATTTCAATAATTCACTCTATGCCAAGTATAAAGGAAGAAACAATTCCTGATTGAAAGGAGTTAGTTGAACACCAAATATTTTAAAACCAGTTGAAAAGACATTTGAGTACTGGCTGAGGCTTCATATAGTAATTACTGAGTCTGCTTAAGCAGATATAGTGAATATTAGCTTTGGAGAGATGGATTTCTTTTTTTTTTAAAGGTTTAATATGCAAAAGAAACATAATATTGAAACTAGAGAATTGTTTAATTTAATAATATTGTTGTGATATATATTTGCTCAGAATATTTCTTGACTTATAGTCCTTCTTCCATCTTGTTCCTATGGACACTGAGACGCAAGCCAGGTAAGGAATGGCGCCTTCAGTATCTCATGACTGTCAGACTGATCTGGCTTCAGAGTGTTTGTAAACAGGGTGGTGGCTGGCCTCTATCAGGGTCACTGTCAGTTGCAACATGGACAATGAAGCCTGTCTGTGAATGTCCGTCTGCTGGAGAGAAAATAATAATAATAAAAAAGAGGTGTTAGTCTCTTGCCTTATGACCCTGAACTTTATGTAGCAAGTATTTCTACATTCATGTAAGCAACAGGCAGTGGGACAATTGGGAATCTAGCTCTGCTTCTCTTTGTCATCGTCTAATTAAGCTGCAGCCAAGCTGAACATACCAACCTTCATCCCTGCTAGATAAAAAGCGGGACCAGGCAGGAGCCCAAGTCACAACACTATATTCCTTTTAGTCAAAGTTAGTGGATAGTGGAAGAAACTTCTTTGAGATTTTGCTTGATATTCCTTGGATGCTTAATGATAAGCCTGAAGGTAATGCTGGGACTTGAGGAACACCTATTTTAATAACCACACTTCCTAAAAACATGCGCTCTGACGTCAACAAGGTGTTGTTTCACCACGCAGGAAATTAACCAGAAAAAGAATTTGCAAGTGGCAATTTCTACAGTAATAGATTTTGATGAATATTTTTTCCAAAATGTTCTGCTGATGCTTGACATCGTAATGAATCATGCCAGATTACATCAATCATGTTGTGTCACTTAAAAAACAACAATCCCCAAACCACAGTGTGACTGTTAAAGATGGAGTTGTAATGGGCCATAGTTAAGAAGTGTCTATTTTTAAAAAGAAAAAGATACTGCAAATACTTAATATTTTGTGCCCATTTGCCAAATTAAGAAAGGCTTTTAAACTTTATCTGAAAGGCAGGTTTAGAGAACAGTTTCATATTTATTTTTTTAACATGTGATATATTTGTTTCACCTACAAATATTTTAAACCATATATGCGACAAATTTACAAACTCGAATTGATTGGAGCCATTTTGAAAACACGATTCACTTCTTTCTAACTTGAACACAGTTCTTAGTTCATGGGACAAGTAGAAACATTCCCATGTAGAAACTAGGTTGTATTAAATAATGGTCTGCTTGGAGTAAGATATAGATGAAAAATGGGAATATAAAATTATTCTGAAGGTTTTGATACTGCCCATAATGTTTCTAAGGAAGATCTGTTACTTTGACCCACTTAAGTAAATTTCTATAAGATGTCAATGCTCTCAGAAACGAGGAGCATTTCCTCCTGTCTTTCCTACCATTGTTATTTATCACTGTTTTCTCTTTTCTTGCCCCTAGAAGAAACGGAAGAGCATCTACCATATCACATATTTTTTGAGATATAAAAATTGCTCCTTTGTTTTTGCTTCTCTAAAACAATTGTTCTCAAACTGTTTTAGCCCAAGAACTCTCTCTTCAATTACAATTTTAATATATAAAACAGATCAAAACTGCTCAGGTTGAAGGGGGTATAGGTGGTCCTCAAATCCTTGTTAAAGGGAATATGTTATTGACCCAGTTCGGTCTACAAAGAATACCTAAAGTGTGGTGTGATACATATTGCTTTATCTGCCTTTGTTTATTCAGATTTGATTCCTAATATTAGTAATTTTTGTTACTCTTTTCTTTTCCCCTCCCACATATTTATACGTGGAGCCTCAACCTGAAAATCTTTCAAAAAATTCTGCTGAAATTCTGCTGCAAGAAAATGAATGCTGTAGATGAACCATCTGATTAAGTTTACCGTGACTGGTCAACTTTTTGTATTGCAACAATATTTCTTAATACTTTGGGGACATGAATATCTCCACTGGTATTTTCTGGTTTCCAAAATTTGTGGTTAGATGAAAACTTGTGGAAATTTATTACAAATTCTTTTTCTATGTTTTTAAAACTCTAAGCTGATACATCAAATTCTTGGATTTTATACATGGTGCAATCATGCTAATATATGCAGGAGGGAGAATAGGAAAAAAGGACAGCGATCAATGTGTGTTAATTTGACACATAAGAAAGTCTGCACACATAAAGAAGGAGAACTTTTGGGTAGTGGGGTTGGATATGAAATCTGTAGTCAGCTGGCCTGGAGTTCAAATCCTTACACTAATTCCTAGTTGTAGAAATTTGACAAACAATTATCTTTCCCAAAGTCTCAGTTTTTTTGTGTGTAAAATGAGAATAGTAGAAGTAGCCAGACAGATTTATTGTGAGGAGAAAATGACATAGTGCACATAAGACATTCATTCATTCATTCATTCATTTAGAGACAGAGTCTCTCTCTGCCACCCAGGATGGAGTGCAGTGGCATGACCTTGGCTCACTGCAACCTCTGCCTCCCAGGTTCCAGCAATTCTTCTGCCTCAGCCTCCCGAGTAGCTAGAATTACAGGCGCCCATCACACTCCCGGCTAATTTTCATATTTTTAGTAAAGATGGGGTTTCACCATGTTGGCCAGGCTGGTCTCAAACTTCTGACTTCAGGTGATCTGCCCATCTTGGCCTCCCAAAGTGTTGGGATTACATGCATGAACCACTGCACCCGGCCACATAAGACATTTAACACGTAGGCCTCACTTTCAGCAAATCTTCACATGCCAACTATATTGTATACTCTATTTGGGGAAAAAATAGTTCATTGTAGTTTTTGCATGTCACTTTAGATTTTTCATGGTTTGGGGATATAACTAAATTTTTTTCTAACCTTTCTTAAGATAAAAAAATCAATCTTAATCATAGACTTTACTAAGAGGATCAAAAGGTACTCTACAAATAAGTATTAATATTCTCATTCATGACTTGTAGAAATATAGACAGTAGTTTGACTGCAAGTCACGGTTGAGAAAATACCTGATTCTTTATCCCTCTCTCTCGAACCACTAGAAAATATTTACTCTATAAAAGAACTCTCCCTTGTTATTGGATCTCTTGCAGCTTTGACCTTTGGGCATTGGTTGGTACATTTTTGGATCATCTTCAAATGACTGGGATAAATTCTGGCTCAAAATTGAAAGAGAGATCAGAAATCCTTCATGGTGAATTGTGGCTTGGGGCCCTTTTAAAACTTCTCAAAGAACATCACAAACAATTTACCACCCTCTCTCAATTGCTGGCTTCATGAAAATTGGTGGTGTTTTGAGTGGATAGAGGCTCATGATTTACAAAGAGCTGTTTCCACTACCCAAGTTTTGCAACATGTGAGAGCGAGTCACAAGGGAAGGAAAGAGAACGTGAACTGCTTTGATGACTGTTGGCCATTGCCAAGGAAACTGCTCCCTTGGTAACCGTGGTCAGTACATCTGTCTAGTTGCATTTCTAAGGCTTGCATAGCTACTACCATGGAAAATGCATTTTAAAACAAACACATAGGAAAAAACAATTAAAACACAAATAAAAAATAATGGAGTTGATAAAAAATTCTTTGCTTTTATGGCAAAGTTGTTAGGATGGGTTACGATGTTCAGCAGAACATGTTTAGGGGTGTTACCCCATAAATGGAAACCAAAATGTCCCCAGTGTAAGCCAGCCTGTAAAATAAAACAAATCTAAATCATTGGGTTTATTAATCGCAAGACACGTTAATTTTAAGACATCACAAGAGTATTTGTGGGGAGCTTATTTCAAACATTGAGCACTCCCAAGTAAATTAAGCTCAAGTTTGCATAACTTTATCTTAAAGAGAGATGTGGGCAGGAGAAAAGGAGATTAAGGTAAAGGCCAGTTTCGAGAAAGGATAGAATGTTTAAGATCTAGCAGAAGCTGAAAAAAGCCAGCTCTGATATAAAAATCTAAGACAGTAGGAAAACATGATTCTATTTATGAATGTTTGATTTAATCACAGTTCTTCAGGAATGCAATGACACATTACCTGAGGAATGCCTATGTTGAACTGCCATTGTCTTTGAGTGGCTAGATGAAGTTAACATTTGAACTTGCAAAGTTTGAGTAAAAATAGAAACATAAAGATTTTAATATATGTTACCTACATGAATTTCATGGGAAGTTTGTTGTTTCCACAAAAATAATTTGTGAATTACAATTAAGATGGTGAATGAAACATTTGTTGAAATCATAATTCAAAGAGTTTATACCAAGAAGGAAGGAGTGTCCTTTACAAGTAAACACCTATATTAACATAAAAGGCTAAAGACATGTAATGGTAATTATATTTTATATTCAGAAAACACCAGACCAATTAAGGAACAGAGGTAAGCTGTTGGGTTATATTTTCAGATGCATCTTAAACCACAGATTGTATTTAACAAATTCTTGATGTACTTTTTTTTTTTTTTAAAGCACCTTAACATTGCTGCTGACCAGGCAGTGGTTGTGACAGAGTTATCACCTGTGCTTGCTCAGGAAAGCTCACTGCAGCAGTGAGTGTCAGCAGTTTGGAAGAAAGTCTTGGAGATAATAATTTAAGGATGCTAATATTCAAATAGTGCAGAACTTAAGAATATATTGAAAAACACAAATATCAACAACTGTGTAAAAAATGAATTTGGATGGGTTAAACTATAAATATGCAGAAATTTTAGGTATTTTAACCAATTTATTTTACTTATTTTTTTGTGTTTTCACAAGCGTGAAATATGATACAAACATGTGACAAAGTTTAAAACTGTTATTTTGATAAGTATAGAATAAAAATTCTAGGTGATAAGAAAGCATTACGTTGTAGTTTAAGCAGCCATGTTTTTCTTTCTTAGTGGTAAGTAAAAAAAAATAGTGTGCCTTACAATTTACAGTATCTTAGAGTCAATGAAATATGGGAGTTAGTTGAGATGTCACCTTCTGTCATCTAAGAAGTGAGGTAAAAAGAGAATGAGAGAGACAGATGGTAATAGTGACCAAGAACGATGCTACCTACTGCCCTCTCCTGCCCTGAAAATAGAAGAAAGCAATGATAATAAAAGGTATTCAATGAATTGCTGACTAGTAAAGATAAAAGCACAAAGTTGGTAAGCACTTCTCTATGGCGAGGTATGCCATGATTAAACAAATGATTCAATCAATTTCATAGACGACCTTGGTGTTTAATCTTAGTCCGCCTCTGTCACTGAATCTGAAATCCAATTTAATGTCTGCTTTGTACATCAAAGAGCAAAAATAGGTCCATGCTACATATTTTCTTGAAGGAACAACTTAAATTAAAAGAGAAAAACCTTCCCAAATATTAAGGTTGATGTTGATGCATTAAGTAGGATAACTCTAAATTTGGCACTTCTATAGAGCAAGTTGATCTTTTCTCAGATAAATTATTCTTCAAGAATATCTTCAATGTCAAACCTCAAATGGTGTCTTACAATACTGCCAGTCAGTCATTGTATATGTTCTCTTTCAACTGATTTATCTACCAGGGCCTTTTTGTGCTTGTTGATTGAAAAGTCAATCTTGCATATATTCCGTTTTCCTGATCTGTTTGACAGAATCTTAGCGAAACATTCAAGGAGAAGATCCTGCTTCCATAGTTACATCACTCCTTTTGAGATTCCATTGCAATTCAGCAGCAGATAATACCATTTCCAACTTTATAGTGTAACTTCCATTTTGTGGAAAGCTATTTTCATTTTGGCACATTAACTAGTACAATATGAAAATGAAAAATCCTAAAGTGAATATGAAAATCTGTATACCCTCCAGCTGATTCTTCAAAGTTCATTTTTAAAATGTACTTGTTTTGAGATTCTCTGCTGTAGGAAAACTGTATTTACCAAACCATGTAGCACATTCCTAGACAGACACAATACCACTAAATCAGTCCATTTAATGTTGGCACTTTCCTTACTTGAGAGTTTGGTTTTGAGTACTGTTCTCCCTTCCTTGCTGATAATATAGTTTTTGGAGTATCTAGTAACTGCTGGCAAATTTTAGTCATCTTACCTAACTGGAGCTAAACCAAAATGATGGGTAGCACTAGGAAGGCCACATTTCCCAACCTACCTTGCAACCAGATGGGATCGTACAATGATGTTTTGGCCAATAGAATGTGGACAGAGTGATATAGCCACTTCCAGGTCTCACTCCTCTCTTTCTTCGCTTGTTGGATGATAGATCTCAAGAATCTAGGGAGGATTCTGAGACTTAAGGGAGGTCTGAACAGTAGAAGTAAGGAGCCTGGGTCCATGTATGACTCTGTGGAGCAGAGTGACCCCACACTCTCAACCCAAATTTGACTGTGCCAAGGGTGAAACATCACCCTCTGTTATGTTAATCTGCTGAAATGCTGGGACTGTGTGTTTCAACAACTAGGGTTACTTAACCTGATTAGTAATGATAGTGTAATAGTTAGAGAAATCCCCAACTATATTCTTTAGGAGTTCCACCAGATATTATATAGTATATAATATAGAAATATGGCCTTTGTAACATATGACAACTTAATTGAAATGTGTCTGGACATTTATTCCCTCATCTCAGAAATTTTTTTTAAATTTTAATATTTTAAATTTTAATTTTCATGAATACATAGTAGTACATATTTGTGGGGTATATGCAATAATTTGATACAGGCAGAGAGTGGGTAATGATCAAATTAGGGTAATTAGAATATCCATCACCTCAAACACTTATTATTTCTTTGTGTTAGGAACATTCCAATTCTACTTCTATAGTTATTTTAAAATATACAATAAATTATTTTTAATTGTACTTGCTCTATTATGTTACTGAACATTGATGTTATTCCTTCTATCTAACTCAAGTGTAGATCCACTGACTAACCAATCTTCATCCCCACCACCTCCTCAGTACCCTCCCTGGCCTCTCTGGTAATGATCACTCTACTCTCTATTTCCATAAGGTCAACTTTTTTTTAGCTCCTACATTTGAGAACACGTGACAGAAAAATATAGAATGTTCCACAAATTTGCGTGTCATCCTTGTGCAGAGGCCGTGCTAATCTCCGTATTGTTCCAATTTTAGTATATGTGCTTTGAACTGAGTACTCTGAAATATTTTTGAGTGTTATTTTCCAAGCATTGGATAAGTTCGAGGAATACCATAAAAAGCCAAATAGGCGTGGTTATAGTCCACAGAGCTTATAGTCCAGGAAGTAGATGTTGACCAATGGATACACATATAAATGTAAAATTATAACCATGCTCCTTTCTATGACATACAGAATCATGATCCTATCAGACATAAAAATAGAAATATTTGACTTCATTAGGGAGGCATCCATGAGGAAGGATTCCATGCTGAGAGGGGCAGATGTGTGGTTACCACATGAAAGTCAGATGGCAGGAGACAAAATGAAAGAGGGTCAGAGTGGGTGGAGCAGGCAGAGTGAAGGGAAATGGGTCAGGTGAGCCTAGATAAGAGTACAGGTTAGAGGAAGTATTTTACTCTTCACTTAGACACTAAAGAATGACATTTGCCCTTTGCCCTTTGAAAAACACTGCTCTGGCTACATTTTGGGGAATGGATTGGACATGAACATGTACCTATATTTATATGAAGGGAGTATGTGGTAATATGAGACTCACCTGTCAAGATACATGTACCTGGCTGGGTGTGGTGGCTCATACCTGTAATACCAGTATTTTGGGAGGACAAGATGGGTGGATCACTTGAGTCCAGGAGTTCCAGACCAGCCTAAGTAACATGGTGAAACCTTGTCTCTACAAAAATAATACAAAAAAATTGGCCAAGCCTGGCGGCATGTACCTGTAGTCCCAGCTACTTGGGAGCCTTAGGTGGGAGAATCACCTGAGCCCAGAAGGCAGAGGTTTCACTGAGCTGAGATTGTGCCACTGCACCCCAGCCTGGGTGACAGAGTGAGACACCGTCTCAAAAAAAAAAAAAAAAAAAAGAGAGACATAGCTCAGGAAAAAAGGAAATATAAAAACAGTTCAGCAAAGGAAAAGTTTTTGGGATTTGGATGATCGGTGTTTTGGTAAACTAGTTACTTTCACCTTTGTGTCTTTTTTTTTTTTTTTTTTTTTAACCATTATAGATCAGTAGTTCAATATGGCAAGTTTGAGACAGGAGACATTGGTCTTAGGCCAGTGTGAACATCCAAAGCAAATGAGATTGCAGTGAACTACGAGGCTGGTGTGAGTGAGATTTTTGTTATCAGTTGCCCTAGCATCCAATCCCCTGTGGAAACCTGCAAGTCACTCATCCACAGCAACCAAGTAAGAGGACTCCCCACAAAAGACACTGGGATGCTTTGACACTCATTACTTGGAAGATAAGGAGACACCACAGTTTGTCCACAAAATTTATGAAGGACTGTGCCCAAAACACAAAGGAGAAAGACCTGCTTGGCTTCCCTCTCTGATCTACCCAGATTTCTGACAACCATGTCCCTCTGTTTCAGATTGTTTTCCAGTTCCCAAGAGAATGAGATGTTGATATAGTGAATCTTTTATATAGACTTGTTTTCTTTCTCTCTGTATATGAGAACTGCTGCTATGGAGGCTTATGATTCAGTAATCACCTTGAGATATTCCTTTTCCTTCTCAGCGCCCCGATTGTATTTCTCACCCTTGTGATCCAGGCTGCAGAGCCTGACAAACGCACCCTCTCAACCACATCAACACCAGCGCAGGTTCAGACTGGCCTTCTCTCCTCCACACACGAGGGAAAGAGCTGGACGCTCAGCCCTTTGTTACTTTTTATTTTCAGACTCAATTCACCTCTCCAGAAGCAATACATAGAGAGAATGCTGAATAGACTACCCTGCATTGAGACACTTCTCAAAGATATCTTTTTCCCTTTAAGAAAGAATGACTGATTGCAAGTATTTATTTTCTAAGGTACAATTGTAGACCTTCAAAGTCAGACTGTTAATTTGATGATATTAACTTTTGAGTCACTTGACTAGTCAGTTTAGGAAGCAACAATTCTCTCAAAACTCTTATAATTACATTTGGACAAGTTTGTGCGTAGGACCGCAAGTCCATCAGCTTATTATAACCATAGTGCGTTCACACACCATCTTCATTATCTTGTGCTAAAGAAGAGAGCACACACTCCTCTGTGGGTAATTTTAGATTGGCCACTGACACACTCTGCAGTGTTTATAAAGAAAACAAAACTTGGATGTTGGCCCTTTTAATTATAACTGGCAGAATTGCTACACCCAAAAATCACATAATCTCTTCACCATATTATATCTTTGAAGACATCTGCTTGCAAAGCAGTAACAAGGAACTTGAATTCTAAAAACAAACTTTGTACTAGATTGATTGGTTTGGCGAGCCACGCTTCTGAAGTACTGACGGATTCTGAAAGATATATTCCCGAACTTCAAGAAAAGTTTAAAATATGCTATAATGGAGTTACATCAAATTGTCTTTGGTCTGGACATGCAGATTAGAGACTGAGATCCTATTTCATCGTGAAGGAAGGTCCACTGGCCCAGTGGCAAATATCATAAATGTCACCAGTCATTCTGCGTTTTTGTTTTGAGTTTCCAAATAAACATCTAGCCAATGAAATAGTTGGATAGTCGAGTGCACTATTTCACCTGAGAAATGATCATCACATAAGGTTCTATGTTCTAGGTGCTTTATATATAATATTGTGAAGACAACTGAGAGTGCTGAACATTCCACAAGAGGGAGAAAGCTGATCTTTGACATCATCTTTACTATTTATCAAGCATATACCTCTCTTCATGTAGATTTGGGATATGATCTGAGTCCATTTTTTGAGTAATTACATTGTGATCCTAGTCACGTCCCCTGGGGCAGATCATTTCGCAGTTTGCAGAGTTCCTAAACTCATAGTACTGTAGCCTGAAAGATGAAATGGAACAATTAATCGTTATCTATGCTCTGCAGATGAGTAAGAATCTTTCCTTTCGTAGGAGATTCGTGCATGTGTATTTGAATTAACAGTCTAAGAAAAAACCCAATGCAAAAGCCTGAATTTGTTGCCAAAATAAAATTGCCTACATCTTATGTAGTCATGTAACTCATAAGGTTCCACCCTCCTTCCATAACTCTAGCCAAAGAGTCTGTTTTTCCTTCCCTAACACAGTGTTTTCTGGAGCCCAGGACTAGTTTTTAAACACTAACATGACTTAAGAAGGCTGCTGGAAAAGTGAAAGCAATCTCATTGTACTGTATTAGTTCAACCAAAATGACTAACACATTTCAACATTTAGAATGTCCAATTGAACAAATATTTACTGCTCAGTTAGTAGTTTTAAGAATCTTTGTCCAAAATTACTTATCTTGTGGTAATGCTTTGAATATTGAGTATACATTTTAGATAAAGCAATTTTTCCTTTGATGTTAAAAATTGCCTTTATAATAGGTACATTGCCTAAAAATTATAAAATTGCATATATTATTTGTAAGAGTTGAAAGTTCCCCAAAAGCTTCACAGATGTTGAAATTTGTTGTCATTCTAACGTTAATTTTATTAGTCCAAAGTATTTTTTCCCAAACGTTTTTCTGAGAAGTGCAGAGCAACTGCTGTTACCCCAGAGCACTGAACTATTAACTGTTAATGGCAGGGGAGTTTTCACGTTCCAATATTTCAGCTGCATGCTTGGATATAAGTTATTTTGTTCATACATCCCCTTCTTGCAAATACATAAGGCAGGAAAGTTAATAATTTTGGTGTTTGTTAAAAACTCCTGAATGTCTTCATATATGTAGCACAGACTCCAGAAACATTATTAGAACTAGCAAACCACTAGGATGATAGAAAGTGTGAAATTAAAACAAAACAGTTTACAGTACTAAGAATGATTTATTTTAATGGAGCTAGTTCAGCGTTTCCATTTTGTGTATTTATGGTGCAGTTATTCAACATGTTTTCTTTTTTGGTAGGTCATGTCAGGGAGACTTTGGCTGAAGAAAATCACAACAGACGAGAGATAATGCAAGAGAAAAATAAAACAATTCCATGAGGATGTCATTCTGGAACTTCCTGTTACCAGGGAGTGAGATCAGGATGCTTGGGGCAAGGTACATTTGGGTAAAGCTTTGGATTCTTAGAACTTCCACTGAGCACTGAGGGACAAAAGACTAGCAGGGGCTTCTAATTAGAAGAGTTTTGCAGCATGTGCTAAAGCTTACTTTCTTTAGAGTGTATGGCGTTATGCCCACAGATAGATGTCCCAGTTTCAAGTTGTGGGTGATTTTTATGCAAGTCTGTTTTATAGAATTAGTCTTCCAAGGTGTTTACATGGGCCAGGTAAAATCTTGATCATCAAGGGAAGATAGGTATATATGTACACACTGCAAAATAATTTGTCTCAAAGGTTGCTAACCCACAAAATTCCCCCCCAGGCTCAGAGAATCTAGAAAAGCCTGCGACTTCTACACAGCTCTCTCAAATGTGAAGGAAGGAGGAATGACTGCTCTTTGATTCTCATAGGAAATGTAAAGATGTAATTTCTGCAGTGAGTAATGGTACAAATAAAATTATGTTTATTATTATTTTATTCGTGGCATTTAATTATAGAGGGAGATGGGTAGTCAGATAGCAAAACAGCCATAAACAAGGGAAAGGCCCCTCTGTTTTTAAATGAATGCTCTAAAACAATTGGGAAGAACATTAATAGAACACCCGGCGAAAGACAGACTCGCAAGCTTATGCATTCACTTGGGGTTCATCAAATAATGGACCACTGGCCTATTTTTCAAGCCATTTCTCTGCAGTAACTTGACATTTGATAGGATTACCTTTGGATTTTGGTCTGAGTCTCTGCTATGCTTGAGATTGTCATCTTTTGATTTAAAGATAATAGAGCCAAACATGTGAAACTGTTCTGTAAAGAGTCAACCTGTGACTCATAACCAAATATCAAAAAAGATTTTGTCTACAGTTTGCTTTCTTACCTCACTGTTATAACTGAAATGATCAAATGACTAGTTTCCATTATAAACACCATATATTTATTTTGTAAAAAAGCTTGACATTCTTCCGAGATGAAATATAATAGTATCATAAACCTCCAAGGCAATTCTGTTCCCCTTAAGACTCACAGCATTTGCTGATTATAATTTTAATTCGAAAGTTTCACCAGAAAAGGTGAATCAATTTTGCTTAAGCATAATGTTGAACAATTAAAAAAAAGCATCTGAGCAGGTCTGACATAGATAAAACCAAATTATGAGGCAGTGGAATTGTAAACAAAACACACTTTAACATTGGCAATGGACTTGACCATTCAAAATACAGTTAATAAGTTTCCAAACATGCAAGTTCTAATTTTAAAATTAAGCCTTCCAATTGCCAATTTCAAAAAATGTAATGAGTTTAGAGTGGCCTTTTTATTATGCATGGTTTTATGTCTTTGGATTTCAAAATTACCTAGCATGCATTTTCAACTTTGCTACAATTTCTGGGCTGTTTTCATTTCTATTTAAAAAGGCTAAACAGTAAGATGTGCCTCTGCTTTGCATTCTAATTGCACGTAACTGATTTGCACAGCAGAACAAAAAACTCATTTTCAGATTAAGAATCGTGCACCAAGAAATAATTATTGTTCTACTAGAAAAAAATATTTTCCCACTTTCTCCCCTCATTTACGTGAACTGTTTGCCATGTTTCTCCCAGGTTGCTATCTTTTATAGACCACCATGCGTTGCTCTTTAGGGACTCAAATAATGCAAATGGAAACAAGGAACATACAACTGTTTTGACTACATTCTTCTGCTTGCAACATAACACTTGCCTTTTATTATTTTATCTTCAACAATCAAGGGGTGACTAAATGGTTGCAGGTGGTGATGAAAATAAAAGCCATCCATCATTATTTATTAGGCATGAAAAAGATACACAATAATGTAATTTAATCTCAGAGCAGACAATTATTTCCACATATTGATAATACAATGTGAAAACTGTCATGAATTCTAATATGATATTTTGGCTTTATTGGTATGCCACAGCCAGCATGACAAATAATGAAATTGTATCAAAAAGAAAAAAAAAGGTAATTATGTGCATATGTCAATATCATGGGTGGAAAACATATCACCAAATCTTTAAAGCTTCTTCATTATAACTTGACGAATTCAAAAGTTTGAAGTGGAAAAAGGTGTATTTCCAGTTTTCACTATTTAAGACAAAATCTATTACATTTGCACCACAACCTAGAATCTGAGTAAACACTGATGATGTGTTTTATCATATAAAATTTTTGAGAAACAGACAGTCTGCTAAAATATTTGCGAGAAGTATATATGCACTATAGGCTCAAATTTCTAACATATTCTTTGGTTCACTTTAGTCTGGTAAAAATTTGCAGAAGAAAACTCTGTGATCTCTAGTTTGAGTAGCATACACATGCCTAATAAATGTAGCAAAGAACGTACCTTTTAGCCAAATAAAGCAAATGGCTGAAAATAAACATCTTTGGTAGGAAAAATCCTGACTGATGAAATGTTTGGTTAAAAAAACTGAAAGCGACTTTTTCGTTATGTTAAATGATTTCTATTTCTCTTAGGTTGCTGAACTCCTTTCTTCAAATAGGCTTTGGTAGGAGAAAATAGGACAACAAAGAGACAAACTAGCATTTGATCTGTGTAGATGGGAACCAAAAACGTTTTCTGACTCCTATTTGAATAGATTTTAGTTTCTGTAAAGGAGTTATCATGATTAGAGACTTTCCAACTTAGAAATGAGATCGTTTTTAAAGTACCTTTACTTTATGCGGTATACACACACACACACACACACACTCATTCTACAGCACATATACGCAGCATGCTCTGTACTTTCTTGGAGACTAATTTATTCAGGGTTCACATATAGATTACAAATATATTATTGGATAAGATAAATGATCTCCTCTTAGAAAAATGCCTTTTAGAATTATTAAGGAAGAAAAATATTTTAGACTTGGCTTTGAGTGGTGGGCAGGACCTGGAAGAAAAAGTATCTCTGAGTGATCACAACACTGTGACCATTCTGGGCTGGGAGAGAACATTTATATATCATGTGGTTACTCAATTTTATAAAAGGAACCTAAGAACAAGTGTAGGCACTGGTTAGGAAAAACAAATGAAAGGAATAATTTAAAAAGTCAATAAGCCACAGGAAATCTGGAGACTGTTTAAAAACACCTTACTGGAAGCCTAGCAAAAGTATGTGCCAGAGATCAAAGGGACACTTGGAAATGTGGCCCAAGTAAGGAAACCAGGGAGATCCGCAAACTACGGCAGGTCAGGTGTGAACAAGAATGCAGGCAAGCCAAAAGAGAATTCAAGAGTACATTGCAAGTGACTCCAAAGCTAATAAAAATGTTCTTCAAAATATATCCATGGCAGGAAACCAAATAGAGAACTAATGGGCCGATCAAGTGACCCACTCTGGGCAGAAGAGATATTCTTCTTGGAAGACGGAAACTCTTCCGACTTGACTAAAAATGATTCATTTATTCATTTGTTTATTCAGTCCTTCCATATTTTCACACATTCAAACATCTATTCATCCATCTATTCAGTTATCTATTCACTCAACAGCAAAAAAAAAAAAAAATGCAGAATGTGCTACCACAAGCCAGACTTTTGAGTTCAGTACTGGGAATATAATAGAAATATACATCATTCACTTATTCATTATTTTCACTCATTCAATCATCTATTCATTCATCCATCCATTTGATTATCTATTCATTCTACAAAAAAATTACAGAATGTCTATCATGGAATAGACCCCGGGTTAAACACTGGGAATATATTAATATATAAGACATTCATTCATTCAATTGATATTTGTCTACTATGTCCCAAGCACTGGTTTAATTCTTTGAGATACATCAGTGAACAAAAGATACAATATCGCTGCTTAAATCTAGCTTCCTTTCCAGCAGGGAAGAGCAGTGCAGGTAGGCAACATATACAATTAACAACTGATCATGAAATCACAATCAACCATTTAGTATGAAAGTATTATTATGAAGGACAAGTTCAGGTAGCTATGAGTGTCTGATGGAGGCTCTGTCTGATGTAGAGAGTAGCACCCCATTCAAGGACTGGAAGAAACAGGAGGGAGGAAGAGAGAAGCAAGAGATCAGTATGGTGAGATGACACAAAGACCACATTCTGTTGGGCTTGAAGGGCTATGTGAAGAATGCTAGATTTTACCTAAAGAACAATGGGAAGACACTGAAGGATTTTAAGCAAGAGTGATCTGCTTCAAAAGTTTGACACTATTCTGTTCAAAACCCTGTGATGATTCCCTATTTCAATCAGGGTAAAAGCTGAAGTCTTTACAATCACCTGCAGGAACCTCCATGTTATTTTCTCTGTAGCTCTCCAACTTAACTTTTTTTCACCCCTATCCACTGCTCATGGTGCTCTAGCTACACTGGTCTCTGTGCCCACTGGCTATTTCCCCCTGAAATCCAAATGGCTAATCCTTATCTTATTCAAGTCCTTTCTCAAATGTCATCTTGTCTATCAGGCATACCCTGAGCACCAGACTTAATACTGTAACTTCCCTACCATATCTACTTTTACCTTGCTTTGCATTTTTTCTCCCCATAGCACTCATTACCTTCTGATTTTCAGTACAATTTATTTGTTATGTTTTGCACATTGTCTATACCCTGGCCCTCCTATGCAAGTCATATGTACTCTACGTGAGGGAAGCAATTGTTATCCTTTGCTCACACATTTATCCTAATCCACTAAAACTGTGCCTAGGACTTAAAACTCAATAATCATTTGCTAAATAAACCAATTAATAAATGCATTGGTCAACAAAATCATATTGGCATTTTAAGAAAATTACACTGGCTGAAACTTGAAGAACAAGTTGGGAAGGGTTAAATGTAGATGTAGAAAAACAAGAGGCTATTTTGAGGGTCCAGTAAAAAAACAATGAAAACACAGACTAGGGAGATGATGGCAGAAATGAAGAAAAGTAAACTGGTTTTAAGGTATTTTTTTTTTTTTAGATAGAATCATCAGGCTCTAGATTGGATACTTACAGCTAAACCTGGCTCACACTGATTTGCAAGAGCTGATTTTAAATTTTCAGAAATTCTGTGAGTTGGTTGTAAGCACAGATATTAAAAATTAAATTATATAAACTTATAATAAATTACATCAAAACAAGGGTAATAAGTACTCAAAAGCCATTCATTCCTAATTATTTCACTACATTTTGCTATTAGCTAACTCTTGAGATTATTTATATCTGTGGTGTTTTTTGGTGAAATACTATATGTTGGTGTATTATCGCACAAATCTTTCCAATTCACATTCAGTTATGTCATATTGGTAGCTTGAAATCAGCTACGGTGGGAGGATTTCTTCCTTGGTAATTGTCAAGTACTATAACTAAGGGCTTGATTTATTGCACTGTTGATTTTCTAGACTTAAGCAAGTGATGGAGAAAGTGTCAATGATTCAGATTAAATTTAAGTGTGTCATGTCTGTAGATGTCTCATTGTTAAATCACATGAAATAGAGAAAATATTCTTCCAGTGTGTAAAAACAATCATTTGATCCATCAAAGAAGTCTTTCACATTATGGACAAAACAATAAAATTTCAGCATATGTTTTTATTGTTTCACCCTCGTCTTACTCTTTAATGTAAAGGAAATGATCAACCAACACACGTGTCAGAAATACTCTCGTCCGTTAGTTGCAACAATAAGTTGGCTATGGATCTAAGAGTTTGGCAAAAAACAATGAAAGTATTCTGTGAGAATCAATATGCTATATGAAATTTACAATAAAGGGTATTGTATATTTTATTATTATTCATAAACTGTGTGCTATAGTTTTATATCAATACTATCTATGATAAATCTAAATATGTATGTATACACTATTATTATTTTTTAAGATAACTTGTTGTTAAACATTATACTACTGAGAATATGGGTCAAGAGAAAAGAAATAGCCAAAGATGGCTGCCAGTTTCTGTCTTGTTAACTGCCTGAATGGTGCTCCTCATTCCCGTATAGGGGAAACATTAGAGAATAACTAGGTTTGTTGGCTAGGGATAGGGAAGAGAGTGTCATTGGTTAGGTTGGGCGATAGTGAGATTGAAGAAACAGACTTCAAGTTCAGGTGGCCAGGTAGATAGATAGTGCTGGAAAACAAAAGAGAACTCTAAGCTGGAGCCATCATTTGGGTGATTTCTGTAAATAGTAATTAAAGACTTGAAAGTGGATTGAGCTATTCTGAGTGTTTTCTCCAAACTGACTTCTGAAGCAGAGTTTGGAATCATTTGGATAAAAGTGGCAAATATTGGATGTTGTAGTCTGATTAACAAATTAACAGTATGTATATAACCAGGGCTAAATAATATCCTCCAAGAATATTGGAGGTTTAATCAGGGATATAGACCAGGGATATGTTCTCTTTTATTAGAGAAGAGTATCTTAGTTAAATGGACAGTGTCAAAGATACAGACCGTTGTTGAGGGCCTGGGGTAAGTAAATAGGAGATTATGATGGGTGCCCTGTGTGAGTAGACCTGAGTTATTTACTTATTAGTTACCGATAGTTCTGAGTACTGTTAGTAGGATTATTTAATTACTAGCTAAAATAAAATGTAGGGGGTCAGATCCTCAAAAATAGGATCTTTCTCTGAGGTCTTCATCTACCTATTAAAGATCCATGAACTTTTACTTCTGGGAAGACAGGCAGATGTGGTTTTCTCTATTCCATAGACCCCTGAAAAGTGGAGTAAAGAAGATAGACCAGGTAGGGACTTTAGGATTTAAGGAATAAGATGGAAGTGAATTTCCAGGGCTTCCTTTTTGTGTCATATATCCCAGATTTGGAGCTGAAGAAGCCAGCAATCCGGCACTGCCAATGGGCCCAGAAAAAAGAAAAGCAATCCCAAACAAAAGTCTACTATCTTGTCAAAGGATTAGGAGATGGCAGCCTACCAGAAAACTTGTAGAAAATAACCATTCTATTCCAGCCAAACACCATTGAAAAAAATGTGGTCTCACCTGACCCACACCAGCAAAGATAAAGTGGGGAGCCTAGATGCCCACTTTTGTGAGACTGTAATGAGGCTCCCCAACACTACCACTAGGCTGAGTAGAGAGCCCAGATTTTTATCCTTACTGAGTAGTCATGAGACACCTCAACCCTCATCCCCACTGTGTTGCTGGACATTACATGGGAATCTGAGACTTCCATCCCCACCCGGCAATAATGTGGAGCCTACCATCACCTCTAGCATCAACAAAGGCCAAGTTAAGAACGTGGACTGCTATCTCATTTGGCAGTGACAAAACATTGCTTCTGCCTTCCCCGCTGAAGTGGTGATGGAAAACTTCAGCTAAGGGGCCATTCCAAGATGGCCAATTAGGAACAGCTTCAGTCTACAGCTCCCAGAGTGAGTGACACAGAAGATGGATGATTTCTGCATTTCCAACTAAGATTGGAAGACAGTAGTGGTTCTCCCAGCATGCAGCTTGAGATCTGAGAATGGACAGACTGCCTCCTCAAGTGGGTCCCTGACCCCCGAGTAGCCTAACTGGGAGGCATCCCCCACTAGGGGCAGACTGACTCATCACATGGCTGGGTACCCCTCTGAGACAAAACTTCCAGAGGAACGATCAGGCAGCAACGTTTGCTGTTCACCAATATTTGCTGTTCTGCAGCCTCCGCTGCTGATTCCCAGGCAAACAGGGTCTGGAGTGGACCACCGGTGAACTCCAACAGACCTGCAGCTGAGGGTCCTGGCCATTAGAAGGAAAACTAACAGAAAGGACATCCACACCAAAACCCCATCTGTACGTCACCATCATCAAAGACCAAAGGTGGATAAAACCATAAAGATGGGGAAAAAACAGAGCAGAAAAAGGGAAAATTCTAAAAATCAGAGTGCCTCTCCTCCTCCAAAGGAACGCAGCTCCTCACCAGCAACAGAACAAAGATGGATGGAGAATGACTTTGACGAGTTGAGATTTTTCGAAAAAGGCTTCAGACGATCAAACTTCTCCGAGCTAAAGGAGAAAGTTCGAACCCATGGCAAAGAAGTTAAAAACTTTGAAAAAAGATTAGACGAATGACTAACTAGAATAACCAATGCAGAGAAGTCCTTAAAGTACCTGATGGAGCTGAAAACCATGGCACAAGAACTGCGTGACAAATGCACAAGCCTCAGTAGCCGATTCGATCAACTGGAAGAAAGGGTATCAGTGATGGAAGATCAAATGAATGAAATGAAGTGAGAAGAGAAGTTTAGAGAAAAAAGAATAAAAAGGAACGAATAAAGCGCCCAAGAAATATGGGACTATGTGAAAAGACCAAATCTACGTCTGATTGGTATATCTGAAAGTGATGGGGAGAATGGAACCCAGTTGGAAAACACCCTGCAGGATATTCTCCAGGAGAATTTCCCCAATCTGGAAAGGCAGGCCAACATTCAAATTCAGGAAATACAGAGAATGCCACAAAGATACTCCTCGAGAAGAGCAACTCCAAGACAAATAATTATCAGACTCACCAAAGTTGAAACGAAGGAAAAAATGTTAAGGGCAGCCAAAGAGAAAGGTCGGGTTACCCACAAAGGGAAGCCCATCAGACTAACAGCTGATCTCTCAGCAGAAACTCTACAAGCCAGAAGAGAGTGGGGGCCAATATTCAACATTCTTAAAGAAAAGAATTTTCAACCCAGAATTTCATATCCAGCCAAACTAAGCTTCATAAATGAGGAAGAAATAAAATCCTTTACAGACAAGCAAATGCTGATTTTGTCACCACCAGGCCTGCCCTAAAAGGAAGCACTAAACATGGAAAGGAAGAACCAGTACCAGCCACTGCAAAAACATGCCAAATTGTAAAGACCATTGAGGCTAGGAAGAAACTGCATCAACTAACGAGCAAAATAACCAGCTAAAATCGTAATGACAGGATCAAATTCACACATAACAATATTAACCTTAAATGTAAATGGGCTAAATGCTCCAATTAAAAGACACAGACTGGCAAATTGCATAAAGAGTCAAGACCCATCAGTGTGCTCTATTCAGGAAAGCCATCTATGTGTGTCATGCTGTGACACACATAGGCTCAAAATAAAGGGATGGAGGAAGATCGACCAAGCAAGTGAAAAACAAAAAAAGGCAGGGGTTGCAATCCTAGTCTCTGATAAAACAGACTTTAAACCAACAAAGATCAAAAGAGACAAAGAAGGCCATTACATAATGGTAAAGGGATCAATTCAACAAGAAGAGCTAATTATCCTAAATATATATGCACCCAATACAGGAACACCCAGATTCATAAAGCAAGTCCTTAGAGACGTACAAAGAGACTTACACTGCCACCCAATAATAAGGGGAGACTTTAACACCCCACTGTCAATGTTAGACAGATCCACGAGACAGAAAGTTAACAAGGATATCCAGGAATTGAACTCAGCTCTGCACCAACCTGACCTAATAGACATCTACAGAACTCTCCACCCCAAATCAACAGAATATACATTCTTCTCAGCACCACACCGCACTTATTCCAAAATTGACCACATAGTTGGAAGTAAAGCTCTCCTCAGCAAATGTAAAAGAACAGAAATTATAACAAACTGTCTCTCAGACCACAGTGCAATCAAACTAGAACTCAGGATTAAGAAACTCACTCAAAACCACTCAACTACATGGAAACTGAACAACCTGCTCCTGAATGACTACTGGGTACATAACGAAATGAAGGCAGAAATAAAGATGTCCTTTGAAACCAATGAGAACAAAGACACAAAATACCAGAATCTCTGGGACACATTTAAAGCAGTGTGCAGAGGGAAATTTATAGCACTAAATGCCCACAAGAGAAAGCAGGAAAGATCTAAAATTGACACCCTAATATCACAATAAAAAGAACTAGAGAAGCAAGAGCAACTACACATTCAAAAGCTAGCAGAAGGCAAGAAATAACTAAGATCAGAGCAGAACTGAAGGAAATAGAGCAGAACTGAAGGAAATAGAGACACAAAAAACCCTTCAAAAAATCAATGAATCCAGGATCTGGTTTTTTGAAAAGATCAACAAAATTGATAGACTGCTAGCAAGACTAATAAAGAAGAAAAGAGATAAGAATCAAATAGACACAATAAAAAATGACAAAGCGGATATCACCACTGATCCCACAGAAATATGAACTACCATCAGAGAATACTATAAACACCTCTACACAAATAAACTAGAAGATCCAGAAGAAATGGATAAATTCCTGGACACATACACCCTCTCAAGACTAAACCAGGAAGAAGCTGAATCTCTGAATAGACCAATAACAGGCTCTGAAATTGAGGCAATAATTAATAGCTTACCAACCAAAAAAAGTCCAGGACCAGATGGATTCACAGCTGAATTCTACCAGAGGTACAAGGAGGAGCTGGTACCATTCCTTCTGAAACTATTCCAATCAATAGAAAAAAAGGGAATCCTCCCTAACTCATTTTATGAGGCCAGCATCATCCTGATAACAAAGTCTGGCAGAGACACAACAAAAAAAGAGAATTTTAGACCAATATCCCTGATGAACATCGATGCAAAAATCCTCAATAAAATACTGGCAAACAAAATCCAGCAGCACATAAAAAAGCTTATCCACCATGATCACGTGGGCTTCATCCCTGGGATGCAAGGCTGGTTCAACATATGCAAATCAATAAATGTAATCCAGCATATAAACAAAACCAATGACAAAAACCACATGATTATCTCAATAGATGCAGAAAAGGCCTATGACAAAATTCAACAGCCCTTCATGCTAAAATCTCTCAATAAATTAGGTATTGATGGGACGTATCTCAAAATAATAAAAGCTATTTATGACAAACCCACAGCCAATATCATACTGAATGGGCAAAAACTGGAAGCATTCCCTTTGAAAACTGGCACAAGACAGGGATGCCCTGTCTCACCACTCCTATTCAACATAGTGTTGGAAGTTCTGGCCAGGGCAATCAGGCAGGAGAACGAAATAAAGGGTAGTCAATTAGGAAAAGAGGAGGACAAATTGTCCCTGTTTGCAGATGACATGATTGTATATCTAGAAAACCCCATCGTCTCAGCCCAAAATCTCCTTAAGCTGATGAGCGACTTCAGCAAAGTCTCAGGATACAAAATCAATGTACAAAAATCACAAGCATTCTTATACACCAAAAACAGACAGAGAGACAAATCATGAGTGAACTCCCATTCACAATTGCTTCAAAGAGAATAAAATACCTAGGAATCCAACTTACAAGGGATGTGAAAGACCTCTTCAAGGAGAACTACAAACCACTGCTCAATGAAATAAAAGGATACAAACAAATGGAAGAACATTCCATGCTCATGGATAGGAAGAATCAATATCGTGAAAATGGCCATACTGCCCAAGGTAATTTAGAGATTCAATGCCATCCCCATCAAGCTACCAATGACTTTCTTCACAGAATTGGAAAAAACTACTTTAAAGTTCACATGGAAACTAAAAAGAGCCTGCGTTGCCAAGTCAATCCTAAGCCAAAAGAACAAAGCTGGAGGCATCAAGCTACCTGACTCCAAACTATACTACAAGGCTACAGTAAACAAAACAGCATGGTACTGGTACCAAAACAGAGATATAGACCAGTGAGATGGAACAGAGCCCTCAGAAATAATACCACACATCTACAACTATCTGATCTTTGACAAGCCTGACAAAAACAAGAAATGGGGAAGGGATGCCCTATTTAATAAATGGTGCTGGGAAAACTGGCTAGCCATATGTAGAAAGCTGAAACTGGACCCCTTCCTTACACCTTAGACAAAAATTAATTCAAGATGGATTAAAGACTTAAATGTTAGACCTAAAACCATAAAAACCCTAGAAGAAAACCTAGGCAATACCAGTCAGGACATAGGCATGGGCAAGGACTTCATGTCTAAAACACCAAAAGCAATGGCAACAAAAGCCAAAATTGACAAATGGGATCTAATTAAACTAAAGAGCTTCTGCACAGCAAAAGAAATTTCCCTCAGAGTGAACAGGCAACCTACAGAATGGGAGAAAACTTTTGCAATCTACTCATCTGACAAAGGGCTAATATCCAGAATCTATAAAGAACTCAAACAAATTTATAGGAAAAAAACAACCCCATCAAAAAGTGGGTGAAGGATATGAATAGACACTCCTCAAAAGAAGACATTTATGCAGCCAAAAGACACATGAAAAAATGCTCATCATCACTGGCCATCAGAAAAATGCAAATCAAAACCACAATGAGATACCATCTCACACCAGTTAGAATGGCAATCATTAAAAAGTCAGGAAACAACAGGTGCTGGAGAGGATGTGGAGAAATAAGAACACTTTTACACTGTTGGTGGGACTGTAAACTAGTTCAACCATTTTGGAAGTCAGGGTGGCAATTCCTCAGGGATCTTGAACGAGAAATACCATTTGACCCAGCCATCCCATTACTGGGTATATACCCAAAGGATTATAAATCATCCTGCTATAAAGACACATGCACACATATGTTTATTGTGGCACTATTCACAATAGCAAAGACTTGGAACCAACCCAAATGTCCGACAATGATAGACTGGATTAAGAAAATGTGGCACATATACACCATGGAATACTATGCAGCCATAAAAAATGATGAGTTCATGTCCTTTGTAGGGACATGAAGATGGAAACCATCATTCTCAGCAAACTATCACAAGGACAAAAAACCAAACACCGCATGTTCTCACTCATAGGTGGGAATTGAACAAGGAGAACGCTTGGACACAGGAAGGGGAACATCACACCCTGGGGCCTATTGTGGGGTGGGGGGAGGGGAGAGGGATAGCATTAGGAGATATACCTAATGTAGATGACGAGTTAATGGGTGCAGCACCCCAGCATGGCACATGTATACATATGTAACAAACCTGCACGTTGTGCACATGTACCCTAAAACTTCAAGTACAATAAAAAAAAAAAAAAGAAAAAGCTGTATAAGCTACAAAATTCTAACTTTTCTGGAACCCATCAGAGAGGTTAGCTTACAGGGTAACCAGGTAAATCAATTGCAAAAGTCAAAAAGCCCCCTCTGAAGACAGATGGGACCCATGAACTGATTCACCTTGGGTAGAGCATGAGAGGAAGGAAGATAAGGTAATTCAATATTAAAGGACAAGCAAAACCAAGAAAGGGCCATTATATTAGTACATTTTCATGCTGCTGATAAAAACATACCCGATACTGGGCAATTTACAAAAGAAAGAGGTTTAATTGAACTTATAGTTTCACGTGGCTGTGGAAGCTTCACGATCATGGTGGAAGGCAAGGAGGAGCAAGTCACATCTTATGTGGATGGTGGCAGGGAAAAAGAGCTTGTGCAGAGAAATTCTCATTTTTAAAACCAATAGCCCTTGTGAGACTCTTTCACTATCACGAGAACAGCGTGGGATAGACCCACCCCCATGATTCAATCATCTCCCACCGGGTCCCTCCCACAATATGTGGGAGGCTACAAGATGAGATTTGGGTGGGGACACAGAGCCAAACCATATCAGACATCTTATGACAAGGTGGAGTATAAGTGGAGGCATTTAAATACCCTTGACTGTCATTGGAAACCATGCTGCTGTGAGGTATTTAGTCAGGAGGTTACATTTTAATCAAAGTGATGTCATTGAGAGTTTATTTAAAATAACATTCATAAACACCTATGCAACAAGTGTATTCCTCTTTATAGAACAGATGTGTTCCTGAAAAGTTGTGCATAGAATAAAGTTGTTCAATTAAGTCTGTTTTCTTCCATTGTTGTCAATGTTTCTTCCGTGTTGTATCAATTTCTCACTAATCTTCATTGACCACTAAGCTTAATGTTTCTTTGCTATCCTCCTCTACCAAATTAATTAATCATAAAAGCATCAGGGATATTTTGATGATTGAAGAGATTTTTTTTCTATAAAGAGAGAAACACTTCTAAGTCAGCAATGGTCATTTAATTTATAGTCTCAAAATAGACAACACCAATTCTCACATTTAAAAAACTCTAAGTGGAATACTGTTGTATAGCAGCATACTGATTCTAAACATAAATATACTCTACAAGGACTGTTCAAAAAGTAATTTATATGAATTTTTAAGATATTGTTTTTATTGCAATGCAAAATAATTATTACAAAAATATAAACAGAACTTCCTATCACTTTTCCGTATAAATTCCTTGTAGAGTAAAACATTGATTATGATATAATGGTATTGATTATAATAGAATTATGACATAATCAATGAAATAAGTTTCACTGATGATGAAATAAAATGTAGTGTCTTTAGTTGCAAATAAAAAAAAAAGAAAAATTCAGCTAAAACAGAGGTTTAAATAAAATCTCGTAATATAAAACAAAAATGTCTAGATTTCAACTGAAAACATCTATAATACTAAGAACCAGTAAGATCTAAGTCTGACTGAAAGAAGACAATCAACAGATACTAGCACCAAGATGACAGAGACATTAGAATTATTGAAGATTTTAAAACAGCCATGCTAAATATGCTGAATAAAAAAATTACAAATCTGCTTGAAACAAAGGAAAAAGAGAATGTCTGAATGAAAAAAATCTCAATGAAGTCTCAATGAAGAAATAGGAGATATAAAACAGAACTGAGTGGAAATTTTATTTTTTGAGCCAGGGTCTCACTGTGTCACCCAGGCTGGAGTACAGTGGCGTGATCTCAGCTCACTGCAGCCTCAACCTCCCAGGTTCACACCATCTTTTCCACCTCACCCCTCAAGTAGCTGGGACTGCAGGCACAAGCCATCATGCCAGGCTGATTTTTGTATTTTTTTTGTAGAGATGGGGTTTCACCATGTTGCCCAGGCTGGTCTGAAACTCCTGAGCTCAAGCAATCTGCCCACCTCAGCCTCCCAAAGTGCTATGATTACAGGAGTAAGCAACCAGGCCTGGCCCCAGGTAGAAATTTTAGAACTAAAAAAATATGATAATCAAAATAAAAAGATTGGTGTGTGGACACAACAGCAGAATGGAGGGAAGAGAACATAATCAATGTGTTGTGAAAAAATAACAATAGAAATTATCCAATCTGAACAACAGAGAGAAAATAGACTGAAAAGATCTGAAAGCATCTCTCAGGGACCTGTAGAACAATCTTAGATAAAGGAAAACTAAGAATTTGTTTCCAGCAGATCTCATTTAAAAGAATGGCTAAAGGAAGTTCTCTAAACACACACACACACACACACACACACACACACACACAGACAAACACACACACACACAAAGATAAAAGAAGGAAACTTGGAACAAAGAGGAAGAAAGAACATGATTAGCAAAAATATGGGTAAATACAACAGGCTTTTCTTCTCTTTGATTTTCTAAGCTATTTTTGATAGTTGAAGTAAAAATCATAACATTGTCAGATTTGGTTCTAAATGCATTAGAGGAAATATTTAATACAACTACATTATAAATGAGGACAGTAATGGAATGTAAAGGTCTCTAGAGCAACAATGTAAAAAGCTAAACATAGAGATATCCTCAAAAACACTATATATGAACAAAAATGGGATCTAAAAAATGTTCAGGTAACCCATAGGAAGGCAGGAAAAAGAAAACAAAGGAATAAAAAGCAGAGAGAAAACAAAAATTAAAATGATAGACATAAGTCTTAACATGTCAATAATTATTTAAATGTATATGGTTTAAATATATACATTGAAAGACAAAATATATTAAAAAACAAACTTACTTCAAGTAAAACTTACTTCAAATAAGATGTATGCACGTGGAAAGTAAGAAGATAGAAAAAGATGTATTATGCAAACATTAATTAAAGAAAGCAGGAATGGCTATGTTAATATCAGATAAAGTAGACCTCAGATCCAAGAATATCACCAGAGATAGAGACATTACATGGTGATAAAAGTCTTAGTCCACTAAGGTATATGCACCAAACAACAGAGCTAAAAAATATGTGAAGGAAAGATTGATAGAACTAGAAGGAGAAATAGAGAAATCCCAGATTATAACTGGAGACCTCCATACCCTACTCTCAACAATTGATAAAAACTACAGAGAAAACAGTAAGGATATATTTTAAAAAACTCAATACCATCTGTCAAAAAATCCCTATTGATATTTGTAAGGCCCACAGCCAAACAATGGTAGCATACACATCTTTTTTAAGTGCCCCTGGCATCAACAAAGGCCGAGGATATGGAAGATATGCCAAAATGGATAATATCCTGGGCCATAAAACAAGCCCCAACAAATGTAAAGAATTGAAATCATACAGAGAAGCTAAAGCAGTGTAGAAAAGGGGAATTTCTAGCACTAAATGCTAGAAAAGAGGAAAAATGTCAAATCAATAATCTAAGAAAAGAAGCATTAAAAAAGGAGACAGAAATAGTTCAAATCAAAGGAGAGAGAAATAGTTCAAATCAATAATCAAAACTCCCACTACAAGAACCTAGATAAGCAAAATAGACTGAAGGCAAAGAGAAAGAGGGAAATAATGAAGATAAGTGCAGAAATCAATTATTTTGACACAGAAAAACAACAGAAGTAATTAACAGAACAATGAGCTGGTTAATGGAAATGATCACTGGCAAACTTATAGCAAGACAGAGACAAACAAAAAAGGAGATGTCAAAAATTACTTCATTTTTTACAAAAAAGAAATGAAGCAGAGGATATCAATATAGACCTTGTAGATATCAAAAGTGCAATAAGAGAATACTGCAAACAACTCCACACACGTAAAGTTGACAACTTAAAAGAAATGGACCAATTCTTTGAAAAACACAAACTACTATAACTTACCCAATATGAAATAATTAAAATGGCTCTATAATCATTAAGGAAGATGCATTTGTAATTGAAAAACCGCCCCATAAAATGCCCTCCAATTTCAGATGGTTTCACTGAAGAATTTTACCAAATATTTAAAAAAGAATTAATCCCAGTTGTACACAATCTCTTCTAGACAGTAGAAGACTAGGGAATAATTTCCTATTCATTTTATGAAGCTGATATTATTCTGATAATAAAATCAAAGATGGTACACACACAACCCTCAAAAAATAGAAAACAAAAACTAGAAAATAACATGAATATAACTGCAAACATTTTAATCAAAATATTAGTAAACATAATTCAGCAATATATCAAAGAATTATGTACTGTGACCAACTAAGGTTTATTCCAGGGCTGCAGGACTGATTTAATGTTTGAAAAATCAATGTAATCTACCAGATTAACAGGCTAAAGAAGAAAATTCACATAATCACATCAATCAATGCAGAAAAAGCATTTGACAAAATTCAATATCCATTTCTGATAAAAACCCTCAGAAAAACTGAAATAAAGTAGATCTTAACTTGATAAAGAGCACCTATAAAATACCTTGAGCTAACATCATAATAGTGAAAGACTAACCTCTTTGCCCTATGACCAGAAAGAAGACAGGGATGTCTGCTCTCCTCACTTCTGTTCAGCACAGTATTGGAGCTTCTAGTCTGGGTAATCCACCAACTGATTTTTGACAAAGGTACAAAAACAATCCACTGAAGGAAAGATAGCCTTTTCAACAAATGGTATTGGAGCAAAGGCACTTCCATAAGTGAAAAAAATAAACCTCGATCTAAGATTTACAATTTATAAAAAATTAACTCAAAATGGAGCACAGACTTAAGTATAAAACTATAAAACGTTTAGAAAAAAACAAAATCTTTGGGATCTAGGACAAGGCAAAAAGTGTTATACTTGATGGCAAAAGTATGATTTACAGAAAGAAAAACTTGATGAATTAATTGTACGTTATCTAACTAAAAAGTATTAACTCTGAAAAAGACCCTGTTAAGAGGAGGAAAAGACAAGCTACAGACTAGGAGAAAATGTTTGCAAATCACAGATCTGACAAAGGACTGACACTTAACGTATAGCAAAAACTCTTAAAACCCAACAGAAAATACCCTCAAACAACCCAATTAGAAAATGGATAAAAGATATAAGAGACATTTCACCAAAGAGTATGTAGATGGCACATAAGCACATGAAGAAATGCTCAACATCATGAGCCATTAGGAAAGTGCAATTGAAAACCATGATGAAATATCACCACACACCTATCAGAATGGCACAATTAAAGCACAGTGACACCACCACATCTTGGCGAGGATGTGAAGAAACTGGATCACTCATACATTGCTAGTAGGATGGATATCCCAAGTATCCTGATTTGATTACATGAATGTATCAAATTATTGCCTGTATTCTAAAAATATATACATCTATTTTATATCAATAAAATAAATAAATAAAATCATAAAATAAATAAATAATTAAAAATGATAAAGTCACTCTGGAAAAAGCTTGGCGATTTCTTTAAAAATGAAATATTTAACTACCATATTACACAGTAATGGCACCCTTAGGCATTTATTATAGAAAAAGACATATGTTCACACAAAAACCTGTATGTAGATGTTTAAAGCAGTTTTATTCATAATAGACAAAAACTGGAAACAACCCATATATCCTTCAATGAGTGAATGGTTAAACAAATTTTGTTTTGTCCAAACCATGGAATGCCACTCAGCAATGGAAAGGGATGAACTCCTGATCCATGCAACAACCTGGATGAATCTTTAGAAAATTATGATGGGTAAGAAAAGCCAATCTTGAAAGGTCATATACAGTATAATTCTACTTATATGATAGTCTTGAAATGACAAAGATTATAGAAATGGAGAACAGATTAAGGGTTCCCTCATGGGTAAGGTTGGTAGAGATATTTATTCCTCAGCAAATACTCCTGTGCTCTCCCACATTTCTAGGCCCCCTTGCCGTTATATAGGGCCATATACCTAGTAGTTCCGGCCAATAAAGCTATGAGAATGAATGATGTATATCATTTGCAGTCTGGAGCATTTAAGAGTTAATGTGTAACTTTCCAGCCACTATCCTTCTGCAGTGATCCTGGTGTCATATGTTGACATGGTGGTGTCATGAGATGGAAACTGTTGGATTTCATGAATTACTGCATGGGAGACAGATGCCCTGGAGAGCTGCTGAACTCACAGTGGACTTTTCTTAAGAAATAAGCTGTTGTTGTGTTAAGCCACTGAGATTTCAAGAATTGCTGCCATACCACAATTTAGATTAAAATGACCAATACAGAAAGCAGTCCTACAAATAAGTACTACAGTATCAAACCCCTAATATATGTGGCGTTGCCTTGATATCCCTGAAAGGCAAAGTGAACTGATACTCCATTGCTCAGGAGCAGATGATATAAAATAATGGAAGAAACAATTAAATCTGATCTCATGGAAGAATGAAAAGCTGATCTGGAACTTTAGAAGGAGGAGCCAACATGTTTTGAAATCAGCAATAGTGAGATAAGAGAATAATAAGCTATTCAGGCAGCTAGTCAATACTTGATCTCATATATGCACCACTATATTGTATAGGAAATAGGAAGTATAAATGTTGTATTAGTCCATTCTCACACTGTTATAAAGAAATACTTGAGATTGGGTAATTTATAAAGAAATAATTGGCTCATAGTTCTGTAGGCAGTATCAGAAGCAGAGTGGCTTCTGCTTCTAGGGAGGCTGCAGGAAACTTACAATCATGGTGGATGGCAAAGGGAAAGCAGGCACTTCACCTGGCCCAGAACAGAAGGTGGAGGGAGGTGCAACACACTTTTAAACAACCAGATCTCATAACTCACTCACTCACCATCAAAGAACAGCATGAAGAGGATGGTGCTAAACCTTTAGAAACTAGCCCCATGATCCAATCATCTCCCACTAGGCCCCACCTCCAACACTGAGGATTACAATTGAATCTGAGATTTGGGTGGGGACGCAGATCTAAACCACACCAAATGTGATCCTTTGGACATAGTCTAAGAGACTATGCTTGAAGATTTCTGAGTGTCTCCTCAGAAGTAAATCTGATTCCATAAACATTAAACTGAAAGAGGAGGGAGATATTTAAACAAATCAGTGTTACCATGGAGAAAACTTATTTTAGAGTCAAGATTTTTTAAAAAAATTCTATATGTCCAATAAATAAAATACTTTAGTAATATGGAAGAGTGGGTGTGGAACAAGGGACAGAGGGGCAGACCTGTCCTAGTATTTAGAAATAATATAATGAGTAGGCTTAAGAAGGTCTAGAATAAAGTCAATGTTAATCATTAGTAAAATTTTGAATGGATTGTTCCATAAAAGATTTCTTAAGAGAAAAAAAAAAGTCAAACATTTCCTCTTTTGAGACTTAATAGATTGGAGATCACTGATTGAGAAGACAGATGTCATCCAATTTGTGGGTGACACAAAATTAAAAGGACACAAATTAAAAAATTAAAAAATTAAAAGTATTTTGGACAAATGAGGCAAAATTTTACATTACTGCTAGAAAAAAACCATTGAGATAAAATAGATTTACAAGCTAAAAATTAACAGATACAAAAATAAATTTCTCTAGATAATCTTCTCCCACAATAAATTAAGCCCAAAATAAAGGCATTTAAATTGACATTTGCTCATATAAAAAATCTGAAATTTTATCTGGCCCATATTAAACAAGCCCCAAATAATTTGTTGTGAATTCACATATATTTAAAGGTCTCTTGGGTTGAATTAATAGAATTACTGTCCACATTGAAGGATGTAATAGTCTCTTGCTATCCAGAGCACGCTTTATGATGTATGTTCAAATTTAGGTTAACGGCAAGTTGAAGGTGAATTTTGATTTCAAGCAAGGAAAAGATAACTTTCCAATAATTGTTACTACTTAAGAATATAGTTTTTAAGTGTTTTCTCACCCAATTTTTTTTTTATTATACTTTAAGTTTTAGGGTACATGTGCACAATGTGCACGTTAGTTACATATGTATACATGTGCCATGCTGGTGTGCTGAACCCATTAACTCGTCATTTAGCATTAGGTATATCTCCTAATGCTATCCCTCCCTCCTCCCCCCACCCCACAACAATCCCCAGAGTGTGATGTTCCCCTTCCTGTGTCCATGTTTTCTCATTGTTCAATTCCCACCTATGAGTGAGAACATGCGGTGTTTGGTTTTTTGTTCTTGTGATAGTTTACTGAGAATGATGATTTCCAATTTCATCCATGTCCCTACAAAGGACACGAACTCATCATTTTTTATGGCTGCATAGTATTCCATGGTGTATATGTGCCACATTTTCTTAATCCAGTCTATCATTGTTGGACATTTGGGTTGGTTCCAAGTCTTTGCTGTCGTGAGTAGTGCCGCAATAAACATACATGTGTATGTGTCTTTATAGCAGCATGATTTATAGTCCTTTGGGTATATACCCAGTAATGGGATGGCTGGGTCAAATGGTATTTCTAGTTCTAGATCCCTGAGGAATCGCCACCCTGACTTCCACAATGGTTGAACTAGTTTACACTCCCACCAACAGTGTAAAAGTGTTATTATTTCTCCACATCCTCTCCAGCACCTGTTGTTTCCTGACTTTTTAATGATTGCCATTCTAACTGGTGTGAGATGGTATCTCATTGTTCTCACCCAATCTTAAAACAATATACAAAATGGATATAAACTGAGCTGCCCTACTTAAATCAACTTACTTGCACCTGTAACCTCACTCTTTACACCCTTTCTGGATGAAACTACTCTAGGGCGTACAGTCTAAAAAAAGATAAACTCCTCCGTTTATTTGTTCTGTGGATCCCACATCCTCTCAGTGATGCTGGTCCTGCAATTATGCTCTTTCCTACACCATTAATTTGTTCCATCTTTTTGGTTTTGATGCTTTCCCACCAACAAACAAACCTGTTCCAATGTTAATCTTCTTAATCCACAGTCCTTGTCCCCAAATTTCCCTTCATCTACAACTCTATTGTTATGATTCCTTCAAGGAAAACTTCTTAGGAATTACTCGTTACCCTTTCTCTTATTCTGTTTTTAAAAAAATATTCACAATGGGCTCTTGCCAAGGTGACCATGACCTTTGCATGGAAAAATCCAGTGGTCAGTGATCTGTGCTCTTCTTACTTGACTTCTCAAGCAGCATTTGAAAGGGTGCTTCCTTTTTTATTTTTTTAAAGCTGCATTCACTGATTTTCCATACACTGTACTGACTTCTTGTCAGGTTCTTTCATTTGTTCCCCCCTTCAGTTTATTCATCCTCTGATGGTTGAAATGCCCCATGGCTCAGTCCTAGAGTTCAACTCTATTCTATCTTCACTCCCTCCTAGATGATCACATAAAGTTCCAAGGCATTAATTGTAATTAATTTATATCTCAAATTTACGTCTGTAGCCCTGACATCTCTAAACTCTCATATTCAGCTGTCTACTTGACATCTCTTTTTGGACAGTTGACAGGAAACTCAAACTTAGCATGGGTAATTAGGACTCTCTGTTCTTTTGTGAACTTCTTCCTACCCTGCTTGTTCCCATTTCAGTAAGTGGGACCTTCCTTCTACTTGATAAAGTAAAAACTGAGGAGTAATACTTGACTCCTTCCTTTGCCTCGGCCCTCACAACCAACCATTCATGAGTTGTCTGGGCTCTTCCTCCAAATATGTCCCAGTGGATTCTAGTTCTTCCCAACTCCTCGGCAAACACTTGTCATCTCAAGGCCGATTAAGAGTTTCCTCAAGACAGCCCCGCTATCTCTCCAGCCTATTTGCAATCCCCTTTCCTTTCAGTTGCTGGAGTGATATTTTTAAAAAATCTCAAAAAAGGCTTCCCACTGCATTTAGGAAAAAAAAATCCATATTTCTTACCCTGATGTAAAAGATGTTAATGGCCCAGAGTGAACTCTGACCAACACTTTCCCACTCCCACTTCTCTCGCTGTAATCCAGTCCCACTGGCCATCTTTCTGACCCCACAGTGTGCCCAACTCTGTCCCAGATTAGGGCTCATGCGCTTGTTCCTCTTTGCAGCCTTACTGGATCCACTTCTTCCATGTTTGCAGCTCAACCTCATCTCCTCAACGAGGCTTGCTCTGGTCATCATCTAAACACATTTATTCCCCATTCATGCCCCAGGTCACATATCACACCCATATTTCAGTAATATACAATAAGGCATTGTAAAAATAGACAATGATTTTGTTGTCTTTCTAGCATTTTCAACATCTGAAATTTTCTTGTTCATTTATTTTTTCAAAAAATACAAATGTCCCAGTCACATTCTCCTTTCCAACATTGTTAATGGTTCCATGCTATCAGTAGGAAAAGCCCAAGCCATTTGGAGTATTATCTCAGACCTCCATGACCTGGCCTATCTGATTATTTTTCTCCTGCTGATATTTCTTTGTGGCCATGAGCTCAGCCTATTACATCAGACACCTTGCCCCATATCCTTCCCCCTAGGTACATGGAACACTTGCTTTCCCCTTATCTGCCAAGTGACATCATTTTTTCAAGACTCAGTTCAAATGCCACTTCTTTGGAGCCTTCTGTGATCCCATCAGAAAGAGGGATTTCCTCTTTGCCCTGTCCTCACAGAGCTTTAGGGCAGATGTCTCTGGCAGAGCACTCTGCCCCTTGTCCATCTGCCTCAATATACTGTAACTCCTGAAGAGTGGCAAAGTGGTTGATTTGTTTGAGTACAGCAGGTCCTCTAATAACATCCTTTTGTCCAATGATGTCTTGTTATAAAGTTCATGATAATAAAATTGATCCCTGGCTGAGTCTCCTGTCTGTGTGGAGCTTGCATGTTCTATGTCTGTGAGGGTTTTCTCCAGGTACTCTGGTTTCCTCCCACATCCCAAAGCTGTGAACTTCAGGTGAATTGGCATGTCTAAACTGTCCCAATCAGAGTAAGTGTGTGTGCTAAACTGTCCCAATCAGAGTAAGTGTTTGTGTGTGTGTGTGTGTGTGTGTGTGTGTGAATGTTCCATGTGATGGGAGGATGCCATGTCCAGGGTTGGTTCCTACTTTACATCTTGAGCTGCTGGGATGGGCTCCAGTCACCAGCAACCCTGAGCTGGAATAACTGGGTTGAAAAACAAAGGAATACGAATTATTGTTAAATAAAAATTTGTAAAGTATATGATAATTACATGAATGCATGACAATAGACACAGTTTCCAAGAACCTCTCTATGACATTAAGTGAGGACTTACAGTATTCTCATCACTCACATTGATTTCTGCACAAAATAAATTTTTTTTCTTTTTCTTCTTTTTTTAAACATGCTTTTAATTTCCTTCCCTAGCCTTGTGACTCTGATTTCTCTTCCTTGGGTAAGTTCTAGTTTGCCCATCTTCACGCTGAACTATGAGGCCCAGAAAACTGTCCTTAAACTTGCCATAAATGACTTATATTTGTATCCCCAGGCTTGGTTTCTGGCACATAGTAGCAGCTCAGCAAATGTTTGCCACTGTACCATAATAATCACAATGCTGTAGACTGTTTGGATCATTAATCACACTAGAGAAGGATTTCTGTCTCATCTCTTTTTTTTTAATTCATGTATAAAATTAGTGAAGCCTGGTCACATATCACATACAGATTTTAATAATGTAAAACATGACATTATGAAATGCATAATTATTAGGAAAGTTATTTATCAGCAATCAACAAATGCCTAATCAGCACCTATTATGTGCTACACACTCTACTAAGCATTCAGATGGACAAAACAGATGGCTTTAGTCAGGTGAGGCTAAGCTGTGCTGTGGTAACAAATCTCCACATTTCAGTGACTTAACAAAATAAAGTTCTCTCTTGCTTGTGTCACAGCCCAGTTGGGTATATTGTTGGCAGCCCTCCCTGAGCTGATACGGTTATCCAGGCTTATTTCATCTGTTGGCTCTGACCCCATTAAGGATTCCATGGGATCTCTGGCATCCAGCCATTTTACAAGTTGACAAAAGATGAGGCTAAGAAATCTCACAGGACGCAGAAGTAGTGTACGGAATTCCGGACCACATCCTACCAGCCAAAACTAGTCAAGCAGCTCTAAACTAACTACAAAGGAGGCTTGAAAGTATGTTCCCAGGAAGAAGAAAGAAGACTGGTGAGGATAGTTTGTGCCACACAGAAATAACACATGCCCTCCCGGGCATATCAGTCTATGGTAAGATGCTTCAATCTGGCTCTTCTACTCAACTTGAGACAATTGGGGTCATTAAGTTATTATTCTTTTTCTACTCAAGAATATTTCCAAGAGCAATTAATGATGTAGTAAGAGAAATTTCAAGAAAGATCCCTAAATTGCTCAAGGAAAATGTTCAAAGCAGTGGTGGATAAACTACTGCCTATAGTCTGAATCTAGCCTGCTGTGTTGTTAAACAGTACACAAGCTAAAGAATGGCCTTTACACTGATAAATGGTTGACAAAAATCAAAAGAATAATATTTCCTGATACATGAAAATTACATGAAATTCAAATTTTAGTGTTCATACATAAAGTTTTATTGGACTACTACGATGTCCCTTCATTGATATATTGTCTGTGGCTACTTTTGCACTATAGCAGCAGTTGAATAATTGTGGCGGAGATTGTTCTACAAAGCCTAAATATTTACTACTTGGCCCTTTACAAAAAAGTTTGCCAGTATCTGTGTAAAAGCATTTGAGTATGATATATTTTTATTTTTGAGACAGGGTCTCACTCTCTTGCCCAGGCTGGAGTGCAATAGTGTTATCATGGTTCACCGCAGCCTCAACCTCAAAGGCTCAAGTGATCTTCCTGCCTCAGCCTCCTCTGAGTAGCTTGGACTATAGGCATGCTACCACGCCCAGGTAATTTTTAAATTTTTTGTAGAGGTGAGGTCTCACTATGTTGCCTAGGTTGGTGTCAAGCTCCTGGGCTCAAGCGATCTTCCTGCCTCGGCCTCCCAAAGTGCAGGATTACAGGCGTAAGTCACTGTGCCCATTAAGTAGGATATATTTTTGTGCTGACAATTCAGTAACCTGATTACAAATTACCTTAGTGTTTGCATTCATTTTGCAAGGATGGGTCCCAGAAAACAACTGGATATGAAGATGGAAAAGCAAGAATTCACCTAATGAATAGTCAAAAGTAGGAATGGACATGTTTTCAAATCAGAAGTTTACCTTAGGTAAACAGAATTATTTACCTGTAGATTATTAGAAGAAATAAGAGATCCTTTCCTGTGGCTTCTATGCAAAGTTTATTCAGGAACTTACAACCAGGTGTTTCTGTCTAAAGCAAGGCCTCTTACACATTTGACATTCTAGCTCCTGGCTCTTGAATTTTTGACACAGAAATCTGTAACTGGAGGTCCTAAGACAGAATTCCACCATTTACTAAGACAGATGACTCATTGTCAGAGACAATAAGAGTTAGTGATCTATAACCATCCCAACTAACAAAGTAGCATTCTGAAGAACATCTGGTAGATATCTTAGTTTAATTCCATGGTGTAAGCCCTTAGATAGAGTATCTAAAGAGTATTTCTTCTAAAGATATTCTATAATTCAGAATTCATAAATTCACATTGATGATATTTAATGGATTGTATACAATATTTGCATCAGAATATGGATCAACAAGGCCATACGGACTTCTTTTTTTAAGGTAGGTTTATTTATTATTCTAAATTAATTTTGATCGTACTGTTTGAAGATAAATATGCAGCTTAGACAATCTGGAAAATGCAGCAAAGTGATTCATGAAAAAAATGGCATAATTTCATCATCTAATCACAAGTACACTTAGCACTAGGCTGTGATTTCCTTCTAGTCTGTTTTTACGTTTTTTTTTAACTTTTAGGTTCAGGGGTACATGTGTAGGTCGGATCTATAGATAAATTGCATGTCATGGTGGTTCGGTGTATATACTATTTCATCACCCAAGTAATAAGCGTAGTACCCAATAGGTAGTTTTTTGATCCTCTCCCTCCTTCTACCCTCCACCCTCAAGGAGGCCCCAGTGTTTATTGATTCATTCTTTGAGTCCATGTGTACTCTATGTTTAGCTCCCACTTATGAGTGGGAACACAGGGTGTTTGGTTTTCTGTTCCTGCATTAGTTTGCTTAGGAAAATGGCCTCCTACTCTATCCATATTGCTGGAAAGGACACATTCTATTCTTTTTTATGGCTGTGTAGTATTCCATGTTGTGTATGTACCACATTTTCTTCATCCAGTCTACCATGGATGGGTATTTAGGTTGATTTCGTGTCTTTGCTATTGTGAATAATGCTGTGAAGAACATATGTGTGCATGTGTCTTTATGGTGGAATGATTTATATTATTTTGGGTACATATCTGATAATAGAATTCCTGGGTTGAATGGTAGTTCTGTTTTAAGTTCTTTGAGAAATTGTCTCACTGCTTTCCACAATGACAGAATGAGTTTACATTCCCACCAGCAGTCAATAAGCATTCCCTTTTTTTCTGCAACCTTGCCAGCATCTGTCATTTGTTGACTTTTTAATATTAGTTTTCTGACTGGTGTGAGATGGTATCTTATTGTGGTTTTGATTTGCATTTCGTGAACGATTAGTGATGTTGAACATTTTTTCATATGCTTGCTGGCCACATATATGTCTTCTTTTGAAAAGTGCTTTTTAAGGAAGCTCCAAGCTATATTATGAAACTGATGCAACATTGCAACCCAGGGAATACTGCAACCTGATCTTTACTGAATTGTTACTTTTAAACCCTGCTTTGAAATTTCTACAAATGCTTATTGTGAGTTTGAATATTTTTTCATTCATAATTGTATATTTTTATTAGTTCAAATTGCCTTGTTAAACTAAACTCACCATTCTATTTTCAGTGAAAATAGTACAAATAACAGCCATTTGGCTCATTTTTATATCATTTTTTGCCTTCAAAGACTGTCGCAAAGTCATTCCCAAGTTGAACCCTGATTGAATTTGCCCTGTGACAAGTTCATCTATACTAGAGAATGAGGCAAGTAACCGGGATCAGGGATCAGGGACCTTGACTTAAATTTACATTTCTGCTCCTACATTAAGTAAATCCTCAAGTTTACTTTTAAATCTCACACCTCCTAGTATGGCTTTATCATGACTCAGATGGATGAATGATAGGTTTCCTCGTTTTGTTTTTGTTTTTGAATGGGGCACATTTGATGGATAAAAGATAAAACGGATGTTTGGTTCAATAGTATGCTCTAAATTTAGATATTCAGCAAAAACATGTTTGCTAAAGTTTCCATTAAGGGACCATTGTTATAGATGTTCAAGTTTTTTCCCCCCTTTTAAAATACTATATAAAGTATTTATACAACTATGAATGAAAAATATTCAAACTCACAATAAGCATTTGTAAATACTATATAAAGTATTTTAAAATGATGACAATATTGGAAGTTTTCAGGAAAAATACAGTCACATTTATTATTTGTTGCTTATAATGACCAAATCTGTCCAAAAGAAATATATTACTGAAGTTTGGGAGATTTATTGTGTTTTTAGGACTTTTATTTTGACCCCAACTGCTGATTCATTTTAAAGTTTATTTTACTTCCCAATCATCTACTTCTTCCCAATAACATACACACCATTCCAGCTGTTATTAAAGTTAAACAAAAATGGGTCATTCTGATTTGTATTAATATGTAATTATATTTGGGCCACATATTTATTTTATAAGAAAGTTGATGGATTTAACATGTCAATTTTGAGAAATGAATGGAAGACTGCAAGTTCATAAGAGCTTATGGTTTTTTAAAAGAAACAAAAAAATAGCCTAAAATTTATTTTGGATGTGACCACAAAATATCTTGAAATTTTACAAAATTCAAAGGTAAAATACGGGAAATGCTGGCAAATTGTTCAGAGTAGCTGAAATTATGCATTACAAATATTTTTTTGTGTGTGTGTGAAATAACTGACATTTTGTGAAGATCAAAATTACCACAGAAATTTAGCCAAGTCAGCATCGAATGATTTCACACAATTATTGAACTTTTCTCTGTTGGAGATGTTCCCGGCCAAATCCTTCCTTTTTGGAAATTTCCTGGAGCTCCCTCATCTGCTGCTGAATAGTACTGAAAGTTTCTCATCCGAGGACTAAAGAAGGCATTAGTGACTCCCTTTAGTCTTTAGCCAAGCCTTTAACTGTTACCTCAGCATAAGCTCTTGGTCTTTTCCTCTAATCTTGATTTTCTTATGTTGTCTAAGCAGCTTTCTAGAGAAGCCTCCATGGTTGATCTTTCTCACCCATCCACTTGCTATCTCAAACTCTGGAGCAGTGCTTTCCAACAAAGCCTTTGTGGTGATGGAATGTTCTAAATTTGCATGGTCCAATATGGTAGCCACCAGCGACACAAGGATTTAGGGCACGAAAAATGCTCATGGGACTGAAATTTTGTTTATTGTAATTGATTTAAATTTAAATAGTCACACAAGTCTATATTGGACATCTTAGCTCCAGGCATCTCTTTGAATGCAGTCTCTGAAACCCTTTTAAAAACTACTTGATGAATTCCATGAGCACAGGGACCAGGCCACGTCTGTTTTGTGCAGTGTTGCATGAATCACACTTAGTACTGTGTTTGGCACATAGGAGGCACTCAAATGTTTTCATTCAACATGTGATTGAGTGCGTGAATGAACAGATAAACCTTGAGGATAAAGAGAGTATTCAATGGGGAAGAAAAAAGGGCTTGTATGCACCCTTTTCTTTTAGAATATATCAAATCAATTTCTTTTAAAAAAGATAATCTCTTTAAGGTAGTATCACTGGTTAACCAAACTGTTGGGACACAAAGAAGTGATGATTTTTACACTCATGGTGGTTTATCTTCTGGATTCTAGTCCCTTAATCTAAAGGCACTGTGTCAAATATGTATGAGTTGCAGAGGAACTGTATGTGGATCAGTTCTGCTCACAGGGTTGTATCAAGCAGTTACATCAGAGGCTGGCACATATTCACTGTCAATAAATGTAAATTCCTGAGAGATCAGTTACTGCACCTGTTGACTGCAGCTTTCTTGACATCTGCAGGTATCAAAGAGATAGCAGAGAAAGTGCCTCAGAGGCACGAAGGATGGTTTTCACTCATTAGCTCATTTAGTTCAATACTGCTGCTTTCGGCCTCTTGTTTCGCTAATTATAGCCTACCATGACCAAATGTAAAATAATACAACAATAAATACAAAGTCAACTCTCACGTCGTAGGGTCCTATTTTGTTTTATGGTAGTAGAACATCTAATACAGTTATATTTTGGGAGATAATTCACACTCCAGATGAGAATAAAGGGATTAGTTCCTATGCAAGAAAACCAAATAATTAAAAAAAAAAATTGGCTTGGGCTATCACATCAACCTTTTGGCAAGGGGTCGTGTAAAATATAAGAGGATTTAAAATTAAAGCTAACCTACAAAAAGAACCAGAGGTACACTCGGATGAAAACAAATTCATCTGTTTAAAATTTCTTAATATCTAACAAATCACCTAAACAGAACAATTTGATGGATAATGATGCTAGATTATTGAAAATCTGAATTAAAGAAAATTGTAGGCAAAGATAATAAATTCTTCTGACCATGAACTCAAATGAACTATAAGCAAATAGAAATCTGAATGTCAAATTAGCAGTGAAAAAAGTTGATCATTCACATTACAAAATGCAGATAATAAAACACCTACTCATTTTATGATCAATATTTTCATTTTGGATTTTAATTGAACTAATATACTATAAATTTCATGATCCCTAAAGCATACTAGTAGAAAGACCATTGCAAAACTGAATTCCAGCACTGTGTGGCATTGGCTAAGTCACTTTCCCTAATTGTCCTCTTTTCTAGAATAATTATTTTGAGTATAATAATGGCAACTATTATTTATGATTGCTTAAAAAGATCAAGGCACCATACATCTATTTCATTAGATTCTCATAACTCTGATGTATGATTGCTATTTTCATTTTCCTGATGGAGAAACTGGAGCATACAAATATTAAAAACCAGAACAAGGACACATCTAGAAAGGCCACCAGCCTTGGCAATCTGAATCTACAGCACGTGTTCTCAACTACTGCCCTGACACTGCCTCTAAACCTCCATAATGGTATGAGAATATACTTCAGTTTATTTCTTGTTAAGTCATATTTTGAATTAGTCAAGGAAATAATCTATTTTAAATTATTTTTTCTTAAACTTTCATTTTGAAGAAATTTCAGATATATAAAAAGTTGCAAAAATAGAGAATTCCCATATATCTTTTATATGTGTTAACATTGACATAACCACATTGCAATGATAAAAATTTGGAAATCAAAACTGATTCAATTTCACATTTCAAAATTGTTAATTTCAAAGAATTATTATTAGATCTCATTATTTGATGTGATGAAATTAAATTAGAAACATACAACAATAAGAAAATCCTTGGCAAACCATGTGCTTATAAAACAAATAAACTCATAAATAACTTGGTGGAAAAGGAGAAAATCCCAAAGAATGAATTTAAAGTAGTGTATATTAAAACTTGTGACATGCAGCTAAATTTGTACTTACAGGTAAATGTATGGCCATAAAACTGCATTTTTAAAAAGTGGAAAGATTTTTAAAATATGGAAAGTGAAGATTGAGATTAGGAAGTGACAAAAGATGACTCATGAATAAATTCTAAGGATCTAATATACAACTATAGTTAATAATACTGTAATGTATATATCAAATTTGCTAAGAAAATACATCTTAAGCACTCTCACCAAAAAAAGAAATAAAGGTAACCACACAAGGTGATGAATATTTTAATTGACTTGTTTGTGATAATTATTTCACAAGGTATATGACATATATCAAATCATCACTTTGTATAGTTTAAATATATAGAATTTTGTCAGTTAAACTTTGATAAACCTGAAAAAATATAGAAGGTGGTACCAACTGAGGCTGAATTAGTTAAGATAAAGATGATCTGATTCACTGAAATTGTCTGAAATGTAAAAAATAATTGGCTTGGAAAGTGAAGCTTCAAGAAACTGGCTTGTTATATGCAAGTTTTACCAAAATTTTAATTTTTAGATAACCCATAATATATCCTAAGTTTTTCAGAGTATAGAAAATTTCCTAATCTTTTTGTGACAATGGTGTAATTTTTATATCAAAAGACAAGAATAGTACAAGAAAATAATATTTTAAACCAATTTGTCTTATGGGCAAAAGGCAAATATTCTAAAAAAGATGCCAAAAATTGAAATCTATATTTATATTTATATCTCTATCATGAAAACACAGGGCTCAGCCCTGGAATGAAAAGTTTGAAAGAATCTTTTGATATAATAAAGCAAAGAAAAGATTAAAGAACATGAACCAAATGATCAATTCAAAGAATACATCATAAGGATTCAGTAAAATGTGGTGCTAATGATGAAATCATGTGACAGGCTGAATTTAGGTAATTTTTACGTTTATGAAAACCTAGAGGAAACATTATGACTAATGGTGAAACTTCACATTTCCTAGTGAAGTCATTGTGGGTTCTAGTCACTGTTATATAATTAGAAATAAAAATGAGAACTATAGAATTGGAAAATCAGAGATATAATTCCCTTATTTGCAGATGTTATTGCTGTTAGAGCTTTCTCGGGCTGCTATAACAAAGTACCATAAACAAGGTGTTTATAGAAATTCATTTTCTCATAGTTCTGGAAGCTAGAAGCTTTAGATCAAGGTTTCAGCAAGGTGACACCCTGAGTTGGTTTCTTCTGAGCGCTCTCTCCTTAGCTTGTAGATGGCTGTTTTCTCCGTGTCTTCACATGATCTTCCCGCTGGGTGTGTCTGTGTCCTAATCTCTTTTTATAAGGACATCAGTCATATTGCATTGACACACCCTAATGATCTCATTTAACTTAATTACCTCTTGGAAGACCCTATCTCCAAATACAGTCATATTCTAAGTTACTGGGGTTAGGACTTCAACATATGGATTTTGGGGAGAATAGAATTCAGCCCACAACAATTGTCTAAATACAAACAATTGTCAAATTGTTAGGGCAAAGAACAATTCTCCAGTATTGCTAGATCAAAGATTAACATAGAAAAATGGGAAAGCATTCCTATGTATGAGTCAGATTAACTAGGCAATATAAATGAACAAAATTATAATGGCAGCAAAAATAAAAGAATGAATCTACAAATCTCATAAAATGTATCTAAAAGCATTATGTGACAGACTGTTAATATCTGTTTGTACTTTTCTCCCTAATAACAAAGCTGCTGATATCATTAAAGGCAGTGCTGGGTCTAGTTAAAAGACCACAGTTCCCAGCCTCCCTTGTACCTAATTAGGGACAAAAGACTATGTTCTGGTTAGTAAGATGTAGAATTAGTTACTGGGAGGGCCATTTGGTAAGGTTTCTTAAAGGGATGACAGGCAGATTATGCCCCTTTTGCCTTCTCTCCTTTCTAACTAAATGTAGATGAGACAGTTGGAGCTACAGGGGCCATCACGGATAATTAGGTGACTTTAAACGCAAAGGCATGTTCTAGGAGGGTGGAGCAGAAAGTTAGAAGGAGCTTGGATTTCTGGTGACAGTGAGATGTTGCTCTGAATCACCTACCCCTCCAGACTTCATTTACGTGAGAGAGAAGGAAACTCTTTTGTTTCAGCTTCTGTTTTACATAGTTCAGTTAATCCCGACTAATAGAATTGTTGAAAGCTGTAAAGGAAGAGCTGAACAAAAGGAGAGATATACAAGAATATGGATATAGAGTCTCAATGACATAATGCTGTCAATTCTCCCCCAATTATGAAATCATTAGAATTCAGGCAAAATCCCAACAGCTTTTCACGGAATTTAACAATATGACCCTGCAATCCATTTGGATGAACAAAGTATCGTAAATATCTAAGTAATTTTGAAGGCAATGTCAGAGGTGTGGCGGGAAGGAGCATACCATTCAGTGTGTCTAGAATGATTATGAAGTTATCATAATATGGCTTTAGTAAAATGGCTTTAGTACAAGGCTAAGGTTTAAAACAATGAAAATAAGTAAAGGGCATCTTTACTGATTTGAGAGGAAAGGTGGATTTTTCAAAGTGTCTGTGACAAATAATTACCCATATGTAAAATAATGAAGATCAAATCTCTACTTCATGTTACAGGCAAATTCCAGTTAGATCAAATACTTACATCTAAAAGAATAATTTGTTATGACCTCAGAGTAGAGAAGAATTTTAAATATAAAAGACTCCACAGTGTTAAAATACAGACTGGCCAGAAAAGATTTCTGCAACACATATAACACAAGATTATCCTTCAGAATCCATGAAGAATTCCTAAAATCAACATGCAATAAAGGACGTAGAAAATAGAGCACATGGGATAACTGGCTAGCCATATGCAGAAGACTGAAGCTGGACCCCTTCCTTACACCATATACAAAAATAAACTCAAGATGGATTAAAGACTTAAGTGTAAAACCTAAACTATAAAAACTCTGGAAGATAACCTAGGAAATACCATTCTGGACATAGGACCTGGCAAAGATTACATGACAAAGATGCCAAAAGCAATTGCAACAGAAACAAAAATTAACAAATGAGACCTAATTAAATTAAAGAGCTTCTGTAGAGCAAAAGAAACTATCAACAGAGTAAACAGACAACCTACAGAATGGGAGAAAATATTTGCAAACTATGCATCTGACAAAGGTCTAATATCCAGAATCTATAAGGAACTTAAACAAATTAACAAGCAAAAACCAAATAACCCCATTAAGAAGTGGGCAAATGACAAAGACATTTTTCAGAAGAAGATATACATGCAGCCAACAAGCATATGAAAGAAAGCTCAATATCACTAATCATTAGAGAAATGCAAATCAAACCCACAATGGGATAATATCTCACACCAATCAGAATGGCTAGAATTAAAAAGTAAAAAAAAAAAAAAACAGATGTTGGCAAGGTTGCAGAGGAAAAGGTACGCTTATACACTGTTGATGGGAATGTAAATTAGTTCAGCCATTGTGAAAGTAGTGTGATGATTTCTCAAATAACTTAAACCAGAATTACCATTTGGCCCAGCAATCCCATTATTGGCTATATACCCAAAGGAATATAAATCATTCTATCATAAAGACACATGCATGCATATGTTCATCATAGCACTATTCACAATAGGAAAGACATATAATCAACCTAAATGCCCATCAATGGTAGGTTGGATAAAGAAAATGTGGAACATACACACCATGGAATACTATGCAGCCATAAAAAGAATGAGATCATGTCATTTGCTGAAACATGGATGGAGCTGGAGGCTATTATTCTAAGTGAACTCATGCAGGAACAGAAAATCAAATACCACATGTTCTCACTTATAAGTAAGAGCTAAACAATCAATATATATGGACACAAAGAAAAGAACAACAGATACCGGAGCCTACTTGAGGGTAGAGGGTGGGAGGAGGGAGAGAATCAAAAACCTACCTATCAGGTACTATGCCTATTACCTAGGTGATGAAATAGTCTGCATAAAACCTCCATGACACACAATTTACCTATGTAACAAACCTGCATATGTACCCTTGAGCCTAAAATAAAAGTTAAAATGTTGTTTTTATAGAAGAAAGTGAAGCACAGATAGGGACATGCAGTTTTCTTAAGACAGATAATATGAATGTCCATAAGCATATTTAAGAGAACTAATCTCCCTGGTAATCAGGATCAGGCAAATTAATAAACCAATATATGCTTGCAAGATTTTTAAAAAAGTAAAAAATCTGATGATATCATGTTTTAGAATAGATGGGGAGAATTAGGAATTTTCATACATCATTGGTGGGGATATAAATTGTCACAATCATTCTGGAGAACAACTTTGGAATATCTGGTAAAGTTGAAGGTGTGTATCCTGTTTTCCCTTCACCCCTTTTCCAGACTGCTTTTAGTTCCTTTAGATTTATCTTTAGTTAAGTGAGGAGTATCATTCTACTTCTAGAAATACATCTTAGAGAAATACCTTTGCAGGTACCCAAGAAGATGTGGACACATTGTCATTGGTATAGGGAGAAACTGGCATAAATTAAGTATCAATTAATAGAAGAATGGGCCAATAAATTTCATTATACTCATGCTATAGGATATTATACCGTGGTGAAAATAAATCATGTATCAATATGATAAATCTTAAAAATATTAAACAAAAATAACAACTGGGATCTTATGTGAAGTAAAATACAACTATAAAATTTAAAAAGAATCATGTTAAATTTGTATACAATTATATGTGTGCTATAAATATATGCATGGGAATGATCGATATAAAATTCTGAATAGTGGTTATTCTGGAGGATGCTGGAATTAGGCTTCAAATAAGTCCGTAACGTTTTATTTCTTCAAAAACTGAAAGAAATATGGTAAAATATGATTTGATAAAGAACAGCAGTATGTACATGAGTATACTTTTTCATGTTTTGCAAATAATTTATTACTACTTTAGAAGTTTTAAAAACTATTTAAACTAGAATTTTAACATTAAATACGATAGATTTCTGCCTATCCTCTTCTCACAGAGGTACCAGGAATAATTAATCTATAAAAATTGTTCCTGTGCTTGAAGATCAGGTTACGCCAACAATTTGCAAATATTTCCAAACTGATTTGAATAGTTTGACCCAGAGTTTTGGATGTATAATCTATGTAGTGAAGGGAAGAAGGTGTGACAGGTAAATTGAGATTAGGAAGTGACAAAAGATGATTGGACTCATGAATAAATTCTAAGGATCTAATGTACAACTATAGTTAATAATACTGTAATGTATATATCAAATTTGCTAAGAAAATACACCTTAAGCATTCTCACCAAAAAAAGAAATAAAGGTAACCACGTAAGGTGATATTTTAATTAACTTGTTTGTGATAATTATTTCACAAGGTATATGACATATATAAAATCATCACTTTGTATAGTTTAAATATACAGAATTTTGTCAATTAAACTTTGATAAACCTGAAAAAATATAGAAGGTGGTACCAAGTGAGGCTGAATTAGTTGAGATAAAGATGATCTGATTCACTGAAATTGTCTGAAATGTAAAATTTAATTCTGCATTCTCTACAGAATGAAGCCAGGACATTTGATAATGACACAATGATAAAAGCTGCAGTTCTGGCATAGATGAAGAGGCTCTTGTGATTAAAAAAAAGTTTAGAAATAGTGACAGCTTCCTTTCAGAGAGTACTTATATGCTAGGCAGAGTACTAGGTAAATTATATTTTTAATTCATAAATAATATTCTAATATCTATTATGCAGAAAAGAAAATTGAGACCCATCTGTTCACTATTACCCAGATGTTGAGTGGCAGGACCAGCAATCAAACCCAGTATTGTCTGATTATAAATGGATGCTCTTGCATTATTCTACAAGACCACTAAAGCTTTCATTATAAATAAGTAGATAGATTTTTATGTCCAGAGTGCCTAGACCTGTTTTCCTAGAATCAGTATTTCTGGATCTCATATTAAATAAAATCTTTCCATCAAATAAACATACTTTTGAGACATTTGGGATATTAGTTTACTCCTCCAATCTTAAAATAGTTCTCTTACATGGGAGAGCTTCTCTTACTAAACAAGTAGATTAACTCTTATATTGATTGACCATCTCTGTTATTACATTTTCCATTCAACTAATGAACAAGTTCCTTATTCCATTTGCTAGAACTCTCATACTCTAAAGAAAAAACTCAAAAAAAAGAAAGGAAGGAAGAAAGAAAAAAATGAAAACTTCCAATTGGTTTCTTTCCCACTTATTGTTCTTTGGCTTGCCAGTGATTTTAGCTAATCATATGCTTTTACTCAAAATGACTTTTACAGGGAAAATCTCCAAATCTATAACCAGTTACTGAATTTATCAAACCATGGGGGTGGGGGAGAAGATGAGGGTAGAAGAGAAGCATATGCAAACACGCACACAGCGTGTATGTATTTTAAGGACTTATCCAGGACCACACCCATTTTGTCACTTAGCCATTCTACAAAAGAGCTCAATTCATTTTGCAAAAATTATATTGAAAAAATATCCATCCACAATCTTATTTCTTTACTGCTAATCACTTCAAAAGTTCTGTTGACATTATATGGTTATATTCTCAGAGGAATTCTCCTCCTCTCCAAGATTAATTTTCATTTTTCTCAGACGTATTTTTTGCATAAACCCAAGCAAAACAACATTCTAGATGCTCATGGAAAATTCTCTTTTTCCCTCTGCAAATATTATGCTGAAATCTGTCATTCACTCTATGTCCCAAATCAACAAATGGTAAATATTTCAATATAGTTGTCTGGTATATTTTGGTATCTTACTCTCTAAATTTCCTTTAAAGAAAGAGTATGCCCTTCACTTAAAATATCTGCCAAAGAACTAAAAGCAGTCAGGAAAAATAAATTAAAAGTGTCTTTGTTCTCCTCTATTGTCTTATACAAGGACCTTTGTACTTAAAGTAATATTGTGGAAAGTGTCTTCATGTTCTATCAATAATACATTGAGGTTCAGTTTATTTCATTTTATGTTGTTTTTACCTCTGCTTGGCAAACAAGACTCTCTCGACATTCTCATTCAAATCAAACTGTAGAATGCTAATAAAACAAATCCAAACTAATAAAGTCCATTTCCTTTATATTAATCCTCTTAAAGTTATCAGGGACTCATATTCCTACATATGAATAGTACAATCAGACACCAAGTAGGAAGATAAAAGATGGATTAAAGGGTCTATTCACATACAAGACTATTAAGACAAAAGCATAATGACAAAGGCTATACTGAACTTGATTATCTAAGACATGTGTTGGGTGGAGACTCTAGTCTCCAGGAAACATCTAATACTGTTGACCCCTTATAACCTCAGCATGGGCATTATTTCTGCATTGATAAAAAGGATTTCTTAAATTTTATTTTTACATTGATCAGCTTGGTCTGAAAAATATTTCAGCCTGCAAACCACAAATTTGATAATCGTTTGCCTAAGTGCTTAGGAAGACCGAACCATTCTAGAGACTCTTTGCTTTTCACAAAGAAGAATTTCCTCTAACATCTAGTGTAGTTTAATTATAGCAGTCAGGGTGTGATTTCTGTTTATATCCCTCCGGTTGAATCTGCTCTGGCTGGGTTTGGGTCAGAGCTATTTCTAGGAAATGCCTGCTACTTTTTCTCAAACTAAAACTTCTTTGCATTTTTCTTTCTTTTTTCCCCGCTTGATATCTTTGCTACTTTAATATGGGAGTAGGTGATCCGTGTGCCCATCTATAACCAGGCATGTGGGCATGATATCCAATGCATCTAGTTCCAAAGGATGTGGTGTGTGACTATAGTGAGTATTCTCTTTGAATTATTAAAGCCACTATATTAGCTAAGACTCTTCAGTTCCAAGTAACAGCAATCAAGCTTAATTTAAAGCAAAACCAACAAACCAAGCAAATGAGAAAAGGAAAAGGCATAAAAGGTGTCCCAAGGATTCCTGAGCAAAGAATCTATCGGGCCTCACTCAGAAAGAACTAGACCCAGAGGAACCTACAGAGGAGCATTTCCCACCTCTCATGGCTGGTTGACTCCATGACTCTACTTCAATTCCTTCCCCTGCTGAAACAGATTTGTTATGCAATGCAAACAGAAGATGGTCCCCAACAACTCCCAAATTTTACAGATAAGTTATTTTCTCAGGAAGTAATGATTTTTTTCTGCTTCTCAATTTCAGGCACCCAGAAAAGGAATTGATGGAAGTCAAATTTGTTACAAATTCTCACTCCTTCCAGTGTGGTTGTCTAGTCAACTGGGATTGAGAGGTCAGGGCCTCATTGAAAGAGACCCACGGGGTAGATCAAGGTGGCAGGGTGAGAGACTGGCAGATGCTCTACGAAGTTTACCTGCCACTATGTTGAGGAGAGAGCAAATTTGCACATGTGCCCCAGAAGCAGGGCTGGAATGACTGAGACTCCCACTGGCACATGAGTACACACAGTCTTCTGAGGTTCTGGAATCACTGGCTGCTTTCCTAGGATGTTCAGCTAAATAAGTGGCAGTGCCTGAAGCAGTCCCTAGTTCCTCAAAGGTGGGATCCAGTCCACATGGCATCTGTGGTTTGAGGCTCTGTTGTCTTGGGATTAAATTCTGCCTAGATCTGAGATGTCCACTTGGTATCCCTCCAGCTGAGAAGATGCTGTATTCTAGACATGCGATTTCTGTAAAACCTGTGAAACATGTGAATAGAGCTCTCCAGAGAACTTTATTCCAGAAACTGAAATTTAGTTTACCTCAAAGGAGATTTCATAATGAAAAGATTTCCCACATGTTACATCAATGTGTCCAAACCAAAATATCATACACATATAGAAACTTAAAAAAGAAAAAAAATGATTTGGATGGTACAGTTCACATTATCCTACCCACACAAGCAAGGTCTGGCTTCCAATTAAAGACATCTTTCCTTTCTCTGCTGAAAGACAAAAACAAAACAAACCTCCAAATCCTATAGACTATACCATCAAAATTTATAAATCTATGCTCAAAAAAATTAATCACAAATTCAAACTACAATTGTTCCTTATGCTGTGTTTTCATCCCCTTCCCACCCAAAGGGGACAATAGAAACGTATAAGGATATATGCTGGTGGGAGATATTGGCAGCTTACTGGAGAGTATCCAATAGTGATACACACTTCTGCTCAAATATGTGTTTGCCCCTTGATTCTTTTTCAAGGGAGAAATTAGTTCCTATGCCCATGCTCACGCTGATCCACATTGCCCCTCCACTGAAAGCCCAGAGGGTGTCATAGGCTTTGATCTGTAACAAGTATTAAAAGTGGTGAGGTTTTCCTTTTTGCTTTCTCTTGAACAACCTCCAGTAGATTACACCTTGATTGTATGTAATGGCCATGAGGAGGAAGACGAATGAGCTCAAGAGAGGCACCCTATCATTTCCTAAAATGCAACAACCTCATTTTTTTGTGCATATGCGCACATGTGCACATGTGCGCGTGCACACGCACATGCGTGCGCACACACACACTGTTTTCCTAAGTTTATTAAATACATAATTTTTGTAATCATTTATTTTGTGTGACTATTGGTGGGTCTTCCTATGAGACTGCATGTTCCCAAAGTCAGAGACTTGGTACATCCTGCTGTTTAGTAATGAGTTAAACCAAGAGGCTAGTGCAGTGCCAGCAACATGGTGTGGGGCAGGAACCCGACTCTGGAGGCTGACTGTGGGGTCTGAATCTCAACCTTGCCATTTGTTTAGCGTGGGACATCAGGTAACCTACGTAACCCCCCTGTGTCTCAGTTTTTTTAATCAATAATACAGAGATGCTGTCTACATGGGGAAGATGATTCGAGGATTATTAAAATGAGTTACATATAAAGCACTTAGAAACAGTGCTGGCACATAGCAAGTGCTATATAAGTGTGTCAAATAAATAACAGACCCTAAAATATTTGTTAAACAAATGTTTAACGCATTCTACAGAGAAAGGACAGGGCTATTTATCACTTTACAAGATTGAAGGCCTGGTATATGGCTTTATGTTTTGCACCCAAACTGCAATCAGTTCTTTTCCTCTATATTATTTTTCCATAACTTTAAATCTAGGGGATTACTGTTTATTCACCCCAAAGTGGCTCAAGGAACTAATGCTCCTATGTGGTAGCCCTTGGTTTTTCTGCTAGACACCACCTATGAGTGGGGAATGGGGATCCACTCTACTGAGAAAAACATTAAATTTTTCTCAACCACCAATTCTCTCTAGACATGAGAAAAATCATGGTGTCTTAGTTAATATAATTTCAGTTTCATCATATAAAGAATACATGTTCATTATAGAAAAATTAAAAAAGTTTCAGAGGGAAATAAAACAAATCATCCATAGTCATACTACATTGAGAAAAATCACTGTTTTGCCAAAAATGTTATGATATCTTATATCATAGGTTATAAATAAAAAAGCACACTCACCTAGAAATTGAAATTATAGTAAACATTTTATTCTAATATGTTCTTCACTTACAACATGAACATTCCTCCTATGTCACTAAATAGTCTTCAAAATGAGAATTTTTATAAGATTGTGTATTTTTCATCACATGGATAATTTATTTTATGATTCCAAGATTTTGGGGTATATAGAATGCTTGTGATTTTTTTCTATTATAATGATGCTGTGATCAGCATTCTCACAAAAGGACAAAGTAACTTCACCTGAAAATACTAAGAAACAAAAAAAGAGGAAAAATAAAATCCCTGCAGAAGATAAATCCCAGCTTTGATATCAATCCAGAAGACCAAGAAAGATTTCTGGTTTTGGGTTTGCCCATCAAATTTCACTAAAATTACATTTAATCTTTTAACCTTCATATTCCTGCAAAGTATTCAAAAACTGCCAAAAATAAGTTCACAGTGCCAGGATTATGATCTTTGCTCAAGAAATACAAGCTGAATGATTGGCCCATGTTTGCTTCCTTTGTGGAAGATTTTAGACTTGAGTTCGTAAAGCAAATTCCAGAAAGAGAGGACAGTTTGAAGATCAGGATATTGAAGAAAAGCTGAAGGCTTTTCAAAGAATAAAAGGGAAAAATGTATGGGTGCAAAATTTTACTTTTTGACAGATGCTTAATAATCAGGAGATGTGAGCTGTCAGTTTAATGAACACTTAGTAATTAATTCTCACTTTCTCATAGGGTCAAGAATTTTGGAGGTGAAAATTTATGTGTTCTCACTTTATTTTTTCAAAAGTGGAATGCAGAGGTAGAAAGAGTTTAAATAATTTTCTTAAGCATTCATTTGGAGTAAAATCAAAATGCTTTGCCCAGATTTAGTAAATCCTACATACCCCGGCCTGCCCTATTCCCCTGCCACCAGCCCAGGTTGCTCTCCCAGTGAAGAGCTATGTTTCAGATACTCTGGCCTCCAGGAAACCAGGAGCCTCAGGTGGACCCTTCCTGCTGCCAGGCAAGCACACGGCACCTCCCCGTCCGCCACACACTCTGCCCACCAACCCTTCACTCTTCTCTAACTTCCCAAGAATCCCTCCCCATCCCCTTCTCACTCTGCTTGCCTGTTTCCCACTGAGAAAAATGGGATCAACAACGAGAGAAATTAACAGGCTATCATTAACCCATACAGTCACCTACTAGCCTCTACTCCCACATACTTTGCCTATTTGCCTGTTATCATAGTTAAATTTCCCCTGTTCTCATCTAGATCACCCCTTCACCAGTACAAGAGCAGGCATGGCTCACTAATTCTTTTTTCCTCTCCATCATCAACTTTCCCTCTCTACTGGATCAGTCTCACCTACAAACATGTGACATGCTGTTATTTCTCCCATGTTAAAAACGAAACCAAACCAAACCCCAGACACCCTTCTCCCGACCACGCTTGTCCTGCCTATTCCCTTCCTAGACCTTTGCTCCCTGGTCCAGCAGAGGTCTTTAAAGAGGTATATTTTCTATCTCTGATTCCCCTCTTTCAAGCTAGCTCCAATCCAATGTTACTTAACCCATCAGCAGCACTGGGTAGAGTTGATCACAATCTCCTCTTTGGTCCATTTCTCCATGTGGCCTCTGGGACATCAAACTTGGATTTCCTTTTACTCCATGAGTTTCTCTTTCTCAGATGCTTTATAGTTCCCCTCCTTCTCTCCAAACTCTTAATGCTGGAGTGTCCCATGGCTTGGCTCTTGGCCTTGTCATTTCCATCTCACCCACTCCTTCTGGCATGAAAGAACAGATCCTTCTCCTGCACTTCAGACTTCTATATTCAACTACCTATTTGTCATCTATACTCAGATGCCTAATAACACCTTAACATTAACATGACCAAAACTGACCTCCAAGACCACTTAACTCCTCCATCACCGAAGCTGTTTTACTCTTAATCAATAGCAGTGCCATTTGCTTACTTGCTCAGCCAGTATTCCTTGACTTCTCTTTCTTGTGCAATCCATATTTAACCCAAAAAGAACTCCTAGTGGCTTGACCTGCAAAATACATCCAGAATTGGACCATGTCCTATGTCCCGTCCACCTTTATCACCTCCATAATTCCAGTCCATGCACCTTCGTCTCTTGCCTGGATTCCCAGTGAAGCCTCATCATTGTCTTTCCTGTGTCTCCACTTGCCACCTGAGTCTCTAATACCATAGCCAGAGTGGGTTTTTAGAAATGTAGTCCAGATCATGTCACTCCTGTGTTCAAAATTTGCTCTACATTTCACTCCAAGTAACATAAAAATTCTTACTTTGGCTACAAGGACCTACATAATCCTATTCCCCCACTAACTTTCTGATTTCTTCCTTGTTCACTCTGCTCCAGCCACTGTGGCTTCCTTGCTGTTCCTGAAAGACATAAGTCCCACTCCTGCCAGAGGGCAGTTGGCACTGCCTGTTCCTTACCTGCTTCTCAATTCCACTAGATGATTTTTTGGCTACCCCTTCATCATTTGTTCAAAACTTCTTTTCAATGACGTCTACCTTCACCAACCTACTTTCTGTGGGAATCTGCTCTTGGCATGCCCACCACTCCCTGTCCCTTTCTCTCTCAATTCCCTCCTGCAATGCCCTATTTGTTATAACAGTTACCAATCTTCAACATGAAACATAACTTGTATATTATGCTTATTGTTTATCATTCATTCCACCTCTAGAACATAGGTGCTGTGGTGCAGCGGTCTTCATTTTGTTCACTGTTGAATTCTAATGCCTAACACAGGGCCTGGTCACTGAAGGAGACTCAATAAGTATTTGTACCATAGACCTATGAATGAATGAATTCTTGCCCCTTTTTAGAACTTTGCATTAACTGTGTCTTTTCTCTGGAATATTCTTTGCTTCCTGCCACATGGCATTTCCTTCTGGTCATTCAGACTTCAAAGGTTTCAAAGGGTCTTTCCTAAGAACAAAATCCAAAAGAGCCACCCGTTACTTGTCATCACTCATCCTGTTTTCATAGTTTTTAATCAGTATCTATTTTCTCTTTTGTTTTTGTTTTTGTTTGTTGTTTGTTCTTAGAGATGGAGTGTCGCTATTTGCCCAGGCTGGTCTCCAACTCCTGGGCTCAATCAATCCACCCGCCTCAGCCTCCCAAAGTGCTGGGATTACAGGCGTGAACCACTGTGACTGCCTAAATAATTTATTTGTCTGTTTGTTCATATATTCCCTGTTCCTACCTCACCCATTCTTATTGACCTCAGAATCCCTAGGACCTAGCATATATCGTACATCATCAAAACATTGCCTGGCATACATCAGGCATACATTTATTGCATGAAGAAATATCACACAGCTAATATACCATCTAGAAGGCATTACACAAATTATTAATAACAGCATCCAATGCAGAACTCTTTCCCACTGTAGGTTAAAGCTCCCCAATAGATGTTTTGCCAATCTAGCAACCAGAAGAATGTTACACCAGAGGATAAAATATGTTTTTACTATTTTAGTAGACAGTAGCCATCATGACTTATCTTAGTCATGATCTAGCTTTTGGACATGTGGCTCAACAAACCCAAGGACTGTCTCAAATCTTGAACTGTGTTACCGTCTCGTTTCATACTGTGTCTATTACACTGACAGGCAAACTTTTTCTTTTTGCTTGACACTTCGACTACTGTTTCTAAATGTACTTGCCTTTGTTTCATTTTATCTGGGCAAATCTCTAGAGCATCTCAACCCATTGCTATATAATCCATGTTTCAATGCCTATATACTTAGGCAGTAAAGGAGTGGTTTTTTTTTTTTTTTCTGTGCAGAGTTAAAGCTATGAAAGAATGGATGATGACAATATTCTATGCTTGACCACACTCTTTTTAGAGTTGCATTAGGGAAAAAGCGCTCATATTGGACATATGTATGTCACTCAATGAGCACAGGAAGCTTGATGGATATCAATAAACATGCAGGGCCTCTGAGCAAAGGGCTCACATCAACTGACTGAGATATTAAAAGCAGGATGTATCTTCAGCTTGATGATAATGCATACTCATGTCTTAGGGGTGGGTTTCGCCATTACTCAGTGCCTTCTAACATCACAAGCTTCTGGGCATGTTGGGCCACTTAAAACATAGTCTATCCACAGGGTAATTTTGGGGACCTGGCAAAGTCTCAGGGCCCTTTGCTGAAGCATCCAAAGGCAACATTAGGCTGATGTTGCTGACGGAAACTCCCCATGCCTCCAATTTAGATGACCAGCTAATGGAGCAGAATACAGATGTGCTCACCTAAATGGCGCTCATGGGTTTAGCTTCCCCATGGTCTCAAGCATGGTCCCCTCATGCATCTATTCTCTCTTTATAGGCTTGTCCCAGGTCTGCACTCTCATCTCTGACACTCCCATGCCAACTGCTCCAATGCCATGCTCTCATCACTTCTGCCTCCCTTTAACCTACATGAGCCTCCTGTAATTTTCTCTAGGGTTTTAGCAAGCAACACAGTGCACATGTGGATAAACTTGGAGGACTTCCCTAGAAGGAAGTTTTCTTGTTAAAATCAGTGTTTACATTGCATATCTGAAGCAGCATGGGAGGAGATTGAAGCCAAGCTCCTGAGCAGGTGAAGAAGAATAACATTAGAGAATTCTCCCCAGAGGGGTAGAAGGCAGGGCTGAGAAAAATTAGGGCTGGGGTAGGCTCCCATAGGGAGTGGCCAGAGAAAAGATGTGCCCATATCTCTAAAGCAACAGCTACCTTGGTCAACGCATGGCCTCTAGGCTAAACTGCTTTCAAAAACCAGAAAGGAGGTGCAGATATTGTGTGAACAGTTGGGGTTTAGAGACGTATATGCGTATTTTAATAAAAGCCATTTAAACAAGCCAATTACATATTCCATAATAAAAAGTACTTGAAGAAAACAAGGCTTGCCCCTGTGGTGAATGCACTTTGTTACTGCTTAGTGGACCAGACAGCAATGGAGTGGGACACATCAGTTCAAGCATCTTAGTCTAGCACGCATAGCAATCATTATGATTTCTTGGCCCAGCATCTGTCCACTGTCTTTCGGTAACAGATCATTTTTATATTTAGGTGGTCACCACTCTCCTACTCTCTATCCAAGGATCCTTTGCCTCCTTGCTCCTGGGTGACGTGACATGTGATGTAGGTCTGCCTTGAGAAGCACAGAACTCACAATGAAGGCTCCAGAGATGTGCCTGTGTCTCAAGCCTGTACAATGAAACATGGTCCTGTGAGTGTTGTCAGGGCTATGGCAAAGGAGAATCTCTCTTTTCCACTGGAGATGATACTGGCAGCTGGGTTGTTGGGGGACACAGGGAGGGAACTTTCCTGAAAAGGAAGCCAACACAGAGAAAGGCTGGATGTACAGGGGAGTCAGGGAGAGAGAGGATCTGAAGAAATGAGTTGTACACCTGCATTCAGTTCTGCCTTTGCATTTTTATGTTGAGTGAATTTAACCCCTTATTGCCTAAGCCAGTTTGAGTTTCTGTTGCTTGCAACCAGAAGAGTCTGATAAATATTCAGCATTAGCACATGGTACTTACCACATGTGAATCGCACGAAACCCTTGATGTACTCTCATATAGTCCTCTAAGAACACCGTAAGGCTGCTGCTATTACATCTGCATTTTGTAGGCAGGAAAACCATATGATCCCAAGTCAATGGCAGATCCAGAATTCAAACCCAAGCAGCCTAGTTTCAGAACTGGGGACCTTCATCACTACATCTCACTAGTCTAATTGGGCATAGAATCAATTTGATGGGGAACCTTTATGGTTTCCAAAGTAACTAGTCCTAACCCAGCTCAAGGAGGGTTAGAGGGTTTCTTCAGGCTCTTACTTCAATAGAGGGTAGCCTCCGGTAGGGCAAGGGCTACCTTTCTTTTTTTTTTTTTTGAGACAGAGTCTCGCTCTGTCACCTGGGCTGGAGTCCAGTGGCACGATCTCAGCTCACTGCAAGCTCCACCTCCTGGGTTCACGCCATTCTCCTGCTTCAGTCTCCTGAATAACTGGGACTACAGGCGCCCACCACCACGCCCGGCTAATTTTTTGTATTCTTAGTAGAGATGGGGTTTCACCGTGTTAGCCAGGATGGTCTCGATCTCCTGACCTCGTGATCCACCCACCTCGGCCTCCCAAAGTGCTGGGATTACAGGCGTGAGCCACTGTGCCTGACCGGGCTGCCTTTCATGTTTAAAATCCCTGCACCCAGTGTCTAGTATGATCCTGGCCCGTGATTATACAGTCAAGATGGGTGTAGAACTGAATGGAATGCAGGATTCTTTGAAAACAAAACTGTAGTTTGCTGATAGAAAATAAAGGTCTGTAAAAACTCAGAGTGCTGATGAAAGTGTGCCCGTGCTTATACACATGAGCATTCTTGCCAAAGGACAGAGCTATAGGAAGAATTCCATAGGAATTATAGGACTGCATATTGGATTACAATCCACTTTCAAAAACTCAGAATATTTTTTTCTGTCTCATAAGAGCTAGGGCTGCTGTTGAAGCCATAAAGGAAATCAATTTTCTGAACTCTCCTGGGGTCCTACACAGTCCGATTATACCCTCTGTGTGCTGGCAAGTTCTAACCACTTTGCAGCCTCTGCCCCATGGGCTCTGAGCATGAGTTTTCTTCTCTTTTGCTGTCTGTTCCCCCGCCAGCCCCACCTCCTTTCAAATGTCCGTTCTGATCAGATGGACAAGGCAGGCTTTGCCCAATTAGTTCACTTTAAGTAGCTTACCCTGTACTTTATTAAAAGCAAAATCCACATTGGGTTGACAAGATTAGAGGAAAATATAAAAATAAATTACTGTATTAAAATTAATTAAATGAAAAGCTGTATCTAATACCAGGAAATGATGGACTTCACGGGAGCAGTGAAGCCCTTAGTTCAACAAATGATTTTTAAAAATCCTAAAAACTCCCAACTCAGGGCTGAATTAAATATTCGACACTAAATGCAAAAAAGCAAAAAGATGTTAATTTTGGCTTTTTGCACAAAGTGAATAAAAAGTTCATTCTACTCTGCTCTGTGGGAAATTTTTTTTTACTGCAACACCATTCCATAGGCTGAGTATTATAAATAACAACCCCCTTGTACTTAGAGAATGATTTGATCTGAAGATCACTAAGTATTTTGGAAACATTCACGCAAGTGCACTGACAAATGTACCAAGGAACAAATAAGAAGTACAGGTTCACCTGCTCAGTTTAACTTTTATTGAGCACTTATTAGGAACCGAATTCTAAGCCGAGCGATGAGCAAAGTGAGAAGGTAAGGAAATTAGAAAAGAAGGAGTGAGATGACCAGGATTAGAATCTGACACAAAATGTCACATGCTTTGAAATTTCTATACCCTGTTCCAATTTTTTATTTATTCTAAATAAAACATTGTATTTACTTGAAGCATTAAGAATGTCAACAAAACAGCTGCATCTTTTTTTGCAATTACAGAGTGGTATTCAGGTCACAGAGTGACAATTGTTTCGTGTAAATTGCATCAGAGACAATTGAAGATGAAAAAACTGTCATCCCCGTATATAACAAATTTGTGCTGTGCACCAACGAGAACCTGTTTTAGTCTTCCTTGCCAATTTGCAACCCCATACTGCACCAGGCAAGGTTAGTGGCTACTGAAAATGCCACTGGCACTGGGGCTATCTAAAGACACATTTCCTAGTGTGCTACCTGTACAAAAGACACTTTGCAATTTAAAAACAAACCTTACACAGCCTTTTATTTTAATGTTTTCCTTTAAAAAGAATGAGTAGTGTGTAGGGAGGTTCAATGCTTTATAGACAAGGAAAAAAACTGCTAGGGCCAACTTATTCATCATCTTCATCTTCCTCTTCTTTTTCTTGCTTTTCTCTGCCTTGATGAGTCAATTTTTTGTTGCATCAGGCTTTCCTTTAGCTTGGTATGTAGCAATATCCTTTTCTTATTTTTCCTTCAGCTTGGCAGCCTTTATTTTCATTAAATTTTTTTTTTCATAAAGATGGGGTCTTGTTATATTGCCCAGGCTGGTCTTGAACTCCTAGCCTCAGCAGTCCCCCTGCCACAGCCTCCCAAAGTGCACCATTACAGGCATGTGCCACAATGCCTAGCTGCACCTTTTCATGAGGTTGCTTGCCATCTGCAGCAGTGTTACTCTACATCTCTATCAGTTTCCTTGCAGCATCACCAATGGATAGGCTGGGATGTCCTCCTTTGCTTTTGGGGCAATACTCAGAACAGAAGGAGAAAAAGGCCAAAGGAGGCTTCTGGGGTGCATTGGAATCCTTGAACTTTTTTGTTTCTCCTTTAGAAGAAATATAGTTGTTTTCTTTTTAATTAAATAATGGGCCTTGTCTGCCTTTGCTGTGTCTTCAAATTTTCCTTTCACCTTAACAGACATGGTCTTCCACCTCTCTGAGTGTATCTTAGAAAACTCTAAGGTGGAGTTGACTGAAGCACCTGGGTGCTGCTTCTTGAGCTCCTTTTCACAAGTTTGCACAAAGAACACGTATAATGACATTCACCTCTTGGCTTCATAGGATCTCCTTTGCCCATGTTTATTTTTCCTCAGTGAGGCACACAGGAACCCAGTGCCTGTCCAGCTCACTCGCCTCAGCGCCGTCTCTAATGGAAGCTAGGGGCAGCCTCCTCACTCTCTCCAATCTGTCTGTCCCAAGTGTACGAAGTAAAAGCTTAGTACGTGACAACAGCAAATTCCTTTATTTGCTCATTAACAATAGAAGGAATTGGAGTAGGATTTTAATGGGTATGGAATAAATTGAAAAAAAAAATCAAGCCCAAAATGTCATATAATGGAAATAACTAGAAACTTTTTTTTTTTTTTTTTGAGACGGAGTCTCGCTCTGTCACCCAGGCTGGAGTTCAGTGGCGTGATCTTGGCTCACTGAAAGCTCTGCCTCCCGGGTTCATGCCATTCTCCTGCCTCAACCTCTCAAGTAGCTGGGACTACAGCCGCCTGTCACTATGCCCGGCTGATTTTTTGTATTTTTAGTAGAGACGGGGTTTTTCACCGTGTTAGCCAGGGTGGTCTTGATCTCCTGACCTTGTGATCCGCCCGCCTCAGCCTCCCAAAGAAATAACTAGAAACTTTTATTCTTCATTTGTATTTTGTATTTATGATACTACATTCCCTTTTGAAAGCAGAATGCATTTTCTCATTTTTCTTCTGTGTATGTATGCTGATGAGGAAGGGTCTGGGTGAGAGCTCAGAGTCAGGGCTAGAGTAGTCAAGTAATGTCACAGGTTTTTTTGACTGCCTCTTCCTCTTCTAAAGCAAGCCCTGACCCACTCCACTACACCCCAGTAAGCAAATGGAAAACTAGATGGAGTTCAGAACCAAAGACTGGTTCAGGCTGCCTGAGTAGACCCCAGTGGCATTCCTCAGGAGCTCTGCGACAGAGGGCAAGGACTCAGCCTCTTCGGCCCTCTATTTCCTCATCTGTTGATGTGGTTTTGTTGTGTCCCTACCCAAATCTCATCTCAAAGTGTAATCCTTACATGTCAGGGGAGGGACCTGGTAGAGGATATTGAATCATGGGGGCAGACTTCCCCCTGGCTGTACTGGTGATTGTGGGTTCTCATGAGATCTGGTTGTCTGAAAGTGTGTGCTTCACTCTATTTCTCTCCTGCTCCACCATGGCAAGACATACTTGCTTCCCCTTCACCTTCCGCCATGATTGTAAGTTTACTGAGGCTTCCCAGTCATACTTCCTATATAGCCTGTGAAACTGTGAGTCAATTAAACCTCTTTTCTTCAAAAATTATCCAGTCTCAGGTAGTTCTTTATAGCAGTGTGAGAACAGACCAATACATCTGTTAAAAGGGGATGATCAAAGAACTGATCTCCTAGGGTGGCTGTGCAGATGAAATGAATTCATCCAAGCAAAGCTTACAGCACAGTGTTTGGCTCATGGAAAGGATTTGGTACGTGTTAGGTTCCCATTTGACCTGGTCATACTGTGTTTTCTGTGTCTCAGTAGAGTTTTAGCGCTTTTCCTTTTCCCCTCCACCAGAGAGACTTAGCTATTCTTTATTCCACATTCTCTCTAGTCCTGTCACTTCCCACTCCGCTACCCTGCCTTGTATTTCCTTATAGTATGCATCACATAAGACATATTACTGTCTTCCCACCCATGCTAATTATGATGACTCTCCTGTTTTTACAAATGAAGGAGTCACTTGTCTGTGGACTGGCTACTAGGGCTCAAGTCCTGTGGAAAAAAAAGAGACTGATTTGTCCTGTTGCCTGATGTACGCCCAGATTCTAGAATGGTGCTTGGCATAAGGAGGCCCTAAGTATATATTATTGGTATGCGTGAATAAGCTAGTCACTCCCAAGGGCTCTAATACTCTCAAGGGACTCTAGCACTCTAATACTTCCTGCCACAAATCAGACCTGCAGTTCCTTCTTCCTTGAATATATCGTGAAAATGCAGAACACGTTTAGGGATACTGATCTGGATTTGAAGAGACTCAAATGATTAAATCTACCCGGATTCATGATGGACATCGTTTCTTATGTATATCTGGTACCTTGAAATTCCATCAGAACATTCTCCAACACTCTCATACCCATGGGAAATGATTATAAACCAGCTACCTGGACACGCTAATTGTGGGTGCATATTGAACAATTTCAGAAAATGTGTGAAAGCAGGGAAGTTTCAGACTAAAATGTTTAATATCAGATTTGCTCTAAACATTCAAATTCTGGCAATACTGGGAACACAGTCTTAGGTATCAATTAGCTAGCTATCTTTAAGAGGCTGTATCCCCAGTTAGATGGAATATTTCTCTCCAGTTTACTACTGTCCCTGCCCCTTCTTACTGTCTTCCTGCAGTGTAAAGAAGTATCAGTTGCAATTTATCATTGCAATTGTGCAATGTTTCCTAAGATTGGAAATCTCTCTTTTTTTTTAATCAAGAGAAACGATTTCTTAGTTTACATAGTCATGTTTCATAGTTCAGGAACACAGGTCAGTGACAAACTTCTATGTAACTCAACCCAAAGACATTCTTTATATTCCCAAATCACTTTGTCCTCTGAAAGATACCAGCCTTCCTCATCTCCTCAAAATCTTTCATGGAATCATAATTTCTGCAGAAATCTGTGTATGCCTTCTTTCTTGGTTCAGCCACAGCAAACTTATAGAGAGCTACAACCCCCAGGGATACAACAAATACTCCAATAATATGAAATCGCAGATGCTTGGCCCAAAGTCCATGCACCTGAGGTTTTGTTAAAGCACTGGAAGCCATGGTAGTTATCGTCCTTGACAGGTATGTCAACCTTAACACCAACGTCTTTCCTGGCTGATGGAGAATTGGACGCAGCCAAGATCAGAAATCTCCTGCTCAAAAGTAGGAAAACAGAAGACTTGGTGCTTTAAGAAAATGGGAGACATTTTTTAAAAAAGGAAATAGGGACTGTTCTGACATGTTTGCTATGAAATTATCCAGCAGTTTTGACTCTTAGTGTTACCTGGCCCCTCTAGGAATCTGAGTTTGCTATTCTGCCTTAGGGAGGGGTCCTCTAGATTGGATCACTCAGTCATCTTAGGTTTCTGCTAAATTGATGAGTATTTTTTATCCTTGCTGATGCAAGCAAGATATGTTTGAGTGTCAATTTGTTTTATACAAGCAGTGCTTTGAGGAGTAATTCTGCAGGATATTAATTCACAAAAAGTTGTGAGAAATTGCTGCTTCTCCAGGTTCAAAAATGATCATCTGATTTTAATTCATTAGAGCATTTTATTTCTGATTATATTCTTGTAATATTCTGATTATATTCTTCTACTAGGGTATGTTTCAACCAGTCACCATGAGTAATAAGTACTATGGGGAAAATGGGTTCATGGTTAAGACTAGAAAACATAGGTAGAAATCAAGTTCCACATGCTTCTTTACTATGAACTATCTTTGCTTAAAACAAAAACAAAAACTGCGATTGTGAATCCTCAAAGGACTAAAGGCTCAGTGGGATTGGAGGAGTTGGTATGTATTATTTTTCAAGCTTTTAAAATTTGGATATAGACCTCCCACTTTTTTAATAACAAAAGATCAGTTGGGCAAAAATTATGGTTTTTGATTTTTTATTCTGCATAGAGTACATTCCCTACATTTTGTAGATCCACTTTAGCTGAATCCATGAGGCAATAATACAAAGTTATCACTCACATCCTGGATTCCCAAGGACAGCACTTATCTAAAACATGCCAGACAGACTTTAAGTAGTAACTGTTAATGTCTCACGTTCATTAAAATCTTCTTATTGCAAGGCATTATACTAGATAGTTTCTCTCTATATTGTCTCTCTTCATCTTCCCAACAACTCCTAAGGCAGGTAAATATCATCCCCATTTTACAGATTATAAACTGAGGCATTGGGACATTAAATAGTTTACCCAAGATCCTACCTAGTATGAGTGAACTGAAACCATCAGAAAATATTTCATGTATATGTGTTTTGTGGACATCTGTTCTCTTTAATGATGTAATGAAGTAGCTAGCATTTATTTAAATGCTTATTATGAGTCAGGCACGTATGGGTTTTATAGGTACAGTATTACCTAATTTAGTCCTCCCAGAATGACATAAGTGCTACTATAATTCTCCAGTTTACAGATTAGAAATGGAGGTCAAGAGAACGCACCATCACACTGTCAGCAACTCGTGGGACCAACTCCCTGCACATCTGGGATGCTGACATCCGTGCACTTAACTGCTATTCTGAATGCTCCAGAGATACCCGTTGAGCATCTGTTCCCAACAAAGTTTCCTGAAAAATACTGATATCTAACCAGGGTTTAAAAGCACAGAAGAAAATGGAAGGATGCTTACCTCAAGCATCAGAACTGTATCTCTAAGACAAACAGAAAAAATTTCAGTCTTTTAACATCTTCGGTGGGTTTTTCTTGTCTTTCAGTGTGTTTATGTGTCTGTTTTATTCCTTGTGCAGCTTCTGCCTACTCGATTTTCCCTATCAAAAAAAAATAATAACTTGTCTTAAAACTTGTCTCAATGAATTCTGTGTGAGAAATTGCACAACCAGCTGGCCACCACTGCTCTCTGACACGTGGCTGCAGCCACTGGGGAAAAGTGGGTGTCTCTGTTTCTGTTGATGTCTTCCTTCAACTGGAAGGGGGTGTCTCAGCTGTAAGGTGTGCCCACCTTGTGATAAAGAGGTCGACAGATTCCTCAAGACTGTAACAAAGGCCTAGAGAAAGGCATGCTTGGAGAGAAAATTGGAAGTGAACGTCAGAGCTTTACAAAGAGCTCCCAAAGTAGGCCCTTGTAAACGTGAATAATGAGCTGCATAGACTAGTTCCTTCATGCTGAGCTCAACAAACATCTTTAAACATAAGATTGTCGAGGAAGCAGATACTCGGAAACCCTTTCATCTTAATTAAAGTTATGTGGGCTACCAATACTCTTCCTTTATATTAAGCTCTTATTCCTGTGGAGAAATTTCTATTTGTTTTTATCTAATTTGAGCTTCAAGGTTAATCTCGGTTTAAGACTTTCACTCACTGGGAGAGACGGTCCATCCGGTTCGCCCCTGATTCCATGTATATGCATGCATCCACCAGGACCCTGCTGGGCTCCAAAGCCTCTTGCTGGCTGTGCATTCTTTACAGTGTTCCCTTCCACAGAAAGAATGGGCTGTGTATCTGGGAAGGATATATGGAATGGGGAGGATTTTGAAAAAGGTCACAAAGCTTGCTATTTTAGGGAACCACATGCCGCAATCCTTAAATGTGGAGTTTCTGATAAAACTTAGCTCTGTGATACAGAGTCTGAGATTTGCATGGTGGGGAAACAAGAGGAAGAGGGAGACATTGGAGACAAAGGAGGGGAATACGTTTCATTCCAAAAAAGAGTCTACGCAGACTTTGAAACAACTGGTGGATCGGCTTGCTTGGCATGCCAAGCTCCTGAATTGTCTTCAGTAAATAGGTTGGATTGAAATAGTTTGATTGAACTGATGATGGCAGTGACTTGCTCTTTTAATTTCAAAGAAAAAGTGAAAAATCATATATAAGTTGCAGAAGATCTAACTTAGGATCTAATTGGAATTTCTTAGATTTTTTTTTTGAGTGTCTGCCCTCCCTGCAAGATAGTAAGGTATCTTAAATGTAATTATGTCATCAGTGCTTGAGAAATAATACATGCTGAAAGTTGGCAAAATAAAGGTAGATTCTGATGTAGCTGGTCTCAGCCACACCCTGAGACTATGCACGTGACAGACATCATTATCTATCATGGTACTCTTTCCACCTGTAGCTAGATGCAAATTCAAAACCCTTAACAATGACCTTCAGCTACAAGAATGATGCAATCAATGTTGTCATGAGAGATGAAGACTATTTATCACAGTGTGCCCAAAATTACAGTTTTCTAAGTTATCGCAAAAATATCAAGTCTTCATGTACTATGTACAACTCACTTTCCTTCTGAGATTGACCTCATTCTCCTTCCCTCTTCTCAATTTTATACATAGCCTCCATCAGTTGGCTCAGAATTCCATTTGCACTTCTTTAGCTTGCCTCCAGGAATTTATAATGGCACAAATCCATCAAACTTCTGGTAGGCCACTGACTCAGGAGAGGACAGAATTCTGATTAAGATATTCACAATTATATCATCATGAGTAAGAATGGTATTGAAAAGGTTTCCATAGTTAGCGCATAAAGGTGTACCTCTAGCAAATCCAGTTTTCATCTAAGGGAACTAGGATTGCTGCACATACAGTGATCTACTTTGAGTCATGAAACATGGATTCATGTTCTGGGTGCCATTGCAATTGTGTGACCTTGGGAAAGTTATCACACAGATCAGAGCCTCAATCTTGTCCAGGTTTGAGGAAAATGGGCTCTATGCTTACCATCATCTCTTCGTGGGTCTGTTCCACCACTAACATGACAGTGTGAAAGGGAGTTATGTCATTATATAAGCAGGAATAAAGATATTTTACAGTATCAGCTTCTCATTCATTCATCCAAGGCCAGAGTGAGCCAAAGAGAAAAGAAGGGAGAACCCAGAGCAGGGAAATCAGAACTTAAGCACATTCTTGTGGCATGGAAGATGAACCCTTTGTGATAAGAAACCAGCATCTCTCCCCTTCCTGGGTTTCTGAAACAGAATCTAGATAATATGGAAAGAGGCTGGTGGGATTCCAAGGGCTTTTGACTCATGGCTCACTTCAGTGAAGGTTAAGCTGTGGGTAATAACTTTTAAAAAGTTAGTTGCTTGGGAGGCCAAGGCAGGTGGATCACCCGTGGTCAGGAGTTCGAAACCAGCCTGGCCAACATGGCAAAACCCCGTCTCTAATAAAAATACAAAAATTAACTGGGTGCAGTGGTGGGTGCCTGTAATCCCAGCTACTCAGGAAGCTGAGGCAGGATAATCACTTGAACCTGGGAGGCAGAGGTTGCAGTGAGCCGAGATCAGGCCATTGCACTCCAGCCTGGGCTACAGAGTGAGATTCCATCTCCAAAAAAAAAAAAAAAAAAAAAAAAAGATAGTTTGCAATTTTGTTCCATATTGAGTAGCAATAAAAACCTTGCAATATCAATTTCACCACATTTGGAGTCAGTCTATTTTTTTTTAACATTATCATTATTTTTAATTAAATTATTTTGAAAAGGAAATTTATGTAGTGGTTCAAAAATAACAAAAAAGATAGATTACTAATAAGGTCACCTCATTTGCTTGTGTGCCCTTGAATATACGTAAATATAAATACATAATTCCCTTCCTTTAAAAACACATGTTCTACTTCTCTCTCGCTTAAACTTTTTTTTTTTAGTTCATTCAACATGCCTTGGGATTTTTCTAATCAGTTCTTGAGAAGTTTCTTATTTAACCTTAAAAATTTTAAACATTGATATAACAGCTCATTACATAGTTGTATCATTATTTTATGAGACAGGGGCCTTGCTATGTGGCCAAGGCTGGATTTGAACTCCTGGGCTCAAGCTCCTACTCTCAGCTACCTGAGTATCTGTGACTACAGGTGTGCACCACCATGCCCAGCTCCCTTTTTAATTTAACTTGTCCTACTAATGGCCATTTAGGTTGTTTCTTTTTCTTTTTTTGCTATCACAGACAATAACTGCAATGATTCTTATTTAAATATCATTTTCCATGTGTGCAACTAGGACAAAGTCCAAAAAGGAAAATTATTTAGATCAAAGGATACATGCATTTATAATTTTGATAGATATTGCCAGATTGCTTCCATAGGGGTTATTTGAATGGACAATCTCATCAGCAATCACAAGATTGTCTATTTCTCCTGGCTTTCCAACACGAACTTTGTAAAACTCCTTTGTACATATACAAAAGTACAACAAATTTGCAAACTTAACACATCCTTAAATCAGTACCCAGATTAAGAAACAGAACATTCTCATGATCCCAGAATCCCCCTTCCCGCTCTATTCACTATCCACCCCCAACCTCAAGGGAACTTCTATTCTGACCTCTAAGAGCACAGATTAATTTTCCAACAGTTGGGAAATTTTTAAATGATTACATTAAAACTGGCTTACCCTAAAAATATTCATTGTTTTACTAAACATACTACTTACCTTGGCTCTAAAAGTACAGACAATTCCATCAGAACACCTTTTCACCCATCACTTGCCTTTTTCCTAAACAACTCCAATAAAGAACTTCTCATTCTTTTACAAGGACATTGGAGACAATATCCAACCCTGCCTATTATATTTGGGTCAATCTATTGTAGTGAATCACTTTTGTCTTTTTCAAATTAGAAAGCTGAGAGAATATAAAATAATTTTTGCTAAGTTTAACAAAGTTTTTGACATGCTTTCTAACTTCAAATATAGTGATATGGAGTAAATGGAATTTATTTTAGCAGAACTTTAGGGGAAGCCCAGAGAAATAATCAACCTTATGTCAGAGAACTTTAAATGGAAATAGAACAAAATCAAGTACTATTTGAGGGGAACAAACCATATACAATAATGTGTTGTGGGCCAACCAAACTAACAAGGGGTTTTGTGAACCTAATTCAAATGTCGGAGGGCAGTTGGGTGCGGTGGCTCATGCCTGTAATCACAGCATTTTGGGGGGACGAGGTGGGAAAAACACTTGAGGTCAGGAGTTCAAGGCTGGCCTGGCCAAATGGTGAAACCCTGTCCCTACCAAAAAAAAAAAAAAAATTAACTGGGCGTGGTGGCATGTGCCTGTAATCCCAGGTACTCAGGAGGCTGAGGCAGGAGAATCGCTCGAACTTGGGAGGTGGAGGTTGCAGTGAGCTGAGATAACACCACAGCACTCCAGCCTGGACGACAGAGTGAGACTCCCTCTGAAAAAGGAAAAAAAAAAAGTCAGAGGGCACATGCTCTATATAGCAGGTGTTGGGTTGCGATAAAGAAGCTTCATGCATAGGCAACTCTAGGATCTCCCAGAGTGACTAGCAGCAGGTATTAATTTAAGGATGCCTGGTGATTCTCCACAGCAACAAAGCAGAATCTGGCTGGTAATAAATAAGATACTGCTCTGTACCACTTCCTCCATCTGAAATTTCTACACTGCTGATATTGTATATTCTTATCTCTTATCTCCGTGCCTGCAGGCTTCCATGACATTCCTATGAACATCCTGGTCTGCTCTTTGAATTCTTACCTTCTTAATATTTCCAGTTCTCCTTTATCCTTTTTCTATTGAGACAGCCTAGCATAGTCAACAGTCGCCTGAACTAGTGGTGCAGTACCTTCTGAAGGAATCCCAAGAATTTCATGGGAAAAAAAACATAGAAAATATGAGAATCTGCCTATCTGATTTCCCTGAAGACCTGCCAACTTATTAATGTGAAATAACTAGACTGTAAGTTCTGTAGACTATAGTCATTTTATTTATTGTCTCTGTTTGGTTACCAGAAAGATTTTAAATGACTTACAAAGCCATAGTACACAGTAAGAGAAGATAGAAATATGAAAGATGAGAAAAAGAAACAATATGGGCAGTGACATTAGATGAAATGGAGAAGTAGAGTTGAACTACAAATGTTCATCATCACGAATGTCCATCCTTAGAAAAGGATTTTTATGATGTTTAATTTGGGGATTGCCTATGCATGAAGCTTCTTGATCACAACTCAACACCTGCAATATAGAGCATGTGCCCTCTTTCTTTTTTTAATTAATTAATTTTTTTTTTTGAGAGAGAGTCTCACTCTGTTGCCTGGACTGGAGTACAGTGGTGCTATCTCGGCTCACTGCAACCTCTGCCTCCCAGGTTCAAGCAATTCTCCTGCCTCAGCCTCCTGAGTAGCTGGGATTACAGGTGCATGCCACCACACCCACAAATGTACATTCTTTCACAAGGTGGATGACAAATCTGATTATAAAATTCTTGGCAGTTAACATCAATAGCAGAACATGACATTCTCCATGAGATAAACACAAATCAGCTCTTTAGCAGGGGCAATGTTCTTGATAGTAAGACAAGAAAGAAAAGCCTCCAAGTGTTTTCATAAAGAAGGTGCTTAGTAACATGAACAACAAGGTCTATGTAACAGGTGTAACAAAACATTTCTCAAGGCTCTATCTTGTCCCTGTCTTCAGTACAGTAAGATGGCATTGTACTCAAGAGCAATGTGATTTAGGGTCATAGCTTTCCAATGATCAGAGGCAAATATGAGGTATTCCAGAAAAATGGATGAACCACATATGCATCATTAAAAAATGGTTCAAGGTAACTGTTGGCCCGGACGGTGGTTCATCTAGGTTTCTAGGTAGGTTTGGAGACACACATTTTAAGAGTTTGTTAAGCTGAGGAAAAATGGGTTGATATCATCTCATTAAAGAATAGGGTACTTAAGAAGGTCTCATAATTTTCCTGAAGACGATTCACCTGCTGCTCAGAAGTATTCAGAGTCCTGCATTTACCTGGGACCATGCCTAGGATTTTTCTTAGGAAATGATTTTAGATGTACCCTAACACAGTGAAAAGATGGATGATTAAAGGCCCAAAGAACTACACTCTACAGCTTGAGAACCATTTGAATTCACCTTATATTTAAAGGCAAGAAATCTCAAAATGTCCCCAGAGGATGTCTGTTGTCAGCCATGAGATTTTCTGGCGTTTTCTCCTGGATAAACTGACTGCACAACTATGTCTTACTCTAAGGACATAAATAAAATCTATACAATACATAATCTGTACAATCATGTATTATCTTACTAGCTAAGTTCCAAATTAGACATCATAAAAATCCTTTTCTAATTGCAGAGTTTTCTCTGATGAACAGGAAACACAGTGTAGGCACTGAAACTCTAAGTATAGAAAAATATTCCTTAGCAGAATGAGATAAAACATAGATCTACTATTCTTTCTGCACTTGATCTTTTGTGTTTGATCATAAATGCACATTGTGAAGAGATGCCTTATACCTCCAAGCTAAACACTGTTTGCTACTCATTAGTGATTTATAAATGATATTTTCTCCCTGGTGACATATCTTTTGATATGATTCTCTAACAACATCCACCAATATTAAAATAAGAACATCCCCACGTATTGTGATCATCTTCAACCACATTTTCTCATGAAAATTAAATTTTAGCACACCATCTGATATTGTATGCATATATTTGTCTACCATCATTATAAATCTCCTAAGGGTCTCTATAAAATGATAGTTTTGCCTCTTTGCAGTAATTCTACCTAATGCTCCAAAGCAAGAAACTAATTACATGCTGACTTTTCACTAGCTTTGATCTTTCAAATATCATACTATGGAGGTTCTATAGGTAATCATATAATTACAATTCACTAAATGAGTTGAAATTAGCCATAAACCTTTTTATTTAAATTGTATTAACTGTTTCTTCAGTAACATTGTCTGCACTTCTACTCTTTCCTACATAAGTTTGCCGATATAAGATTTCAAACTAAAATCTGATTATGGTCACTAATGTTTATAACAAATGCCTCATTATAACACCAGAAGCGCCAATGAAGACGAATATGCAAAGAATTTCTTAAAATATGTTTGCGGAAAGGCCAAAGATAAACTATAGTGGTATAAAAAAAAGACTGAAATTTCTCAGGGGAATGTTTTAGTCAGCAAGAAAAAAAAAACAAAAACTCACTTGTGTTTTCCCATGGAGTTGGTGCAGTATTTCCTGGAAAAAAAATGGAAGGCGATTGTTCCTTTCAGCATGCCATAGGAATATGCAGAGAAAGAAAGAAAAAAGAAATTCTGGATTTTTACTTGGAAAATGCCATATTGCTCACTCGAGACTGATGGGAATACTAAGGATTGCCCCTTTTTTTTAATGGCCACGTAATTCAATTTCACTTGTTTAAAACGATCAATATTGTTCAAGATGTTTAAGTTCTTGTTATAATTAATATTTTATATGATGCTATTGTAGTGAATAATCTTATTTATCTAATAAAATTTAGTTGGCCCTGAATACTTTACCTTCATGCCATATTCAAAATACTAGACCAGCAGTTCACAGCTCCTGGGTGACTGCTTCCCAGGGGATACATGGAAATCTCTGAAGACATTTTTGGTTGTCATGCCTTAGGGGGTTTTACTGGCATCTACTAATAGTAGGTAGATGGCCGGATGCAGGGGCTCACATCTGTAATCCCAGCACTTTGGGAGGCTGAGGTGGGCAGATCACGAGGTTAGGAGTTTGAGACCAGCCTGGCCAATATGGTGAAACCCCATCTCTACTAAAAATACAAAAGTTAGGCATGTTGGCATGCGCCTGTAGTCCCAGCTACTCGGAAGGCTGAGATAGGAGAATCGCTTGAACCCGGGAGGCGGAGGTTGCAGTAAGCTGAGATGGCGCCACTGCATTCCAGCCAGGATGACAGAGCAAGATTCCAACTCACAAAAAAAAAAAAAAAAAAAAAAAAAAAAAAGGTAGGTAGAGGCCAGGGATGCTGCTGAACAACCTACAGTGCACAGGACAGCCCTTCAGAAGAAAGAACTACCCAGCCAGCCCAAATGTCAGTAGTGCTGAGGTTGAGAAACCCTTCCCTAGACCACATAAAATGAATCAAGTATAGATTAGTAATGACTTTGAGAAGCCTTCAATGAAGAAAGTCGAGCATTTTGAGTAGACAAACTGGTTGTGAAGTTCCTTTTTAAAAATGGACCCCAAAAAGTATGGAAAGGAAACATTCCATTGTTTGGGAAACAAAACTCTACCTTTACCACGTTTATGGACGTTATTTATCTAATAACATTCGGAACCATACAAGATCCTGACCACCACATTCACATTAAAGCTGAGTAAACAAAGTGTGTTTTGACTTGTCATCAATCATGACATGTGATCACAGGGAATATTGTGTGCAAGAGGCAGTTGTTTTATCTGGAGCCTCAGCTTTTAAAAAATTCAAAACGGTAAAGTTGTTTATTTGACACCATTCTTGACCTGACTGCAGTGTTTCATTCTAAGGGAAAGTAAAACACACACTGCTTTCTGATTATTTGTAATCATATAGGAAGTCTATTTCTCTGGCAAAGTTTGCTATGTTCCTGGGACCAGAAATAGGAAAAGCTTAAAAGAAACCCAAAACTTCCAAAGACTATGGGGTGAGCATAATTAAGCATTAATTTCAAGCCAAGTGCATAACCAATCATGAGCTTTCATTTTATGAGTCTTCGGGAATATGAAGGATGCATTTAGCTCTGAGATTGCATCTCTTTGGAATCTTTTGGTCTCAAGAATGAAATTACATACCCAGGAATGATAACATGAGAACAGAGCTTCTGAAACACATCCACAACCTAACATACAAACCTTGGGCTTTGTGGAGGTGGTGCACCAGTCCTGTTTCAGACACATGCCTCACCAGTTTTCCAAACTTCACTTTCTTTGATCAGGTCCCAATAGCAACTCCTTCCATTCTGTTTAAAGACTGTCTTTCATTAACTCTGGTGGCCTGGGAGTGTTTGTATGTTGTGGCATTAATGGGTCTTCCAGTGCAGTGCTGAGAGGCCCTGACTGGGAGGCACAAAAGTGGGTTCTAACCCTGGTTCTTCCCTTTACATACTGAGTGATTATCTGCAGCCACTTGGCTTTCTAGTCAATGATTGACGGATATAGCCCAAGGCATTCTTGGGTTGATACTTTGATTCTTTTGTACAAATGACATGCAAATTCAAAACTCATTTCTTTTTTTTTGCAGGATACAATTACTTGTAACCTACTAAGACATTAAGGGCCTAGATAAACCCTGGTTTTCATGAGCTAAAATTACCATTCATCAAGACTATCTCTAAGTGAGTTTGAGAACTCAGCATTTTGAGAAATGAAGCTACACTGCCTTTTCTCTATTCCATATGTACACACAGAGAAAATCCTAAGGGGCCCTGAGAAGTGGGTACTAGGACCATGTTTTTTGCTTATTTTTTTTTCCCTAAAATTGCTTATGTGGGACATGGAAAACAACACTACAATCACTACTCTCATCTGTTTCCTCATCCTCAAATTAAATTCAATTTAAAATTGCAGTTTTTACATTTAAAATTGCCTGTCATGACAATTGGACTACCAGACTTTAGAGATACATGGCAATGATGTTTTTTTAAAATAATAATTATTATTTTTCTTGAAAGGAAGGTGGGTACATCTACAAATTTAGGTCTACCTTACTTTCTCTAGGGTCAAGGAGACCTTGTGATGGGGTTGGAAAGAGAGGATAGTAACAAATCAGGCATTCTGCATTGTATAAGGAGGAGGTGATATTTTGGATGTAAGGATAGTCAATACATTTATTTTGATTCAACAAATTACTTTGATCCTACTTGCCTGAGGGACTTGACAGTTACTTTCTCTGCTTGGAATGTCACCATGCACCCTGCCAAATGCTACTTACCTTTTGGGACTCAGCTTCACACCACCTCCCCTGTACTAGGAGGTCATTCTTTCCTCTGTCCAACCACTGCCCTAAGTATAAATCTACATACACAACTATTATGCTGTTCTGTGCTTTCAATAGCTTTGAAGTATGATTTCTATCATATCATAAAATCTAACAATTTAAAATATATGGTTCATTGATTTGTAGTAACTTTACAGCATGGTTCAGTCATCATCTCAATCCAATTTTAGAACATTTCCATCACACCAGAAAAGATCCCTTATGCCCATTCAGTCACTCCCCATTCTCACCCACCTCCAGTCCCAGACTACCAATAGCCTACTTTATCCTTCTATTGATTTCATGCCGTCTTACATTACTTCTTTGGGGGTATCCTTTGAGAAGACCGTAAGCTTCCTGAAGGCATGGCTCATACTTTTTAAAATAACATTTTCTTTCTAACTCTTAGCACAACTGTCAGGACACAGGTAATGAATAATTACAGTAATATTTATCAATACTTCCATTTATTTGAAGTATGCAATGAAGAACATTACAGATTCTAATTTAATCCCTGAAACAATCATTGAATAGGTACTATTTTTATCCTCATGCAGAGATAAGGCTATAGCCTTAAAGGGATTAAGTAATTTGCCCAGGGCCATGTCAGAATTTGAAGCCCGGGTTGTCTTGACTCCAAAGCTGAACACGAATGAACGAATAATAAGGATAGGAGTTCTTACTCTAGGACAGGATTTCTTAATTCTAGAGAGGATGCTAATAGAGGCCTCACTAATTTGTTTGCAATGGTTTAGGTATATATGGTATACATTCCTGTAGCACTATCAGAATTTCAAAAGTAGCCATGATGCAAAAATGATAGAGCCACCTTTCCTAGGTGCTGACCAGGGCTGCCTGAGTGGTGGGTGAGTCATGGTCCTTCAGTGTGCTTCATCCTACTAGGATAAAAAAGGTCGACAAAACTTCAGTGTTCTGTGTTACGTGGATCACTGTTTGAACAAGATTTCCTAAGAACTCACTTGTCTCAAACCTTATTCTGCGTTCAAAATAAGGAAGTTAGCCTTGCCTCGTGTGTATCAAAGGAAACACCTTCCCACTCTTTGCCCTTTCTTTGTTTCAAGCTGTCTGTCATGTCAATAAAGTTGTTGGGAAAAAAAAATTCGAATGGGAGAAAGGCTATAAATGGAGAACCCTTTAGATCCTTCCTTCTCCCTGGAGTAAACTCTTCCTTTTTCCCCAGAGCAGGGGTAAGTTAATTGTATTTGAATGAATAATTCTAATAAAGCAGTGACCTTTAATGCCAACTGGTGTTTTTAATTTTGATTCACTGTCAGTCACTCCAACGTGAACCACCTCAGGATGTGAGCAGTGGAAAGACCAGTATGTACATAGAGGAGAAAAACAAACACAGAGCTGGGTGCTGCTGGCAGGTAAACACGAATGGCAGATCTTACAATGAGATGCAGGGCAGAGACTCCTTACAAAGGAGCCAGAAAAATGCAGAAACTAATGAGAACCACACACATGCTGAACTCCATCTAAAAAAATCTCCTTCCTATCAAGAAGATAACAATTCATTGTTCATTGTGTGAAATGTAGAAAAGACAGAAAAGCAAAAATAGGAAATGGAAAAAAACCAAAATTCAAAATAAAAGCCCTCTGAGATGTCATCATGTGGAGAATCACTATGACTACTGTTAATATTCTGGAATATATCCTTCCAGTCTTTTTTCTATATTTACATACATATTTGAAGGTTTCATTTCACATTTATATACATATGTAAAATGTAAAATATGCTTCACATGTATACAAACATTAAATGTATATATATTCATATATATTTGAAAAGTTGAATTATACTGCACAAATTGCTTTGTCACTTGCTTGAAAATAATTCAATTTTCTGTGCCTTAAACACACTTCAGTGACATGAACTGCAAAAATAGATGCCACTTTCTTATCTATAATAAAAAAGTTCAAATGGTACAGGGTCATCTAAGACAGATTTGAAAACTCAAATGCTTAAAGAAATTCGACATTAACCTAGGGCGGAGTTCTTTGGGGCTGTGGCAAGGAGAGTAGGTGCCCTGTCTCATTGAGGCAGCCACTATTCAGGCCCAACAAGAATGTGGATTCATTGTTACCTGTTCTTTAGGCTTTAAGCCAGAAAAGTGTATTTTGAGAAATCTTCCCATTTTTAAATAATAGCAACTACTTTAAAACCCAAATATATTGTTGACCAAATAAAACATATCTCCAGGCTGGATTTGGCCTAGACATTGACAATTGTCAACTCTAAAGTAGAATGAATGGCTCCTCCCCTGGCCTGTCTCTCCCCTGCAGTCACCGTCACAACCAGTCTAACAATACAGGATTTATCCTTCCACAGAAGCTGGTTGGTTTTATGCAGTGTGTATTAAAATTTAAAGAGAACATAATATTCAACTTTAATTCTTTTCTCCCTTCACAACTTCAATAAATAGAAAAATAAAATAAGAAATATTTCTGGTATCTTCCTTCAGAGGGTCTCATTCAAGGGATATTATAGTATTTGCCATGGAAGAGGCCTCCATATCAATATGTTTATGTATATTTTAATGGTATCATTAAAAGCATTGTTTTAACTCAAACATTTCTTGTGCATCTACTGTTTAGAAACAAATGAGACCACTCATTACTTTATAAGCACAAGGGTCTGTATGTATTTATCCATTCAGTATATAATTGAGTTCCTACTGTAGTGATGCTGCTCTGAGCATTAGGTGCAGAGAAGTGAAGAGACCGAAATGTGTGCGTGTGTGTGCATGTGTTTGTGCACGTGCACATGCGTGCTAGGGTGGGGTGGGCACGGAATAGATTACTAATCAGTATTCCCCATTCTCTACCACCAAAGAGACCCCATGTCATGGAGGAAAGGGCATGAGGGCCAAGGCCTCCTGTCAAAGCCACAGAAGAGTCTCAGCAAAGCAGCATCTCTTACCTTAACATTCCATGCATATGTTGGACTGTATTATATATCTTTGATTGCTTTAAAAATAATAGGGTTTTAATATACTGCTCAAATGATTTAACTACACAGAACACTTTGCCTGAGAAACATAATTATTCCTAGGTTGTGAAACTGGTGCAGAGTAGCTGTTACTTTTTGTGGGCCCATGTGCCAGTCCTGCTTCTCAGATACACAAGCATTCAGCCCCAGGCCTGCCAATTCTCAACCTCTTTCCTTAGAGGGCACAGAAAGAATAGGCTAGAGGATATATACCTTATGTAAGTATTTTTCATGACAAACAAACTGACAAGTATAGTGAGTGTTGCCTCATTTGCGTCCTACCAACTAAAAAGGAATTTAAAAATATTTCTGTCTGACTCATCAGACAGTACCTTTCTTCATGTCTGTATTCCCACTGTCTACCAACACGCTTAGGCATTCAAATGTTGAATAAATGAAAAATATATTAAAATGAAGTATTTTGGGACCTAAAGGCACCTTGACCTTATGTACAATCCTTTCATCTGAAGGCCGAGGACATTATGTCCCAGAGAGGCAAAATGACTTACTCACATCACACAGATATGTCTGCTTAAATCCATCCTGAATATGTTTTACCAGAGAAAAAAGAAAATTAATGAACATTATTCTAGATAGAAAAGTCTGATGTTTTCAGTAGCCAATAGAAATGGCTGTTTTGAATTACCCTTACTACAGTTAGCTGGGTTAATATGAAATGTATCTGATGTTTAAAAGAATTGGGGGTGGCAAATATTCATGATTTCTTAGGTGTAATATATAAAAGTATGGCATACTTCTATGTTTAAGATTAAAACAAAATGAAACAAAAAGACTGTGTGGTATAACATTAAATTCAAGAAGGTGTTTAATATTATCTCTATTGGCAACAATGATTAGAATATGATTTTAGTGTCTAATTTGATTCCAAATATATGTCTTAGAATCTAAAATGATTCACCATATGTAGTTCTGACTAAAATAATATTTTGTTAGACTCTAATAGGATGTTAATACCCCTATGAGCCAGGCTGGCTCCATTCAATGTTCATCTTAATTAGCTAACATTAACCATCATTAGGGTTTTATATGGTACAATGCACATTACTTCATAACTTCTACCCGGATCACATGGAGCTAGATCATAATATATGTTATCAATCATCAACTTCTCTGGGCTTTCTTAACACCTAGCTTTTATTTTAAAAGTTAAGGTCAATGTTAAGTGTTACACTTCAGCTGAAAAAGTTTTTTAAAAAATCAATGTTAATTAACAATGTTAATTAAAAGTTAATCATGTAAATGAAAGCATTTTTCATTCACTTGCCTAGCAAATTATATTCAGGTAATCCCCCATATATTATTTGAGATGACATAGGAAAATGGCACCCATCACCAGGGAATGGGGAGGAAAATTGGATAAAATCAAACAAAATAAAAGTTTACACATAGAAAGTAGGGAGTTTTTTTTGGCATGCAGAATCTACCTTTATTTCCAAAGTTCTCTGAGTGACACAGGGGAAAGGTATGGAGAGAATAAAGCCGTACGTGTATTTTAAGTTAGTGTGATACTTGGAAGGTATTTTTTCCAACTAAGCTAATCCTGGCCTGCCAAAAGATGCAGACCATATATACACTTGGCTTCAGTCTTCTGAGTTAATGAAAATAAGGTATTTTGAAGCAGTATTTTAATATTCAAGAGTATTACAAAGCAGCTAGGGACCCATCAACCTATAAGACCATTTGGAATGGTTAAAACATTCCTAACATGCAGGCCTGTTTTATCCTTACTCTATTGGCAATAATCATTGCTACTAACAGAGAATCTGATCAGAAAATTAAGACTTCTGTGATCTTACAAACTGTATTACGGTTCTGAGTTCTAAGGCACTGATAGCATTCTTTGGGTAATGACACTTTAGTTATTGCTGAACAAATGTGTATGTGCCTGCTGTGATTCACATTCTGTGGAAAGATATGAATGGAAATTTTATGTGTGCAATCTTATTCCAGTGGTAATTAGGGCAAATCTGAGATATATAGACATATGCACCCACACTCTTAGAATCCAGGGGTCACTTAGGCTACTAAATTAATTTTATAGACAAAGTGAGGGCCCAAAGATTCTAAAGGATGTAGCCAAAATCACAGCTCTGTAAGGCTGAACCCAAACGGTTGTATGTATTTTTGCCATTTATTCTTGTGTGTCATCTGAAAGGAGGCTTGCACGTATTTGCTTGAGTGGCAGGACAGGCCCATTTATCCAGGATGCTCTTCAACCTTTCCATTCTAACTGACAGGATAGATGATGATGGTGAATATTTGTTACTTTTTGGTCTTTCTCTTTGGTACCAGCATCCCATTTCCTTTGTGGAATGGTATCTCCTTTCATCGTGTGTGGTCTTGACGGTAGCTGGTCATGGTGTGCCGTCTTCTCCCATGGGAAATTGCTGACATATGACTCCATGTTAGGCCAATCAGATCTTTTCTCTTGGCAGGTTGAAATTTAGCAGGAATGATTCAAGAAGGAAACAAAACAATAAAAGAAACAGGACTCCTTAATCCAGAAGCGGGTCAATGTTGAGTGAACAGTTCTACAGTCCCATAGTTGACTATATGCAGCCTCTCCTGAGCCTGCATTTCCTTCAATTCCATGAGAGACATAATCACCTTCCCTCCATTCCTTTCTTAAGTGTGTTTCACTGAAACACACTGTTGCTTGCAATTCAAGAATCTTTGACTCCTCACATGTCTGGCATTTTAGCAGAGAGATCAGCTGAGGTTTATGAGCAGTTTGAGGGCAACAGCTATAACTTCATCCCTACCCATCCATACTGGAAGAGCTTGAGATGTTTAAGATATAGGGAAGACTTCTCTGCTCTACTTAAAATAGTTAACTTGTTCATGAACTTATATTTTGATCATTATCAAATGATCACTTATGTTGTGCCTTACCTGAGACACAAGGTATGCCTCAAATTTATATATTGTGTCACATCCCTAGCCGTTGTGTGATTTGATGCTTTTGGTGGTCAGAGAAATGGGAAAGAGGACTCTTACTGAAATGGCCAAGATGAATGACTTCCAGGGGAAAATGCTTTAAGGGGAACATCTTTTTTCTTCTATCAAAATGGGATATGAAGTCATTTAAGAAAAATGGAAATGTCCAAGTCATTCTAGAGGCTTTCTCCATTTGAGACTCTAATTCTATAGCAAAGAAGGGAGCAGGAGAAACTACGTTTATTTAAAAACTTCTGAATTCCTTCTCTCTACTTTTATACCTAGAAAATGCACACACAGATTCCAAGGGGAAATTATTTTTACTCAGAGATCCAACTCTTGCCTTTTCAACTTCATTACCTTCTTTGATCACAAGTTTCCTCTTGAAACATCTGGGCATATCTGTACTCATTATTAGAAAAGCCATTTGAGAGAACTTTCTAGGCTTAGGGTATCTTTCAGTGCCTTTCATTTAATAGTCAGAAGCCAACACCACTTAACTTGCAAGACTACCCTTACAAATCAAACAAAAGTCACAATGTTTGGTGATCAGGGATGTCTACTAAGTTTATGAGTCTTTCCCCAGCCTTTCCCCAAGGGATAAATACCAGTTCTAGAACATAACTTGAAATCTGTATTTGTTGTTGAAAAGGCAACCCTGAAAATATTTTAGGGTGATTTTTGTTTCAAGAGCACTACACTAGATTGGCAGGATTCTCAGGTCAGTTAACTAAAGGGACAAGTTGATGGGGTTCAGATGGAGGGCTTGTCCACTGGGCATCCACAGGAGTTGTCAAGAACTTGGCAGAGGAGCACCAGCTGGCAAAGATGAGGGCCCTAAGACATGGGGCTAGCTCTGTGATTATTGATTGATAGCACATGCCTCCGGCAGAAATTAGAATCCTCTGTTGGGCTGGGACCAGAGAAGGAAGCAAGTGGCATTTTGTCGTTGTTGTTGTTGTTCTGGAAATTAGAAACCCTACCTAATACCCTACATAATAGACCCAGTTACTCTCAGTAGTACAGGGAACAGAAGAGCCAAAAATGTTACATTTTTCGAGTTAGTAAGATAATGAAACCAGGGGAAGGGACATCTAGAAATTCTTAGTTGTATTAATTTAAAGTGCTTGGGTAATGTAGGATTACCAATCAGAGATACAGTAATTATAAACAGTAATTTTGAAAATGTGATTTACTACTTGTGATTGGACTTTTAGGCTGGAATTCAAGGAGGCAAATTTACTTTTAAAAAGCACACTCATAATTTGTCTTTGGAATTTTCTTGATTCAAGAACAAGGTAAGAGGAGTTACTCCTGGGAAATTTGCATTTGAATTTCTCAAATTGTTTATCCTCTGATCCCGTAGCCCTACGATATTGATGCACTGCACCTTAAGAAATGTAGCTTTATTTTGGATGCATTTTTACTTCAATAAACAAAAGAAATAGTCACTTAGAAAATAAGAAAATGATAGAATAGGTCACAGAGGAATTATAACCTGACAGCATTTTGAAAAAAATTTTTGCAAAATTATACAACAGTAAACATCTTAATTTTATATTAAATAAGTGTGGAATAAACATATTAGAATTTTCTTGATAACTAGTAAAATTCTTTGGTCAAGAGATTTTATGATTACAAATAAACTATTCCCATAAAGAGATCAGAATCTCTCCTCACCTCCGTCCTTTCCCCATTTAGTCATTTACAGATTTTTTAAAGGAAACTTTAAAAACTTCATTTTTTAAAATGTGGTTTTTTAAAAAGGAAGTTTTTTAAAAATGAAGTTTTTAAAGTTAGGAGCATCTGGTAGTGTGTATTTTATAATAACAAAATAAATGGAATAGCATATGCAAATATCTCAAGCATCTTTTTTGGTTAAAAATAAGTAAGGGATTTCTCTCCTGTCATTCATTCACTTAAAAAAATCTGAATGAGATATTTGTTTTTCCTTCAAAGACCTACATTTTAAAATATAAGATTCCCCAACCCCAGCTTTGGTATCACAAGCCCATCATGCACAAAGCAAAAATTCAGTAAAGTGATTTCTTCCCCCCTCCCTGATTATTATTACTTTCCTATTTAATGCAACTGGCAGTGTAAATTTATTATATACATTTGGCCTACAATGTATGAAATATTGGCTGTGAAATGATATTCAGTTTGATGCCATACTTTTTAAGGAAACAAACCTAATCACGTGTTGAGTTGCTGGTATAGAACACCCAAAGTTTTGTAATCCTAGGGACAAGCTGTGGCATGGCTAGAGCCTGAGGAGATATTGTTCTATTTTCCTTTAAGGATGTATACAGTTCTTTGCAAATAGATTGAACTTAGCAACACTTTGATTTGTTGTGCTTTTCTCATTTGCTTTATTACATTACCAAACCCGTAATATTAAAGTATTAAACAAAAGACTTGGAGAGTTGAGTTCTGAAAGGCCACAAATTGCTGCATCTGAGAAAATTCTTTTTCTTATTTCCCTATCCACATTTTCTCCAGTGCCATCAATTTACATATAAACACATACTTATATACATGTGTTTAAATGCCACATAACAGTAAACAATGGAGGTAACATGAAGTGAAGTTGATTCGCCATGTATTAGGTCATTGCTAGATGCTATTTCTATTTTCATAGGGATGTTCTTTGGGGAAAAAAATGGATTTCTTGGCTTGGCATGGTGGCTTACGCCTATAATCCCAGCACTTTGGGAGGCCAAGGTGGGCGGATCACCTGAGGTCGGGAGTTTGAGACCAGCCTGACCAACATGCAGAGACCCCATCTCTATTAAAAATACAAAATTAGCCAGGTGTGGTGGCGCATGCCTGTAATCTCAGCTACTGGGGAGGCTGAGGCAGGAGAATCACTTGAATCTGGGAGGCAGAGGTTGTGGTGAGCCAAGATCACACCATTGCACTCCAGCCTGGGCAATAAGAGCGAAACTCTGTCTCCAAAAAAAAAAAAAAAAAAAAAAGTTCTCACTGGAAGACAAAACCAGCAACAAGCAGGCAGTTTTAAGAGAAAAAAAGGATTCTCTAAAATTACAGGACAATCTTCTCTAGTTACTCAAGGAAACAGTCTTACTCAAGAAAACAGTCTTTGGAAACACTGGCCTTAACAGGAAGGAGAATGGAGAGCTGAGGGAGGCATTAAGAAAACACAGTTCTTAGAAGAATTACTCTGGCCTGTCTCCTTGATACAGAATCATGGTGTGATGGTGCCTGGATTCCAGAACAGAATGGAACCAAAGAGGATGATATAAAACCTGCCAATCCACAAACAGATTCATGTAAAACTCTTCCCTGAGCATTATTTTTCCTTTGCAGCATCTTAATAGCATTTATCTCTGCCTCCCTAGGCATCGTGAACTTTATTTTTTAAGTGGCAGCAACTTAAACACATGACTCAGTACTGCCACAAATAAATCCTGCTCCAAAGCATGATACTTTACCCCAAACATAAAAACGGGACTGTTTGTTTTGATAACTTAAATATTTTTTCTTGATTTTTGCCTTAAGTCTGAGAACTTTGGCATTTGACTAATTTGCCATGCATTTAAGGCTGGTAGCAATATTGGGAAAGAAATATGATAATCACTTGCTGCCACAAAGTATTCTATATACTGTTCTCTTTCAGCTCTTGTTTCACATGTGTTGGTTCAATGGAATATTCAATAGACATTTATAGGAAATAAATTGAGAGATGAATGTAAACCATATGGCATCTGGAGGTTTATTTGCAAAGTCCCTGCATCAAAGCTTTCTCCAGATCACACCATATTAGCTATGTTTTTCCAGTCCAGCAGAATCAGGAAGGTAACCACAGACTTCCTTGATGGAAAACACATGAAAAACAGAGCAAATCTTAATAGGTAGCTTGAGTTGCTGGTCAAGGAGCATCCCTTAAAATAATTTTATTACTAGTGGGTACAGCACATTGCTTAGAACTGCATTAAAAACATAGAACAAGTTGATTTTGCTCAGGATTTCCTTCAAAATTATAGGACACACTTCTTTTATTTATTCTAACAACAATAGTATCAGTTTGGTAGAATTGTATTAAAATTTTAGGACTATTTTTCAGCTCAGTTAAAAAATCAATCTCAACCAAAGAAACACAGCATTTAAATATAGCATACATACAAATGCACATTAGAATTGTTGCAGATGGGAATGAAACACATGCCTACACGAGTCCACTTGCACATACGAAAGCCACCATATTAAACTTTGGAGAATCCCATTATTATAAGTAATATTTAAAAAACATTGATTGGACAGAATGAGAAATGGTTTTCAAACTTAATTTATATATATAAAAACGTTCTCAACCTTGAATGCACTCTGCTTTGTGCAGTTGGTTATGGCTAGCATTACATCTGATATCAAATTAATTCTCATGCAGCCTGTTATATAAATCATTATGAAATGTCAAAAGCTTGTACATATTTTTTTTCGAGTTTTCACTTACTTTCCAAATAGTTTCCATTTTTCAGTGTCAGGCTTTTCAGCCACTCAATTTTAATGATTTTTTTTATCACTGTAAATTTCCCCTCTCATTTACAGGATATTTGTGCATCCCCACATGCATACATGCACATGTTATGCCATGGAACACAGGTGACATGCACAATGGTTAGGCTGAAAAATTCTTTATCTTTGGTTTACATTGAATGATCAGATAACTGGCATAGAGAAAGAATAAAATGTTTTTACTATTAAAATCTGCAACATCTAAAGATTGTCCTTTATAAATAAATATTAAAGATTAGTACAATAGCAAATTGACTCACTGACCTCTGCTCCCCATAGTTTCCATTTTAGAACAGTTGCTGAGCACAATGGGGACTTGCACTTTTTGGCAATTACTCACTTACACATCTCAGGGATGGTCTCCTTTCTTTACAGGTTACGCTTCTAAATTTATGGCAGCAAGTTAATGCCACTCACAACTAAAAATAAAAAAAAAAGAGTATGTGAGCAACATCACTTAAAAAATATGTGGCTAACTGCTGGAAGCTATTAAAAACCAAATAAACAAAAGAGATTACACTTCAAAGAAATGTCAACAGTTTTTCCTCTCTCAGAACAGACGAGTTTTTTTTAACTTATATCCACATCCACATCTGGAAAAGGCTTATGGCTTTATACATCTTTTATGGTAAAATGAATTTATTGAGTTTTAAAATTTTCGTGATGGATTAATGCAATCTTCATAAAAGGTAAATCCACATACTAGTAAAAATCTGTCTTAACACCGAAGAGTGATTTCAATAACAAATAGTCCAATGTTAATTTCAAGGAGCAGGAGAATTTTGAGAAAGCATTTGGTTAAGTAGATTTTTTAAAAATACAACTACATGGAAATGAAAATGCAATATCTTTTTCCTTATGACCTATCTTTATGTTAGCACAATTAATTCTTAAGTTAAGGGAAAAATAAAAGAAATAGTTTGTGAAGCCAACCCAAAGTTTAAATCAATATACCTGCTCCAATTAACTAACAATAGACATAAAGCAAGCAGTAAATTTACTGATAGCAAGATCTCCAAGGGAATATTTCAAAACAATTAATGGATTTCTACAATTCTTCTCAAAAGTAGACAGCATGCCTTTGTGTATTTAAAAGGTGAGATTTAATTTCTCAAAAATATGTGCCTGTTCAGAAGGTTCAAACAATTGACTTCATATTCTACACAATGTTCTTCCATGGCCCAAAACTGACAGTGTTCATTTGATGTTGCTTTACAATTAACTGGGTAGTAGCAACTTGCTTTCTATACAAGCTTGCCAAAAAAAAATCACCTTTGGTATTCAACCAAACATCCAAATGTGGACGACTGACTACAATTTAGTAATTTACAGATTTGCTGTGAGAGCAGGGAAGACTTGAAATATGGGAGAAGGTGTCATCTTTATAAGTCAGGCCAAGAATTAAAGAAGGGGAGACTCTAAAACCAGAAGAATGTTTAAAATGGAACAACATAATTTGGACATAAAGTAAGTGGTCTGTAGTCAATAAAAAAGAGAAAGAAAAAGAAAAATAAACTCCAAAAGGCCGGCTGCAAAATAGGAAAGTAGGTCTATTTTGTTTATTTATAAGTGAGTAGCAAGTAGATTCTTTCGCACTAACTAAACCAGACAGTAATTATAAACACAGGTTGGTTAAATTCCCTGCACCCTATCAAAGGAAACAAGCTTCTTTCTTTTCCAAACATTGTCATTTGTTTATTGAGCCTCTTTGGGGCTTGGTTTCATTTAAAACTATGTAAGCACACATCTGTTACCCCCAAACAATGTCAACCTTGTTAAGCTGAACCTGAATACTCATTATACAAAAATTTGCAAGTAACCTAACAGCAATTTTTAGAGTAGCCAGTTAGCATACTGAGCAAAGAATTTGGATTATTTTTGTTCCATTACAGAAAAACCTCACATTATAGTGTAATCATACAGGAAGCAAACAGTCACCGCCTCAGTAGTTTCGGATAATTAGTTACCTAAATTTTCTGAGGTGAATTCAATGTACTTAGGCTGAGGAACATTATTGCTTATATTCTGAAATACCACAATACAATCTTGGTTAACAATGAAATTATAAATATTGGAGTAAAACGTCATTTTAGAAATCATTAGGTTTTATCAGTACAGTACAACTGAGTTCCTCATTTAAGGAACTGTTTTATTAAAAAAAATGGGGGGCTGTGATATTGCTTATATTAGCTCATGTCAGATATCAGATTTCAAGAAACTTTTACACAGTAGACACTATTAAAACATCATTATTAGAGTTGTCATGCTTGGGTGGTTTGAACTAAAGTGAATTTCATGTATTTGCTAGGAGACAGCAATAATAAATCCTGGAGTCTGCATTGCTAAGTGATGACCTAGAGTCTGGGGGAATTGACCTCACGAACCACCAGGACAATTGGATGAGTTCAGTAGGTGGGAGCACTATGGGGAGGGGCAGAGTCTAATAAAACTCCACAAGGACACATAGACATGCCACCCAAACTCCCCTGGGCAACCATTCTGAACAAGACCATCTCTGCCTATTTTGTTTTCTGTGTCAGTCACGGTATCCACCTAAGCCATTAGGAAGTCAGCAAGTCTTATACTACCTCCTTCCCTCAGTCATGGCACACGTATCTAAAGGATCACCCAACTCTCTGAGTCAAAGTCTCTCAACTCAACATACCAGTCAGCCACTTCCAATCAATCCATTTGCTAGCCCAGGCATTAAACTATGAGAAAACTCTCACAGAGCAAGGCCTGAGGCCCTAGCATGTAACACTGCCTGGCATGTGGCAGGAGATTAATGAAAGTTAACTTGCCTCAAATGGAATACTGGAATAGTTGGAAGTATAGACGGGTGCCAAACTGTCCAGGTTCAAATCCTAGCTGTGCCATTTAATAACTCTGTGACTTTGGGCAAGTCACTTAATGTCTCAGTTTCTCAGTTTTCTCATCTGTAAAATGTGAGGAAGTAACCAATATGAGGACATAAGGAATTAACATATGCGGAGTGCTTTAGAAGAGTGCCTGATACATAATAATCAATAAATACTAGCTGTTAATATTTTCCTCATTGTTTATTAAAATGCCTTGTCAACCTGAGAAAGTTACATGTAGCTTGTTCTGTTAATGTAACCATCTCCTGCTCTCTAAATCTTCTCTTTGATGAGAGAGATACCTTTCTGAAACACAAATCTCAAGATAATCATTTTTGTACCTATCAGCTTTTTTATTTTATAAAATTTTTGTGGATACATAGTACATGTATATATATATCACATTGCATGCCTTTATCAAAACATACCATGTACCCCATAAATATATGATGTTTTGATAAGGCATGCAATGTGAAATAAGCATGTCATGGAGAATGGGCTATCCATCCCCTCAAGCATTTATCCTTTGCATTACAAACAATACAATTACGCTCTATTTTAAAAAGTACAATTAAGTTATTATTGACTATAGTCACCCTATTGTGCTATCAGAAACTAGGTCTTATTCATTCTATTTATTTGGTACCCATTAACCATCCCCACCTTGTCCCCAGCCTCCCATCCTTTTACTCTGAGTTCAAATTGTTTTGATTTTTAGATCCCACAGATAAGTGAGAACATATGATGTTTGCCTTTCTGTGCCTGGCTTATTTAACTTAATGTAATGATCTCCAGTTCCATTTATATTGTTACAAATGACTGATATCATTCTTTTTTATGGCTGAATAGTACTCCATTGTATGTATGTACCACATTTTCCTTATCCATTCATCTGTTGATAGACACTTAGGTTGCTTCCAAATCTTAGCTATTGTAAACAGTGCTGCAACAAATAAAGAACAACAACAGCAAAAAAGGAATGCAGATATCTCTTCAATATACTGATTTCCTTACTTTGGGTATATACCCAGCACTGGGATTGCTGGATCATATGGTAAGCCAATGGAACAGAACAGAGAACCCAAAACCAAACCCACACACCTATAGTGAACTTATTTTTTGACAAAGGTGTCAAGGACACACACTGAGGAAAAGACAGTCTCTTCAATAAATGGTGCTGGGAAAACTGAGCATCCATATGCATTAGAGTGAAACAAGACCTGTATCTCTCACCATATACAGAAATCAAATCAAAATGGATTAAAGACTTAACTCTAAGACCTCAAACTATGAAACTATTACAAGAGAACACTGAGGAGAATCTCCAGGACATTGGTCTGGGCAAGCATTTCTTGAGCAATACCCCACAAGCACAAGCAACCAAAGCAAAAATGAAGAAATGGGATCACATCAAGTTCAAAAGCTTCTGTGCAGTAAAGGATATAGTCAACAAAGTGAAGAGACAAGCCACAGAATGGGAGAAAACATTTGCAAACTACCCATCTGACAAGTGATTAATAACCAGAATAGATAAAGAGCTCACACTATTCTACAGGAAAAAAATCCAATCATCTGATAAAAAAATGGGCAAAACATTGGAATAGGCATTTCTCAAAATAAGACATACAAATGGCAAATGGGTACATGAAAAAGTGCTCAACATCACTGATCAGAGAACTGTAAATCAAAACTACAATGAGCTATCATCTCGCTCCAGTTAAAATGGCTTATCTCCAAAAGACGGGCAATAACAAATGCTGGTGAGGATGCAGAGAAAGGAGAACACTTGCACACTGTTGGTGGGAATGTAAATTAGCACAGCCACTATGGAGAACAGTTTGGAGGTTTTCTCAAGATAATAACTTCTTTAAAACCCTGAAGTGACTCTCTATTGTTGATACAACAAAGTCCAAGACAACCTACATTACCTTCCAAAAGGTAAGGACAACCTATAGTTTAAAACCTATCTTTGACTCCCAAACCTCCTCCACCATCTTCCTATAAGCCCTGCAACTTTGTTTTTGAGCTATGCTTTAGCTTTTTCTTGCTCTGTGAATTATGAGCTCTCATTCGTGTCCTTGATTGACCCATTCTATTCTCTGTTCAGTTCTGCCTGGACAATTCCTTTCTGTACCTGAGAAACACTGATTTACCTTTTGAGATATAACTCAAATGTTACCTGCTATGTGAAGCATTTCCCAAATCTCTCAATGAACTAGTTTGCTTCTCAGCACATTTATCTTCATTATGGCATTTTTAAAAAACCTGATTACATTGGCTTCTTGCAGAGCCTGTAAGTTCCTACTCTCCTGCTTATATATGTCTCTAATACTTAACACATGGACTCACTCAAATATTTGTTTATGAATGAATAATCCCAATCCTCCCATCCCAAATTATATGTTTTCTAAGGTGATTGTTCTTTTTGAAATTGTTAAACTTTTAGTACTCTTTACTGGATACCAAATTATGAAAATAATACATGCATGTAGTAACAATCGTGACAAAAGCTAATTATTATTCCTTATGCCCATCCAATCCTGATTCCTGACATAGCCAATAGTAACAGTCTGGTATGCACCCTCACCTTTCTGTTTGCTTATGTGAATATACAATCATGTATGCTAGGGGCTGACAAACTTTCTGTAAAGGGCTACATAGTAAATATTTTAGTCTGTGCTGGTAATATGGTCTTTGTAGAAACTGCTTAACCCTGCCCTTATAGGAAGAAAACAGTGGTAGACAGCACAAAAATAGATGTGATTGTGTTCCCATAAAACTTTACAAAAATAGGTAGCCAGCTGGAATGTGGCCTACTGGCCAAAATTTGCTGTCCTGTTTTATTTATATATGTGTGTGTGTGTGTGTGTGTGTGTGTATGTGTGTATATATATATACACACACATATATACATATATATACACACACATACACACAGGTTTTATCTGTTCATTTGCTTTTAAACAACATGGCATGATGCTAACCAAGTTGCTTGCAATTTGCTTTATTATATACTCCATTATATACTCCATTTATTATATACTCCATTAACTTCCAATAAGTTAATACATTCAAACAATTCTTTAATTTCTACATACTTATATATAAGACATATATACACTATATATGTATTATAGTTTAAATGGGACGTGTCTTATATACAGGTGTGCATATATTTTTGGTGCACTTAAAACTTTTGTCTCCTGCATGCTATAAGTTTAACACTCTTCTATGCATTCCACTTTACTTTCCTCAATGCTCATATAAGCATACACACTTACATCATGTATATATTGTTTGCTTTATTAAAATGTGACCATTTGACAAACCTTTGTTTGCATCTTACTGTTTTTGCTCCATAACACTCTTGGAAATCCTCTCAAGTAAACTGGAAGAGCACTAATCTATTCTTTTTAATGAACACATTACATGGTGTAGATGTACCATACATATCATTAGCCAGTCACTGGTTCTAGATTTTATTCCTATGAACAATCTTATAATATGCTTTGTATATGTGGACTTGCCTACTGGTGGTTTTATATCCAAGGACTATATTTCCAGAAATGGATTTGAACCCTTTACACAATTTATTTTTCATGGCTGTCATTAGAATCATATTTCTACTTCATTTCTGTCATTAGAATATATGAGATTACTTTTTCTGTGCATCCCTACAAGTAATTAGTATTATCACTTTAAATAATTTTCTTTGACAATTTGTTAGGTGATATATCTCACTGTTACTTTAACTTGCACTTCTGAATACTCATGACCTGGAGCATTTCATATTTGCTGATCATTCAGATTTGTTCTCCTTAAATTATCTATTCATCCTTTTGAAACTACAGCTTTTCATTACCAATAATCTTGAATCCCATTATATTCAGTAATCTCGATATTTTATCCATTGCTCTTTACCTCCAGAAAAGACCCAATAGCCTATATTTTCTTTTGATCTTGCTTTCTGGCGTTCTGGTGGATGTATCTAGGTACATTACAGTGACCAAGGTATATCTAGTTTAAGTAGTTTTCATGTGGTCTAACTTCTTATTTTTTTTTAGGTAAAATTTTCGATTTTTTTATAGCCATTTCAACATTTAAGGTACACTGGCTGAGGTTTAATTTAATGTAAATGTAGTAGTGTCACCAGTAATAACTACAGTATTTAGTGAGTAGTATTTGAGCTTTTACTCTGTAGCAGACATAGTGTTAAGAACTTCAAGTACATTACCTTATTTAATATTCACAACTCTGTGAGCAGGTGCTTCTATTACCTACACTATGGTATGAGAGGGTAAAAACACTTATTCAGGGTCACTCTGATAATCTGACTTACCCCCAGAATCTCAGCTGTTAACATTATGTTATCCTACTAAAAGTAAGAAATTCAAGATAGAAAACATGAACATATTTTAAGTTACTGGCCAATTTGGACACATTTTAAGTTTTACCTTGGATAATTTGTCTGATTAATTCAGTGCTTCTATTTAATAGTAAAGTTGTCAATCCAGATTTTAGAAGGTTAGGTCCAAAACTAATGTTGTGGACACAACTAATGTTAGTTCCACAATCAACTAATGTGGACCAACCTGAATGTTCAGTTGTAACTATAATTGTTAGGGAGCAACCTACTATGGTTAAAAAGAAGGAAAATGAAAGCGCTGGATTTGGAATTAGAAAACCTGCATCCTGATCCTGATGAAAGCAGTTGTTAGCCATGTGATCTTAAGCAGTCTACTTCTCTTAGCCACATGATCCTCGTCTATAAAACAGGGATGAAACTTTTTGTTGTAACAAATTCACTGGGCTTTAATGAGGTACCAATGAGAAGAATTATAAAGAAACACTTTATGTTGTTTCTTTTGAGATTGAATGATTATATTTTGCTGTATTTGTATTACTTTTGATAAATTTTTAAAAATAACTACAGATATTAGTATGTATTTATTTTAGATACTTCAGAATCCATCTCAAAAAAAAAAAAAAGCAGGAAGCACTTTTTAAACCCAAAAGCTAATTTAGAAAGGTATTATTATTACTACTACATATAACCCACTTTGAGGACTCAACTTCCTTGTTCGATTGAATTCTACCTGTATCGTAAAGGCACCATGAAGAGTAATGTCATGTTCTCAGGCTGCTGAAGAGCTTCAGAAAAAAAAAATAATAACAGCACTTATTTAATCACCATCTATTCTTTCCATCTAATGCCTGCAAAAAGAGAATCCCTCTCAATAATACTTTTGAAGCAGAGTACCACATTAAAAGCAGGACGCTATTCAATAATTGAAGTTAGTATGCTTTGGTCTGTCTGTCCTTGCCAACAGAGCTGAGGGAATTTTAGGTAAGCAGAATTAAAGTTTCTGCCACTTACAACATCTGAAGAAATGAAATAAAATTCTGTGCTCCTGGGTCTTAGGGAAAAAAAAGTATTTCCACATCTTTGAATCTGCCCTGTGTAAGCCCACGGCACCTAGGGACAGCCCCATGCTCCCTGGAGAAGCTCAACAAACATTTCTTGATGAAGATAAACACCTGCTGTATTTAAATACGAGATGAAGAAGTCAGAGCGTAAATGAATCTAAGAATAAACTGGGTGTGTATGTGCACACAGCTACTATTAGCATTATGGGAAATTACATTCCTGCTATTATTATGATTATCATTCTAATAACAAAGGGCTACACACTGAGAAAGGGAAAATTATAAAGAAGAAAGGAATAAATCAGTTGAAGAGAAGAGTGAGTTTAAAACACACATATACTCCAGGGGCCCCCAAATAAAGCAAAAGGACTCAGTTTTTGTAATAGAAATAATTGCAGGGGTGGAAACAACAGTAAACGCTATGAGATCACAGGAGGAAATAGCTTGAAACTGCGGGAAGAAAAAGTATACCATCTCTTCCATTCATCCTCATTCCTTCTCTCTCCCACCCCAAATGCCATTGTTCAACACAGTCCATTTCACAGATGCTTCCAGTGCCTGATTTTCTTTGAGGTTTGTTTACATCAATAATAACTAGAATCAGATTGATCAAATATTAGCTAATGTAGAGAAGCACAGGGTTTCCCTGCGCAGACAAGAAAGAAGGAAAAGCAGGGAGTGAAAAGTTGTGGCTAATAAAGAAGGAACAGGGTATTAAAAATTGTACAAGCTTTTCCAGAATTAAGATAGACTTTATCTACTTAAGCAGCCCACTGTAAGCAGGACTTTGAATTAATTGGACTGTTTTGTCATGCCAAACAGTCATTGTTTTAGCATATAATTTCTTTTCCCAATAATACATTCCAAGGTGATGCCATGATTTGAGAATGTAACATTATGGAAGACACTATGAAGTTGTCATTCCCTTGGTGCTTTTATTATGTGCACATAGGGCAAACTTCTAAAGTTCAGTCCAGTGATGAGTCTACTTAGAATATAATGCAATTTGGCCTTTCCTGGAGAAGACTGATCTTTCTCAGAATGACAATCACTTATAAACAGTACTTGAGGAAAAAACAAAAAATACCTACTTTCTTCAACTGAAATGACTCCCCAAATCGAGGAAGACAAAGTTTGCAGACATTAACATCACAGGGCTGGAGTCTGACAGGAGTTAGTGGGCAGCCACTTCTCCAAGTCCGTTCTGACCCTCCTGTATTAGGACACCAGCAGATGAAACCAAACCTTCAGCTCAGCACAAAGAACTTAGTAGTGCCCAATGCTCTGGGTAAGGAAAACAGACAGGGATGTTGGGAAATCTCGGGCCTCTTAGTTTTTAAATGCCCAAATGTTTACCAGCTGACCTTCCCCTTTACTGCAGTTCTGGGAAGCAAGGTGCATCCAATAAAGTTCAAACCAATCAACTGCTTTCAGCTGTTCTTGTGCAATGAATTTTTAAACATTTGGTCATTAAGCCCAATATATATTCAGGTCAGTTTTTGAACAGGATGGGAACAGTTTGGGAGCAGATGCCATGGCACTGCCTGGTGGAGAGGGGATAGTAAAGAAGCACAGAGGATATTTACATGGCTCCACCTATCAGATTCAATTTCTCCCAGTTCTCTTACCTCCCAGCCTCTTCTGTAGATTGCTTCAATGATCAGGAATAGTTATTAACTTCTGTTGCCACTTCTTTCCATTAATTGAATGGCAGCCTAAAGACCATGAAGAGAAGACTCTGGGTGACTTCTGTCTTAAACTGGACCCTCTGTGAATAGTTTGAAGGGGAGGGTAGCTGAAAATTGGCTTTATATGTTTGATTGGCAATTGGCACATTGATTTGTTAGTTTCTGAGCAGTCTGTGCTAGATTCTTCAACTTATTTTTGAACATCAATGAGTTGAAAGCTTTCAGGGGTGAAGAATTTAAATCACTTAACCATTTCCCTTTGCTACATTCTGGCAGCCATATGTATGGGGGTAGATTTAATCCTGATATCGTAGGGGTCAAACAGAAGATTGTATTGAAGATGTGAAAATAATAAGACACAGTATCCTACAAACTGGTTTAAAAGGTTATCTCTGTGAGCTCAGACCAGCAACCTAGTTCAAATTATTACATTCCTCATAAGGAACTTCTAATAGCAACATTCACCAAATTTTATTGTGTGCATTGCCCCTCTATGCCCTCAAACAAGACAGGAGGGGAAGCTGCTGGAATTCATGTTTTAGATTAGGACCGACATAAAATCTCATCTAGAAGTTACCCCAACAAATAAAACTCTAATGTGGCCAAGTATGTTTGGAAAAACAACCAACCACAGCTTGCTGATAAAATAAAGAAAACTGGTGGTAGGGGAAAGAGAACAACCAGCTTTATAAGACACAGCTGGTTACGTAGAGGGCCTTTTGTATGACTACAGCAACTGGCAGTTGGGTTTAAATAATATTTGAATGGCCAGTAATCTCCATTCTATCACAGTTGTGACAAAGTAGTAAAGCCAGAGTGTTAAACATTTGTGTGTGTGTGTGTGTGTGTGTGTGGTAGCAAAATTCTGGACTCCCCATAAACTATCAGAGACATGGAGAACTAACTATTCATATATAAGTATTTAGTCAACAAATATCATTTCTAGTATTTGATCTTGAAAGTATTCTACCCTTAAGGCTTTCACCAAGCAAAATGAACACATGTCACTAGGGGAAAAGTCATTATTGATAGATAACTTTGTAGAATCACTGCAAGAAAGGCAGTGTGGAGAAAATTGTCCATATTTTGGATAACCATAAATCTAAAAATTGTTAATGTGTTGATAGTTTGTGTATAGACTTTTGTGTATGTTCCAAAATTAAAGTTTTCACTGAAAAATCAAAGAGGACTGGTAAACCCGCAGCGTTATGAAAACTCTGCTTTAAATACAAGAGTTAGGAATTTTCTCTTGAGAAGCCAAATAATATTGAAAGTCCATAGGCAAAAACATTGAGGGGGGCTCTGTATTTTTCATAGATCAGAAATCTGTGTGTATGAGAAAAGTAAGATTCCTTTGATCGAGAAGGAGACATTTCAGATTTAAGACCCAAACTTGTAAGGAATGAGCTTGTACAATTGCCTTCCCCAGCCCCTCCACATGTGGAATATGCTGCAGTTCATTACCGATAGAAAGGAGGGAATGATCATGAAAAGGCAACGGAATGAGTAAGAAGAATTTTAAGAGACTTTGCTAGAGCTTCATAAATATAAGGAGATAAGCCCAGAAAAGCCATCAGGCCAGCTCTCTTCTCCCATAATAAAAATGTTTCCTAAATCATTCCTCTGTTTCTGGCAGAATTTTAAATAAGAAAATATGACCCATTTTAGTAGTTATTACCTGATGAATGTCTTCAAAATCTAGATACATGAATATAATTTTGTAAAATCTTATGCTATGCCACCAGGAACGTTTATTTTTAATAGCTGTGTATTTTTTTAACGTGTCACAAAAAACAATGGTTTGTGCTCCCTCTGTTGGCTTTTCAGCAGCAGTTAATTCATAAATTTCATTCCTGGAGGTACTCTGCCATAGCTGTGTGCTTCTGCAGCTGCAGCGAGGGACAGGATGTTTCATTCATTGAACTTTATGTTCCTGTTAAACATGAAGTCATTCTAATTCCATTTCTTGCAAATAGCGCAAAAAGCAGAAGATATTTGGGAAAAGTGCAGAACCATTTCACAACTAAGATATAAATGCCCTTAAGATATCAGGTCAGATTTTAAAAAATATATGAAAAAGAATTTTCTAACCATTAGAGTCAGTGAGAAAACATATTAATAGAATAATGGATCTTCTGTTTAATCCCTTGATTGTTTTTGTCTCTGTAAAAGTTGCATACTTAACACAAAAGGGACAGATTACCAAAATGAGAAACAATTCTTTTTCACACACCTGTTGGGGTAAACTGGGGGTAAAAAAACCCTAGAACTTTACTTGGTTTAACTTATTTTCCTATTTAAACAAGGAAGTTTGAGACCAAAATTATTCTATGTTCTTGACTGCTCTTCACCTTCATTCAGCCTGGCAAGGCATCCTAAGCCTCTTGATTTACTGAGAAAATTCTGTTCATAATGAGCTTGTCATTCTCCAAGACTTTTTTGGCAGTTATTATCTAATTATTGTGCGTTAGACCCTAAATGCTAAAATATTTATTCTGAGATTTTCAGAACTCAATTTACTGTACAGCAATATTTCAGGCTCACTGATTTGATCTAATTTATACATCTTGATAATTTAACTGATCTTATTTATATATCTTAAAAATCTTGTTTGCCCTTATTTGTAGATATCTTCTCAACGTTAGATAAGTGGGTTCTTTTAAAAAGATGATCAGAAATTAACTGTAGCCACTACTAATTGAGCATTTGCTATGTGCCAGGCATCACGCTAAGCACTGCAGATACCTTAACTCATTTCATCTTCAGAACAATCCTTTGAAGATTATCAGAGGTATTATTATCCTGCTCAGGTTGCAGGAGAGGTAACTGAGGATGAGAGAGATCAAATAACTTGCCTAAGTTCACAAGCCTGATGAGATGTGAAGTTGAGTTTCAAACCCAGGAAATGTGATGTCAAATCCTTGTTCATAGTACAATGGTTCTCAAACTTTAGTGATCAAACTAATCACCTGGGGATGTTAAAAATGCAGATTCTGATTCCGTAGGGCTGGGACCTCAGATTTTGCATTTCTATTGCCCTCCTGGCTGATACTGAGGCTGAGGATCCTCCCAGTATAGTTTGATTAACCAGGCTCTAGGCCAGTGGGTCTTGAAGTTTAGCAATCTTAGGATCACCTGGAGGCCTTACAGATTGCTGAGCTCTACCCGCCAGAGTTTCTGATTCAATACATCTGGGGTGAATTGTGTTAATTTGCATTTCTCACAGTTCTTAGGTGATGCTGGCCTGGGTACCACACATAGACAACCACTGTTATAGAAGAAAAACTCCTACCCTTGAGATTCTAATTCTGCAGGCATTGGGGAGAACCTGGAAAAATAGTTTATGCAATAGCCCTAGGGGGGTTTTATTGTCAGGCAAATTTGCAAAACATAGTTCTATTGTAGAATATTCATGTAGCATGTTGTATTAGATTGTAGTCTTCTATAGTAAGGCTATGGAATAATAAATTATACTTTATACTCAACAAATACAATACAATTTCATGTTATTAAAAGAATACACTACAGTATCATAGAGAAAACCACTCTTTTTTATTTTTAAAATGATGTTTTTCTTTTAGTTGGCTTTTGGTGGGTGTTTCTTTGAAGCTGTACAAATTCTCAAGAGAAGTGCCTCATACAGCACTTTGACATTAACTATGTGGTTTTTTTTTTTTTTTTGGTGTTGACGCGGTATTTGTTTCCCAAAATGCTGGCTATGGAGCAAATATCCACTTAACCTTGATTTTTTGTGGATTTCAATGTGGTAGCTGGACACTGCAATTACACTGATGGGGTGAGTGAGATCTGGGTATGTGTTTGACACTGTGTAAAGCTAAAAGAATCCTGATAGAATCCAAGTCAGAAAATCTTTTGTGAATTCTCACCTGACTTCTCTGCCAACAAGCTCTGTCTGCATATGTACCCAAGGCGAAGCAGGTGCTGTTCTTTCTGCTGGCTGGAATCTTCCAGTGTTTGCATGTTCCTTGTCCTCTTCCTTGCACCTAGTTTTGGGCCAAGTGTTGCTGCTATTAAGTGACTACACCTCTCATCAAAACATACATGAACCAAACTTGACTGCCCAAGGGGCACTGCAGGAAAAGTGGTGACAGATCTAACACTTCTTCCAAAAACAAATTAAATGACTATATTTGTTTAAAAGAAAACAGGAAAAAAATCCATGCATGTGAATCTTGTTCTCATTGACTAGAGAATTGACACCTTGGAATGTTCTATCTACTACTGACTTTTTGCAAACATTCTAAAACATTTTATATATATGATAAGTTTATATTGTAATATGACAAGTAAAAATATATGAACCACCTAGGTTAGGAAATAGAACATCGTGAATATAGATGAAATTTTCTGTCTCACTCCTAAATTATTCCCCTCTCTCTTCTTGGTAACTACTGTATGAAATTTGATATTTATCATTTTCTTATATGCCTTTAACCTGTGAGATATGCATATTCATATCAGATAAATGAAGAATTAAAGAATAAATAGTATTGTTTATTTTTGAGATTTACTTAAATGATATCATACTTTATGTATTCCTCTGCAATTTTCTTTTATCACACAGTATACTTCTATCTTAAGTATAACTCTAATTCATTTACTTTCATGCTTCATCATATCATATGATGTGAATATGCCACAATTCTTAAACTCATTCTCTTGTTGATGAACATGTTCATTTTGTGTCTTGTAACATGATTGTAATGAATATTCTTCAAATTTCTGGTGTAAACTTGCAGTGGTTTTCTTGGGGACAGTGGTCTCCCCTTATCCATGGGGAATATATTTCGAGATCCCCAGTAGATGTCTTAAACAGCAGGTATTACCAAACCCTATACAGTTGACCATTGAACAGCATGGTTTTGAGGTGTGTGGATTCATTTATATGTGGTGATATGCTTTGGCTCTGTGTCCCCACCCAAATCTCATTTCAAATTGTAATCCCCACGTGTCAGGGGAGAGGCCTGGTGGGAAGTGATTGAATTATAGGGGCAGACTTCCCCCTGGCTGTTCTGATAATAGTGAGTTCTTATGAGATTTGGTTGTTTAAAAGTGTGTGGCACTTCTTTCTTTGCTCTATCTCTCTCTCTCCTGGTCTACCATGGTAAGATGTACTTTCTTCCCCTTTGCCTTCTGCCATGATTGTAAGTTTCCTGAAGCCTCCCGATCATGTTTCCTGTTAAGCCTGTGGAACTGTGAGTCAATTAAACCTCTTTTCTTCATAAATTACCCAGACTGAGATAGTTCTTTATAGCAGTGTGAAAACAGATTAATACAGAAAATTGGTACCAGGAGTAGGGTACTGGTAGAAAGCAAATAGAAAATGCAGAAGCAACTTTGGATGGGGTAATGGGCAGAGGTTGGAACAGTTGCAGGGCTCAGAAGAAAACAGGAAGATGAAGGAAAGTTTGGAACTTCCTAGAAACTTGTTGAGTGTTTTTGACCAACATGCTGATAGTGATATGGACAATTAAGTCCAGGCTGAGATGGTTTCAGATGGAGATGAGGAATTTATTGGGAACTAGAGCGACAGTCACTCTTGCTATCTTTTAGCAAAGAGACTGGTGGCATTGTGCCCCTGCTCTAGGGATCTGGGGAACTTTGAAACTGAGAGAGATAAATATGTAGTAGAAGAAATTTCTAAGCAGGAATGTGTTCAACATGTGTCCTGGCTGCTCCTGACAGCATACAGTCATATGTGTTCATGAAAAGATAGTCTGAAATTGGAACATGTTTAAAAGAGAGGCACAGCATAAAAGTTTGGGAAATTTGCAGCCTACCCATATGGTAGAAAAGAAAATTTCTGGGAAGAAATTTAAGCCAGCTGCAGAAATTTGCATAAATAAAGCAGAGACAAATGTTAGTAGCAAAGAGAATGGGGAAAATGTCTCCAGGCCATGTCAGAGACCTTCAAGACAGCCCCTTCTATCACAGGTCTGGGGGCCTAGAAGGGATAAATGGTTTTGTGGGCAAGGCCCAGTGTCTCACTGCTCTGTGCAGCCTCAGGACATGGTGCCCTGCATCTCAGCCACTCTAGCTCCAGCAATGGCTAAAAGGGGCCAAAGTACAGCTCATATCTTTGCTTCAGAGGGGGCAAGCCCCAAGCCTTGGCAGCTTCCATATGGTGATGGTCCTAAGGGTGTGCAGAAGGCAAGAGTTGAGGTTTGGGAACCTCCACCTAAACTTCAGAGGATGTGTGGAAATGCCTGGATGTCTAGGCAGAAGTCTGCTGCAGGGGTGGAGCCCTCACAGAGAACCTCTACTAGGGCAGTGCAGAGGGGAAATATGGGGTTTGGACCCTCACACAGAGCCCCCACTGGAGCACTGACTAGTGGAGTTATGAGAAGACAGCCACCATCCTCCAGACCCCAGAATGGTTGATCCATGGACAGCTTGTCTGTATGCCTGGAAAAGCCACAGGCACTCAACACCAGCCCATGAAAGCAGCTGTGGGGGCTGTACCCTGCACAGCCACAGGGACAGAGCTTCCCAAGGCATTGGGAGCCCACCCTTGCATCAGTGTGCCCTTGATGTGATATATGGAGTCAGAGAAGATTATTTTGGAGCTTTAAGATTTAATTACTGCCCTGCTGGGTTTTGGGCTTGCATGGGGCCTGTAGCTCCTTGGTTTGGGCCAATTTCTCCCTTTTGGAATGGGAGCATTTACCCAATGCCTGTACCCCTATTGGATCTTGGAAGTAACTAACTTGGTTTTTATTTTACAGGCTCATAGGCAGAAGGAACTTGTCTTGTATCAGAGGAGACTTTGGACTTGGACTTTTGAGTTAACACTGGAATGAGTTAAGACTTTGGGGTACTATTGAGAAGGCATGATTGGTTTTGCAACGTGAAAAGAACATGAGAGGCCAGGTGCGGTGGCTCATGCCTGTAATCTCAGCACTTTGGGAGGCTAAGGTGGGAGGATCTCCATGTCAGGAGATCGAGACCATCCTGGCTAACACGGTGAAACCCTGTCTCTACTAAAAAAAAAAAAAAAAATTAGCCAGGTGTGGTGGTGGGCACCTATAGTCCCAGCTACTCAGGAGGCTGAGGGAGGAGAATGGTGTGAACCCAGGAGTTGGAACTTGCAGTGAGCCGAGATTGCACCACTGCACTCCAGCCTGGGTGACAGAGCAAGACTCCATCAAAAAAAAAAAAAAAGAAAAAAAGAAAATAACATGAGATCTGAGTGGGGCCAGCAGCAGAATGATATAGTTTGCTCTGTGTCCCCACCCAAATCTGATCTTGAATTGTTACCACCATGTGTTGGGGGAGGGGCCTGGTGAAAGGTGATTGAGTCATGGGGGCAGACATCCTCTTGCTGTTTTCATGATAGTGAGTGACTTCTTATGAGATATGGTTGTTTGAAAGTGTGTGTGGCACTTCCCCCTTTTCTCTTTCTCTCTCTCTCTCAATCCCCTGCTCCACCATTGTAAGATGTGCTTGCTTCTCCTTCACCTTCTGCCATGATTACAAGTTTCTTGAGGCCTCCCAGTCATGCTTCCTGTTAAGCCTGTGGAACTGTGAGTCAATTCAACCTCTTTCCTTCATAACTTACCCAGTCTCAGGTAGTTTTTTTATAGTAGTGTGAAAACAGACTAATACATGTAGATTTTTAAAGCAAAAATACTCGAAAAATTTTTGGAGATTTGTGACAATTTGAAAAAACTTGCAGGTGAACTGCATAGCCTAGAAATATTGAAAAATTAAGAAAAGATTAGTTATGTCATGAATGCATAAAATATAGATACTAGTCTATTTTATCATTTATTACCATAAAATATACACAAATCTATTATAAAAATTAAGATTTATTAAAATGTACACAGAAACTTATAGACCACATATGGCAACATTCACAGTTGAGAGAAATGTAAACAAATGTAAAGATGCACTATCAAATCATAATTGTATAAAATTAACTATAGTGTATAGTTAATAATTTCACAGCCACCTTCTGTTGCTATTGTGGTGAGTTCAAGTATTGCAAGTATCCACTGAAAACACTGTGTGATACTGATCATCTCTGTGTGAGCCATTTGTCTGTTCAGTAAGTTGTATTTTACAGAAAAAAAGGAGCTCTCATGATTCTCATGTATTTTTCATCATGCCTAGTGCAATACTGTAAACCTTGAATAACACCATGGGACACATATGAAGTGCACTAGTGATGCTGGAAGTACTTCCAAGAATCAGAGAAAAGTCATGACATTACAAGAAAAAGTTGAATTGCTTGATATGTCCCATAAATTGAGGTCTGCAGCTACAGTTTTCTGCCATTTCAAGATAAATGAATGCAGTGCAATGACCATTGTAAAAACAAGAAAAGGAATTTTGTGAAGCTTTCACTGCAGCTATGCCAGCAGGTGTGAAGACCTTGCACTTTTTTCAAAATACCTTTTCATCTTTTATTGAAAGTGCAGCTTTTATGTGGATGCAGGATTCCTATGAGAAAGGTATATATAGAATCATACGTGGTTTGAGAAAAAATGAAGTTGCTATATGGCAACTTAAAGCAAAGGGATGGTGAAGGATCTAAAAACTGTAGAATTTAATAACAGCCAAGGATGGTTTAATAATTTTAGAAAGAAGTTTGGCTTAAAAATTGTCAAGATAATAGGGAAAGTAGCTTCTGCCAACTGAGAGGCAGCAGTTGAGTTCCCAGATACCATTACGAAAATCATTTATGAGAAAGGATGTTTGCCTGAACAGGTTTTTAATGCAGATAAAAGTGCCCTATTCTGAAAAAAAAAGCACTACAAAGCATATTTACTAGTAAGGAAGAGAAGCAAGCACCAAGATTAAAAGCAGAAAGGGATAGGCTAACTCTGTTGTTCTACTGCTTTGTGCAAAAGCAATTGAATTTATGATCAGCATTATCTATAAAGCTGTAACCCCCAAGCCATGAATAAAGAAAGATAAATCAGTTGTCAGTCTTTTGTCAGTCTTTTGGCTGTATAACAAGAAGGCCTGGACATGAGAACAATTTTTCTGAATTGGGTCCATTGACAGTTTCTCCTTGAAGTCAGGCAGTACCTTACCAGCAAGGGACTGCCTTTTAAATATTGGACAATGGCCCTGGCCACCCAGAACTGTATAAGTTCAACACCAAAGGTGTGAAAGTGGTCTACTTGCCCCTAAACACAAAATCTCTAATTAACCTCTGGATCAGGATCACAAGGACCCTTAAGGCTTCTTACATATGGTACTATATGGAAAGGATTGTCAATGCTATGGAAGAGAACCCTAAAAAAGAGAACATCATGAAAGTCTGGAAAGAGTACACCATTGAAGATGCCACCATTGTTATAGAAAATGCTATGAAAGCCATCAAGCCCAAAATAAGAAATTCCTGCTAGAGAAAACCATGTCCATATGCTGTGCATGGCTTCATAGAATTGGCAATAGAGCCAATAAAGGAAATCATGAGAAAGATTGTGGATGTGGCAAAAAAGGTGGGGGGTGAGTGGTTTCAAGGTATAGATCTTGGAAAACTCAAGAGCTAATAGACACCAGAGGAATTAGCAGAAGACAACTTGGTGGAGATGAGTGCTTCAGACTTAGTACCAAAAGATGAGGGAAAAGATGTAGAAGAAGCAGTGCCAGAAAATAAATTGACAACAGACAATCTGGCAGAAGGGTTTCAGTTATTTAAGATTGCTTTTGATTTCTTTTACAACCTAGACCCTTCTATGATGTGGGCACTGAAACTAAAGCAAATGATGGGAGAAGGATTGGTGCCATATAGAAATATTTTTTAGAGAAATGAAAAAGCAAAAAATGTCAGACATAAATTACACTGTATTTCCATAAAAGTTATCCTGAGTGTGTCTGCCTGTCCTGCTTCCCCTCCCACCTCCTCCCCCTCTTCCACTTCTGCTCCTCTGAGACAGCAAGACCAACCCCTTCTTATCCTCTTCTTCCTCAGCCTGCTCAAGGTGAAGATTGTGAGGATGAAGATCTTTATGATGATCCACTTCCACTTAATGAATAGTAAATATATTTTCTCTTCCTTATAATGTTCTTAATAAAATGTTCTTTTCTCTAACTCACTTTGTTATAAGAATATGACACACAATGCATATAACATACAAAATATGTATTAATCAACAACTTGTTATTGGTAAGGCTTTCGGTCAACCGTAGGGTATTAGTAATTATGTTTTAGAGAAGTCAAAAGTTATACACAAATTTTCAACTATGCAGGAAGTCAGTGTCCCTAACCACTCAGTTGTCCAAGGGTCAACTATACATAGGATGTTTTTTTAAATCTGATAACAAAGACAGCTACAAAGTGACTAAGGGGTAGGTAGTGTGTACAGTGGGATATGCTGGACAAAGGAATGATTTACTCCACAAGTGGGATGGAGCAGGATGGCATGAGAGTTCATTAAGCTATTCAGAATGGCATGAGATTTAAAACTTATAAATTGTTTATTTCTGGAAATTTACATTTAATATTTTCAGACCATAGTTGGCCACAGGTAACTGAAACTGCTAAAGTGCACCTGTGGATAAGGGAGGATTACTGTACAGTATCAACTTTACTAGACATTGACTAGTGCAGTACTGTCCAATATGGCAGCCACTTCCTACACGTGGTTACTGAGCCCTTAAAATGTGGCTGGACTGAATTGAGATTTACTGTAAGTATAAAATACATACTTCAAAGATTTCAAAGACTTAGTATGAAATAAAGAATGTAAAATATTTAATAAGGTTTTAGATAAATTACTTGTTGAAATGATAAGGGTATACTGGGTTAAATAAAATATATTATTAAAATTAACTTTACCTGTTTATATTTACTTCAAAAAACGAGGCTACTGGAAAGTACAGCATGCATTTGTGGCTCTTGTTATATTTATATTGGGCAGTGCTGGTCTAAGTGTTCTCCAAAGAAGTTAACCCAATTTAGTCTCTTACAAGTGATGTATAGGAACTCCCCCATATTCTTGTTAACACGTCGTATTATTACATTTTTATTTTTGCTATTGTATCTGTTAACTGTATCTTTCTGTGGTATGATTTCGCATTTAGTTCATTTCTTATGAGGTTGAGAATCATACATGTTTATTGTCTGTTTTGGTTTCTTCCTTTGTGGATGTCTCTTGACCTTTTTTTATTGAGTTATTTGTTATTTTCTCAAATTTTCTTGACTTGTAGGAGTTCTTTGTATTCTTTCAGTCTATGTCTTAAAAACTATTTTTCCAAAGGTACTTTTTGATATATTAAACATTTTAATTTAATATATTCATTTACTGAGTTTCAGAATGTGAGCTTTTCAGTAAATCGTATTTTGAAATATTTAAAAAGGAATAGGGGTTTCTTATTCATTTTGACAACTGCTTTATCCCCAGAGCCTAGAACAGGGACTGTTGCAAATAGGCACCCAAAAAATATTAGTTGAGTGAAGTATATTACCTTTCAATAGCTCTCTGGCGTCCATATTACGGCTTTGTTATCAACTTTCTTCCTCAGGATCTAGAATCTCTGTCCTGTTTAGCTTAATGTAGCTGGCTTTTATTCCCTTTGAAGCTCATTGGTTTCATATATTTCACTCTACTGACAATCTATACTTTTACAAGGCTTCTCAAGGTGTGTTGCCTGCAACAGTGCTTCCAGAGAGTGTAAAAATTGTTATGTTAAAAATAGGTTATCATAGACAAATAGGGTTTGGGAACTAAGCTGGACAATCTTTGGTATTACAAACCTTCTGGAGCCTTTGATATGCTAACATGATTGTGACTATCTGAATATCTGAGAGTGGAATGGATACAGATTATAGCATTTCCCAAACCTAGTTTACTATGGACATTTTGTTTTCAGAAGTTATTTTGCATCTCCTATTTCAAGGCATATTTTTTTAAAAGCCATGGATGAACCTATTGGAAAACTGAACTAAAAACCCCAAGACTGTGATTACACACAAAGCAAAATGTAGAATTTGTAAATAATTTAGCATAATAAACTTTACAAGTTCACACATATTTAACCCAAATAGCTGAATTATTTTCTTAACATTTTTAAGTCATTCTCCATTACAACGTTTGCATGGACATGCAACCCACATCAGCGGCTTACTTTAAATTAATATAATTAATAAAACATATTAAAAGTTAGCCTTTTTAAAGTAGAGGACATTTTTGGAGTAAATACTTTCTTTTCTTTTTTTTGAGACGGAGTCTCACTCTGTCGCCCAAGCTGGAGTGCAGTGGCACGATCTCGGCTCACTGCAAGCTCCACCTCCTGGGTTCATGCCATTCTCCTGCCTCAGCCTCCCGAGTAGCTGGGACTACAGGCGCCCACCATCACGCCCAGCTAATTTTTTGTATTTTTAGTAGTGATGGGGTTTCACCGTGTTAGCCAGGATGGTCTTGATCTCCTGACCTTGTGATCCACCCGCCTCGGCCTCCTAAAGTTTTGGGATTACAGGCTTGAGCCACCACGCCCGGCCGGAGTATATACTTTCTAATATGAATGATGTTTCTGTACCCTTCAAAATATCTCTGTTTCAATGACTTGAAATAGAAAAAAATATTCCTAGTTGATATGGTTTGGCTGTGTCCCCCCACAAATCTCATCTTGCATTGTAGTTCCCATAATCCTGACATGTTGTGGGAGGGACCTGGTGGGAGGTAACTGAAAAGAGGAGAAGTTACCCCCATGCTGCTGTTCTTGTGATAGTGAGTGAGTTCTCACGAGATATGATGGTTTTATAAGCTTTTCCCCCTTTTGCTCTGAACTTATTCCTGCCATCATGTGAAGAAGGAGGATGTGTCTGCTTCCCTTTCCACAGTGATTGTAAGTTTCCTGAGGCCTCCCCAGCCATGTGGGACTGTGACTCAATTAAACTTCTTTTCTTTATAAATTACCCAGTTTTGGGCAGTCCTTCATAGAAGTGTGAGAATGAACTAATGCACTAGTCCTCCATGTTTGGACTTTTCGCTTCTCTTTTCTTCTAAAGTGAGCTTTTGTATTGAGAAAACATGTTCTCCTTTCACATTATAGATATCAGCTTTGGGAGTATTGGGACCTGGTGTGGAATGGAGAAAAGAATACATTGTATCCAGTAAGAAGAAAGCATTATGTTTATAAAATTCCCTTTCATTTGTTCTATGGTCTGAATATCTGTGTCCTCTCAAAATTCATATGTTAAAATCCTAACCCCCAAAGTGATGGTATTAAGAGGTGGGGACTTTTGGGAGATTAGGCCATGGGAGTGGAGCCCTCAAGAATGGCCCTAGTATCCTTATAAAAGAGGCCCAAGAGAGCTTGTTTGCCCTTCCCCCATGTGAGGATGCAGTGAATAGACACCTTCTCTGAAGCAGAGAGTAGCCCCCACCGGACCCCAGTCTGCCAGTGCCTTGATCTTAGACTTCTCAGCCTCCAGAACTATAAGAAATAAATTTTTGTAGTTTATAAGCCACTCAATTTATGGTGTTTTTTCTTAGTCTCAACAGACTAAGAAAATTGGTTTTTGCTTTTAGGCTTGTAAGTCATTCCATTTAGAGGGAGTTAAAGATGACATGATAAAAATGCTGATTCACATGAAGACATAACCACATTGGCAAAACTAATTTGGAAGGCAAGTTGACATTTATGAAAATTAAAAATGGACATTTTTTTGTCCACCAGTTTCATTTCTTGGTATCAACCCTGGAGAAAAAAGAAATCACTGATATATATTAGGGTGCATATTCAGAAATACTTATTGAAATATCATTTGTAAATGAAAGACAGAAAAATTATAGACTATCTAAACGTTCCTAGGAAATACTTTTAAAAACTTGATATAGATATGGATAGACGAAATAATACATAGCAGTTAAAAAAGAATTACAACTATAATAATATGGTAAGATCTCCAAGGTATATTTTGAGTGGAAAAAGCAAGTTGTAGAACAAGGCATCCAAAATAATACCATTTTGTTTTAAAAACACAAACCTTACATATTTTTATAGACATATATGGTCTGAATACAGAAAAAAATGTAATTTAAAAAATAGTAGTTATATCTGGTGAAGGTACTTGATTTGGAAAACATGGCCAAGGGAGATGAGAAAAATAATTTCTCTTTGTATTGTTTGTGTAGTTACACATTAATGGAAAAAACCCTCAAATTATTTATTTAAATTTACCTTTAACCTTTTACACATACTCAAATTTTTAAAAAAGAACTCATGGTACCTGTGTTTGCTAGCTTAAAAAAATAAATAAAAAGGCATAGCTGATCATTTTTTCTTCCCAATGGTGTATGCACACTCATGTTACTTTAAGGACTACTTCCTGAAGATAAGGAACAGAAATGAGGGAGAAAATGGAAGAGAATAGCCTTTCTTTTGGTGAGACGGCAAGAGCACAGTTTGATGATTCTCCACTTGACAATTTTTCCCCAGGACAGGACATGTAGAAACATATTTGCCAACAACAAAGCCAGTGCTGGCTTTTAGACACAGAGAAATCAAAGCGGCCCTGAGTGAAATTCCTTTGAAGACTACCTGTGTTGTCTATGGCCGACACTCTTCCTCTGGAAAAGAATCAGCAGATATATATGTGGTGTCTGCATCCCCAAGCTGGGCACACGATTAAAAGCATGCCAAAGCGAAGGCACTAGACGCATGCCAAGATCTGAATATCTTGGGCTGTAAAAACCGGTAGAGAGGCCTGCTCAGTTGAAACCTGCAATTGGGCATTAGGGAGCAGAGATGCATTATAGGGGAATTTATGAACCTATTTGAACATCATAAGTTTGAAATTTCCAGACCAAATTGAGGCTTGTACGGTTCCATTTATCACACTTTCCATTTCAGGCTGGCTGAGATGGAAGGAGTTTAAGTGACAGCTGGCTTACCCTTACCCCCAGGCCACCAGATGAAATTGTGGAGCAGAGCCTGCCTGGCAGTAGAAAGATGAGGAGAAGGGGACAAGCTGCAGGGGGATGCAGAATGCGTGAGCTCGTCCTGGTGGCACTGAGCAGGTAGAGTGCTCCGACAAGAGGGGACAAAGGAGGCTGGGGAGGAGTCTGATGGAAAGACCTGAGAATGAGAATGAGAAGAAGACTTGCAATCGAGACCTCTTGCCAAGAGAAGAATGAAAGGGGATAGAGTGGGAGGGCAGGGAGAAAAAAAAAAAAAAATTAGTCCAGCTGCTCAAGGAGAGCAGGTTGAAATAGAGGGGATGTTGATTTAGAACAGTCATCACTCAGAAAAGCCAGAACAACAAAAGAAACACAGGAAGGTACTGCATAGAGGAAGATAGTCTCCGTAGCGTTTTTTTTTAATTACTGCGTTTAAAACGGGAAAGAACTGTAAAGGTTGGTGGAATGATTTCAGCCCGTCTAAGCGTGTGTCTACCTGCCTGGCTGTGGCCGGGAGGTTTGTTTGGCTGCCTATCAGCTCTTATTTCCTTAGAAGGTTGGAGAATTAGCTTCTTCATTCCCATCAAATGTGTGAAAACCATTCCTTGATGTAGGTGAAGCTTTCTGTGGTTTACTGCGAAGGAAAAAGCGACAAAGAGTGAGAAAGTTCTACTTTAGTAATTTATAATTTCACCACCCCCCCCGCCCCCACTGACTTCTGTTTTATTTCAGACGTTATTTTCTCTCTTCCTTTTGAGTTTCTGTTAAACACACTAGATATCTTTGGTGTGTTGTTGTTATTGTTTTCAAGATCCCCTCTCCCCGAAAAGCTACCTTTGGAGTGAAAGGATCATGGACTCCTAGAAATTCACAACTAGCTTGGGTTAATCCAAGGCACTTTTTTACTTGTTTTTTTTTTTTTTTTTTTTTTTTTTCCTGAGGGAGTCTCTTGAGACACATCACTAGTACCAGTTTGTTTTGGAATCACATTTAGGAGAATTTTTTTTTAAACCATGAATAAGTCTGTGTTTTTTGTGGAAACAAAGAGCAGATTTTGCAAGCGAAGGAGGTCATTTATCCCCACAATGAAAGTATTTTGCATGTAAACAATATGACTGCTTTACCTGAGAAAATTAGTGATGGATTATTGATAGAGTGGATTCTGTCTATATCCATGCTCACTCTTTACTTGTGGTTAAAAAAAATTGCCCTTGAAATAAAGTGTAGTGCTTTCTCCTCACAGACTCACAGAGATATCAGTCATTTTGTGAAATAAAAGTTGATAGTTTGATAAGCAATTAACATGTGCTTCTTTCAGATACAGCCAAATGTTTCGTTAGATTTTTAGATAAGGACATTTCAATGCTTTCATTCAAATGCACTTGTAGTGTATTTGAAATGGTCCCATTTCAGGCTATTGCTCAGACTACAAAGGAAGAACATCTCTCTCTCTCCAGCAAAGCCCAACAATGAGTTTGTTTCACATAAGCTTTTGCCCTAAAACTACATGCCACAGTCAACAATGATCAATGTCTCCCAGGACTGCTCAATTTGAAGGGATATCTGTTGGTTCAGGTGGTCACATGGAGCTATTAAGATGTTTTTGAGTGCATCAGAGAGAAGTGGGATGGCATGTTACCAGGAAAGTGGAAAGGGAAACTAATTCAAGGGTGTTGTTGATTTGAAAATAATTGAACAATCTGAGTCACACTATAGACTCGTGGCTAACCCCATTGTTCTCTGAAATTAGAGGGAGAGACAATAAAATGAGATGCTCCTTTGGAATTGAGTGTGCTGAACCAGCACTTTCCTTGGCTCCGTCCCAGGAGCATAAAATCTGTGCTCTGAAAATGAAAAAGGGAATATTCTGATTGAACTGGATGCCATAAGATACCCCGATGGCTTACACTTCACTTGGGATTGACTGGAAAATGTGCGTTGGAAATCTCTTTCACAATTACAAAATTTCACTTCCAGTGCAAAAATATCTTGCAGGCTAAATGAGAAGTAACACCACTCCAGAGAAAAGCGTTGGCCGTCTCCCAGATTAATATGGGGTTATGGTCCATGATAGGGTTAGATGAGGTAAAAATTTCCCACTTCTCTTCCAGATAGACCGGAAATTGTTGTGCCTGAGATAGATTTGGGCTAAGTAACCAATTAAAATAATTTGGATCAAGAAATGTGACATGGAATGTGATGTAGATATTTCCAGTTCTTATTCAGGAAACCTTATTGCAAAAAGGTTGAAAGATAATTGAGAAAATAATTTAAATGGTGGCAAGAGTTATTTGTGTGAAGATAAAATCCAGAGTCCTTTTCATTGAGATGGAGAAGCTGCCAAATAGCTCTTGGTGATAATTCTATGCACAAAATTTTCATAGTGGGCTTCAGTACCTTGCCAGATGAAAGCTTTTGCTCAGTTTAAAGTTGGAAAAGAGATTTGAGTCTCCACCAAGGATAATGTGTTAAGCTTGGTAATTAAAGACTGTTTTTTATAAATAATGCCAAAAGCACATTGGGAACATTGGGCTCATATATTACTGTACTTTGAAGAAATCAAGAACCTAATAACATTCTAGATAAAATGACATACACACCCACATCCACACCCCCCATACACATACATACACACACACCCTGATTCGTATCAGGATATAAGGGAAATTATACAATTTTTCTAATCCAGTTATCAAATGATATTAAGGGGCAGTCTATCTACTGTGTCTTTGAATAATGAGAGCTTTAAAAATGTAATAAAAACTTTAGAGTTACATAGTCCAGTGCTACTCAAAGTGTGGTCTGTGACCTCCTGCTAGTTCATGACCTGTTTACCAGCACACAACAAGACACACATAGAAATTGAGACCGAGCGTTTCACAACTTGTATAGCAATAAAACAAGGACTGCAGAGTGTCATGATTTTTAAATGAACTCATGTTTTCTATTTCTTATTTGAGTTTTCTACAATTTCATATTTATTGTATTTTACAAATACATTGGTCTGCAGTATTAAAAAAAATTCTCCTACTTCACAGACAATTTGAGAAACACTGAAATTAACTCTACTTTTAAGAATCTAAGTGCTACTCTTTGAATTTATATTATCTTTGTGTTTTAAGATGGTGCATGATTTAACCTCAGTTTAGTCAGGAAAACCAGGCACATAAATTGAATATGGCTGCTGAACCAATCTCATGCCAGTCTCTTGCTCTTGTACTCTATTGCAACCCCACGGTCCTTTCTTTCTGTCAGACACAAAAAGATCCTCCCAGAATTTGAGGCTTTGCATGTGCTCTTCCCTTCACCTGGAATGCTTTTCCTTCTTCTCCTCCAAAGGTTTGATTTTGTCTTTTTTACATCTCAGCTTAAATGCCACCTCTGTGGGCTGACTTTCCTGACTCAAATTGAAAAATGACTCCCCTCCAAATTCTTATATTATTCTCTCCCTGTCACTATTGTGACTACTATGAATAGTTTAATTACTTATTGTCTATTTCTCTATACTAGATTGTTAACAAGAGAAGGAAACTTGCCTATTTTTTCACTGCCGTGTACTCAGAGTCTAGAGCAATGTATGACATATTGACATATTAGTTCATTGAAGGACTAATAAAATATCTGAATCCCTATTTTCCCCTAATAGAGTGTAAGCCCCTCAAGGATAAGTTTTGTTTTATTCATTTATGTATCCCTAGCACTTTAACACAATGCCTGTCTCAGAGAAACTACATGAAAAAATGCCTTTTGAAGAAATAAATGAATAAATTACCTCCTGGGAACATCCACCTGGGTGTCCCATAGGCAATTGGACTTGTATATTTGTGTCTAAGCTCATCATACATTGCTGTAGTCTTCAATTAGCATCACCATTCACTTAGGCTCCCAAGCAAGGAACAAGCATCATACTCGATTCTGTCCTTATCTTCCCTTCTTATTCTCAAATTCACCTCAGAAAAATGAAACTGATTTAAAATTGATTATATCTCTTACCTTTGCTTATATTCCTCACTTTTGCATTAAACCTTTATTTTGATGTAGGCATATATGTGTTTTTTTTTCTTTATGACCCATACTTTTTGAGTATTATTTGGAAAAGCTTATGCATTCGTTGTGGTGGACACTGGGGTAGTTGGCCTAGTTGCCTCAATCTTTCTTACCAGTTCTACAGCCTACCTCCCAGCTCCTGTGTGTTTTCTCTCCAAAGGCTTTGAAGAACAAAGTAAGGATCTGTAAGTAAAAGCTTCCTGTGTTCTGTGTTGCACAGGCAACTCATAAAAGCCCATGCAAGCATGAGAAAAAGGGTCACCTTCCATTAGTAATGCAGATAGAGTTGCAGGAGGGAGTAAAAAGGACCACAGAACACAATTTGTCTTGTGTCTAATGGGGAAACTGAAGCTAAAGGAAAAGACCCAATAATATGGTAGGGAGATAAAGAAAAGCTAATGAACACATACACACACACATACACACACACACACACACACACACACACACACACACACACCTTTCTCCAAAGCATTTTGACTTTGCATCCAGAGCTGTATCTCATGTAAGAATTAGCATCTAAAGTCAGTGTATATGGTGCATGTTTATGTATCATAAAACATGAAATGACACTCATTGTGGGGAGATGATGATCTTATATAAAGCACACAATAACCCACACCTGCAAATGAAGCAACAGATTGGTGTTTCTCATCTTATTCACACAATCCAAGGATACAAGGCTCTTCATGGACCCGCTAGAAGGACTTTTCCTGAGATGGTGATTAAGACAACCATGAAGGAAACAGAAGTTTTACAGTTTTCAGTGGTTGCAAGGTCTACAGTAGCCTCTTAATTAAAAGAACCCATTTAATTAATTTTTTAATTAAGAAATTTTAGCAATGGAAAAAACACACACATACAGGAAATGGATAATTATTTTAACATTTGGTGGCCTTTTATTAAATATTCTCAAAAATATAAACTCTGTAGATGCCAAATTTTGCAACATGATTTCCCCAGTCTGTTACTGTACAGAAGTAAGCTGCTGAGTGGAAAGAAAAGCAAAAGTTTATGTGCTCAGAAGAAAAATGGCTTTCATTTATCTGGCCTCCCATGCTTTTCCACTCATTGCTATTTTAGAAAGATTACCCTTGTAAAAGGTTTACTCGTGGTGTAATCTTAGACCAGACTTATTAATAGATGCCCTTTTTTAAAAAACGGATAAAAATAAACAACATAAAAATAAAAATACAATGGAATTAGGCTAATGTATATTTGTCTTTATCAGAAATTAATGCCTTCTGTACTACAGATTAAAATTTCGTTAGCTATGTTTCTGTGTAGAAACCCAATGGTTAGTTTTTCTAACAGAGGATAAAAGTGCACAACTCTTCATGGACAGGAAACCAAATAAAAAGCTCCATGATTGGAAAGAAAAGCAGGATTCTGCATTCACTTTTAGTCAAACCCAGAAGTAAGAAAAGATGAAGGCTCTAGGTATCAAATATAAAGAGGCTGGTTGCTGACTTTAGAGGCTCAGGTTGTTCATTGCTGTGTGTCAACTCAGGCCAGAAATTTGATGTGTCTGAGCCTTGTCTATAGAATGGAGATGCTATGCTGCAGAGCTGTTGTACGGGTTTAAAGCTGTGGCACGTGCAAATTGCATGGTAGTGTCTGGCACGGTATACATTTAATACAGGTTAGTTACTGTTAGCAGTATAACTTGGGAAAGTGCTTTCCTTCTCAGGTATTTGTCTCCCCATCATTCAAATAAGAAGACTGAATAAGATCTATGTCACCTGAAGAGTAGGATGCAAACCACTGGTGTTAAAAACAAGACAATGTAAAGCATTACATGGAAACAGTACTCGATAAACTTGAATCTCTGCATAAAAATACGTTCCCATTGCAAATCTCATCCCTATCTTCTTCTTAAATCAAAGAGAACATCTTTGTTTAGTGCTAGAATGGCTTAACAACTCATTATTTAAGAAAGCAAGCCTTAATCCTTTAATAGGCAATAATAAGAATTTGATATCTTGCCTTATTTTTTATTATATTTATTTTTAAAGTTTGTCTTTATGACAATGGACATCAGATTTATATTTACAATAATACTATAAAATTTTCTTTTTGAAGCTGTATTTCAGTAAAAATAATGAGCTGATTTAAAGTAAAACAGTACGGGCAGTGTATGTAGCAAAGATCTTGACCTTGACTTGCTAAAGACTAAAGTTTGGCAAATGCTGGACTTGATCTAACATTCTATGTTTCTATGGGGAAGAACTGGTTCTCTCTAGTCACTGTCTCAGCAAGATTACTTTTAGAGTAAAGTGTATTCTGATGCCTTTCTTTACTTACTGTCCTGAGCTTGGTTGAAAGTAGAGTGGAGATGTTGCTTTGTTGCAATCTGGTATCTGGAGAGCAACTCAGAGATAGAGGAAAAGGAGACAAATCTATTATAGTTCTTAAAAAAAAACAAAGCAAATCACCATGCAGATGTACATACTTGCAGAGATAAATACAATCAGCTCACTTGACTGTACCACTCCATGTATTATCAATGTAAAGTAGATAAGATGGCCTCATTCTTTCTCTTTATTATATATTTGTTTTTATTGTGGCAAAATATGCATAAAATAAAATTATCATTTTAACCATTTTAAAGTACAAAATTCAGTGGCATCAAATACATCCACAGTGTTGTGCAACCATCACTGCCATGCATCTCCTCGTCTTAAACAGAAAGTCTGTACCTGTTAAAGAGTAACACCCCATTGCTCACTTCCCCACCTCCTTGTAACTCTTGTTCTACTATGACTTTACCTATTCCAAGTACCTTATAAAAGTGGCATCATATGTTTGTCTTTTGTGTCTGGTTTATTTCACTTAGCATATTGTTCCTAAATTTCATCTACGTTTGTAGCATGTATCAGAATTTCATTCATTTTTATGGTCAAGTAATATTCCATGATATACATATTCTACATTTTGTTTATCCATTCCTCTGTTGATTGACATTTGGGTTGCTTCTACCAAGCCTGCGTGGTTATTGCGGCAGAGAGAAAAGTCTTAAGATGCACACAGCATCACCACCAGGACTTCAGGGAATGGGGAAATTCATAATCTAATGAGAAAGTGGGGTGCTGCTATAGGGAAGAAAGGAAGAAATGCTAGGCAGACTAACTGAATAAATAAATATCATTACTTAATTTTACCATATTATGTCTGTAAGGGTTTACTTGACACCAAATACGGGATTACTAAAACAAATAACTCTATTTTTAAAAATTGTTTGTTTAAAAAGTGGGTATTTTTTATCTTTCTCTCAACTCATAATGACCAAATTTACCATATCTGTATTATGTACCTTTAGATACATGATCTAAGGTGGATGAATTTGAATCTTTCTGTTAACATCTGGGATAAGATGGAGAGGGAACTGAGCATCGAGGCTAGCCTCTTGGATGGAGAATGTATTCTCAGGGGCTAGCTGTGTGCACATGTGGTGGGGTGGGGAGGGGAGTCTTCCTACCTCCATATGCACAGAGAAGTTGAGAAAGTTGATGTTCAAAGAAAAATTTCAAGTAGAAGAGAAGAGAAAAGCAAAGACAAGAGAAAAAGAGAATGCTGGCTGGGCCCTTGTTGAGATGTTTGTGGAGTTGCAAGAAAAAACAGGATTTCAGCACTAGAAGAAGCATCTCATGTTAAAAGTGGAGCAAAGATTTTGGGCTCAGCTAACCTGAGTTCATGGTCTGAGTACATGAGTATTCAGTTCCTTATTCTGGTTCCTTCCAGAGACTCAGCTTTTCCCACTCTTGAAATTTGTGAAGACATCTGAGTTCTTAAAACAATCCCCTTTATTGATTAAACAAGTTTGGTTGGAGTGGGTTTCTTTTTCTTGTAATCAAATAATCTGAATTAAACTAATTTATTTCAGATTCCTAGATCTAAAACAGTCTGAGAATAAAAATGCTAGAGGTACCATATATATCCAAATACAAGTCAACTCCTAATACCAAGTATCTATTGGCATAATATGAGGATGTGTGCTTTAACTACCATCTCATTCATTGTAAAGTAATTGGGAGTTCACCATAATACAAGGCATTTAAAAGGCTTCCTTCTAATTTTGAGGAATGATTTTAAGAAAAAAAAATCTTGCCTTCTGCCTTCTAGTCAGACATATACAGTTGCCGACTAACAAGAGGGTGTTCATATTAGTCCTCATAAGCTGACCACGTCACAACTTATCACAGAAACAGAACATGCAGAAAGTAATAACACATTTTACTACTCAGTAAACTGCACGCAGAATCTCTGATGCAGCTGCGTGTGATCTTCCTGACCAAAGCTTGGGGCTGGTAGAAACGCTCAATATAATAATGAAAGAGAAAAGCTCTCCTTAAGGTAATAGAGCCCCATGGGGCAAAATTATTATCAACTCACCCATATAGCTATAGCAAAAGGTAGATACTGGGAGAAAAAAATCAAGTTTAAAATGAAACCTCGAGCTTACAGAGAGCTTTTTTATTCATGTGACATGATTTTGTGATAAATTACTTTAATGCTTTCAAAACCTTGATAAATGGATTGATAGATAACAAATTTTGTCTTGTGGCTTATTTACTCCCTAGAATTAAATTACAAAGTGGGAAGGGCATTAACTCTTCTAGACCACTAGAAAACCACTTAGGGCACTGGACTGGAGAAAGTACTAGAAATAATGACTCAAGAGAGGATTTCTCCAGCCTCTTTGTGTAACTGGGAACTTTATCAGAAGACAAAAATCACAAAAACAAGGGATTAGGAAACAGACATCCAAGTAAACACCAGGTAACACTTCCATTTATGAAGAGTGATGTTGAAATTATTAGATCATTATGTATGCACAATAACTCTGAAAATGCTGTATAGACCAGTGGATCTCAGTGTATGGTCCTCAGACCAGCAGCATCAGAATTACTAGAGAACTTGTTAGAAATGCAAATTCTCAAGCTACACCAAGACCTACTGAATATGTAATTCTGGAGGTAAGGCTCAAAAGACGGTTTTAACAAGCCCTCCTGGTGATTCCGATATGCACCACAATTTCTGATTCACTTGTGCCGGAGTGAGGAGAAGAGGAAGAGCTTTGCTGTTAGACAGATGCGGGTCCAAATCAGCCTGTTCTCTTACTGGCTGTGTTATTTTTGCCATTTACTTAATCTTTGAGGGCCTGAATTTCCTCATCTGCAATGTAAAAAAGGATTCTTACCTCACACTAACGTAAAGATTAAATTTATATTATTTGTGAACAGACTTTTCAAAGTGCCTGATTTTATCATGTACGTGGTAGTACCATGCTAGTAGCCCCATTTTGTAGAGGAAGTATGTGGTGAAGCCAGGCCATGAACCCAGGTTAGGTGAGCCCAAAATCTATACTCCACTTTTAACATGAATTGCTTCTTTTAGTGCTGAAGTACTGTTTTTTTCTTGCAACTCCACAAACATTATCTTAATGGATTTATTTATTCTCTTCAATCACATGAGAAATACCTGCCTAATGCAGAAAAAGAAAGAAAAAAATTCCTGAAAAACTCATCACAATTTTATGACTCAGAAATAACCTCTATTACATTTTGGTATAAAGATTTCCACTCAATCTTTTGTTATAAAATATCGTAAATGCTATTTTTTCATTCAAAATATTGAGAATTTTCTTTCATTTTGATAAATGCATCTAAGAATTAGAAAGCAATCTGCAATATAGGAAACATTTTAGCATATGTCCTATAAACAAAAAGTAGAATATTTCCAAATTTTTTAGTGTAATGAGAATGGGCATTACAGTTGTCACACCAACATTTGTTGTACCCTTCCTCCACTATGTCGAAGCTACATGATTAGAATTTACCAGTGTCAGGCTCAGTTCCAGGGAAGAGCCAACGAAAGTTACTTTCCCCTAGTCACATGATTGGTTTAGAAAGTACACTAATCAAGCTTTCCCTCTTCCATAGCTAAGCAGTTGGCTCAGGAGTGAACATTATGATATTCAAGTTGGTTCAGTCACAGGGAAGCTAAGGACATTTGTTTGAGATAGAAATGCTCCCCTTTTGGACTTAAGTGAACAAATGTGTAGCCAGGAGATGTTGACAGCCATCATATAACAAGGAGGAGAATCAAACTTCTATTAAAACTGATCTCATGGAGGATTGACTGGAAAGACAGATGAATCTCATGGAGTTCCAGGATCAGATCAATCCTGAAGCCTGTAACGCTACCAATTAGTTTATCTATAGTTGCATTTCTCCCATTAGCTGTAGCCCTACAACAGGCTGTGGGACCAGCCTTTTCTTCATATAGCTGAATCATTGGTTATACAACATCTTTAAACATCAAGAGATTTCTGTTTCTATTAATGGCAGAGTCACTGTACCAGACTATACCTCCCTTTTTATACAATGACAAAAGTGTATAAAAATATGCAATAATTACTTTCGGATGTTGGGAAAAAGGCAACAGTAGAAGAAAACTGTGATCCCTGAAGGGAAGTAAGTTTGATTTCCCAAACAAGGTTGGAATCATTTTGACTTTTTACCTAGAAAGTTTTTTTTGTTTGTCATTATTTGGCAATATAAGCAATATCAGGGAACGTTCTTAAGTCGGAAGGGAAATTACACACACATACACACACACACACAGAAAGAGCTCTGGAAATGATAAATATTTTGTTGGTATATATAAAGGACTATTTTTCTTTTGTTAATCTATTTAAAATACATATGCCTCTTTAAAGCAAAAATGATAACAGTGTATTAAATGGGTTTGTAATGTTTGTAGATGTAACATGTATGATGACAACAGTTCTAAGAATAAGAGGCTGCATAATAAATTATCCCAACTTAGTAGCTTAAAACAACATCCGTTTATTAATTAACAGTTCTATAGGTCCTAAGTCTGAACTGGGATCTCTGTTCAAGATTTCAAAAAGTTGAAATCAAGGTATCAGCTGGGTTGTGTTTCTTTATAAACAACAGGGTCTTCTTTCAAGCTTATGTGGTTGTTGGAAGAAATCAAGTCCTTGCAGTTGTAGGACTGAAGCCCCTATTCTCATCCTGGCAGTTGACAGGGGCAATTCCCAGCTTCTAGAGGCCATCCATATTTTCTTGCCATGTGGCCATCTCCATAGGCCCTGTCATGTTTTTAATCTCTCTGACTTCAGAAAGGGCCCAGTGCCTTATAAAGGTACATCTAATTATGTTAGACCTGCTAAATACCTCTCTTTTGAGGAATCCAAAGTCAGCTGATTAATAATCTAATCATGAGTGATATTCCATCATTTTCACAGGTTCTACCCTCATCCAAGGAGAGGGGAATGGTGTCCTCATGCACACTAGTGAACAGTAATCTTAAGGACCATCTTAGACTTCTGTGTGCTATAGGATAAAAATGAAAATTAAAACCATTGTACAGTTTTTATATTTTACCTTAAATAATAATATATTATCTCTAAGTAGATTGGAATAAATTTTAGAGGCATAATATAGTCTGTAGAGCAACCAGTTAAAAAATTCAAAGAGATATCGCTAAGAAGCAAATAAAAAAACTAAAATGGAAAACTAAAAAATATCTGAATAACTCAAAAGATGGCAAAGGACAAATAAGAGGAGCAAAACAGAAATGAGACAAATACAAAACTACAAAATGCAACCATATCAATAATAACATTAAATGTCAATGGAATAAACATTTCAAGCAAAAGGCAGAGATTGTTAGACTTGGACAGAGGATGTGGAGAAAAACAAAAACAACAGAGGATGTGGACAGGGGATGTGGAGAAAAACAAAACCAACTCTATACTGTCTACAGGCGATACATTTTAAATAAAAAGGTACAAATCAATGGAAAGTGAATGAGAACAAAAGACACACAATGCAAATAGCAAGTATGAGAAACCTAGAGAAAATCAGACAAAATGTACTTAAAAAAAGAAGTTTCTTTTGCTCTGCGGAAGCTATTTAGTTTGATTAGATCCCATTTCTCAATTTTGGCCTTTGTTGCAATTGCTTTTGGTGTTTTAGTCATGAAGTCTTTGCCTATGCCCATGTCCTGAATGGTATTGCCTAGGTTTTCCTCTAGCGTTTTTATGATTCTAGGGCTTACATTTAAATCTTTAATCCATCTTGATTTAATTTTTGTATAAGGTGTAAGGAAGGGGTCCAGTTTCAGTTTTCTGCACATGGCTAGCCAGTTTTCCCAACACCATTTATTAAATAGGGAATGCTTTCCCCATTGCTTGTTGTTGTCAGTCTTGTTAAAGATCAGATGATTGTAGATGTGTGATGTTATTTAATTTTTGCAGTCTTTCCACCTGACAAAGGGCTAATATCCAGAATCTATAAGGAACTTAAACAAATTTAGAAGACACAAACAACTCCATCAAGAAGTGGGCAAAGGATATGAACAGACACTTTTCCAAAGAAGACATTTATGAGGCCAAAAAACATATGAAAAAATGCTCATTGTCGCTGGTCATCAGAGAAATGCAAATCAATACCACAATGAGATACCATCTCATGCCAGTTAGAATGGTGATCATTAAAAAGCCAGGAAACAACAGATGCTGGAGAGGATGTGGAGAAGTAGGAAGGCTTTTACACTGTTGGTGGGAGTGTAAATTAGTTCAACTATTTGTGGAAGACAGTGTGGAGATTCCTCAAGGATCTAGAACTAGAAATACCATTTGACCCAGCATTCCCATTATTGGGTATATACCCAAAGGATTATAAGTCATTCCACTATAAAGATACATTCACACGTATGTTTATTGCAACATTATTCACAATAGCAAAGACTTGGAACCAACCCAAATGCCCATCAATGATAGACTGGATAAAGAAAATGTGGCACATATACACTATGGAATACTACGCAGCCATAAAAAATGATGAGTTCATGTCCTTTGCAGGGACATGGATGAAGCTGGAAACCATCATTCTCAGCAAGCTAACACAGGAACAGAAAACCAAACACTGCATGTTCTCACTCATAAGAGGGAGTTGAACAATGAGAACACATGGACACAGGGAGGGGAATATCACACACTGCAGCTTGCTAGTGGGTGAGGGGCAAGGGGTGGGATAGCACTAGGAGAAATACCTAATGTAAATGACAGGTTGATGGGTACATCAAACCACCATGGCATGTGTATACCTATGTAACAAACCTGCATGTTCTGCACATGTATCCCAGAACCTAAGTACAATAACGGAAAAAAAAAGAAGTATCACTAGATCTCATGTTCTTACTCATAAGTGGGGTCTAAGCTTTGAAGATGCAAAGGCATAAGAATGACACAATGAACTTTGGGGACTCAGGGGAAAGGGTGGGAAGGGGTGAAGGCTAAGAGACTGCAAACTGGGTGCACTGTATACTGCTCGGGTGATGGGTGCACCAAAATCTCACAAATCACCACTAAAGAACTTACTCATGTAACCAAACACCACCTGTTCCCCAATAACATATGGATATTAAAAAAATTATGCTGCAAAAAGAGAGAAGTATCACTAGAGATAAAGTGGATTGCTTCATAATGATCAAAAGGACAACACACCAGAAAGATTATACAGTCAAAACAGAATAAAAACACACACAAGCACACTGATTTCACCCTCCACCTGCAACCCAATCTCCACTGAGCAGCCAAAGTGATCTATTTAAGATCCAAATCAGATTATGGGAGCCAATAGACTGAGATTCTGACTAACATAATAGATTTTATCCCTATAGTACAATGATGGTTTGAAATAATAAAATTCATATTTATAATTAAGCACATCAGTAGCGTGAAGGAGAAAAATGATGTGATGAATTTGATGAATGCAGAAAAAACATATGCCAAAGACCCCAACTAGAAGCCAAAAAGAATTTTCTTTACAGCTCGCGGTTATAGCAAAAATTTTCATGAAACCTCATACATAATGAGAAACCATTAACCATATTTTTCCTTCTGGATTGAGAACAATACAAACATGCTTAATTTTTTGAGATGGAGTCTCATTCTGTCACCCAGGCTGGGGTGCAGTGGTGCAATCTTGGTTCACTGCAACCTCCACCTCCCGGGTTCAAGCAATTCTCCTGCTTCAGCCTCCCGAATAGCTGGGATTATAGGTGCCCACCACAATGCCTGGCTAATTTTTGTAGTTTTAGTAGAGACATGGTTTCACCATGTTGGCCAGGCTGTTCATGAACTCCTGACCTCAAGTAATCTGCTCCCCTTGGCCTCCCAATGTGCTTGGATTACAGGTGTGCTACTGCTCCTGGTCTTAATTTCTCTTAACATTGTACTCGATGTGTCAGCCAGTACTCTGGGGAAAGAGAAAATATATATATATGTAAGAATTATTATAAGGAAGAGATAATTCTGTCTTTATGGTGTTATAATAATCTATATCAATGCTGTCCAATAGAAATGCAATGTACATCAGAAATGTAATTTAAAATTTTCTAACATTGATTAAAAAGAACAGGTGAAATTAATTTTAATAATATAATTTATTGCCTGGGGGCAGGGGCTCACACCTGTAATCCGAACACTTTAGGAGCCCGAGGTGGGCGGATCACAATGTCAAGAGATCGAGACCATCCTGGCCAACATGGTGAAACCCTGTCTCTACTAAAAATACAAAAATTAGCTGGGCATGGTGGCGCATGCCTGTAGTCCCAGTTTCGGTTTGCCAGTATTTTATTGAGGACTTTTACATTGATGTTCATCAGGGATATTGGTCTAAAATTCTTTTTTATTGTTGTGTCTCTGCCAGGCTTTGGTATCAGGATGATGCTGGCCTCATAAAGTGAATCAGGGAGGATTCCCTCTTTTTCTATTGATTGGAATAGTTTCAGAAGGAATGGTACCAGCTCCTCTTTGTACCTCTGGTAGAATTCAGCTATGAATCCATCTTGTCCTGGACTTTTTTTGGTTTGTAGGCTAATAATTATTGTCTGAATTTCAGAGCTTGTTATTGGTCTATTCAAGGATTCAACTTCTTCCTGGTTTAGTCTTGGGACAGTGTACATGATTATCTCAATAGATGAAGAAAAGGCCTTTGACAAAATTGAACAGCCTTCATGCTAAAAACTATCAATAAATTAGGTATTGATGGGACGTATCTCAAAATAATAAAAGCTATTTATGACAAACCCACAGCCAATATCATACTGAATGGGCAAAAACTGGAAGCATTCCTTTTGAAAACTGGCACAAGACATGGATGCCCTCTCTCACCACTCCTATTCAACATAGTATTGGAAGTTCTGGCCAGGGCAATCAGGGAGAATAAAGAAATAAAGGGTATTCAATTAGGAAAAGAGGAGTTCAAATTGTCCCTGTTTGCAGATGACATGATTGTATATTTAGAAAACCCCATCATCTCAGCCCAAAATCTTCTTAAGCTCATAAGCAACTTCTGCAAAGTCTCAGGATACAAAATCAATGTGCAAAAATCACAAGCATTCCTATACACCAACAACAGACAAACATAGAGCCAAATCATGAGTGAACTCCCATTCACAATTGCTTCAAAGAGAATAAAATACCTAGGAATCCAACTTATGAGGGATGTGAAGGACCTCTTCAAGGGAATTACAAACCACTGCTCAACGAAATAAGAGAGGACACAAACAAATGGAAGAACATTCCATGCTCATGGATAGGAAGAATCAATATTGTGAAAATGGCCATACTGCCCAAGGTAATTTATAGATTCAATGCCATCCCCATGAAGCTACCAATGACTTTCTTCATAGAATTGGAAAAAACTACTATAAAGTTCATATGGAACCAAAGAAGAGCCTGCATTGCCAAGTCAATCCTAAGCCAAAAGAACAAAGCTGGAGGCATCACGATACCTGACTTCAAACTAAACTACAAGGCTACAGTAACCAAAACAGCATGGTACTGGTACCAAAACAGAGATATAGACCAATGGAACAGAACAGAGCCCTCAGAAATAATACCACACATCTACAACCATCTGATCTTTGACAAACCTGACAAAAACAAGAAATGGGGAAAAGATTCCCTATTTAATAAATGGTGCTGGGAAAACTGGCTAGCCATATGGAGAAAGCTGAAACTGGATCCCTTCCTTACACCTTATACAAAAATTAATTCAAGATGGATTAAAGATTTAAATGTTAGACATAAAACCATAAAAACCCTAGAAGTAAACCTAGGCAATACCATTCAGGACATAGGCATGGGCAAGGACTTCATGTCTAAAACAACAAAAGCAATGGCAACAAAATCTAAAATTGACAAATGGGATCTAATTAAACTAAAGAGCTTCTGCACAGCAGAAGAAACTACCATCAGAGTGAACAGGCAACCTACAGAATGGGAGAAAATTTTTACGATTTACTCATCTGACAAAGGGCTAATATCCAGAATCTACAAAGAAAAACAAATTTACAAGAAAAAATCAAACAACCCCATCAAAAAGTGGGTGAAGGATATGAACAGACACTTCTCCAAAGAAGACATTTATGCAGCCAAAAGACACATGAAAAAATGCTCATCATCACTGGCCATCAGGAAAATGCAAATCAAAACCACAATGAAATACCATCTCACACCAGTTAGAATGGCGATCATTAAAAAGTCAGGAAACAACAGGTGCTGGAGAGGATGTGGAGAAGTAGGAACACTTTTACACTATTGGTGGGACTGTAAACTAGTTCAACTATTGTGGAAGACAGTGTGGCGATTCCTCAAGGATCTAGAACTAGAAACACCATTTGACCCAGCCATCCCATTACTGGGATAAAGACACATGCACACGTATGTTTATTGTGGCGCTATTCACAATAACAAAGACTTGGAACCAACCCAAATGTGCATCAATGATAGACTGGATTAAGAAAATGTGGCACATATACACCATGGAATACTATGCAGCCATAAAAAAGGATGAGATCATGTCCTTTGTAGGGACATGGATGAAGCTGGAAACCATCATCCTCAGCAAACTATTGCAAGGACAGAAAACCAAACACTGCATGTTCTCACTCATAGTTGGGAATTGAACAATGAGAACAGTTGAACACAGGAAGGGGAACATCACACACTGGGGCCTGTTGTGGGGTGGGGGGAGGGGGGAGGAATTGCATTAGGAGATATACCTAATGTAAATGACGAGTTAATGGGTGCAGCACAGCAACATGGCACATGTATACATATGTAACAAACCTGCACGTTGTACACCTGTACCCTAGAACTTAAAGTATAATAATAATAAAAAAACATGAAATGATTAGAAAAAATATATGAGAATAATTTTAGGGCCTAGAATGAGGAAGCATTTCTAAAATAAATACCCCAAAGCACAGCCATAAACAAAAAATTGACAAATTTTATTATAACAAAATCAAAACCTTTGTTCAAATGGAAAGTACAATGGAAAAAGTTAACAGAGAAGCCACAGACTGAGAAAAGGCATTTTTAATGTGAAAAACTAATAAGAGACTAATATCTAGACATATAAGTGGAATTTTTGCAAGTTAAGAAACAGGAATAGCAATGGAAACACAGGCAAAGGATATGAATGAATAGTACAAAATATTAGAAACTCATAAACCTAACAAACATACATGAAGATTCATCAATATTCAGAAAAATGCTAATTAAGACAATAATGAGATGTCAATTTATACCCATCATATTGACAAAATCACACAGCAGGATAATGCAAACTATTAGCAGGAATCTGGAATGTAGGAGCCTTCATATATTCTTCTGGAATTCTTAGTTAAATTAATCATGTTTATTCTCCATCACTGGACAATTGCTTTCCTAGGTGTATACACAAAAGTATTCTCACTCAGATTAATAAAGAATCATGTATGAGAATGTTTCTCTTAACTTTATGATAGTGGGGAGTTGGAAGCAATCTAGTTGTTACATGATTGGTTACCAAAGGTTCATGCAAACTGGCAAATGCTAAGAAAATAGTGCTGAGTAAAAAGAAAGTCTAAAGGAGTTATGTAGCATAGCACTCTATGTGCATCAAAAGTGTAAATAAAATTGACAATGCATGCTTTACAGGAACACATACAAATGAAAGAAGGGCATCAAATGAGTTAGCACAATGACCTGGGGTAGGATGGAAGTGAATTCTGCAGGTAAAGGGAAGGTAAATATAAATGAAGAGAAAGGGGCCTTATACAGGCCATGATGATGGTGTGATGGTCTGGGACATATGATTAATTCAATCTTCTGCACCTTGGGTCTAACCTACTTCACTTGCAGAAATTAAATCAACTTTTGACCATTAAAACTGTCTAGTGGTTTTCCATGATACTTCAAATCAAATCTAGACTAACTTGGTTTATAAAGCCCATGATTTGCATTCCAGTGCCTAGAACAGTGACTGGAATATTGTAAGAACTCTGTAACTGCGTATTGTATATAAAGAGGGAGGCAGCAACTAACTCCCCCTGGGCTCTTAGCATATTTATATGCCTTATTTCACTAGCTGGTGTGTAAGCTGGGGAAAAGCTAGGAGCTGCTTGCTTGCCTTTTTGTGTCCCCAGAAAGTACAGCTGCTCACATCAAGTCTATGAATAACTTTTTGAGCACTGCAATAATGTAAGTAAAATTATGCAGGACGACAATAGGTTCACTTAAAATGTCTCAAACTTAAAAAATATAATTTATCTTGAAAAACGTTATAAAATGATAATCATTATTATGTATTCATTTAAAGGTGTTTTCTAAAGCTTCTCTACTTGGCAGCATTTTTTGCGCTCTGCTCCGTTAAAGCTTGAGAAGTACTTTGAATTACCAAATATGTTGGAAAGTTATGATATACAATTTCTTTAAAAATATCCTATAATTCTTACTTTTTTTTTTAACCAGATAAGTCTGGCTTTCCACCAGTCAGTCTAAATTAGATTTTACTTTATTTGGCAGTTCCTTAGTATTATATAAATCACTCTCTTATTAACATCCTCTCACCACTAATTAGTTAAGGGACTGTAACCAGTGCACACATGTAACTCCCACTACCTTCATGAGGATTAAACATTCATACCTTAGGGCAAAATTGGCATTTAACAAGAGAAATTGTTTCATGTGAATTAACCTTGAGGACGGGAGATAAATAATCCAGGAGGTACATGAGGATTCCCAAGTGTCATCACTGGGGATTCCATAATCATGGAGTGGCCCAAATAGTAATGGCATATTGAGAAATTTAAACTACCTTGATTGATGCAGAATGGTGTAGGGTCTGTGCTATTTATGTTAAATTCTTTATGTGCCAAATATTTAAAGAATTTCTGGTAATTAGAGTACATAGTTTGGAACCAGTGTTGCAACTATAAGTGCAAAGCACATTCATACAAGACAGAAACTATTTAGTTTCATGCATTTTAAATTATTTCAATCATATGGTGGAGACTTGCATACCTGGTTAATATTGAAGAATCTCTGAGACTATTAAAAAAAAGGTTAATTTTGTCAAAAGTTAGAAAGTGTTTTGGAAAGTCGTACATATTTTCAGTAGTACTATGGCATCATGTTAGGAATTGTATAAAAGTAGTCCCTAATCACAAAATGATATTAGGATATATGCAACTAGAAATAAAAGGAGATGTATCAAACTACTGGTTTGAATAGGGAAATTCTGCCTGTGAGGGAGAGGGTAGGGAAACAGCTCAGAAAGATTTCAAAACAGGTAATGCTTAGGACAGATTAAATGGGAGAAGTGAGGGATGGAGGCAGGGTGCAAATTCTAATCAGAAGAACAGGAAAAACAAACTCATGGGGGTATAAAAGATGAGACTATTGGAAGTGGAGTAGTGTGTGTTGGTGAGGCTGGAGCACAGAGAGGAAGGATACAGGCTATGTATAAAATTATGATTTTGTTCTATGGGGAATAAAAAATCGTTTTAAAAATCACACTAATGTTTTTAGTTTTGCGGAGTGTGTGACCAAAGAAGTAACAAATATTCATGTTAGAAAATCTAGAAATGAGTGTGAGCTATGCAAAAATCTAACCAACCCTTGTGCCAATATTTAATAATAAAAACATTACAGTGGATATTTTCTGTTTTGAGTGACCTAAGATCCATTTTCTATTGTTTGCAAAGGTATTTATCCTCTCCGTGTGGCCCATGTATTTCAGGGAAAGCTGAATTCTCCTGTGACTCTATGGATCGGGCAGGTGTTCAAGACTTCAGTTTAGTTCCATATACATGGTTACAATGATTGGTTCAGAGATAGGCATATGACCTAAGTTGGTCCAATTAGATTAATGCTCAGAATTTTTGCTTAATGATTGGGAAGAACATTTCCCTTTCTCCTTGGACATGAATAAGGAAGCATGCAGTCCTAGAAACCACTGGCAACCACCTTGGTACTATGACAGGAGATGGATAAGGAGATAACAAAACAAAACAAACAAACACACAAAAAACAGCCAAGGAATAGAGAAAAGTGGACAAAAAGTGGTCCTAGTCTTTACATTTGGATGCTCAGTGAAATCCCGTTTGAAACAAACCTCACCTCTAGAGGTTTTTTTATTATGAGCGTGAATAAAGTCCTTTTATGGTTTAAGCCAGTTTGAATTATAATATCTGTTACTTGTCATTGAAGCATCCTACCTAATAACGCAGTTAACATCATGGAGTCCTTATGCCAGAGACACTTACTGAAGTATCTCCTCTGCTCATATTGGCTTCTGTTTTCCTCTGGTAAGTGCTCCTCTGCATGGTCACAGGGGTAAGACCTTGGCATTCATCGTATGTGTCTGCCTTTGCATTGTCCCAAGACAATGCAACTTACACAAATTAGAACAATTTTGAATTATGACCAAGAGAAAGATTGAATATGTTTTCAGCGCCTGAAAGTCTAATAGATTAAAATTGGGAACTGTCTGTATCCTTATTTCCTGCCATGTAGATAGAAGTAGAAAACTTGATCTAAAGGGAGAGAGAAGGAACCAGAATATATGTGCAGAGCAAAACAATGAGAATTAAACAAAATAAGGAGAGAATGAACTTGTAGATCCCTGGTTCCATCATTCTGGTGTCAAAGTTCACTTTAACCTTGCTCCTACATTCTGTGCAATCCCCATTTTTGGTAAACCAATAAAAATATAAAGGAACACAATTTTCTCTATTTTTATAGGCTTGTCCAGGGAAAATATTCAGTATGATAATAAGTACGGTTATATTGGTTATTTAAAGCCAATATTTACTCTGATGTTACTAGTTGTAACTAGGACATATTAAAATATATGTTTTCAAAATGAGGATTATACTTTATAAAAAGATTTTTTACAATATTGCCTTACCCTTAACATTATACTTGGAGATATTTTCCTATACTATTAAATAGTCTTTGAAATTATGATTTATAATGGTTGTATTGCAAACACTACCTAGTTTGTTATGAATTGTTTAACTATTGTTCTGTTGTTAGGCATTTAAGTTGGTCCTTATCTTTAACTATTATAAGATTCTGAAAGGAATATTTCTGAGCAAAAAAATCTTTATCTGTCCATATTTATAAACATTTCCTTAATTTTTTTTTTTTGAGACTGGATCTTGCTCTGTCACCAAGGCTGAAGTGCAGTGATGTGATCTTGGCTCACTGCAACCTCTGTCTCCTGGGCTCAAGATCTTCTCACCTCAACCTCCTGAGTAGCTGGTACTACAGGTGCACATGACTGTAACTGGGTTTCGCCATGTTGCCCAGGCTCCTTATGATAACTTTTTAAAAAATGATTGTGATATAAGTCAGGAATATTTTTAAGATTCATCATAAATATGGATAATAATTTTTAGAAACTTTTTGCCAATTCTCATAGAAATTTACGAGTGTCTGCCTTGATGTATCATATCATGTATTGTATTTTTTCATTTAAAAACTTTTTACTAATTCCAGTACAAATTCTTAATTAAGGAAGGGCTATGTTTAAAACTGTGTGCTTCAGTGTCCTAGAGTATGCATATATGTTGATGTAACTGCAAGTACTCTGTTCTTGGAAAGTATCTTTTAAGTTTTCTTCTAACTCCTCTTACACGACTATGCTTTGCTCCATCTTTCTAGTCTCTTCCTTTACTTGGTTCCGGTTTTCCAAATGGACTCGTCTCCAGTCTTTCTTGTTAATTCAGTGGAATGAGACAATATTGCCTCTTAAGAATTACATGACAGACAGGGGGTTCCAACATGGCCAAATAGGAACAGCTCCAGTCTACAGCTCCCAGAGTGAGCGACGCAGAAGATGGGTGATTTCTGCATTTCCAACTGAGGTACTGGGTTATCTCACTGGGGCTTGTCACACAGTGGGTACAGGACAATGGGTGCAGTGCATCGAGCATGAGCGAAAGCAGGGTGAGGCATTGTCTCACCTGGGAAGCGCAAGGGGTCAGGGAATTCCCTTTCCTAGCCAAGCAAATCTGCGACAGACAGCACCTGGAAAATTGGATGACTCCCACCCTAATGCTGTGCTTTTCCAATGGTCTTAGCAAATGGCACACCAGGGGATTGTATCCTGTGCCTGGCTCAGAGGGTCCCACGCCCACAGAGTCTCGCTCATTGCTAGCACAGCAGTTGGAAATCGAACTGCAAGGCGGCAGCGAGGCTCAGGCAGGGGCGCTCGCAATTGCTGAGGCTTCAGTAGGTAAACAAAGCCGCTGGAAGCTTGAACTGGGTGGAGCCTACTGCAGCTCAAGGAGGCCTGCCTGCCTCTGTAGACTCCACCTCTGGGGGCAGGGCATAGCCAAACAAAAGGCAGCAGAAACCTCTGCAGACTTAAATGTCCCTGTCTGACAGCTTTGAAGAGAGTAGTGGTTCTCCCAGCATGGAGTTTGAGATCTGAGAACGGACAGACTGCCTCCTCAAGTGGGTCCCTGACCCCCGAGTAGCCTATCTGGGAGGCACCCCCAAGTAGGGGCAGACTGACACCTCACATGGCTGGGTACCCCTCTGAGACGAAACTTCCAGAGGAAAGATCAGGCAGCAACATTTGCTGTTCAGCAATATTCGCTATTCTGCAGCTTCTGCTGCTGATACTCAGGCAAACAGGTCTGGTGTGGACCTCCAGCAAACTCTAACAGACCTGCAGCTGAGGGTCTGGCCGTTAGAAGGAAAACTAACAAACAGAAAGGACATCCACACCAAAACCCCATCTGTACATCACCATCATCAAAGACCAAAGGTAGATAAAACCACAAAGATGGGGAAAAAACAGAGCAGAAAAACTGAAAATTCTAAAAATCAGAAGGTCTATCCTCCTGCAGAGGAATGCAGTGCCTCACCAGCAATGGAACAAAGCTGGATGGAGAACGACTTTGACGAGTTGAGAGAAGAAGTCTTCAGATGATCAAACTACTCCGAGCTAAAGGAGGAAGTTGGAACCCATTGCAAAGAAGATAAAAACCTTGAAAAAAGATTAAACAAATGGCTAACTGGAATAACCAATGCAGAGAAGTCCTTAAATGACCTGATGGAGCTGAACACCATGGCATGAGAACTACGTGACGAATGCACAAGCTTCAGTAGCTGATTCGATCAACTGGAAGAAGGGGTATCAGTGATTGAAGATCAAATGAATGAAATGAAGTGAGAAGAGAAGTTTAGAGAAAAAAGAATAAAAAGAAATGAACAAAGCCTCCAAGAAATACGGGACTATGTGAAAAGACCAAATCTACATCTAATTGGTGTAGCTGAAAGTGACGGGGAGAAGAGAATCAAGTTGGAAAACACTCTGCAGGTTATTATCCAGGAGAACTTCCCCAATCTAGCAAGGCAGGCCAACATTCAGATTCAGGAAATACAGAGAACACCACAAAGATACTCCTTGAGAAGAGCAACTCCAAGACACATAATTGTCAGAGTCACCAAAGTTGAAATGAAGGAAAAAATGTTAAGCACAGCCAGAAAGAAAGGTCGGGTTACCCACAAAGGGAAGCCCATCAGACTAACAGCTGATCTCTCAGCAGAAACTCTACAAGCCAGAAGAGAGTGGGGGCCACTATTCAAAATTGTTAAAGAAAAGAATTTTCAACCTAGAATTTCATATCCAGCCAAACCAAGCTTCATAAGTGAAGGAGAAATAAAATCCTTTACAGACGAGCAAATGCTGAGAGATTTTGTCACCACCAGGCCTGCCCTACAAGAGCTCCTGAAGGAAGCACTAAACATGGAAAGGAAAAACCGGTACCAGCCACTGCAAAAACATGCCAAATTGTAAAGACCATCGAGGCTAGGAAGGAACTGCATCAACTAACGAGCAAAATCACCAGCTAACATCATAATGACAGGATCAAATACACTCATAACAATATTAACCTTAAATGTAAATGGCCTAAATGCTCCAATTAAAAGACACAGACTGGCAAATTGGATAAACAGTCAAGACCCATCAGTGTGCTGTATTCAGGAAAGCCATCTCATGTGCAGAGACACACATAGGCTCAAAATAAAGGGATGGAGGAAGATCTACCAAGCAAATGGAAAACAAAAAAAAGGCAGGGGTTGCAATCCTAGTCTCTGATAAAACAGACTTTAAACCAACAAAGATCAAAACAGACAAAGAAGGCCATTACATAATGGTAAAGGGATCAATTCAACAAGAAGAGCTAACTATCCTAAATATATATGCACCCAATACAGGAGCACCCAGATTCATAAAGCAAGTCCTCAGAGACCTACAAAGAGACTTAGACTCCCACACAATAGTAATGGGAGACTTTAACACCCCACTGTCAACATTAGACAGATCAAGGAGACAGAAAGTTAACAAGGATATCCAGGAATTGAACTCAGCTCTGCACCAAGCAGACCTAATAGACATCTACAGAACTCTCCAACCCAAATCAACAGAATATACATTCTTCTTATCACCACATCCCACTTTTTCCAAAATTGACCACATAGTTGGAAGTAAAGCACTCTTCAGCAAATGTAAAAGAACAGAAATTATAACAAACCATCTCTCAGACCACAGTGCAATCAAATTAGAACTCAGGATTAAGAAACTCACTCAAAACCTCTCAACTACATGGAAAATGAACAACCGGCTCCTGAATGACTACAGGGTACATAATGAAATGAAGGCAGAAATGAAGATGTTCTTTGAAACCAGCGAGAACAAAGACACAACATACCAGAATCTCCGGGACATATTTAAAGCAGTGTGTAGAGGGAAATTTATAGAACTAAATGCCCACAAGAGAAAGCAGGAAAGATCTAAAATTGACACCCTAACATCACAATTAAAAGAACTAGAGAAGAAGAGCAAACACATTCAAAAGCTAGCAGAAGGCAAGAACTAACGAAGATCAGAGCAGAACTGAAGGAGTTAGAGACACAAAAAACCCTTCAAAAAATCAGTGAATACAGCAGCCAGTTTTTTGAAAAGATCAACAAAATTGACAGACTGCTAGCAAGACTAATAAAGAAGAAAAGAGAGAAGAAATCAAAGAGACAGAATAAAAAATGATAAAGTAGATATCACCACTGATCCCACAGAAATACAAACTACCATCAGAGAATACTGTAAACACCTCTACACAAATAAACTAGAAGATCCAGAAGAAATGGATAAATTCCTCGACACATACACCCTTCCAAGACTAAACCAGGAAGAAGTTGAATCTCTGAAAAGACCAATAACAGGCTCTGAAATTGAGGCAATAATTAATAGCTTTCCAAGCAAAAAAAGTCCAGGACCAGATGGATTCACAGCCGAATTCTACCAGAGGTACAAGGAGGAGCTGGTACCATTCCTTCTGAAACTATTACAATCAATAGAAAAAGAGGGAATCCTCCTTAACTCATTTTATGAGGCCAGCATCATCCTGATACCAAAGCCTGGCAGAGATACAACAAAAAAAGATAATTTCAGACCAATATCCCTGATGAACATCAATGCAAAAATCCTCAGTAAAATACTGGCAAACCAAATCCAGCAGAACATCAAAAAGCTTATCCATCATGATCAAATGGGCTTCATCCCTGGGATGCAAGGCTGGTTCAACACATGCAAATCTATAACATAATCCATCATATAAACAGAACCAAAGACAAAAACCACATGATTATCTCGAAAGATGAAGAAAAGGCCTTTGACAAAATTCAACAGCCCTTCATGATAAAAACTCTCAATAAATTAGGTATTGATGGGACATATCTCAAAATAATAAGAGCTATTTATGACAGCCAATATCATACTGAGTGGGCAAAAACTGGAAGCATTCCCTTTGAAAACTGGCACAAGACAGGGATACCCTCCTCTCACCATTCCTATTCAACATAGTGTTGATAGTTCTAGCCAGGGCAATCAGGCAGGAGAACGAAATAAAGGGTATTCAATTAGGAAAAGAGGAGGACAAATTGTCCCTGTTTGCAGATGACATGATTGTATATCTAGAAAACCCCATCATCTCAGCCATAAATTTCCTTAAGCTGATAAGCAACTTCAGCAAAGTCTCAGGATACAAAATCAATGTGCAAAAATCACAAGCATTCTTATACACCAATAACAGACTAACAGAGAGCCAAATCATGAGTGAACTCCCTTTCACAATTGCTTCAAAGAGAATAAAATACCTAGGAATCCAACTTACAAGGGACATGAAGGACCTCTTCAAGGAGAATTACAAACCACTGTTCAACGAAATAAAAGAGGACACAAACAAATGGAAGAACATTCCATACTCATGGATAGGAAGAATCAATATTGTGATAATGGCCATACTGCCGAAGGTAATTTAGAGTTTCAATGCCATCCTCATCAAGCTACCAATGACTTTCTTCACAGAATTGGAAAAAACTACTTTAAAGTTCCTATGGAACCAAAAAAGAGCCCACATTGCCAAGACAATCCTAAGCCAAAAGAACAAAGCTGGAGGCATCAAGCTACCTGACTTCAAACTATACTACAAGGCTACAGTAACCAAAACAGCATGGTACTGGTACCAAAACAGAGATATAGACAAATGGAACAGAACAGAGCCCTCAGAAATAATACCACACATCTACAAACATCTGATCTTTGACAAACCTGACAAAAACAAGCAATGGGGAAAGGATTCCCTATTTAATAAATGGTGCTGGGAACACTGGCTAGCCATATGTAGAAAGCTGAAACTGGATCCCTTCCTTACACGTTATACAAAAATTAATTCAAAATGGATTAAAGGCTTACATGTTAGACCTAAAACCATAAAAACCCTAGAAGAAAACCTAGGCAATACCATTCAGGACGTAGGCATGGGCAAGGACTTCATCTCTAAAACACCAAAAGCAATGGCTACAAAAGCTAAAATTGACAAATGGGATCTAATTAAACTAAAGAGCTTCTGCACAGTAAAAGAAACTCCCATCAGAGTGACCAGGCAACCTGCAGAATGGGAGAAAATTTTTGCAATCTACTCATCTAACAAAGGGCTAATATCCAGAATCTACAAGGAACGCAAACAAACTTACAAGAAAAAACAAACAACTCCATCAAAAAAGTGGGCAAAGGATATGAACAGACACTTCTCAAAAGAAGACATTTATGCAGACAACAGACACATGAAAAAATGCTCATCATCACTGGCCGTCAGAAAAATGAAAATCAAAACCACAATGAAATACCATCTCACACCAGTTAGAATGGCAATCATTAAAAAGGCAGGAAACAACAGGTGCTGGAGAGGATGTAGAGAAATAGGAACACTTTTACACTGTTGGTGGGATTGTAAACTAGTTCAACCATTGTGGAAGTCAGTGTGGCAATTCCTCAGGGATCTAGAACTATAAATACCATTTGACCCAGCCATCCCATTACTGGGTATATACCCAATGGATTATAAATCATGCTGCTATAAAGACACATGCACACACATGTTTATTGTGGCACTATTCACAATAGCAAAGACTTGGAACCAACCCAAATGTCCATCAATGCTAGACTGGATTAAGAAAATGTGGCACATATACACCATGGAATACTATGCAGCCATAAAAAATGATGATTTCATGTTCTTTGTAGGGACATGGATGAAGCTGGAAACCATCATTCTCAGCAAACTATTGCAAGGACAAAAAATCAAACACCATATGTTCTCACTCATAGGTGGAAATTGAACAATGAGAACACTTGGACACAGGAAGGGGAACATCACACACTGGGGCCTGTTTTGGGGTGAGGGAGGGGGAAGGGATAGCATTAGGAGATATACCTAAAGTAAATGACGAGTTAATGGGTGCAGCACACCAGCATGGCACATGTATACATATGCAACACACCTGCACATTGTGCACATGTACCCTAGAACTTAAAGTATAATAATAATAAAAAAAGAATTATATGACAGAAATGATCTTCTGAGCCTGCATCTCATTGACTTGGAGTCGATAAGAGTCTATACCCGCGATTCAAAACATGGTGCAGGAAAGGAGATTTGTGTGTTGCTTTTGTATAGGTCAACAAATTTCTACAGAAGGAAACTCAATAAGACATAAAAGGCTGCGTTCATATTCTCAGGTAATGATTTTTCAATGTATGGAAAATTATACAAGGGAACAAAGTGAGAAAGTGTTCTTTGATTTGACAATGTGTTTATGTGTGGGCCTTACTATAGCTTCTTTGTGAATGTTTGTGCATAAATATGTTTTGAATATACTGTCTAAATATTTCCTTAATTCTTTGAAGCCCAAGGTCAAAACTTGTATCTTTTAATAAAACTTAAGCCCATTCCACCTTCAGCATGTCTCTCTTATCGCTTTGTTTATTCAAAAAATGTTTACTAAAACCCCAAAATGGGCCAGCCACTTTTCTAAGTGCTGAGATATATAATAAACAAGATCAGACTTTCTCCATATACTCATGGAGCTTATGATTTAAAAGAAGAGACAGATTTTAATTAAATCATCACCTGAATCAATTACAGTTATAAGCAATGATAAATGCTTGAATGAAGGAAAGGTACATAGAACCCTGAAAAAATGTGTAATTGAGAGAGATGCTGACCTACTTTGGAGAGTGGGAACGGTTGAGGTGGGGGAGACCTCTCTGAGGAAATGTTTGAGCTGATATCTGAAGAATAAGTAGAAGAAACAGGGGAAAAAAAAGTGGGACACAAGATGGGAGCATAGATTAGAGTCAGAGGAACCAGCTTTTACCAGCTGCTGTAGCAGAAAATAATATTTCTTCTTTGATTCTTTGCAGTAAATATTTTTGTTTGTTTGTTTGTTTGAGACAGAGTTTCACTCTGTCACCCGGGCTGGAGTGCAGTAGTGCCATCTTGGCTCACTGCAACTTCTGCCTCCCGGGTTCAAGTGATCCTCATGCTTCAGCCTCCTGAGTAGCTGGGATTACAGGCGTGTGTCAGCACACCTGGCTAATTTTTGTATTTTTAATAGAGAAGAGGTTTTGCCATGTTAGCCAGGCTGGTCTTGAACTCCTATCCTCAAGTGATCTGCCTGCCTTGATCTCCCAAAGTGCTGAGATTACACATGTGAGCCAGGGCAGCCGGCCCATGCAGTAAATCTTAATTGACTATCTCCATGTGCCCATACTGGGATGCTGTGAATATATAGCATTGGATGAGATAGATAAAGTCTATGTCCTCATGAAACTTATACTTTGGTGGGGGAGAAAAAACAAAGAAAAAGGTGGGTAAATATCATAATTTCAGCTAACAAGTACTATGAAGAAAATAAAGCAAGGGAAGTACTAGGGTATCTGTGTGTGAGGAGGATGTTTTAGAGACAGCATTTAGAAAATGCCTCTCTGAAGAGTTACTATTGAAACAGATATGAATAATGACAAGGAGGCATCTATGCAAAAATCTGAAGAGAGAGAAGCATCAAATATAAAGTGCTTATGGGAAAAAGGGGCTTAGTGTGTTCAAAGGGTAGCCAGGTGGCCGACATGGCTTGAACATATCAAGTGTGAGAAAAAGAGGTAGGCAGTGAAGTCTGGGAGACAGGGCCACATAGGACTTAATATGCCATAGTAGAGTTCAAATTTTACTCTAAGTGTGATGGGAATCTGGAAAACACTGGAGGATTTCAACAATGGGAAGGACATGTCTGACTTACATTTAAAAAATAAATGTGTATTTCAAAATGCGGATTTAAAAAAATACACTCTTGGTATAAAATTAAAGAGAGAGACAAGTTAGAAAAGGCTATGTAACAGTGATCCAAATGAAAGACGATGTGGATTGAACTAAGGTGGTACATGTAGAGGTGTTTGGGAGTGGTCAAAGAGAGAAGAGTAACTCAGAATAGAGTTGCCCAAACCTGACAGATGGATTTGGATGTGGATGGTAAAGAGAAGAGGAAACTTATATGGTTTGACTGTGTCCCCACCCAAATCTCATTTTGAATTTTAGCTCCCAGAATCCGCATGTGTCATGGGAGGGAGCTGATCAGAGGTAATTGAATTATGGGGCAGGTTTTTCCTGTGCTATTCTAGTGATAGTGAATGAGTCTCCTGAGAACTGATGGTTTTTTAAAAGGGCATTTCCCCTCCACATGCTGTCTTGCCTGCCACCATGTAAGACGTGCCTTTGCTTCTCCTTTGCCTTCCTCCATGATTGCATGGCCTCCTCAGCCATTTGGAACTGTGAGTCCACTAAACCTCCTTTTCCTTATTATCCAGCCTCGGGTATTTCTTCATAGCAGTATGAGAACAGACTAATACAGAACCAAATATGATAATATGTTTTTACCCGAGCAACTTGATGAATGGGGGTGACATTTTAACTGAAAGGGAGAAGTCCCAAGAAAGGATTCTACCTTGGACAGTGTAGAAGATGTAGTTGGTATCACACCCATATACCCCTCACATTCACAGACCCTGACTATACCAATGGCGTCTAAAGGCAGTGTCTTGGTCAGCTCAAGCCATTGTAACAAAAATACCATTTTCTAGGTGGCTGGAAGAACAGCAATTTAATTCCTTCAATTCTGGAAGCTGACAAATCTGAGACCATGGTGCCAGCATGGTTGGGTTCTAGTGAGAGCTCTCTTGCTGCTGTGCAGATGGCCATTTTCTTGCTGTATCCTCACATGGCGGAGAGCAATGAGAGGAAGCAAGCTCGCTCATGTCTGTTTTTATAAGAACACTTGTCTTATTCTAGAAGGCTCCACTGTCCTGACATAATTACCTCCTAAAGATGCTACCTCCTAATACTATCACAGTGGGGGTTAGAATTTCAACATATGAAACATTCAGTACACAACAGGCAAGCAACTGCAACTCTCCTTCCAAAAGCTCTCTCTCAAGCCTGTGGTGTAGGGAGGCTGGAAGTGCCATGGGGTTATATCTTCCAGAGTGTCCCAGAGCTAATGAAGTTGGGGTTGCTGAATAAATCCACCAGCTTCCTCAGCTTTTGAGTGGAGTAATTAAGAAGCATGTTCTACACAGTCTCCTGGAGTTTCCCAGGAGGGTTGTGCCCCAGTTGTCCACAGTAGAAACCTGCTCAAAAATGCATCTTTAATTGGCTTTCTACCTTTTTCTATCTTACTCCCCACTCCCTTCCCAGTGCTCCCTGGTATCATCTTCTAAATAAATAATTTGAACGTACATATTTATCTCAGAGTCTGCTTCTAGGGGCTGAACAAGTTAGATAAATTAGATCTAAGATAGCTTCTGGCTATCAAAGTGAGGATGTCAAGTGGACTGTTGAGTACATGGGTTTCGAACTCAGGAGAGAGCTCATGTTTTTTATCACCATGGCTGGTGATAAAAATTTTGGAGTCATGAGTGTAAAGACAGTATTTAAATTTATGGCAATGGATGGGATCATGATTTATTAGAGGAACAAAAAGGAAGGCCACTGTGCCTAGAGTACAGATAGAATAAGAGAAGCGAGAGAAGAAAAAAGGGGCTGGGTCATGTGGTACCTTATATGTTATGCAGGGCTTGAGTGTTTATTCTAAGGGTAAAATCCAAAGGGGTCTAAGTCTTATGTGGTCTGGGACTCATTCACGGTTGCTATGCAAGTTAATATCTACCTATTGCAATTGCATGTTTTGTTCTCTGAACTTCACAGTAAATAGCATGGGGATAGGAGAATTAAGCTTGCACCCTCTTTCCACGGTATACCATATTCAGTTCTCATTTGACATTCAAAATCCTTCTGATTAAAACATGCTTCTTTTCAGATATGCTCATGATCTCACACACCTAAAACTGTGTTTCCATCTTTCTGGCTATCTAGGTGGGGAGATGAAATGAACCTTTTTGGATTATTCAAAACAAAGTTTTCAGGCTTGCTTCATTTTTATTACATAAGTGGCAAATATATTCTTCATCAGTCTGGCCTGGTTCTTACTCTTTAAAGCATCTCAAGATCCTTGCCTTGTTGAGAGTAATCAGAATTACATGATAGTCATGACCAATAGGCTCCCAAAGAAAGGCAGGAAAGTTTCTTGGAATTCAAAGATACATATACTATAATGCAATAATTTCTTTTAATTAACAAAGACATTCATTTCAGTAATAGTTCAATTGAAGAATTAAGATATTTTAAGAGACTGCTGTATATAGCTATATTCTTCATTACATACAAGATGTAATGACCCTGGGAAAAGTCAGTCAAATAGGAACTTTTCAATATGGAAAATAGTAGAGGAAATCTGCCATCTGTTGAAGACAAAGCATTTGAGTTATGACTGACATGGACATAGTACTCCCTCCCATCTCCAGTTTATTTGTTTTATTTTTTTAAAGCTTGTTCATTACAAATGGAGAATTTAAACCTGCCCAGGGGAATATTTAAGGTCACTCCAATTTATTAGACCGTATGTTGGAATAATTAGCAGAATCCACACTTTGGGCACGTAAGAGCTAGTACTGCAACATTTCTCAGTAAATTGTCAAAATCTTGATTATCTTATTAGCCTATTGATTTATTGTACTTCTCAACATTTCAGTTAACAGGAAGCCCTTGGACTTTTTGACCTCAAGAGATCCTGAGGTCATTGATTTCAAATCCCTTGAATCATCTCATCTTTGTTAAATTTACATAATGAATCCTCATTCTATGGGCAAGGCGCTTTTTCAAGTAATTCAAATATATTTTCCCATTTTAATTTTCAAAACAATATTTGTGGTAGGCTCTACCATATTCATTAATTTACTCATGGACAAATTTCATCAAAGAGAAGTTAAGAGCCAAATGTACATGACCAATCATTCCAATTTGCCCAGGACTCTCCTAGTTTTAGCACAGAAAGTCTCATGTTCTGGGAACCCTTCAGTTCAAGCTCATTTATGTCTCCACTTCACCAAATTCAGATTCTAACCCTCAGTACTTCAGAATATGACCATATTTGAAGATAGAGTTTGTATTAATATCTATTTATCTATTTATTATTTTAGAGATAGGGACTTGCTCCGTCACCCAGGCTGGAGTGCGGTGGTGTGATGATAGCTCCCTTTACTCTTGGGTTTAAGCAATCCTTCCACTTCAGTGTCCTGAGTAGCTGGGACTAAAGTGCATAACACCATGCCTGGTTACCTTTTTAAAAAAATGTAGAGACAGGGTCTCACTATGTTGCCCTGGCTTGTCTCCAACTCCTAATCTCATGTAATCCTACTGCCTTGGTCTCCCAAAGCACTGGGATTACAGGCATGAGCCACCACACCCAGCTGAGTTAGAGTTTTTAAATGGAGAACTAAGTTAAAATGAGATCATTAAGGTGGGCTCTAGTCCAATAGGACTGGAAATCCTTATAAGAAGAGGAAATATGGACAGACATGTACATAGAAAAGCCCATGTAAAGACATACGGAGAAGGCAGCTATCTACAAGTCAAGGAGAAAGGACACAGAAGAAACAACCCTGCTGGCCCTCTTAACCTTGGACTTTAGCTTCTGTAACTGTGGGAAAATACATGTATGTTCTTTAAGCCGCTAGTCTGTGATATTGTGTTATGGCAGCCTGTGATGATTAATACTGAGTGTCAACTTGATTGGATTGAAGGATGCAAAGTATTGTTCCTGGATGTATCTGTGAGGGTGTTGCCAAAGGAAATTAACATTTGAGGCAGTGGACTCGGAGAGGAAGACCCACCCTCAGTCTAAGCGGGCACCATCTAATCAGCTGCTAGTGTGGCTAGAATAAAGCAGGCAGGAGAAGATGGAAGAGCAGACTTGCTGAGTCTTCCAGTCTTCATCTTTCTCCTGTGCTGGATGTTTCCTGCTCTTGAACATCAGGTTTCAAGTTCTTCAGCTTTTGGACTCTTGGACTTACAACAGTGGTTGTGGAGACTGAAGGCTGCACCGTCAGCTTCCCTGCTTTTGAGGTTTTGGGACTCAGACTGATTCACCACTGGATTCTGTGCTCCTCAACTTGCAGACAGTTTATTGTGGGACTTTACCTAGTGATCCTGTGAGTCAATTCTCCTTAATAAACTCCCTTTCATATATACATGTTTCCTATTAGTTCTGTCCCTCTAGAGAACCCTGACTAATACACAGCCCTAGCAAACTAACATGCCAGTCAAGCTGGGAATGTTGGTCACTCAAAGCAACTTTCCTACACCAAAATGTGTAGAGCCAGGATTTACACCCTACATTTGTGCTCTTAACAATAATGTTTGCTAACCATAATAACAAATACTTGCTTAAGTGCCAGGCAGTTTTCTAAGCACTGTTCTTATATTGATATGTTAACTTCTCATTAATATTTTCATCTTACAGATCAGGAAACACCACACAGAAAGGTAAAGTAAATTGCCTAAGATCAGACAGCTATTAAGTAGTGGAGCCAGGCTGTAAACTTCTTGTCAAGCAGTCTGACTTCAGCTTCTGTGTTGTACCTTATTAATACATTAATTCAAAGTGTCGTAACATTTCGTATAAGCACAGTGGTTTACAAACAATCTGTTCCATGACAATTTAGAGTCCAAAAAGTTTAGTAACTTGCAAATGGCCTGTAGGAACAGAACAGGAACTCATGCTTCAATGTCCTGCCTCCTGGTCTGGCATTATTTGTTTGTTTAAACTTGATTGAGGTATAATTTACATGCAACAAAATGTATCTACTAAATATATATAATTTTTTGACTTTTGAAAGATGTATACAGCCATGAAACACAGCCATACTCAAGAAAAAGAACATTTCTGTCACCACCAAGAGATTCCTTTGATCTCTTTGGGGTCCATCTTTCCTTCCAACCTCAGTGTTCACTATCATGATGAGCCTGTTATCAACAATTGTGCTGCAAGTTTTTGTGTCTGCCTGTTTTTATTTCTCTTGGGTAAATAGCAAAGAGTTGAATTGATGAGTAATACATTTGACTTTCTAAGGTGTTACATTTGACTTTCTAAGCAACTGAGAAATTGTTTTCTTAAGTAGTTGTACCATTTTGCTTTCCCATCAGCGATATATGAGAGTTCCAGTTGCTCCACATCCTCTCCAACGCTTGCTGTAGTGGGTCTTTATGGCATCAGTCATTTTGGTGGGTGTGAAGTAGATTCTTAGTGTAATTTTAATTTTAATTTCCCTGATGACTAATGATGTTAAGTATCTTTCATTTGTTTATTTGCCATTCATATGCCTTCTTTGATGAAAGATATGTTCAAATATTTTGCCTTTTAAAAAACTCAATAAAAATATCTTTTTATTGAGTTGTAAGAATTCCTCATATATTCTGATACAAGTCTTTTAACAGACATGCATTTTGCAAATATTTTCTTGCATTCTGTGGCTTGCTTTTTCATTTAATGGTGTCCTTTGAAGAGCAGAAGTTTTTAATTTTGAGGAAGAACAATTTTTTTCTTTTATGGATTGTACTTTCTGTGTATGATCTAAAAACCTTTCTATAACCCTAAGCTACACAGATTTCCTTTTATGTTTTTTTCTAGAAGTTTTATAGTTTTAGGTTTTCTTATGCCTATAATCAATTTTGGGTTAATTTTGTATATTTTGCAGATTTTAAAATATTTGTATATTTTTGTATATCAGATATTTACTTTGGGCACACACACACACACACACACATATATATATATATAACTTCATTTAATCCTCACAATAACCCTCTGTTATGGAGATTACTATTATCCTCACACTATTGAAGAAGGTGTTGAAACTTAGAGAGGATGAGAAACTCACCCAAGGTCACTACTCTAATTAGTGGAGTAACAGAGATTAAAATTTAGATGTTTTAATTTTGAAGTCTTGCATTTAGCCAACTAAACTAATTATACCTGAAGCATAATCTCATTTGTGATATGATGGGGCCCCTTCTAGATGGGATTCCATACTTAGTTTTGAGTCTTACTAATTACAATGACTTATTCTGAGCTATAAATGGAAAAGGACTCATACTAAAACATCTTAGTATTATAGATATTTATTTAAGAGTTGGGATTGGGGAGACTCACCATTTACAAAGAATATTTACAACATTTTCATTGTAAACAAATATATTAAAATTTTTTCTAACGAACCAGAGCATAACTTCTTTTCCCTAATTTTACAAGTGTTCAGAAGATTTGACAAAGGGCATTTAAAAATTTTAATTCGATAAATGAATAATATTACAGACTTAGTGGGAGAAAAGTAATCTTGGAATATCAATGTATCTGTTTCATTACTTTCCATTCAAAGACATACAACACTTGAAAGAGAATTGGATTAGACAGAAGTCTGATACCATTTCTGGTTCTACCATTAGATAGTTAAATAACTTGGATTTATTACCTGTATTAGCTTGCTAAGGTTACTGTAACAAGGTACCATAGCCTGGGTGGCTTAAATAATATAATTTTTTTTCTCAGTTCTGGAGGCTGGAAGTCTGAGATCAAGAGGTTGGCAGGGTTGTCTCTTCTGAAGTCTCTTTTTTGGCTTGTAGTTGGCTTATCTTCCTGTATCTTCACATGGTCCTCCCTCTGTATGTGTCTGTGTCCAAATTTCTGATTCATATGAGGACACCAGTCTTATTGGATTAATGACTACACTAATGACCTTGTTTTAACACAATTACCTCCTTAAAGACCCTAACTTCAAATACAGTCACCTTTTGAGGGTTAGGACTTCAAGATATGAAGTTTTTGGAGACATAATTCAGTGCATAATATTCATTACCTAACCTCTGGGCTTTAGTTTATTCACCTGTACAATGGGACTACCGAACCACTGAGCTTTAGTTTATTTATCTGTACAAGAGGAATATTGAATAGATAAAGAGTTCATAACCTTGAGTTATAGTTGACGTTAAGGGGGCATGCATAAACCCTCTGAAATATTATACCACATTTTGTATGTGCTTTTTTTAGGGGGAGGAAAGTCTATGGTTTTAATTGGATTCTAAAAGGGGTACATGACCCCTCAAAAGATTAAGAGGCAATGAATTAGATAATTTTTATAGTGCTTCTCAGCTCTTAAATTGTAAGAATCTACTCTTCAAAAAGGGAAGGCAATGTTCCATTCTTTCACAAGACTTCTAGCCAGGAAAGTCTTCCTAATGCCATTAATAAGTACTTTCCTTTGTAAATGCAATTTTACTCCATTTTGGACTGGCACTAAAAATAGTGTTGTCCAGAGAGGTCATATGGCATATTTCTATTTTTTTCTGGTTTTATAAACAATTTTTCTGTTTGGTCATCACTGGAATATTGAAATCTTATTCCTTTAGCATTTCCCCTGGAGCTGAACTCATTAGTCTATGGATAATTTTTCTTGTTCTTCTGTGGTCATTATTCTTGCCTTTTAGAAGGTTAACATCTAGATGAATTGTCAGGTATGCACGCTTACACACACACACACACCCCTACACACACAAATGGCACAAATGGAACAGAGGTAAAGTGAATGGAATGCTACTTTGACCAAACATGTTTATTAACATTTGTTGAATGAAAAATAAACGAATGAGTTGAACCCAAGGGAAAATAGTTAAATTCAGTTAATAATTGAGTAACTATTTCCATAGCCCATAAGTAACCCAACTGTGTTAGTTATACTTCTGATTATGAACAATTACTCCTTTGATTTTTTCAGGTAGAAAACATAAACCCAGAAAGATAATGAAATAGAGAATGTACATGCGAGTGTGCATGTATTAGGTCGGTGTGTGTATTTACACATCACCTATTTACATATTACACATGTATTTAACATCACTTGTGTGTGTGTGTGAGTGTGTAATACAATGAAAAGAAGGTCCATACAAACTGCACGGCTTTCCTTGGTGAAATTTGTGAAGTGAGACTGACTTATTTATTTTTCACCCCAGGTCTCCAGCAAGCTGGCTGGGTTTCTTCACTTACTGTAATCACATGCTTACCGAATAATGTGTTAGAAAACAATGTCTTCCACTGACATTTTTATGCCTCATGAGCATGCATTAGCTCACTGTGTTTGCCTGCGTATATCTGTGTGTCGTGGTGAAGAGAGAGATCATAGGGAAATACAATGAAGAGAGAATGTAGGGACTGGTTCACAATTTTCACTTGCACCATTTCCACGGGGCCTAAATTTCCATAACACACTTCTGTCTGTATACTTTCTAAGAATATTTTACTATCTGTTTCAGAAGGATTATTTAATGTCAAAAGGCATGGGATTCCACTACTGCGGGTGAGAAGGTTGGATTTGTGTATGCTGTTGAGGCTTCCAGTAGATTTGTCTTCCATTACACCTGTTTGGGATCTTCTAGTGTTTGGCATAGTTGGTCTTTTTCAACACGATTAACCTCCCCCCTCTATCATAAACATTCTTTCATGCATTTGGGGTTAGAGGACTAATGAGAAATATGCTTTGGACACTGTGGTCTATTTTATTTGGGGATCATTAATGTCTAGAGAAAACTTAAGCTTTCAAGAGTACTGCTGAAAGATCGCCTCTCTGTCAGGACTACATCAGAAGGCACTCAATTTATCAGCCTTCTGCTGGGGTGACCCCGCTCGGATTTGAACCTCTGGCTCCAGGGAGTCTAGGTTGAACAACGGTGATGTGGAGGCCACTCAGCCACTGCCTCCAGCCAAAAAAGATTAGTGTCATCAAAAATAGATTAGCGAGTCAGTTTAAAAAATTAAAGTAACCCCTTTGTTCTAAAATATTTGTCGAAGTAAGCAAAGAAATTAGCTTTCATTTCAGATTAATTACTGAGTAAATTAGGATTGGGGACAAGAACATTTTCATTTTTTTTCCTTTAACTACGGAAATGGAGAAATGTATAATATGTATAATAATATTTCTAAGACTCAAGAATTTATACAAACGCCTGACAGAGATCACTAGCTCTCCTGCCTGTAAACTTTTTGTCATTGAAGTATTTCTTAAATGTGGACTCTGCCTTTACCCTGTGGAAAGAAAACTGTCTCAAAGGGAAAAAATGAAAAGGAGATCCTTGATTGCTTCAGATTCTGACTTCCAGAGCCATGTGACCTCATCTCAGCTACCCCACATTTTCACAAAAGAATTGGGACCCCATCCCCACAACAGATAATGATCAATCTGTGCGTTTAGTAAGTACAGCCTTGATGTCATACGAGGGGAGAAATGCAGCACCTATTTGCTCTTTTCAGGGAAAATCTTGGAAATTACAACCACTGCTTCCAACACGGGCTGTGCCAAGCTTGGACAAACAGAAAGGCAGTGCATTGCTCAGCTGCACTCCTTTGAGGAGAAAAATTTAGTCAGTGAGCATTCGTTCATTTATGAGTAAATGTTTACTAATTAATTATTATGTGCCAGGCATTGTGCAGAGTTGAAGACACAATGGTGATCAAAAATAGGCTAGTAACTTTACAGTAAAGAAACCTAGCAGACTATTGTAATCAAGTGATCAAAGTTAATATCACCAATAATAAGACACAGTGACAGTATGTGCCCCCTGGGGGATGAACTAGTAAGGTATAATAGGATTTCTATAGTATTCTTGCCAAAAATGCAGCTACAATCTAATATGAGAAATCACCAGACAAATCCAAGTGGAGGGTTTATTGAAGACTAGTACCCTTCAAAGGTGTTAAAGTCTACAAAGACAAAGGAGGAAATAATAACCATCATAGATTGAAGGAGACTAGGGGGACAAGTCCACCGAGTGCAATGTAGGATCCTGGACTAGAAGAAAGACATACTGGAGGGAAACTGGCAATTCAAGTAAACTATATGGTTCAGTCAAGAGCATTGTTTATCAGTTTTAACTTCTTGGTTTCAATAATTGCAATGTGGTTATATAAGATTTTAACATTAGGGGACACTAAAGGAAGAATGTACAAGAATTCTCTGTACTATTTTTGGGAATTTTCTGGAAGTCTGAAAGTATTTCAAAATAAAAATAATTAAAAACAAACAAAAGCAAATTAAAACAGATTCAGTCCCTGCCCTCATGGAGTTTGTTCCCTCTTAGGAAGGATATTCAACCAAATAATCATGGAGATGAATACGTAATCACAGATCTGCATAAGTGCTTTTAAGAAACGAAACTTCATTAGAGAGTATAATTATAGTAATCATTAAGAACAGATATTTATTTAGTGCATGCAGTAGTCCCTTGGTATCCACAGGGCATTGCTTCTAGGACACCTCACCCCATACCAAAATTCACAAAGGCTCAAGTCCCCAATATAAAATGACAAGAGTATTTACATATAATCCACTAACATCTTCCCAGAAGTTTAAATCATCTCTAGATTATTTATAATACCTCAAACAATGTAAATGCTATATAAATACTTCTTACACTGTATTGTTTTTTATTTTTATCATTATATTGTTATGCTTTTTATTATTATTTTTATATATTTTCAATCCAAAGTTGATTGAATCTGAGAATGTGGAACCCATAGAGATAGAGGGCCAATTGTACAATGTGCCATGTGCCAGAAATGGTTTTAAGTACCCCTTTTTATCTTTATGTAGATATAATTTCAAGTAAAAATTATACACCCTATGGTCTGCAATGTGATGTTTTGAAATATGTATACATTGTGAAATGATTACCACAATCAAGCTAACTAATATGTCCATCACCTCATAGAGTTATTTTCGTGTGTGTGGTGGGAGCATTTAAGACCTACTCTCTTGGAAACAGTAATACAATGCATTACTATTAACTATAGTTTTCATGCTGTTACAATTGGTCTCCAGAACTTATTCATCCTGTAACAGATACTGTACCCTTTGACCAAATCTCCCCACAGTTTTGTTTAAATTATTATTATACTTTAAGTTCTAGAGTACACGTGCACAACGTGCAGGTTCGTTACATATGTATACATGTGCCATGTTGGTGTGCTGAACCCATTAACTCGTCTTTACATTAGGTATATCTCCTAACGCTATCCCTCCCCCCTGCCCCCACCCCAGGACAGGCCCCAGTGTGTGATGTTCCCCTTCCTGTGTCCAAGTGTTCTCATTGTTTAATTCCCACCTATGAGTGAGAACTTGTGGTGTTTGGTTTTTTGTCCTTGTGATAATTTGCTGAGAATGATGGTTTCCAGCTTCATCCATGTCCCTACAAAGGACATGAACTCATCATTTTTTATGGCTGCATAGTATCCCATGGTGTATATGTGCCACATTTTCTTAATCCAGTCTAGCATTGATAGACATTTGGGTTGGTTCCAAGTCTTTGCTATTGTGAATAGTGCCACAGTAAACATATGTGTGCATGTGTCTTTATAGCAGCATGATTTATAATCCTTTGGGTATATACCCAGTAATGGGATTGCTGGGTCAAATGGTATTTCCATTTCTAGATCCCTGAGGAATTGCCACACTGTCTTCCCCAATGGGTGAACTAGTTTACACTCCCACCAACAGTGTAAAAGTGTTCCTATTTCTTCACATCCTCTCCAGCACCTGTTGTTTCCTGACTTTTTAATGATCGCCATTCTAACTGGTGTGAGATGGTATTTCACTGTGGTTTTGATTTGCATTTTTCTGACGGCCAGTGATGATCAGCATTTTTTCATGTGTCTGTTGGCTGCATAAATGTCTTCTTTTGAGAAGTGTCTGTTCATATCCTTCACCCACTTTTTGATGGGGTTTTTTTTTTTTTTCTTGTAAGTTTGTTTGAGTTCTTTGTAGATTCTGGATATTAACCCTTTGTTAGATGAATAGATTGCAAAAATTTTTTCACATTCTGTAGGTTGCCTGATCACTCTGATGGTAGTTTCTTTTGCTGTGCAGAAGCTCTTTAGTTTAATTAGATCCCATTTGTCAATTTTAGCTTTTGTAGCCATTGCTTTTGGTGTTTTAGACATGAAGTCCTTGCCCATGCCTATGTCCTGAATGGTATTGCCTAGGTTTTCTTCTAGAGTTTTTACGGTTTTAGGTCTAACATTTAAGTCTTTAATCCATATTGAATTAATTTTTGTATAAGGTGTAAGGAAGGGATCCAGTTTCAGCTTTCTACATATGGCTAGCCGGTTTTCCCTGCACCATTTATTAAATAGGGAATCCTTTCCCCATTGCTTGTTTTTGTCAGGTTTGTCAAAGATCAGATAGTTGTAGATATGTGGTATTATTTCTGAGGGCTCTGTTCTGTTCCATTTGTCTATATCTCTGTTTTGGTACCAGTACCATGCTGTTTTGGTTACTGTAGCCTTGTAGTATAGTTTGAAGTCAGGTAGCTTGATGCCTCCAGCTTTGTTCTTTTGGCTTAGGATTGTCTTGGCAATGCGGGCTCTTTTTTGGTTCCATGTGAACTTTAAAGTAGTTTTTTCCAATTCTGTGAAGAAAGTCATTGGTAGCTTGATGGGGATGGCATTGAATGTCTAAATTACCTTGGGCAGTATGGCCATTATCACAATATTGATTCTTCCTATCCCTGAGCATTGAATGTTCTTCCATTTGTTTGTGTCCTCTTTCATTTTGTTGAGCAGTGGTTTGTAGTTCTCCTTGAAGAGGTCCTTCATGTCCCTTGTAAGTTGTATTCCTAGGTATTTTATTCTCTTTGAAGCAATTGTGAATAGGAATTCACTCATGATTTGGCTCTCTGTCTGTTGTTGTGTAAGAATGCTTGTGCTTTTTGCACATTGATTTTGTATCCTGAGACTTTGCTGAAGTTGCCTATCAGCTTAAGGAGATTTTGGGCTGAGACGATGGGGTTTTCTAAATATATAATCTTGTCTTCTGCAAACAGGGACAATTTGACTTCCTCTTTTCCTAATTGACTACCCTTTATTTCTTTCTCCTGCCTGATTGCCCTGGCCAGAACTTCCAACACTATGTTGAATAGGAGTGGTGAGAGAGGGCATCCCTGTCTTGTGCCAGTTTTCAAAGGGAATGCTTCCAGTTTTTGCCCATTCAGTATGATATTGGCTGTGGGTGTGTCATAAATAGCTCTTATTATTTTGAGAAACGTCCCATCAATACCTAATTTATTGAGAGCTTTTAGCATGAAGGGCTGTTGAATTTTGTCAAAGGCCTTTTCTGCATCTATTGAGATAGTCATGTGGTTTTTGTCTTTGGTCTGTTTATATGATGGATTACATTTATTGATTTGCATATGTTGAACCAGCCTTGCATCCCAGGGATGAAGCCCACTTGATCATGATGGATAAGCTTTTTGATGTGCTGCTGGATTTGGTTTTCTGGTATTTTATTGAGGATTTTTGCATCAATGTTCATCAGGAATATTGGTCTAAAATTCTCTTTTTTTGTTGTGTCTCTGCCAGGCTTTGGTATCAGGATGATGCTGGCCTCATAGAACGAGTTAGGGAGGATTCTCTCTTTTTCTATTGATTGGAATAGTTTCAGAAAGAATGGTACCAGCTCCTCCTTGTACCTCTGGTAGAATTCGGCTGTGAATCCATCTGGTCCTGGACTTTTTTTGTTGGTAGGCTATTAGTTATTGCCTCTCCACAGTTTTAAGTATTCTACATATATTGATCAATTAGTTCTTATGTTTATGTTTACCTACTATTAATGTTTACCTACTATTATCTCTGTTCTGATAAGTACCCAATCAATATTTCAAATATTTTTATAGTATTGTTTTTACTTGTGCAGTCAATCATTTACATCTCTATGTGAATACGCTAAGGACACATCAAACTTACCACACTCAAGGTGAAATATTACGTTCTCTCTAAAACCTGCTTCTCCTACCTAAGTCCTCAAATGACATCACTGCTCTCCCAAACACTTGAGTTAGAAACAGCTTCCTAATTTATTTTCTTTCTCTTAATTATATCCTTGAGAAAGTTATCCTGCATATGCAGAACTCTTTCTAAGAGGCAAACCTGATTATACTTTTTATTTGTTTGTTTCACTTCTTCAGTAAATTTCCATTACTTGTGGGATAAATCTTAAGCTCCCTGAAAGGTGGATAATGTTTTCCATTACCTGGACTTTATATACACCACCCAGCCCACCCACTCTCTCCCTCTTCAATCCTACTACCTACTGTTCTCAGAAGCAGGCATCTAGGGCAGAGAGTAATGCCCCGCAGACCCCCACATCCTAGGCTTGGCTCCAGCCTCCCAGTGCTTTGAAGGTAATTTTCCTAGGCTTCAGATGAGTCCTTTAATTTTGTGTACATCAAAGTCATTTTTTGTACAGTATATGAATGTGCAAAAATTACCCTCTAAATAATTTACTTGCTTTGTTTACTGGTAGACATTTCCACATTTGTATCTCTGCTGTAACTTTTTCGAAGTGTGTGGCCACCACTGCTCATGGTCTGGGCACTCCTAAAGAGTTGTGTGTGTGTGTGTTTAAAATTTGTGTATGTCTGATTGGCCTCATTACCCTAAAAGATTCTGGTTTCTATATATGCACCATAAATAGCTGAATAGAAAATGAAAAGCAACCACCACCATGGAGTTACCCCAACAACATAGTCAGGTTAATAAAACCACATCTCATTTTTGAGATTCCCACCTGCTTGTGTCTGAATTGCAATCTGACCTTAAAATATTCAGACGAGAGATGGGGACAATGGTGCTTCTGTGAGCCACAGCCTCAAGAATCCAGACCTGTTTCATCATTGATAGCCAAGCCATGTTTAGTAAGAATTTCGTGACTTTCATCTTGGTAGGAAACTTTCGCAGCTGCCTGCTTTCCTATACTGCCTGCTGTCGCTAAATAAAGCAGTGGCAGTGAAGGGGGTGACTCTGAGTCATAAACACTCTATCATTATAACATGAAAAATGTGTCCAAAAGAAGCATTTTTATGTCTCTGATTGTATTATCATTAGTTTAAGAAGCTTGGATGGGCACCCAGGAAAGCCATGAGGAGGATGCACTTACACACTGGCTTGATGGGTAATGCCTCCAAGACATTGAACGTGCTGAAACAAACAAGGGATCCCCAGAGTGCTCATCTGCTATAGGACTTACTTCATACTGGATCAATTATGCAAATGGAGATGTGAAGATAGCTCCCTCTTTTAGGAAGGAGCGTGATTACTCCTGCACTCACAATTCCAACACAGCGCTCACTGGAAATACCAGTCACATTCTGAACCACCTGGTTCCATCTGGAAAATGTGTTTTCTTAATTGGGAAGGGGATAAGGATTTGAAAAAAATTTCCACCGCCTTACTATTCATTTACATTTGACATGATAAAATGTTTGCCATTACGTGATCTAAGTAGAGACATTTACATATGTGTGAGTTTGATTTCACAATAAAAACTATCAAGGATAATGTGTATTTTTTTTTTTAAGTTTAACAATCTTAACACTTATCTGATCATTTTAGATACTTGAAAGCTAGGACAACGTAACAGGTTCAACCTTTGAGATAGTCTTTAAAAAACTCTTTTAAGAAACCACTACATAGAAAAAGTTTAAAATTCCAAACAGTAATTTTCATGAGCTAAGAAAATTAACAAGGATGGTCGATCAGAGATAACGAGATCAAAGGCAGAGAATAACTGGAAAAGTGATAGCTGTTTAGAAAATTATCGGCCAATAATTATTAAGGCCAAAATTAAAATCATTCCCCTCTGCTTCGCTCTCCTTGTCCATTGCTCATGCTTCTCACATGAGCTTGTCTCACAGACAAGCTACCTTGTCTGCCTGTATCCACATGCTCCTTTCATGGAATGATTATCTTGGTGGAGAAAACCATTTATTTTCATTGTACTACCCAGCTGGTGACTTCTATGCCACCTTCTGGGCAACCGTCTAAAATCAAGAAGAAGTTAGTTTAAGAAAATCAGCCAGATGCAATCCTGTATTGGGAAATGGCAGAGCAATACATAAAACTCCAAGGTACTGGTTTGACAGAATTCTTGAGGTTTGTCATAGATTAGACATAGTCATTTTAAAATGGCAATCACGGCTCATGATAGAGACCCACAGTGGAAAGGCTCAAATGGCTCTCTGTTAGCCTGCTTTGGTGTAAGCCAGTAGCTCAGAGAAATCAGGAGCATTTTGCACACTTGAAAAACTGCATACTTACTTCATTTTAAAAATGACACATCCATATGCAATATTGACAAGTCACAAATATAAATCTAAACTAGTTGAAAGTACTTTTATTCCAAGGCACATAAATCTTTCTAAGTCCATCAATTAATGTTACATAGTTTTAATTACAGTTTCTAACCTCTACAATTATTACAAGTCGAATGTTTCTCCTTATGTCAACAGATGAGGAGACAGGTACAAGATGTAGCAACTTTTGCTCAGCCAAACGGTGTTCTCTGTTCAGCTTTAAGAACTTTACTTTCAATAATTTTAATTCAATATCAGTTCTATTCCATGCCTCAGTTTTCTTTTATAAAAGCTGGGAATTCTGGAACTTCTTACTTCCCTCACAGGGACGTGAAAATTATTTTAGGTTTACAAGCTTTCTGGAGATTAAAAGAAAAAAAAAACTCTTCAAGTAAGTGCTAACTGTTGCCTTCAGAACTAACCTATATTTTATCAAATATAATGGAGTCAATTATTTAAAAATGTTGACTAAAACTTGTCTACAGCTGACTAAAATGAAAGGAATTCAAATATAAACCTTTTAGGTGTGTGTGTTTTATAGAGCTCCTAAAACACATGCCATCTAAAATCACAATAGTAAAATTTTCCTGAAAGTTACCGCTAAACGTGAAAGTCACTTATACGGGAAGAATTTGTATTGCATTTGTGAAAGCAAAATTACAATAGCTGACAAAACATGAAAGTTTTATCATGGTGGATTAGAACGTTGCAAGGAACTCAAAGGAAGTTATCGTTATTCAACATTTCAGCTAACATTCTTGTAACGTCTCTTCTGGGAGTTGATTTGTCTCCTCACTCTGTAGGAAGCCCATACACATAAAAAGGTGAGATTAGAGACACGTAGTAAATAATGTAACAAACAGTTCCTATCATGTTAGACTCCACTCCACATAGAGCAGGCAGGCAAGCAAATAGGTGATGCTCAGATCCCTGCTCTGCTGGCTGGTTTGTCACCCGCGCGGCGGGCAGCTCCCCAGTGTCTCACAAAACTCAGCCTTGGATGAGGCACTACCTGTCGCTATTGCAGAGGACTGATGACACTTTCTCCCTCATCGAACATAAATAATGTTTGCAAATATCCTCTGTCCTCTGAGCTGAGGGTTTGACTTTAGGAAATGACATGAGGTAGACAGAAAAGATTAAAAATGTTAAAAATATTTGGATAAGTGCTTTCCTTTGTTTCTACCTGGTGAAGTCCTTTCTCTTTCCTAATTCCCTTTCCTCCCCTAGGGGTCTTCCTATTACCCCCACGTTCATCTCTTTAAGAACACTTATCCTGTTAGGGGAGAACTGAAATTTCTGGTTTTGTTTGTCTGCCACCAGACTAGAGATTTTTAATCTCTTTGGCTCAAGGATCCTCTCTCAGTTTGGGTTCCCCCGGAAATGGACCTTGAGACAAGGATTTTAGTGGGAGCAGTTTATTTGAGAAGTGGTCCCTGGAAACATGGGTAGGAGGGAGTAAGGAAGGAAGGCAAAGAAGAGAAGGGAGGTAGCAAAATACACTTTATTAAGCAGTTTCTACTATGAGTAACTGGAACTTAATCCCAGTGGGGAACTCTTGGAGTCTGGGAGTTGTCTCATCAGCTGTGCAGAGAGAGGCAGCGTGTACCCTAACTCCATCTGTTATTGATTGATGGCTGCTCAAGAGAGGGATGTGAATTCTCACTTCCTGCCTGCCACGTGCAGGGGCAGAGAGGTAAGATCATAGCGGGTGCAAGGGAGAGAAAGAACTGAGATCCATTTGAGTAACAAATTGAAAAGTGTAGAATTTCTACCCACTCTTCCCATTCCCAGTGTATATTTATAGAAAGAAAGATAGATGAGAATAGCAATAGTTTGTAAGTAATTTCAGAGGTTACAAAACTCTTGAAATGCATTTATGGATCCCAGGTTAAGAACACTTACAATAGACTGAAAGCTTCTTGAGGGTAAGATATACTTAAACACTGTTGTATACTTAGTACTTGGTATCATTTCTGGCCCCAAATAGGTTCTCAAGAAACATTTCTTCAATAAGTAAATAAATAGAGAATGTGCAGAAGATGTTTTATTCAAATTATTTCTGTACAGAATATTTAAAATTAAGTCGAGTTATCAATTGTGATGGGGATGACCTTGGTTTTTTAAAACATAAATGATTGAGATAGGGTTTGATTTATTTCTAAAGCATACACAGATTTCAGAGCTGGGAAGTAGTTTGTCTTTCCAACGTTAGAGAGATTATAGAGTTAGCAGCTTAGTAAAGGACTGAAAAGAAAATAAAGGCATAGAGTATCAGTTTCCCATCCCAAATTTTTGGGAGTTGGCTTCTATTTTTGTAATCAAGAATCTTGACTGATAAGATATTGTTGAGAGATTATTCCCTGAGAAAGGGTTTTAAGAGGTTGTTGAAGAAGAGGACATAAGAACAATGGGGTCCTTGGGCTTGGAAATAAGAATTACTACCAAAGAGATGAAATGCACAGGAAGACAGTTTTGGGGACACACCTGCCCTTTCTAGAAACCAAGAAGATAAGGTACCACTGAGAGCCCCAAATAAGACACATTATGCTTCCTCTTTTTTTTTTTTTTAGCTTTATTTAAATTACATCCGAAGTGGATTAGTACAGTGGTTTTCAAACTTTACAGTGAATCAGAATTTCCTGGAGAGTTTGTTGAAAAAAGATTGCTGAGTCCCATCTCAGAGATTCTGATTCACAAGGTTAGGGTGGAAACTGAGCATTTGCTTTTCCTACAAGTTCCCAGGTGATGCACATTGACAACCACTGGGTTAGTAGATATAGAAACCTAGTGTCAAGCCAAACTAGGATCCAATAAGCTATAAAGAGCAGAAGAACCCTGGAAGAATCTGGCTGGAGTTGACTTGCGTAGTACCAGCTCTTTTATGTACTACTTATCAGATGACCTTGGGCAAGTTATCTAACCTCTATGTGCCACGGTTTCCTCATCTATGACATTAGATAGTATGCATGTATAGTCACTCCCAAACATCATGCTGTAGATAAGCTAAATCTGAATTCACTCAACTCATGTTAAAATGCATGTTCTTGGGCACATGTTTCAGAGCCCTGAATCAGAATATTTCAAGGTCATTCTGATATTCAACGAGATTTGAAGACTTCTGGTATGCTATCCTTCTTTCATAAATGAAGTATTAAAGCACAATTTAGCTTTCCCTGATGGCTTAGGCTCATCTTAATGACCACCAATTACTGTACAGTAGTTTCATTGCCTCATCTTGTTGTTGTCTCTCACATTGGCAGCCACATCGGCAGCTTTGTCCTTGCCCCTGTGGCATCCCCATCCCCCACTTCTAATTCACACTGACTAATGTCCTGCTCTGTGATGAATTGGACTGCTGGCATTGTCAGGGTTAGGGTTAAAAACCTGAGTCAGAAAACTCTTGCCTGGTACCTGAGAAGAGCTTCTGGAACCCACTGGCTAAGGCATAGGGCTGAGGCTTTCTATTTCATACCTGTGTTGTTGGATAGGTGATGTTGTCAGAAGCCCGATCTTCAGAAACATAGGATGTTACTACACTGATTTTGCCTTTATGCAAAGCTCAGCAACATCGTCACCTCATCAGAGCTCATACTTTTCAAAATCTGGTTAAAAAATAATCAAGCCTCTCCTTGGGTGTACAGCATACAGTCAACATTTTAATCCCAGTACAAATACTATCATCACAAATTGATTTTCACCTTCTTATTCTTGTTCCTATTAAAGATGTATTACATTTAAAGATCATTTTAATAATAATATATTTAAAATATTCTCATATTAAAGTCAAATGATGATAGCATATTTGTTTTTCAATGTAGATTGACCTGGATATCAAAGTTCATTTGAGGGGGGAATATCTTCATTATTTTAGGTGTTTTAAATTCAAGTGCTTTGATACCCTGTTTAGAAAAGCTTGTGCTAAAGCTTTCCTTGCTGTCACCAAGTGACAACTTTTACCTTAGCCACAGTCAATTGAGTGAAGGAAAGTGCAGAAAGAATCAATTTTAAACTCCATTTCCTGTGGTTTTCTCTAATATTCAAATATAAAAATTTCTTCTCGAAAGTCTAAAATCTGTAACAATATTTACTTTACATATGTTCTTTGTTCCCACAGTAAAATTATATTCTTGGTAATTTTACAAGAGCAACTACAGACCCCACGAAGCAATGACGATGGTGTTTTGTCTTTTGCAATGTGCTGCTAATTATTACTCTTAGACGAAATGGTTCAGAAATAGACTTAGGTTCCTAGGCTGGGGGGAAAAAAAGAAATGCATTATGAAAATTATGTATTTGCCCTCTGGGGACCCCACCTCCTTTATGAAAACTCTTGCCAATCAATCCACAGAACAGAATCTGATTCAATTCTGGGGCAAACATTTGCCTGCTGTTGAAGCTCAAGGAAAGAAAGATGCTTCGTATTCTGGTGCCAAAAAGGGAGGTAGAAGAAAATGGGGAGTAAAATCTAGGGGGCAAGTAAAAAATATGTACATGTATATTTATGCATTCTGTATTTTGGCTCTAATTGCTTCCAAGATTATTTATTTTTCTTTTTTCCTTTCATTTTTAAAAAATACCTTCCAGCTTCTTAACATGTTTTTCAAAGTAGAAGCTGGAAGGCATAATAAAAAGCAAGCAGGGATATGCTTTTTGAATAGAGTGAAATAATTAATGTAAGAATGCTTCCGTTTGGGCATTTTTTATGAAGTGAAATATATTATTTTTGCTTTTAAAATGGAGGTAATTTGTTACACAAAAGTGGTGTTTTCTTTAATCTGAAAATAATACTAATTATAACACTATTTGGGAGCTGGAGTTTTGAAGCCTAAAATTCCTTTTTTAGTTTGAAATTATTTAGCTGCCATAACTAAACTGGCTCTGCTCCCTGGATATTGTCATTTCTTTCAGCATTGTCCCTTTCCTTTTACTCTGGCCACTCTCCGCCCTAGGTTTTCTATGGAATGCCTCCTAGCTCCCCAGGCTTCAGGCTGCTGGTATTTATTCTCTTTAATTTAATTTATTCCCTTTCAGTTAGGTACTGCTTTTTAAGCTATCCATGCTATTTCATTGTTCAGCAGAAAAGGGTTTTATGGTGGGGTATAACAAATGATATATTCTTTGGAGAACCTCTGGTCAGAGGGTTGGTGGCTGTTTATCCTAGAGAGAGGGGAGAAGGGAACATTTCTCTCTTCTTTCTGGAGATCTCTAGGCCTTCTAGGCTGACACTCCCTCCCTCTTTCTTAGGGACAAAAGGCTTTAACTTTTGGTTGTATGGTTTGGCTGTGTCCCCACCCAAATCTCATCTTGAATTGTAGTTCCCGTAATTCCCACGTGTCGTGGGAGGGGCCTGTTGGGAACAGGTTTTTCCCGATCTTTTCTCTTGATAATGAATAGGTCTCATGAGCTCTGATGGTTTCATAAAGGGGAGTTCCCCTGCACATGCTCTCTTGCCTGCCACTCTTGCCTGCCACTATGTAAGACTTGACTTTGATCCTCCTTTGTCTTCCACCATGATTGTGAGACCTCCCCAGCCATCTGGAACTGTGAGTCAATTAAACCTGTTTCCTTTATAAATTACTCAGTCTCGGGAAAGTCTTTATTAGAAGTGTGAGAAAGTTCTAATACACTAGGTAATCTCCTGGGGGCATAACGTGGTCCCTACTTCGTTTAGAAATTGCTTTCCGACATATCTTTTAGAATCACAAGAAGGCAGGGGCTTTGACATCAGGTAAATGGCTGCTTTCAGGACCTGGAATTTACCCAGATCTTATAAAATCCCTAAAATAGGGCTGTGCTTCCATATCAACTTAAGGCATACTTTGAGAGGAGCAGTAAAAATCCTCAGCTGGACACAGATTTCTACTACTCTGTGCAAACAATAGGTTTCTGATTATTAATTCTCACCTTCATTTGGGGTCATTTTTGAGGATCAGGTGAAAAGTATACCCATGGACACATGCACAAAAGTGTGTAGATTTTCCAAGGGATCCATGGACATCTCCACCACCCAGGACCAAAGTGCAAAGGTGTGTTGTTTAAGAAGTCCTGTTTGCTGTTTCAAGAGGTTCTACTTAGTCTGGGTCTCTGCAGTCTTTTCTATCGTTCTTTTTAAATTTTTATGTGTATATTGTAGGGTATATATTTATGGAGTACATGATATGTTTTGATACAGGCATACAATGCATAACAATTACATCAGGGTAAATGAAGTATCAGTCACCTCAAGTATTTATGATTTCTTTTTGGTACAAACATTCCAATTATACTCTTTTAGTTATTTTAAAATGTACAATAAATTATTGTTGACTGTAATTACTCTGCTGTGCTGGTAAATACTAATCTTATTCATTCTATCTAACTATATTTTTGTTTAACCATCACCACTCACTACCGTTCCCAGCCTCTGGTAACCATTATTCTATTATTTATGTCCATGAATTCCATTGTTTTAATTTTTGGTTCCCACAAATGAGTGAGAACATACAAAGTTTGTCTTTCTGTGCCTGACTTATTTCACTTAACATAATGGCCTCCAGTTCCATCCATGTTGTTGCAAATGACAGGATCTCATTATTTATTATGACTGAATAGTATTTCATTGTGTGTATATGTACCACATTTTCTTTATTTATTCATCTGTTTATGAACACTCAGTTTGCTTCCAAACCTTGGCCATTGTGAATAGTGCTGCGATAATCATGGGAGAGCAGATATCTCTTTGATATACTAATTTCCTTTCTTTTGGGTATAGTCCCAGCAGTGGGATTGCTGGATCATATGGAAGTAATATTTTTAGTTTTTTGAGACACCTGCATACTGTTCTCTATAGTGGTTGTACTAATCTACATTCCCATCAACAGTGTATGAGGATTCTTTTCTCCACATCCTTGCCAGCATTTGTTATTGCCTGTCTTTTGGATAAAAGGCATTCTCACTGGAGTGAGATGATATCTCATTGGAGCTTTGATTTGCATTTCTGTGATAATGATGTTGAGCACCTTTTCATACACCTGTTTTCCATATGCATGTCTTCTTCTGAGAAATGTCTATTCAGATCTTGTGCCCATTTTATAATCAGCTCTATCCTCTTTTTGTTCCATGCTCTTCCTCACTCATGATACCTCGTCATGTCACTGTAGCATCCCAAGTTTTTACTGGTCCTCTCAAAGTATTCCTTACGTCGACATGGAAGCATAGCCTTATTTTAGGGATTTTATAAGATCTGGGTAAATTCCAGGTCCTGGAAGCAGCAATTTACCTGACGTCAAAGCCCCTGCCTTCTTGTGATTCTAAAAGATATGTCGGAAAGCAACTTCTAAACTAAGTAGGGACCACAGTTATGCCCCCAGGGGATTACCTAATGTATTTGTCCTTTCTCATACTTGCACTAGCCATTTGTATTTTCTAGAATGCTTTTCCCCTGAATGTCCCCATATTATCCTTTGGCTGTTGGTCCAGTTACCGCTTCTTCAGATAGGCCTTCCTTGACTACTCTGATACAAAGTGATGACACCTCTTTCCAATCTCTTTGTCATATTGTCTGATTTATTGTCTTTAGAGCACGATTTCTATATTGTTATATGTTGATGTATTTGCTCACTTGTTGTTGTTTACTGTCTTAGTGTGTTACCCATTAGTGTGTAAACTCCATGAGAACTCCTGTATCCTCAGCCCTCTTAACAGTGCCCAATACTTAGTAGGCACTTAATATTTATGGCTACTGAATTGATTAATATAAAGAGTTGAGGAAGAGTCCCAAATATTATTATAGTTCTATTCCACTTACAAATTAAGAAAAAAATTAAAATAATTTTTTTACTGGACAGGGTTTCTCAACTTTAGCACTATTGTCCTTTTGGGCTGAATAATTCTTTGTTGTGGGGCCTGTCCTTTGCACTGTAGGATATGGACTAGCCACCCTGGCCTCTACCCACTAGAGATGTCAGTAACACTTTTCCAGTTGTTTCAACCAAAAGTGTCTCCAGACATTGCAAAATGTCCCCCGGGAGGCAAATTAACTTTGGTTGAGAACCACTGGATTAGAATAATGAGTGGTCACTTGTGCCTTGCAGGTGTCCTGATTCCTGTGTTTAGAATTGCATGACTTGAACAACACAGAAGACGGATGTCTAAAACACACTGGAGAAATATGAAAATTAAGAGTCTGGGCAAAGGAGGCTGTGATATTAGAGATTTGTGGTTTGAGAAGTGACTATACTACTGGATGTCTTCAGAGCAAAAGATATATGAATGTTTCCTGTGGAGCTGATTTGAACTGTATGCAAGACGGAGCTGCTGTGAGGGTCGTCAGACAGGCAAAGTTGCTTCAGTGGAAGGAAGTTGGTAGACGACCTTGGAAAGTCTAAGGCCTGGAGAAGGTATCAAAAGTGACCAAATGGAATGGAGACCCATTCACCCACATCAAGTGAACTTCAGGGGAGAGATGCCTACTGACTGGGGCTTCTGCAAAGAACTGACAAAAATGTTCTTAAAAGAAAAGGTCAGCTTTCAACTTCTGCCAAGCCTAGAGAGCATGCATGCTGGGTCCTCACAACAGTACTCATCATGTGAGAATATTCTTGCATCCCTTTCCTCTCCTTCCATGCCCTGCTCCAATTCTGCCACAGTCTGAATCTGAGGTTTGCAAACTGGGTTAGGAGGGGTAGAAGTTCAAGGCAGGGAAACAAAGAAGTGGAGCATAAAATGCTTGCCCCACCTGCACGCTTACCTTCTACAGCAAAAATAAACTGGAGAAGCGGCAGCTTCAACTTTAAATCAACTATTATGTGACTATCACATGGAAACAGACATTTATATTCTTAGATTTAATAATTTGCATGGCCTAATACTCATCAGAAAAGGCTTCAAACTGTCTGAGCTTTCATCTAAGGGAAGCACCTGCCCATGCTTAAATTTAAGAGGGCAATAAATTTAAGAGAGTGGTAGGACGTGAAAATAAAGTCATCTTATGAATAAATCCCATGAATTGTGCTTGTTTGATCTTATGCAGCTCTGGGTTTGTCCCTAGGTTCCCAATACCTACACATAATAGACAATTGATGTTTATGTAATTATATACTTTAAAAGTAATCCATCCAAACTTCTTTCTACTTGTGGGCATTATCTGCCATCTGACCTCAGAAATGAATTTTCTGTTACATTCAAGTCACCAAAGGGTGGAATGACCTGCAGTCTCAAAGTTTTTTAAAACCCTTACTAATCCTTTTCCTTTGGTTTCATTAGATTATAAGCTTTTCTACTCGTGGTTAGGGTATAATACTGATCTTGAAAACACTTTTCACTTTCTTTTCTTCCATATGGCTGGTCATACCCTCTATCAATCACTTCCAGTTGGCAACTGTGACACTGGGCAGCAATTTACTGAGTTAAAGTCAGCTTTGGTTTCCCACCATGGCTTATAAGGTAAAACACTGTAATCATTAGGTCCTGCTCTAAACTGGCAGGATGTGACAGAGAATCTACAATCCAGGATAAGGCCAGTGTCAACTAACTGTGACATTCCATCAAATATAGCATCCTTAATGTCATGGAGAGTTACTCTCTGCATGGGTGATAAAGTATGGGCACGCTGACAGGCTCTTGCTTAACTGTACTCATTGGCCTTGGTATGTTCATGCCAATTCATTGTTTTATAACAGATTGGCTCACATTGAGAATGAGGATTCAATTTGAGATTTTATTGTTAACCTTTAAGGTCCTTGGAGGCATTGTTGGGCTCTTCTGCCGACAGGAGCTAACTAAAGTTTATGCTCCCATTTGTAGGTGTCTATTAACCATGATTTTACATTGACACATCCACATCAGTCTCCCTCTCCTCCCAACAATGCTTAACATAAAAAGTACTTACTTTCAGATTTGAATAAAATTTGGCCACTGGTATCTCATAGTTGCTCTGCTTTCTAGCAGAATTCATTTTCGAATATCAACCTATTTGACTTTCTTTTTATTCTTGATGACATTTTTCCTACTTCTTATTGTGACTTGAATCTGAACAGAAGCAGAGCAAGGGCTTATGAAGGGTGACTTAGAATACCACTCCCAAGCTAATCATGGAAATAGCTGCCAAATTCTTTTTTAGCATTAAAACCTACCAGCTCTGAGATTCTTTGACGGTTAAAATAAATGATTTCTACAAGTTTGAAATGAATCTCAAGAGAGAAGCAAAACAAGAAATAGGATATACTTGATTTGAGGGAACATTATGAGCTATTGAGTACTGAATTTGACCAGGCTGTACCGAGAACTGAAGTATTTATTTTTAGTTCCAGAATGGTTTTGCAATTCACTAGGCAACAATGGCATCAAGGCACCCCAGGAATGATGACAACTATTCTAGCCATATCCCAGAAACTCTGTAAAAGTAAATTGGATGATATATGCAAAGCACTCTCAGCTTTCTGATGGAATGTTTTCTTTTTCTTTTTTAAGTACTATAATGGGTACAGGGGGTTTATTGGATTATTGCATTTTGCTTTATTTATACTCTTTTTAAGGGCAAGTGAGTGGGCAAGAAAAGAGTACATTTTTCAAAAAATGAGTGAACTTATAAATAATGGTCTTGGTTGTGTAAAAACCACTTCTAGTCAGAGATTTTTAAAAAATAAATGCAAATATTTCTAGTTTTTTTATGTGTCCAGCCTAGATTTCTTAAAGCTTGGGCTGCTATCCAGAATAACATCAAGTATGCAAAGAAGCCTATTGTATTCCATATTGGCAAAAAGCTTACTAAAGCATAGATTAAAAAGTGATGGCATATAGCCAATTCCACTGTCAATTCCCCAGCTCATTTCTCTGTTCTTCCCTTGGAATCCAAACCATTCCCCTGTTTTCATTTGTATAAAGAACAAAGCAATCTACCTCTATTAGGAGTTATATATATATATATATATATATATATGTGTGTGTGTATATATATATATGTATATATATATGTTTGTGTGTGCATATATATATATATATGTATTGTTTGCTATAACAGGCAGTATCAATGACCATGTTAGCCCGCCATGCTCAGACTCTAAAATGCCACTTTTCAGAAGGCTAAATTTCATTATGGACAACTAAGAGGTTTAAGTATGTGAAATATCAAAAATATCATAACCATACACACACAAGTTTGGTATCATGATTACTTTGGGATGGGAGAGGCTTTCTATATACCTAGGTTTATAATAAGTGGCAAAAAGAAACAAAAGTTTTTGTTGCTTAGCAGAAAGTATACAATGTAAATCTCTTAGAGCAACATAACTAGTTGAAAGATTCTGATCACCTTATAGCAGAGCAGAAGATTCTGTTTTTTGGGATATCTCTAACAATATTATGAAATATATCAGATATCTTCCATTTCTTTCTGCATATCCTCTCTTCATACCTTCTAACTGCTCTGGGAGGCTGATCTTTTGGCTTCTGGTTGGGTTCAGTCAATGCAGACAGCCTTCCAGAGCTTGTTGGAAGTGAAAAGAGTGAGGTCATGCATTTATTTCCTGGTTTTCTCCCTGTGAATAACCTTGAGCTGGCAATGTACCTTCTGAGAAGGTAACTGATTTTGTACAATTCTCTCCTTCCACTGGTAACCACTTTTTCTCCCTGTATCTTCAGGTCCCAGGTGGTACTGTCTATATGTTTGAAGATACATGGGGAAATAGCAAGTTGGAAAGATGTTAAACATATGTCAGAGAAATCAGGCATAACGTATTTGAAAGTGAACCTCATCCAAGGGTGATTAATTGAACATGGTGAGAAATAAGGTCCTAGTACAATTCTATCAATAAACCAAAGAAAATAAAATTTGTAGAAAAGATAATGATTATCTTCAAATATCTCAGAAGTTACATGGAGACTGGATGAGGAAATGAGTATTTTACTGTAAATCCTATTCAAGTGGTAGTTAGGGGGATTACACATTTTGAGATGGAAAAGAATAAATTTTTGCATTTGGAAAGATATTAGACTACATATCTTTACGATTCCTTCTAACTCTTAGATTCTGAGTTGCCGTGATCTCAATGTAACCAAAATAAAACACAGGGCTTCTCATTACCTGGTATATACCCAAAGGGATTATAAATTATTCTACTATAAAGACACATGCATGTGTATGTTTATTGCAGCACTGCTCACAATAGCAAAGACTCGGAACCAACCCAAATGCCCATCAATTATAGACTGGATAAAGAAAACATGGCACATATACACCATGGAATACTATGCAGCCATAAAAAAGGATGAGTTCATGTCCCTTGCAGGGACATGGATGAAGCTGGAAACCATCATTCTCAGCAAACTAACACAGAAACAGAAAACCAAACACTGCATGTTCTCATTCATAAGTGGGAGTTGAACAATGAGAACACAGGGACACAGGGGGGAAACATCACAAGTCGAGGGGTGGGGGGCTAGAGGAGGGATAGCATTAGGAGAAATACCTAATGTAGATGATGGGCTGATGGGTGCAGCAAACCACCATGGTACATGTATACCTATGTAACAAACCTGCACGTTCCACACATGTATCTCAGAACTTAAAGTCTAATTAAAAAAGAAAGAAAGAAAGAAAAAATTTAAAAAAAAAATAAACCACAGGGCTTCTAATGGCCCAATTTGGGGCCACTTAAAAAGAAGTGGATACCATAAGTTTCAATGCAAGTTAAAAGTAATTACAATCTTTTAAAAAATTGCTTGGGCCGGGCACGGTGGCTCAGGCCTGTAATCCCAGCACTTTGGGAGACTGAGGCAGGCAGATCACGAGGTCAAGAGATCGAGACCATCCTGGCCAACATGGTGAAAGCCCGTCTCTACTAAAAATACAAAAATTAGCTGGGTGTGGTGGCATGCGCCTGTAGTTCCAGCTACTTGGGAGGCTGAGGCAGGAGAATTGCTTGAACCCAATAGGCAGAGGCCACAGTGAGCCGAGATCACGCCACTGCACTCCAGCCTGGTGATAGAGCAAGACTCTGTCTCAAAAAACAAAAACAAACAAACAAACAAAAATTGCTTGGACATGATTAAAAGAGTTTTAATCAATTATCTACAGCAAAGACTTCTTAAATATTTTTGCCTCTGTTTCCTTGGTTTTATCTCTCTTTTTGTCTCAGTGTGGCTATTAACTCTCTTCTGGTCTATTCTCAACTCTTTCCATCAATTTTTTTCTACTCACCGCATCTACTGAGGTGTTGTCTTCCTAATCTCCCACACAACTTTTGTTCTGCTTTTTTTTTCTCTCTACCAAAAGCTAATTCCCTATACCTTCTTCTTGAGTTTTCTTTCTACTGACTACCCCTAGATACAGAAGAAGGATGAACATAGTAGTGAAAAGTGCTGTGTTGGCAATGTCCAGGTGGCGAGGAAGAGGATGGTGGTATTGGATAGATGGGAAGGAAAGGCAATTTGATTCATTAATAATTTTTGCCCTCATCACATTATCTCAAGCAGGTAAGCTACCTGGAATATAAAAATGGTACTTTTAATACACCATGCTTCTGTAAGAATTTGTTTAGAAGATTTTTGAACACAAGAAAACAATTGCTATAACTGGAATTTGTAGCTGATAATTACAAAGCTTTATGTTGACCATCTTTTGGTTGAATTGCAATGGCAAATTTTCCTGCATTCATATCCTACTATTTCACACATTCAAGTCCTACTATTTCATGCATTCAAGTCTTACTATTTATTTTATTTACAGCCCATCACCCACCACATTGGGCAAGTTGGCTGATTCGTTTCTGTTTTTGTTTTGAGACGGAGTCTCATGCTGTTGCCCAGGCTGGAGTGCGGTGGTGTGATCTCAGCTCACTGCAGCCTCTGCCTCCCGGGTTCAAGCGATTTTCCTGTCTCAGTCTCCTGAGTAGCTGGGATTACAGGTGACCACCACCACACCCGGCTAATTTTTGTAGTTTTAGTAGATACAGGGTTTCTCCGTGTTAACCAGGCTGGTCTCGAACTCTTGACCTCAAGTGATCCACCCGCCTCGGCCTCCCAAAATGCTGGGATTACAGACATGAACCACCATGCCAGGCTGTTAGGTGAATTTTCTTATGCTTCAGTTTCCCCTTCTAAGTTATGGTGACAATAACGATAGCACCTATTTCATGAAAGATTCTGTGAAGTTTAGGTGATAAATCTGTATACCGCCCTTAGCATAATATGTGGAATATAGTAATAACTCCTCAAGAGTTACCATTATTATTATTGCTATTCCTATTAAAACTTTTATTATACTAAGTATTCCTATAGCTATAAAGATCTATATTATATAAATATAAATTAATTTTATGTAAATATTAAATTTTAGCTTGAAATTTTTTAGATAAACAAGGTTAATGTAAAAGTTTTAATTATATATGTGGTAAAGAAGGCTAAGTGGCCAGGTGGACATCCAACTAATTTATTCTGTTTCTTTCAGGACTGACCTATAAAAATCCTCTCATGCCCATCCATCCCTGATTATTACCCTTCTGTGACATGATGAACCTCAGATCGTCACTTGGAAGCCACATCTTAAAGATGACACAGCCACAAGGTGGAGGGAGCCCCGGGTCCTTGAGTCATTGACTGGAAAAATATCACTCACCAATCAGAGATACTTTGGACTTTATGTGAGCATGAGAGCGTTCTATCATTTTCAAGCCAGCCATTTTTTAGTTTGTTTGCTGTAACAAGTAGGGTTATCTAGCTAATACGTTCTGAGCAGACTGATCATTCTGTCTGGTGTAAGTACCTTGCAAAACCTCTCACCAAAATAATCTTATTTAAGTAAAAAGTCTTTGACTGGAGTAAATTAAAATGTCCATTTTTTTTGTTTTCATTCCTATATCTTTCATATACCTGAAATATTTTTTAACAAATTCTTCAACGCTTCTCCTCATTTGTTTCAAAGTGTTTTAACCCTTTGCTTGATTATTATGTCAGTTTTACTTCTGCCAGGCATTTATTTATTTTTTCTTTTTCTGTGTACTTACAGATGGTGGCTGGGCCACACAATATCTTAGAAGTTGGCATAAAATCACAAAGTCCATGAACTAACTGGGAAGCACAATTGGAAACTATTTTGGTATTACGTAGACGAAGAAACCATGTCTGGATAAAATTTGTTTTCATTTGGTTTTGATGGTGTTTTACATATTTCGTTCCTCTGTTCCAAGCCCTGTGTGTCAGATCCCTGGAAGAGTATCTAATCAAATTAGCATAATAATAATCGATCTATGAAAGCAGACCTGCTATAGATTAATAGAAATTATGGCAATAGTAACATTTTCTGGGCTGCTTTCAGAATGCAGAAGGAACACTTCTTATGTGGATAAGGTGCCCTTGAGTAGTTGTGTGTAGATGCAAGGAGGGTGGGGTGGTAATGGACTAGTGAACATATAATTTTGGTTGTAAATGCAGATTTCCATGTTAAGTGACAATCATAACAACATCATCATTATCAACAATAACAACAATATTTCCACAACATTAGAGTTAGGAAAATAAATTTGCATGAACTTATTTAATAATGTAGCTCTTTACACAATTTTATGATCATGGTGGACATTGTTGGTTGGTTGTCCTGGCTTCTTGCTTGTTAATATAACTCTAATTTTGCTCAGTTAGTGGGTGATGACACCTTGAACTCAGGGAAGGATGGTCTCTACTCCAGCTTCACTGGAGGAATAATGAATGGCTTAGTTGCATTATAGCAATTTCATTTTGCTGTTATTGGTCTAGGGATAGCCTTAAGTATCAGCTTTGACTAATGAAATCAAATGAGAAATCTGTTGACCTGCTTCTAGAAAAGAACTATGATGCAAATGCCAGTCAAATCAGAGAGGACCAGAACCTTGAACTATCCCAGGAACCACTGAAGAACACTAGAACAAAGTGACTTCCAGTAATGTAAGAAAAATAAATTCCATTTTGGTCACTAGTGCCTGAGAATTCTAACTAACACAGCGAGCGATATGGGCAGCTATAATTATTCATATTTTAAATGTGAGGAATCTAAGACTCAAAAAGGCTAAATAACTTGTTAATTCAAACCAAGTCTTATACATTAAAGTATAGTAATCCTGCCCTCATCAACTTATAAATCAATCAATGGTAAAAAGGATGTTTTTATAATTCTTTTATTCTTCATCCACAGATGTGAATACAATGCTGAGCCTGTAATTGATTACATGACTTAATCCATTAAATAAATGGGATTCTCATTCTTATTCTAAAAAAAATATCCAATTTGACACCAAAATCACAGGCAACAAAAGCAAAAATAAACGGACTACATCAAATGAAAGAGTCTTTCTGCACAGCAAAGGAAACAATTAAAATAAGGCAACTTACTGAATGGGAGAAAATATTTGCAAATTCTCTCTCCGATCAGGGATGTGATAAATGTGATACCATGTGACCTGAGCTGCCCATTAGGAACTGGGTGTTATTTAACCCAAGAAGCCATAAAGTTGGGCTTACACAGCAACACTCCATCAAATGAAAGTAGTATACATGTGATTCACCCTTAGCAGGCCCTGAAAGCACAAGTAAGTTACAAGAAGAAGTGGCCCAAAAGTCCATGGTCGACACTCCTGCTACACTGCCTTTTCTCTCCTAATCTGTACCTATGTCCTCATGGGGAGTTCTCTATGATCAATTAATAGAGGAAGAAAAGACATGGGCATGATTTATAGGTGGTTCTACTGGACATGCAGGCACAACTTGAAAGTGGACAGCTGCAGCACTTCAGCTCCTCCCTGGGACATCCCTAAAGGACAGTCGTAAAGAAAAATCTTTCCAGTGGATGGAATGTAAGGGAGTGCATCTGGTTGTGCACTTTGCTTGGAAGGAGAAACAGCCATATGTACAATTATTTAATAATTCATGGACTGTAGCCAATGGTTTGGCTGGATGTCAGGGACTTGGAAGGAATATGATTGAAAAATTGTTGACAAAGAAATCTGGAAATGAGGTGTGTGGATAGCTCTCTCTGAATGGGCAAAAAATATGAAGATATTTGTGTCTCATGTAAATGCTCACTATAGGGTGACATCAGTAGAGGAGGATTTTAATAATCAAGTGGATACAATGGCCCTTTTTGTGGATAACAGTCAGCCTCCTTCCCCAGCCACTCCTGTTATCACTCAATGGGCTCATGAAAAAAGTAGCCATAGTAGCAGGGATAGGGGTTGTGCATGAACTCAGCAACAAGGACTTCCATTTCACTCACTGAAGTCAACCTGGCTACAGTCACCACTGAGTGTCCATCAGCCCACAGCAGAGACCAACACTGAGTCTCCTATATGGCACCATTTCACAGTACCATCAGCCAGTTAGCTGGTAGAAAGCTGATTACATTGGACCACTTCCATCATGGAAGGGGTAGCATTTTGTTCTTCCTGAAATAGAAACTTACTCTGGATATGGGTTTGCTTTCCCTACATGGAATGCTTATGCTACAACTACAATCTGTGGATTTACAGAATGCCTTAATCACCATCATGGTATTTCACACAGCATTGCTTCTGACCAAGGAACTCACTTCACAACCAAAGAAATGAGGCAATGGACACATCCTCATTAAATTTACTGGTCTTATCATGTTCCCCACCATCCCGGGGCAGGTTGCCTGAAATGGCCTTTTGAAGATGCAGTTACAGTGCCAGCTAGGTGTAAATACCTTGCAGGGCTGGGACAAGGTTCTCTAGGAGGCTGTATATTCTCTGAATCAGTGTCCAATACATGGTACTGTATTTCCAGGAATCAAGGGGTGGAAATGGGAGTGGTACTGTTCACAATTACTTTACTGACTTAATGGCAACATTTTTCCTTCCTGTTCCCACGACTTTGTGCTCTGTTTTTGCTTCCTTTTCCCATGGCTTTGTGCACTGATGACCTAGAGGTCTTAGTTCAAGAGGGAGGCTTGCTACTAGCAGGAGACACAATAATGATTCCAGGCCAGGTGTGGTGGCTCACACCTGTAATTCCAGTCTCTTGGAGGCCGAGGCAGGAGGATTGCTTGAGCCCAGCAGTTCAAGGTTCAAAACCAGCCTGGGCACAATGGCAAAACCCTGTCTCTATAAGAAAAAAAAAAAAAAAATCCAGGCACGGTGGTGCGTGTGCCTGTAGTCCCAGTCCCAGCTACTCAGGATTCTGAGATAGATTCCTTGAGCTCAGGAGTTTGAGGCTATAGTGATTGTGCCACTGCATTCCAGCTTGGGTGAGACAGTGAGATCCCATCTCTAAAACAAAAACAAGAACAAAAACAAAACACTACAAACAAATGATTCCACTGCACTAGAAGTTAAGACTGTCATCAGCCACACTGGTATTTTCATGCCTCTGAGTCAACTGGCCAACAGCTATGGTGTTGGCTGGAGTGATTGATCCAAACTACCAAGAGGAAACTGGATGACTACTCCATAATGGAGGTAAGAAGAATATGTCTGGAATACAGGAGATCCCCTTAGTGAGTCTTTTAATATTACCATGCCCTGATTAATAGAACACTAAAACAACCCAATCCAGGCAGTACCACAAATGGTCCAGACCTTTCAAGAATAAAAATTTGGGTCACCCAGCCAGGTGACTGTTGTGACCAGCTGACATTCTTTCTGAAGGCAAAGGGAATATAGAATAGACAGTAGAGGAATGTAGTTATAAATACCAGCTATGACCACCTGAATATCTGCAGAAATAAAGACTGTAATTGTAATGCATATTTCCTTCTTAGTTTATTATAAACGTTTGTGTGGCTATATACATACATTAAGCAGATATCCTTGTTTTCATTCCTCTCTTATTCTGGTATCGTGTAACATAAGATGTATTGAGTTTATATCAGTATTTAAATATTGTTAATTTTACATCATTGTATATAAGTTATGGGATATCAAGAGAAGAGTAAACATCATTCACAGACTTTACCTCATCTTTTGGAGAAGGGATTAATGTGTTTTCAATTATATCTAGGATAGTTGTATCATGATACATGGTATTGTGAACTTGTTATTGCCTTTATTTAGACATCAAGTGTGGTTTGAGGAGATGTGTATGGGTGCCAAGTTGACAAGGGGTAGGCTTGTGATCATTAATTTTATGTGTCAACTTGACTGGGCTATGGGATGCCCAGATAGCTGGTAAAACATTATGTCCTGATCTGTCTGTAAGCATGCTTTGGGTAGAGATTAGCAGCTGAATCAATAAACTGAGTAAAGATCCGTCCTCGTCAATGTTGGGCGGAGGGGCAGCATCCAATCCACTGAGGGTCAGAATAGAATAAAAAGGCAGAGGAAGGATGAAATCTCTTCTTCAACTGGGATATGCATCTCCTGCCTTCAGATATCAGAGCTCCTGGTTCTCAGGTCTTTGACTCCAGTGTTTGCACTAGCACCACTTTTTCCTCACTACCCCCATCCCTATTTCTCAGGCCTTTGGAGTGGAACTGAATTATACCATTTGCTCTCCTGGTTCTCAAGTTTGCAGATGGTGTATTTTGGGACCTCTCAGCCTCCATAATCACATGAGTGAATTCTCATAATAAATCTTCTCTTATATACTTACATATATCCTATAGGTTGTGCTTTGCTGCAATCCTGACTAATACAAAGGTTTAATCTTGAAAATATATAAGGAACTCAACAACTCAACAGCAAAAATACAAATAATCCAAGTTAAAAATGGACAAACGACCTGAGTAGATATTTTTCCTAAGAAGACAAACATATGGCCAAGTGTTGTATAAAAAGATGTCCAACATCACTAATCATCAGGGAAATATAAATCAAAACCATAATGAGATATTACCTCACTCTTGTTAGGATGGCTATTAACAAAAAGTCAAAAGATAACAAGCGTTGGAGAGGATGTGGAGAAAAGGGACTGTCGTACATGGTTTGTGGGAATGTAAATTGGTACAGCCATTATGGAAAACAGTATGGTGGTTCCTCAAAAAGTTAAAAATAAAACTACCATATGATCCAGCAATTCCACTACTCAGTATATATCTAAAAGATGTGAAATCTGTATGTTGAGGAGATCTCTTCACCCCCATGTTTATCACACCACTATTCACAATATCCAAGGTATAGAATCAACTTGTGAAAGGATGAATGGATCAATACAATGTGGTATATGTACACAATAGAATCCTGTTTGCCTTAAAAAGGAAGAAAATTCTGCCATTTGCAAAAACATGGATGAACCTAGAAGACAATATACTAAGTGAAATAAACCAAATACAGAAAGACACATACTGCATCATCTCACTTACGTGTGAAATCTAAAAATGTAAGCTGAGCTTATAGAAATAGAGAGTAGAATGGTGGTTACCATGGGCTGAAGTTGGAAGAAATGAGATGTTGGTCAAAGGGTACAAACTTTCAGTTATAAGATGAGTAAGTTCTGTAGACCTATTGCACAGTATGGCAACTCCAGTTAATAATGTATTGGACACTTGAAATTTGTGGAAGGAGTAAATCTCAAGCATTCTTCACACACACACACACACACACACACACACACACACACAGACGGTAAGTAGGTGAGTTGATGGATATGTTAGCTTGATTGTGGTAGTCATTTCACATTGTATATGTATATCAAAACAGCATGTTGTACATTTTAAATATACACAAGTTTCATTTGCTGATCATACCTCAATAAAGTTAGAGGTGGGAGAAAGAAAATATATCCAAGAAGAGCAAGTAACTAATATGTTTTCCTAAGAACAAACCATCTTTTACATAAAAAATATTTATATCAGTGGAATTTTGTTTTCATGTATTTAACATTTTTTCTTAATTGAGAAGTTAAACATGCCTAATGTTTCTATGTCTTTTTTTAGTGTTTTCTTTAAAATGTCCTTTAAATGGATACACTCCAAGTCATAGGAATCCTTCATGAATTCACATGAATTAGAAAAGAGAAGTTTGATGTTGAATTTTAAAAAATAGAGATATACTCTATTATGCTGTGAATAAGGTATAATAGTGGAACTTATCTGACTTAAATCAGATAATTTTATCCTAAACAAGATAATTGTCTTCGTGTCATATTTTATAGTAAAAGTCTGATGGTTTCAATTTCCTGCAACTCAGAACATTTCTTAGCTTTTAATATATTTCAAACTGCCTGTCAGATTGGAAAGAATAAGAGAACTTGGGGCAGAGGAAGGGAAAGGATTTGTTTTTGTTTTGTAGTTGGGGAAAGCAAGAAAGACGAAAGTTAATCAACATGACTCAGGTACAGGTAGAAAATCATAAGGCAAAGCTCTGAAGGAATTGTGCCACACTTTTCCGCTAAACAACGACTTTCTAAAGCTGCCACAGAAATGCCCGTATTTTCAGAGAGAAGAGATGCTCTTGTTTGAGACTTTTAAAATAAACATTAGCTTTAATATAAAGTCATTAACATTTTCAAAGATTCAACAGTCTAGATAAATCTCAGTGGAACTTATATATATTATATATACACACATTTATATATAAAGTCATACATATATCTATACATATTTTTAGTTTAGTTTAGTTTACTTAGCTAAATCTGTAGCATTTATTGTTGCTTCAGCACTAATATACCATAATTACTTTTCTTCTGTTCTACCTCCAGCATAAATAAATCCCCATTATTTTCACTTACATAGTTTTCTACTAATTCATCCTTCTTTTTTTTCAAGTTTTCCATCAAATCTCTCATATCTATTAGATTATCTTATAACTGAGCCTACCGATTGAACTATGATTTCCACTACCTCCTCCACCCTCAGCCCTTACTGAAATTGTTACTCCCAAAGTGCTCTCCCTCTTGCTCCAAACAGGATTCCTATTTTCTGGGCTTTCAGACTCTATTGTATAATTTCATATAAAAATTATCCTGTAAAAGCAGATTATTTCTGTGAAGCATAAGAAGAAAAAAAAGGGTGTTACCCTAACAGCTGTAAAACTTAACACTTTGTCTTTTGTTGGGCTACACAATGCTAAAACATCCAGATGCAACATGAACATTTCAGACAATCATCTGGATGCCTCCAAACCCAAGGAGTTTGGTAGCTGCTAAGCAAAGCAGCCTGGTTGCATGGCTTGTTTCATTTGCATATGGATATTTTGACAGTATCCAGACTTAGCCTTTATCATAACATGACCAAAAATGAATGCGAGATACTTGGTTTAATGATGGAAGATAGCGGCACAGTGCAAAAGTATTCTCCATTTACTGTGATTCCTCAACATTGCTTATCCTGATTTTTGATAAAATCTATACCACTTTAAAAAATTAAAAAGTGCTTGCATATTCAAAAAATTTTTTATTTCTTTTATTTTTTATTTCACAAGTAAAAACTATAGATATTCATGACATACAACATAATGTTTTGATATATATACACATTGTGGAATGGCTAAATTAAGCTATTTAATGTGTGAATTATCTCGCATACTTTTTTTGTGGTGAGAACAATTAAAATAAAAATAGACTCTCAGTAATTTTCATGTATATGATATATTATTATTAACTATAGTCACCATGATATGCCATAGATTGCTTGAATTTATTCCTCCTAAGTGAAATTTTGTGTCCTTTGACCAATATCTCCCCAAATTCCCCAACCCTCATGCCTCTGGTGACCACCATTTTACACTGTTTCTTTGAGTCTGGCTTTTTAACACTTCACATATATATGAGTCAGATCATCCTGTATTTGTCTTTCTTGCGGCTGGGTGGTTTCACATAACATAATGTCTTTCCAGTTCATCCATGCTGTCAATTAGGTCCTACAAATGACAGCCTCTTTAAGAAGGCTGAATATTATTCCATTATGTATATATACCACATTTTCTTTATCCATTGATCCACTGATGGACACTTCTGTTGCCATATATTGGTTATTGTGAATAGTGCTGCAATGAACATAGGAGGGTACATGTCTCCTCAACATGATTTCATATCCTTTGGATATATAGGCAGTAGTGGGATTGCTAGATTATATGGTAGCTTTATTTTTATCTTTTGGAGGAACCTCTATACTGTTCTCTATAATGGCCTTTTCTCCACATCCTCTCCTACACCTATCTTCTGACTTTTTTATAATAGCCATCCTAACAGGGGTCAGGTGATAGCTCATTATGTTTTTCACTTGTTTTTCTCTGATGAGTATTGATGTTGGGCAGTTTTTTATACACCTGTTGGCCATATGTATATATTCCTTGGGAAATTGTCTATTCAGATCCTTTGCCCATTTTTAACTTGGGTTATTTGCATTTTTGCTGTTGTGATGTTTGAGTTCCTTATGTATTTCTGATATTAACCCTTTATCAGATGTATGATTTGTAAATAAGTTCTTCCATTTCACAGGTTATCTCTTCACTTTGTTGTTTGGTTTCTATGTGGTGCAGAAGCTTTTTACAGTTTGATAAAAACTAACTTTAACTTTATAAAAATATTCCCTGTAAAGTGTTTTTTTTTTTTCAACAAAAAAAGGCACTTCTGAAAAATTTTAAAACACTCATCTTGCATTTAAAAAAATTAGGTGTCACATTTTGTTGGGAAAATCTAGTTCTACTGTTAGGAAACTCAAAACATGTCTTTTTCTTATTTATTCCTACCCCAAAGTTTTGTTTGTCAGCATGTAGACACAGGCTGAATAAAATATATTATATTTGCAATCATAATAGATTTAGAACTCACTCTTAGCCAAAGCTTTCAACAGTAAAAAATGCAATTTACAAAACAAATCAGCTTTGTCAAAAGACTGTTCTCTTTCCTTGATGAAACCTCACAGCAGTGATACCCTGGCATTGCGCTTCTCTTACAGTGGCAAAAGGAGGACTGTGATTGGGGTGACAGAGAAACAAGAGCCAGACAAGGATTAATGAAGCAGATGTTCAAACAATATTTTCTAGCATCAAAATTCTGGTTTTGACACCAGAGTATATTCTGGTCCCAATCTGGGGGGCCATCTTCTTTTAAGCAACTACTCTGATCTACTTTTGCTCAGTAAATTGAAGACTCAGGGGAAGCCAATTTTATTGTCTCTGTAGCCAGTGATGTGCCTAGATGATGGTCAAAGAGGACTTTAGTTTCCAGTAATCTTAACCCTTTTATGAGTGCAAATTGATCACTTAACATTTTTTAAAAAGTCCATTTGGTATCTGACCTGTTAACCTTCATATGACGCCATGACATCTTAAAATCAGAGAAACTATTAGAAAAATTATGTCTTAAATATGGGCCTTTGTATCTTTTACCACATTCTCTTCTCTGGTGGTTATTACCTAATAATTTTTGACACTGGTGATTAAACATAAAGTTTTACATTTTATGATTCTCTTTCAAACACACAATTGCTAACGTATATATCAAGGCAAAAATTAAGCATTCTTAAAGAGTCTGTAATTATATTTATACATTAAAATGTCAACTGGGTAAAATGAGTAACTTCAAACAATATTTTAATCTAATTGTTTTAAAACAAAACAATTAATCAGTGTTTTATCATTACTTTTAAATCTTGTGTTTTAAAAAATAGAAAAGAAAACTGATATCCTTTTTTATTAATTTAAGAGGTGATTACAATTAGGAAAATATAGTTAATTACTTGGTATTTTCATAACCACACCACATCTTTCTGATTAAGAGTAATCTCTAATCCTTTACAACTTGATTAAGAAAACATTTCTTACGCTACTATTTAGTCTTGAATATTCAGTATTTGAGGCCCCTTTTAGAGGTTAACTCATTGTTAAAGACTATGTTTAAAAACAAAAACTTTATTTTGGATGGTTTCATGTGCCGGCAGTGCTCAGTTCTGAAACATAATGTAAGGTCCCTGTGTAGGTAAAGTCTTGTTTTAATCAGAGTAGGAGTTCTTTGACAAACTTTATCTTCCAAAATCCCCAGCCATCACTTTCTGTGATTTCTTCAATTCTTGAGGATTAATAATATCCACATGTTCCGTGCATTTTCATGATTTCTTTCTAATCCATAAATTGTTTGCTGTGCACATCTTCCCACTCCAAGGAAAATATCGAATTAATCCATACTGAGATGCAAATGGCTAATATTAAAAAGTTACAATTTGCCCTTTGGACAAACCAACAAAATCATCTGCACTTAAGGATGTTCTAGCATCAGCATCAGCAAGTCTGAATAGTTTCGTTTATTCAACAAGCAAACGTATACCTGTAACTCTCTTGGCAGAATAGAAGATTAAAAAAAAAAAGATAACCTGTAATCCCAGCGGGTGGATCACCTGAGGTCAGGAGTGCAACCAGGCTGGCCAACATGTCAAAACCCCACCTCTACTAAAAATTAGCTGGATCTGGTGGCACGCCTGTAATCCCAGCTATTCAGGAGAATAGCTGGAAAATCACTTGAGCCCAGGAGGCGGAGGTTGCAGTGAGCTGAGATCAATCCACTGCTCTCCAGCCTGGCAGGCTAGGCAACAGAGAGAGACTCCATCTCCAAAACAAAAGAAAAACAAACAAACAAACAAAAAGACATTTATCTGAACTTCAAGGATCTTACAATCTGGTTAGGCTGATGCAACAAAAAATACATGGGATTAGATGTTTCATCCTTCTTCAAAAGCCCTTTGTTCCATGAGTAGCTCAGAAACTCTGCCTGTAGGATAAAGCTTGCATGATAGCCTGGGTTTATCAGTGACGCCAAGTGTCTGTTGGCTGCAAAATCGTAGGCTCCTTGAGTATACTGACTGTCTTTTATTTGTGACTACCTAGTATTTGCAGTACATTTTTAATAAGTACTTTTTGTGTGTTCTTAAATGAATGGATATATAAATATATTATTTAGCTTTCCAAAGACTTGATTTTCTGGACGTTACCCATAGCAGGCAGTGACTGAAGCTCTCTAAGGCAAAAAGAAAAGAAGCAGCTTAAAAAAAAAAAAAGACAAGAAGACAAGAGGATACCCTGTGAGTAAGGGAAACGAAGAAGAGGAGAAACCTGGATAATTGATGAAGAAGGTTGAAAGCACCGCAGCCCCTTCAGATATCCCAAACACATGTTTACACAGCTTGAAACACCCGCACATAGGCTGATTTTGAAAGAGACATTAACCCGACCGTTTACCGGATTACCAAAAGGGCTGACCATTACCAAAGGGGTTGAAAGCATGCAATTCTTTCTTTCCTTCTCTTTCTTTCTTTCTTCTTTCTTTCCTTCCTTTCTTTCTTTCTTTCACTCCTTCCTTCCTTCCTTCCTTCCTTCCTTCCTTCCTTCCTTCCTTCCTTCCTTTCTTCTTTCTTTCTCTCTCTCTTTCTTTCTTTCTTTCAAAACAGAGTGTCTCTTGGTCACATAGTGGGGTGATCATAGCTTAATACAGCCTCAAACTCCTGGGCTCAAGTGATCCTCCTACCTCAGTCTCCAGAGCAGTTGGGACTACAGGCACACACCACCATATCCGGCTACTTAAAAAAAGAATATGTGTAGAAATGGGGCCTTGCCATGTTGCTAAGGCTGGTCTTGAACTCCTGGCCTCAAGTGATCCTCCAGCCTAGGCCTTCCAAAGCACTGGGAGTACAGGTGTGAGCCACTGCACCTGGCAAAAAGTATTTGTTTAGAAAAAGTAAATTCACAAATATGTAATATATAGTGGTGATGGATTTGATGAGTGGTGATGAAGAGACCACAATCCTTCAAGTCAGGTAAGTAAGAAAAGATTGAGAAACTCTCTCTGAGTTTGGATTTATATAGAAAAAGCAAATTTCTTAAAAGTATTGGACCTTACATTTGGGAAATGATCATTGATAATGTACTATTTAAGACCAGACTCCAAAGTTTTCTGCTTCTTCATTCTGATGCTGGTAATTTAGAAAATTTGGTTTCCAAAAAATAAAATTTGATAGGATTATTTAATTATACCACATTCCTAAATTAAAAACAAGTTATTCATATTTTGGAACCATTCTTAGGTTAGATAATATTTAATTTCTGTTGTTTTGAGAACTATTTATTATTAGCTATAGGAAACAAATATTCTTATTTTTTCCTGAAGGCATTATCTGATGAACCACATTTTCCCCAGGTACTAGTATTTACCTTTTTTGTAAACTCTATGTATACTACCACATTATTCAGGGATATCTTGCCCTTAGAATCATTCTGTTTTAAAAAAAGTAATCTCTGATTAGTCTTTAGTACTTTGTGAAGAAGATCTTGAAAAAAGATTTTTACGAACACTTACCAAATTCTATATATTTTATGTATTCTTTTATTTAACCCTCACTATAGCCTTTTAAGTTAAATATTTTTGGGGTTTTTATTGTCTCTGTGTTATAATTGAGGAAATTGAGCTTAGAGAGTGAATCACTGAAGGTGAAAGGTCACATATAGCTCTTCAGTGATAGGGCCCAAGTTTAGACTGAACCTCGTTTCATCTTTTCAAACACAAGCTGTACCAACTAACTTAGCCTTTAAAAGGCTATTTAAATCCCATTAGTTACAGTATAAATGTTCACCAATTATTTGAAGTTTAATAAAGTATAAATACTTAGTAGGAAACTCAGAAAAGCATTTAGAATAAAAGTATAGGTTTATTCAAATAGAAGTTTAGTTTCATTATAAAAAGATAATTATTTTTACATATTTTTGGGAATACATATTGAGTGACAAAAAGCCTACTATTAGTTCTACTGCTTTTAATATTACTGCTGCTGCTACTACTACTCCCCAAATGCCATCATCAATGTTTTATTGTGTTACCACATCACTCAGATAATTTTCCAAATTATCAGCAAGTCAAATTTTCAAGTATTATTTATGGAAATCTTGAGGACTGTTAGAAATTAATCCCTGGGGTAATAAAGAATTTGATCTGGTAGCTTTTATTCTTACCTCTCTTCTCACCTCTCTCATCCTCTCCTTTCTTGTAGCAAAGTCTGCCACCTGCCTACCCCACACCTACTTAGTGGGTGGGCTTACTTTACCCACTGAGTGGGTGGGTACCACTTTACCTTAGTGGGTTTATTTCCATCCAGTTAAAATAGTACGTTTCCATACTGCTCTTGCAACCAGGGTAGTCAAATATTTAAGATTTAGTTAATAAGATACAAGGAGAAATATTGTATAAGATATTTCAGAAGTCTCTTTATACAGGAGAGGGCTTGCCTCTCTTCTGTCTTCTTCTCTTCCTCCCTTCTATGGCTTGGAGCTCTGATGTGATAGCTGGGAATCATTCCAAGTCATGTCTTGGAATGAGGATAAAGGCTCTGTATTGGAATAACATAGCAGGAGTTCTAGAGGATTTGGAGGAACGGCTGTTCTAGCCCAGGACTGTTAAGAAAAATAAACTTCTATCTTGTTTATGTCTAGATTTTTGTTTTGTTTTGTTATATGCAACCTGAAGCTAATCTTAACTGATGGCTCTTAACTATATTTTAGGGTTTAAAAATGAGCATGTATTAAGTATGCATATAGAAATAGTGCCCTACTTCCTTTAGATCTAGGTGCAATTTTAGAAACATTGCCAAACTTCCTTATGCCTTAATTTGGGTTTTTTTTTCAAGAGTTTCCTCTCTCCCCATTTTTATAAGAAGGTGGGATATGCATTATGCTTTCCTTGAAATGAGATATGAGATAATATATGTGAAATTGCTGTGTAAATTATGTGGTGTTACACAGAGTTCCTGGATTATTATTTTTAAATTTCTTTCCCACACGTTGAAATTTGATACCATCTGACTGCATCCCAAAGTCTTTTCAACCTCCAGAGGAAGATGAGTTAGATGCACAGTGTAGGGGCCAAGTCTCTTTTTTGTACTTCATGTAAAGTTGAGGCAAAAGGCAGAAGAGTTCTAGTTACATTATACTCAAGTTGTAATGAAAACCAGAAATCTTTTATTCCTATCAATTTATGATTCTGCTTGCTTATGGTCTGTGTGCCCAAAGGCTACACAAGGAAAACATTGTATTAATCTACAAAATGAACAAGTGCAATAAAGCTTTGGGTAACATTTTACAATGTATTAAACAATAACATAAACAAAATTGTGGCTACCTCGAAGACTATAGGAACTATCCAGTGTTAAATTGTGAATAGAAAAATAATGGCCTAATACCACCAACAAGAAAACAAATAAATTGTTCGTGTCAAAATGAGAATTATTGTGACCAGTTGTCAAGGACTTTTACATTAAGATGCTTTTGAATTTTTAGATTTAAATTTGGAAATATGTGACTAAATGATGTATTGTGAAAAAACTACATCAAGGCTATAATTACCACAAAGAGAATAAAGTACATTTCAGTAGGCCATTTTATGGTGGTGACATGAAATTTTTTTTGCAAATTGTAGAGATAATTCTATTTTAAAATTTTCTTTATTAAGTCTTTTAGATTTTCACAGGAAATCCTAAATGATTTTAGAAAATAAGAGAGACAGAGGGAAAGGAAGAAAGGTAAGAAAGAAGCAACCAGGTAGTGAGAGGATAAGAAAGAGAAGAAGAGCATAGAATATAATTTCTAAGAGGACATAAAAAATTACAAAAAGTGAGGGGAGAATAAAGAGTAATGTGATGTATATTCTATAGGAGAACATATAACAAATTTCATCATTTCTAACAGATTACCATTAATTCACTTTTTTTTGGTTATTTCTGTCACTTTTAGAAGCAAAAACACAGGAGCAAGGACATTTTTTACATATTATTTTCATCAACCAGCAAGTGCTTAAACACATAATGTCAAAGGAAAAAGAAAAAAAGACTCTACCAGATGTTAGTTAAGTATAGGTGGAAGAGAATGGAGAATGAGAAAATGTCTGCAAGAACAAACGTAAGATTTTTCTCCATTACTTATCATTACTGGACTTGTATTCTTTATGGAGCTAATGCTTTCATTACTTATTGATTTACTATACTAGTAATTACACTAACATCGACCTGCATTTGCTTTCCTGCATACATGTTGAATTTGTTTGAGAGCTAATTGTGATTAAGTAACTGTAATTCTCCAAAATAATGCAGTGGATAAATTGAAGTCCTACTGTGTGCAAGGCTCAGTGTTGGCAGTGGGGTTACAAAAAAACAAAACAAAACAAAACAAAACATTTTGCCTTCCTTCTTAATTTTAAGAAGCTCTCAGACTACTTTGGGGATTTGTCATGATGTTACAAAACTATAATACAGAATAAAATAAAGAGAATCTCATAACATTGTAAACATTTGCTGTGGGGATTAAAAGAAAAGAGAGAGGACTTATTATTGGACTTATTATTTAGCAGAACTAAAAAAAAACTTATGAACAGGTGGCATCTGAGTTGTATAGCCTGGACCATTCTACCTGTGTTCAGTGTATTAGGCCATTCGTGCGTTGCTGTAAATAAATACCTGAGACTGGGCAATTTATAAGAAAAGAGATTTACTTGGCTCACTGCAGGCTGTACAGGAAACTTAGTGCCATCTGCTTCTGGGGAGGCCTCAGGAAGCTTTTACTCATGGCAGAATGTGAAGGGGGAGCAGGTGTCTCTCATGGTGAAAGCAGGAGCAAGAAAGAGAGAGGGTGCAGGGTTGAGGAAGGGATGGGGAGGTGTTGCACACTTTTAAATGACCAGATCTCGTGAGAACTCACTATCATGAACTCAGCATCAAGCTGTGAGGGATCTGCCCTCATAATCCAAACACCTCCCCCAAGGCCCCACCTCCAACATTGGGGATTAGATTTCACCATGAGATTTGGGCAGGGACAAATATCTACACTATATCACTCAGTAAACCTCAGTTTCTTTCTTTATAATAGTGAAATAATAGCATCTACTCCATGGGACTGTTGTTGAAGGATTAAATAAAATATTAAGTACTCAGAACAGTGCCTGCATGTCATAGGCACTGTTTAAGAAGTGTTAGTTATTAAAAATTTGTAATAATAATTATTGTTAAGCTTAAACATGTATTCTTAAAATTCCAGAAAGACCTAAGTCTTTTTCATTTTTTTGAGGCACCTAGCATATTAATAAATAAACGACAAGTAGGAAATTATAAGAAATTATAATTAATACAAGAAATTAATAACATATAAGAAATTAATACTTTTAACACCAAGAATTATAATATCTGTCAATCAACGTAACCACTTTTGAAGTAAATGTGAGGTCTTTTGTATATATAACATTTAAAGCAAATGGCCCTCCCCATCCCATAATAGGCCCTGAGATTAAGAAATGGACCCATGTAAGAAGGTAGAGTTGGAAGGGAGGCATTTCGTGTGGAAGAAACAAAAGTGCCAGAACTATCGAGGAAAGAAGATACAGAGGGAGCTTGGGGAATAATGAATTGTTGATTTTAGTTGGTGTCTTTGTTTATGCTGCTGTAACAAAATATCACAGACTGTATAATTTATAAACAGTAGAGATTTATTTCTCACAGTTCTGGAGGTGAGGAAGACCAAGATCAAGGTGCTAGCAGGTTCCATGTCTGGTGAGGGCTCTCTGTATCCAAGATGACACATTGTTGCTGCATCCTCCAGAGTGGGGGAATGCTGTGTCCTCACATGGTAGAAGGGAAGAAAGGGGTGACCTTGTCCCTCAAGTCTTTTCATAAGGCACTAATCAATTTATGAGGGTAGAGCCTTCAATGGCCTATCAGCTCCTAAAAGCCTCGCCTCTTAATACTATTGCATTAGGAATTAAGTTTCAACATGAATTTTGGAGGGGCACAAACGTTCAAACCATAGCAGTAGGGGCATAGGAAATCTTTAAGAAGAAAATACAGATACTTGGAGGCACATGATGGTAGATTCTAAAACACTGAATTCAGTAGAGAATAAGAGATCAGTTCCTTGAGTCTCTATGTGTGTGTACATGTATATGTGTATAGTGGTCATATAATTGGAATTCTATCTTAAAGGGATCACTTGACAAAAGTATGAGTGTAGATCTGATAGAGGCAGGTGTCAGAGAGATCCTCAGGGAGAGCAATAGAATGAGGGCATCAACATGACATTGGGAAGGAAAATGGAGGAAGACAGAAAAGATGATGCTGGGGATAGAGATGTACAATATCAGTTCCTGCCTCACATTGATTTCAACAGATAGCCTTGCATGTCCCCTTTATACTGGTATTATAAATAACAGCCATTAGATTGAAAAACAAAACAAAACAACAAAACAACTGAGCTCCTTCAGCAAATTGTGTCTTTCCTAATTTACAGATTCATCTTTCCCCACAACTATCTTTCCCCAATCTCTTCCTGCCCAGAAGAAGGAGAATGACTCTCCAGATGACCTCATTTCTCCATCTTGGAATCACGAAAATATCCTTCTGTGAAAATGTTTCCATTCTAGTCTGGAACCCATCAGACTAGAAAACCCGTGAGTCCATTGCCTTCTACTGTATCTTCGACTCTCCCCTTCTCCTGATTCTTTCCCCCAGATTTAAACCATTCATGATTTCTACCTCTGGCCCATTTATTTCCTCTTTCATTTCTGCTTTACCAACAGTTCATTCTTTGGCTTAATTCTCTTTTCATTCTACACACCTCACCTATGCCATTGGCTTCAGTTATCACCAATGTGTTTATGATTTTCGAATCTCTGTCACAATTACCACCCATATAGCCAACAGGTTGTTGAAATGACTGTTTTATCAAAAGTGGAACTCATGATCTGATTCTTAACCCTCTTGCTTCTGCACTTTATATATCTTAGAGTGGCAGCACAGTCATTTTAATCTACCAAACTATAAGCCTGTGAGGAATCCTAGATGCCTGTTTCCCTCATGATTTTTCACTAACCAGTTTCTAACTCTTGGGCAGCATCAGTTGGGCTTCTTTGGATGAAAACAACATACAGAGACAAGAACTTACTGGCAGCCCATGAGGTCTACACTAGGGTTTGGAAGGTTGAAAAATTAGTCCTAAATCTGGCAGTTCTGGAAAGCTAGGGAGGAGGGATTGAAGCAATATTGGTTTTCTCAGTGTATATAAGGCATGTCAAAGAGGGCTGCAAATTCTATGACATTCCTTCAATTCAGAGATTGAGACCACTTCCCCTCCCCTTGTATCTGGATTATCCTGTGACTGTTATGACTGATAGAGTACAGAAGAAACAATGCTATGCCAGTTGCAGACATCACCTTCAAAAGGACTAACTTGGGTTCCTGGAACTTCCATGTAGGAAGTCTAACTACTCTACTGCAGTGGTGTCATGGGAAGAACCTGAGAATACAGAAGGGTAGAGAAACCCAGTTAAGCTCAGCTTCCTTGTCATCCTCACCCAGACAACAGGCATGTGAGGGAATTGATTTTCAGCCGATGGTTCCTAGGGCAGAAATATTTAGCCCTGGCCAAGCCTAAACCACTAAATTATGAGATATAATTAAATGGTTATTTCCACCCCCCGCCCCCTACATTTTAGAGTGGTTTGATGACCAGAACCAAAGGAGTAGTCTGGTGAGGGCCATGTGTCTAAATGAAGCAACTTTAACATTTTATTCCATGTTCATGTTTTTTTTTTATACAAGAATCCAAGCCAGGAGACAACTTCTGATAGCATAAGTGTAAGTTCTGTGCCTTCCCTCTCTATGTAGACAGATAATTAGAGAAAGTAGCAGGCTCAGTTGGTTTCCATTAAAAAAAGAAGTAGTTTGAATTTATCATCCACTGAGGCAGCATATAATGGAGAAAATATAATTTCCCCAAAAGGAAGTTGGGTGCTGTTTGAAATGGGGAGTCAATGCTGAACAATGCTGTCAAATTACAAATGTCCACCAAATGTGGCTTCTTCCTCTAAATATCTTCTGAATAATTCCTCATGTCAACAAATTAGTTCAGGCTTCATCTGCTCTCAGGATTATTGTAATAACCTCCTAATTGGTGTTTGCTTCCACATTTATATATTTATTTATTAGCTACCACATATAACTTTTTAAAACAAAAATGGCATGAATAACTTGACATTCACATACAAAAGAATACATTTGGACCTTTCCCTCACACCATAGAGAAAAATGAACACAAAATGGATCACAGATCTAGATGTAAGAGCAAAAACTATAAAACTCCTAGGAGAAAATAGAGGAGTAACTTTCCAGGGCCCTGGGCTATACAGTGTTTTCTTGGATGTGGCACCAAAAAGCACAAGCGAAAAAATAAAATATAGCTAAATTGGACATTATAAAAATTACAATTTTTCATGCATCAAAGGATGCCACCAATAAAATGGAAAGAAAATAGAATGAGAGAAGATAATAGCAAATCATATATTTAATAAGGAACTTGTATCCAGAATATACAAAGAACTCTTGCAATAGAATAGCCCAATTTAAAAATTGGCAAAGGATCTGAATTGACATTTCTCCTATGAAGATGTGCAAATGACCAATAAATGTATCCCATCAGTAATGTATGAGAACTCTAAATTCTCTACATACTTGCCAACACTTGTTACTATGTATCTTTTTATTTTATTCATTCTAGGAGGTTTAAAGGGGTCTCACTGAGGTTTTATCTGCATTTCCCTAATGGCTAATAATGTTGGCAAGGATGTGGAGAATTTAGAACTCTCATACATTACTGATGGGATATAAAATAGTACAGCCACTCTGAATAATAGTTTGACACCTTAAAAACTTATTAAGCATACATATGACCCAGAAATTCCACTCCTAGGTATATATACAAGAGATAAATGGAAGATATGTTCATGCAAAAACTTGTACATGAATGTTCATAGTACCATTATTTATAACAGGTAAAATGTGGAAACAACCTAAATTTCCATCAATGGATGCATTAACAAAATGTAGTATATCCATGCAAGTGAATATAATTCAGCCATAAAAAAGAATGAAATGCTGATACATGTTATAACATGGAAGAATCTTCAAAACGTTATGCTAAGTGAAAGAAACCAGTAAAAAAGACTACATACTGTATGATTCCATTTGTGTGAGATGTCCAGAATAGGCAAATCTCTAGAGAAAGAAAGTAGACTAATGGTTGTTAGGGGCTAGGCAAATAGGTAGTGACTACTAATGGGTATGAGTTTTCTTTGGGAGTGATAACAATATTTAAAAATTAGTAGTGATGGTTTCATGACTCTGTGAACATATCAAAAACCACTGAATTGTGCACTTTAAATTGGTAAATTTTATATTATGTGAAATTTATCTAGATAAGACCAAAGAAAAAAAACATGGTGAAGTCACAGTTACTTAAAAGCCTTCTATGGCTCTTCACTGTCTGCAGTCTGCAGGCATACTTCTCTGGCTGGGACATGTATATTCTCTTCAGGGTCAAATCTAAACTTCATTAGGATGATGTAGAAATCTTTGTTGCTATTTCTCAGCCTTTAGTATCTTTCCCATTTCTTGACATGCGTTAATCCACCCATTCTTTCTTCTAGCCATGCAGAACTACTTATACCTGGCTCTACGTGCTTCTCTGACTTTGATCATTTGTTGCCCTCGATGTCATCCTCATCCCACCACACCAACTCTTATCCCATATCATATCAAACTGCTACCCATTCTCTCAGACTTACTTTGCATGTTTTTTTCCAGGTTATCAGTAATCATTGTTGGCTCACATAAATGACTCTGACTAACTCGGACAATAAAATGAGTGTTTTGAAAAGATACAAGATGGATACAGGTAGATATAGGTAGCTCAAAGAACAAAAACAACCCAACAACTAAACATTCAAGGCACAGAAAAAAACCTTTATGAATCTAGACTGTAGGAACTAATGACTATCATCTTTTCATAGAAAAGGTCCTTGGAATGGGTCAGTTCTGGTTTTGCATTCTGTGAGATTCAGTTCAAGGTTCATGACTCAAAGGAAGAAATTATCTCATTGCCTTTGCTTGGGTAACATGTCCATGTCTCAACCATGGGCTGGTTGGGTATTTTGGTGGACATGTCACCAAGATTGCATATAATAGGTTGTCCTACATTTCTAAGCCTCCAGGAAGTGAAATGAGACCACACGACTATTTGAACCACAAGGAGGACATGATATGTCTAAGCTAAAGCAAAGAGGAGCCAGTGCAAGGTGGTCTAGTTGTTTCTGCCATGTATTCTACATGGTGTAGCTAAATGAGATAGAATATTTGTCAGTCTTGGTCCCTGAGTGCCTGTAGTCAAATGAACTCCTCTCTACCCTGTATAGGAAATGTAGCATGAATAAAAATGTGTAGTGTGAGCAAGAAATAAAATGTTGCCTTTGCTTTTACTAACCTATCGAGATGAAAATATTTCTCAAATTAAAATTGAGTCAATGTCACCAGAAAAAAAAAAAAAAGGGAAATGGATGCTGAGCAAGCAAAACTAACAGCTACCTACTAAATCCATTGTGGCTCTCTGACCTCCCTGGGGAGAGTTAACGCTTCCTATTCTTGCTTTCACAGTACTTTGGTATATATCTTTACCAGCACATGTTAAATAGCTGTAATTATTTGATTACATTCCTTTTTCTCCCACCAGCTGCTGAGCTTGATACCAAAAAGACAATGAGCAAATATTTGTTAAATAAGAGAACAAATAAATGAGTAAAGAAGGAAAAAGTGAAAGAAAGACAAATCTGGTAATTAGGTGATCATCTCTGTTATATATAAAAGAGCCCCATGGTGTTCTCTTAATAGTTTTTCCTTTTGTGTATATTCATGCTTTGTTTCACTCTTTGGTAAATGACAGATGCTCCAGAGCAAAATGGGTAAGTTGCAGCCCGCTCGTCACCTAGCCTGCAAATTTGTTTAAGTGGTTTTAGTCTGCTCAGTGTCTTAAACATTTTCACTTAGTGGCCATTTAAAAATTTACCGAAATATTTGGAGTTGTAGTTTCTCTTGAAAAATTGGAATAGCTGATAACAGTAAGCCCCTATTCCCTTATGGCAACACTTAGCTGGAACTCCGGTGCCTTGCTTCTCACATACAGAGGAAGTTCCTCCACTTTGCATAGAGTCTGTCTAACCTGTTTCCCCCGTTAAAGTTACCTGCCAGCCTGCTTTGATGGGCATTTTTTCCTAAGATCCCTGCAAACCCTTTTGGAAATGACAACTTGTTTAAAAGGTCTTTTCTGGGACACCAAGACTATTGACTGCTCTGTTGATGTGAGAATTCCCCTTTCCAGTTAAAACTAGAACTCTGACTTCACATATCATGAATAAACTGTTAAAGTTTGAAAAACCATTTGGGTAAAGCATTTGTTATATATTATTCTGTAATGGTCACTGTCTACTAAAGGTGCAGGCGATTAACTTTTACTTGGTGATTTCTTCAATTTTAGGGAAACATTTTTGATTTGGTCTTGATGTAGTTTAAATGCATTGTATGAACTTTTTTTCTGAAAGAGTATAATTTGGTTCATAAATTGCAGATGGTGGAATCATGCTAAATGAATATCCTCATTGCTCAGAAAATTAATTCTTTTGACAGAATCATTCACTTAAAATGGAGTGAATATTTAAATTTATATATTAAGAGATTTGAATGGAGTATCTATGCCTTCATTTTCATATACTGCTTCCTTCAATAATTTCATAGTTCATTTCCTTTTTATTGAAGTTAGGGGCATTTGAGTCATAATTGTAGGTTCCCATTGCCAAACATTTTTCTTTCATTCATTCTCTCTTCATTTTTTTTTTCTTCTTTGTGTGGTATTTATGGTTCCCTTGCATTTGCTGTCAGGTGGAAATGGTCATACTAATACATGTAACTTCAGCAATTGGTCTCAGGCTGCACAGGATGGTGGTTAGAGTTGGTCTGGTTGGGATAAAATCCAAGAGTCTCCATCTTTTGCTATGTGACCTTGAACAATCTGCTGAACCTATCTGATGAACTCTGTTTTCTTGTGTATATAATGACGATAATAATGAGTTGTTCTAAAGAATGTATCTGCCCACCGATTTTTGTTTTGTTTTGGCTTCTGATCACTACATGCCCCTTGCTGCCTTTATTCTCTGCTTTTGCCATTATCCTTGACTATAATAATTTTCCAGTGCCTCGTACTTATCGGAATTCCTCTTGTGCTTGAAGGTCTAGCTCAAATAACATCCTTTCTCATCCTTTTTTTGAATGTAGAACTCTTCATTTTGGAACTGTAAATTTGGCACTTGTATGTCATTTATCTTCAGAATTTCTGTTAATGGAAGCAAATGAGGAGGAGATTATGGGGCTAGAAATAGATGACCTACAACTTTGTTAAAAGAAAACAAATACATTTGAATTATACAGGGTCAGAATAACCATGGTTTAGCACATCCCTGGGAGTTATTTATCTTCAAGCAATTCTTGGTATCATATAGCAGTAGGAGTCAAGCCTTAAGGCAGGGAGAGTGACAGTGAGAAGGGGAGTTAGACGCAGGGGAAGTTGAAAGAAACAGCAAAGTAGATGAGTTTTCAGCAGAGAAGCTGGAGGAAATCAAGGCCACCTGGGATTGTGCTGACTTTTAATCTCAGTTCATTGTGTAGTCAACCCCTGAATAACAAACAGGGCTCAGAAAACATTTTTTGTAAAGGCCCAGAAAGTAAATATTTTAAGCTGTATATTCTATGTTATTAATACAACTATTCAATGCTGCCATTTTAGCACAAAAGCACCCATAGACAATATGAAACAAATAGGCATGGCTATGTTCCAATAAAACTTTATTTATGTATTAGAAGGCAGACTGGATTTGAGCTGTTGCTTGTTGACTAGTTGAACTAGAATCTTTATAAACAAAATATAGACCTTTGAGAAAAGGGCTGTGTCTCCCTCTTACATCTTTAACTGTCAGTATAGTTCGAGTTTAAAGATTCATTAAGGATGAAGATTATTTGCAGCATGACACATCTCATTTATAATATATGTCTATTAATCCACTCGGATACCTGGAATGTTCTCCTCCTATGCCATATTTGTATTGACATTTACTATTTTGGAGGCAACAGTTTTAATTCCTAAATATGCTCTCTGTAGTACATTTTATGAATGTTTCATTAGTTAAAAATAATATAATACTTTCTGTATGAGTTACATAAATTGCTTCTACCAAATTTAATTTATACACACTCTGAAAAATAAATGAGCATTATGTAGTAAGTTTAAAAAAAGGAAGAAAAGACCTTACATACCAACTAACTCCAACTGATTGGTAGTTGTTTTCTGTAATTTTTTTGATGATATAAATTTGATGACATGACATAAAGCTACCAGTCCCAAGAGTCGGAAAGCAGTAATTGACTGATGTTGTTCGCCATGGATGGGGTGAGGGTGAAGAAGGTAGTAGTCTTGACATTCAGATCATGTATCTGGCAAATAGTACAAAAAATTCTATATACATATGTGTGTGTGTATGTGTGTATGTATTCTGTGAGTGTGTGTTTATGTTTGAAAGATACTCACCAAATTATTTACTTGGATTTTCTGGATAGCTCAGTGATGGGAGAATTTATTTTTCTTTTTGATTTGGGATTATGTGGAATTTCCAAATTTTTTACAGTGAAAAATGTTACTTTTGGGATTTTTGCTTCTGGTAGTATGAAAGGAGTAGATACCCTAAAAAATCGTTCTGCTGCAAGACAACCTAGCTGCCAGATAATGTGCATGAAGTATATTTTTGATGCATTTCTGTTCTTTCAGTAGAGTTAGGAAAGTAATTAATAAACCATTTGATACCACTGTTACGAGGGGGTCCTTGCTCCCAGCGCTCCCAAGATGGTGGCAGGCCACTTCCAAGATGGTGGCAAGCCTCGTGTTCTCTGACCTGGGGTTCTTGGCCTCACAGATTCCAAGGAATAGAATCTTGGGCCATGCAGTGAGTGTTATAGCTCTATTAGAAGCTGCGGGTCACAGAAGAGAACCATGGAACCCAGTGACTAGTGTTCAGCTCTATTAGGATGAACCCAGGCACTTAGCCATGCAGGAACAATGGCAAGCCTTTAGCCCGATCGGGAGTGGCAATGGGCGCCTCGATGGATCAGGAGCACAGCGGACACCCTGCCAGATCTGGAGGGATGGAAGTCAGCGGTGGGTCTGCGAAAGCGCAAACAGGAGTGGTGGACAGCAAGCGAAAGCTCACCTCGAGCCGTAAGGAACACGGAACAAAAGAGAGTGCAGTTGCAAGATTTAATAGAGTGAAGACAGAGCTCCCATACAAACAGAGAGGACCCAAAGAGGTAGCTATTGCCGGCCCAAATCCCTGGGTTTATATCCCGATCATTGTCCGTCCGCTGTGCTCTCAGGCGAAAGATGATTGGCTATTTCTTTACCCCCTGTTTTTGCCTAATTAGCATTTTAGTGAGCTCTCTGACTGGTCAGGTGTGAGCTAAGTTGCAAGCCCCGTGTTTAAAGGTGGACGTGGTCACCTTCCCAGCTAGGCTTAGGGATTTTTAGTTGGCCTAGGAAATCCAGCTAGTCCTGTCTCTCACCAATAGGATCAGTGAAGTCCTAAAAGTAAATGTCAATGCCAGTGCTGATACCAAAAGGCTAAACTGTGGCTGCTACACATTGAAGGGGATGAATCTCTCACTCCTTCATTAAGCTGGAAACTTAAAAGTGCTAAAGTGGCCCTACGATAATCCTACAACTCTCCTCCAGAATAAAAAATTCCAAATGTATAACAGTGATAGTCCTACAGGTCCAGTTCAACAAAATTTGAGCTCACAATAAAAAAGGAAATCATCAAACACAAAATGAAATAAGGAACCATGAGTGAGAATCAGCAAAATCAATGATGGTTTAAGATCCCAACTGAAGAGGTTAGTTACTGGAATGATCAGACATAGAACACAAATATAAGCATAGTATAGTATACATTTAAATAAGTAGGAAGTTGAATAAAAATTGAGCAAAGAACAAAAGACTATCAAGAATGAGCAATCAAATTGACTTTTTAGAAATATGAAATGTAACTGCTGAAAATTAGACTCTAGATGGGTTATACAAGGCATTACACACTGTTGAAGGGAGCATGAGGGAACTAAAAGATAGATTCAAATAAACTACTTGATATGGTTTGGATATTTGTTTCCTCCAAATCTCATGTTGAAATGTGATCCTCAGTGCTGGAGATGGTACCTAGTGGGAGGTGTTTGGGTCATGGGGCCTCATGAATGGCTTAGTGCCATCTTCACAGTAATGAATGAGTTCTCACTTTGTGAGTTTATGTGAGATCAAGTTGTTTAAAAGAGACTGGCACCTCCTCCCTCTCTTGCCATGTTATATGCCTGATCCCTTTTCATCTTCTGCCATCATTGTAAGCTTACTGAGGCACTCACCAGAAGCAGATGCTGGCACCATGCTTCCTGTACAGCCTGAAGAACTGTGAGCCAATTAAATCTTTTTTCTTTATAAATTATCCCATCTCAGATATTCTTTTCTAGTAATGGAAAATGAACTAAAACACAAAATTGGTGCTGAGGAGTGTAGCATTGCTATATAGATACTTGAAAATGCAGAAGCAATGGGAAGAGATTGAAGAGTTTGGAGGATCAGAAGAAGACAAGAAGATAAGGGAATGTTTGGAACTTCTTAGTGACTAGTTAAATAATTGTGACCAAAATGTTATTACATGTATGGACAGTGATGGCCAGGCTGACAAGGTCTCAGATGGAAATGAGGACTTTATTGGGAACTGGAGTAAAAGTCACTTGTGTTACACCCTAGCAAAGGGCTTGGCTACGTTATGTCTGCATCGTAGGGATCTGTAGAAGGTTGAACTTATCTGTGATGACTTATGGTATCTGGTGGAAGAAATTTCTAAGCAGCAAAGCTGGCTGCTCCTCACAACTTAGGATCAAATAGGAGCAAAGGAATGACTTAAAGTTGGAACTTACATTTAAAAGAAAAGCAGGGCATAAAAATTTGGAAAAATTGCAGACTAGTCATGTGGCAGAGAAAGGAAACACTTTTTCAGGAGAGAAATGCAAGCGCCCTTTGGAGCAAGGAATGCTAGAGAGATTTGCCTAACAAAAAGGGAGCCAGGTGGTAATATCCAAGACAATGGGAAAAAAGCCTCCAAGATATTTCAGAAGTCTTTGGGACAGCCCTTCCCATCACAGGCCCAGAGGCCTAAAAGCAAAGAATGGTTTCAGGGGCCAGGCCTGGAATACCACTGTCCTGTGCAGCCTTGGGATGCTGCTCCCTGCATCCCAACTGCTACAGCTCCAGCCTTGGCTCAAAGGGCCTCAGATACAGCTTGGGCCACTGCTTCAAAAGGTGCAAGCTGTAAGCCTTGGTGGTTTCCATGTGGTGTTAAGCCTAAAGGTGCACAGAATGCAAGCATGAAAGAGGCTTGGCAGCTTCCCCCTAGATTTCAGAGGCTGTATCGGAAAACTTGCTTGCTTAGGCAGAAGCCCGCTGCAGGGGTGGTGCCCCTGTAGAGAGCCCTTGTTAGGGCAGTGCCAAGGGGAAATGTGGGGTTGGAGCCTCCACACAGAGTTCCCACTGGGGCACTGATTATTGGAGCTATGGGAATGGGGCCACTCCAGCCCCCAATGGTAGATTCGTTGACAGCATGCACTCTGAGCCTGGAAAAGCCACAGGCACTCAATTCCAACATGTGAGAGCAGCTGCGGGGCTGTATCCTGCAAAGCCATAGGATTGGAGCAGCCCAAGGCCTTGGGAGTTCACCTCTTGTACCAGTGTGTCCTGGATGTGGGAAATGTATTCAAAGGAGACCATTTTAGAGTGTTAAGATTTGATTAATGCCTCACTGGGTTTCAGACTTGTGTGGGGCTTGTTTCTCCTTTCTTTTGATCAATTTCTCTCTTTTGGAGTAGGAATATTTACCCAATGCCTATACCATCATTGTATTTTGGAAGTAAGTAACTTGATTTTAATTTTACAGGCTCACAGTTGGCAGGAACATTCCTTGAGTCTGAGATGAGACTTTGGACTTTTTGAGTTGATGCTGAAATGAGTTGAGACTTTTGGGGACCATTGGGAAGGAATGGTTGTATTTTGTAATGTGAGAAGGATGTGAGATCTGAGGGGCCAGGGAGGGAATAATGGCTTGGATGTTAGTCCCCTGAAAATCTCACGTTGAAATGTGTTTCCCAATGTTGGAATTGTGACTAGTGGAAGGTGTTGGCGTCATGGGGGTAGATCCCTTATCAGTGGCTTAGTACCATCTTCCCAATAATGAATGAGTTTTCACCCTGAGTTCACGTGAGATCTGGTTGTTTAAAAGAGCCTAGCACCTCCTTCCTCTCTCTGGCTCCCTCTCTCGTCATGTGAGAGAGAGGTCTGCTCCCACTTCACCTTCGGTCATGATTGTGAGCTTCATGAGCCCTTACCAGAAACAGATGCTGGTGCCATGCTTCCTGTATAGTCTACAGAACTCTGAGTCAATTAAACCTCTCTTCTTTATGAATTACCCAGCTGCAGGTATTATTTTATAGCAACGCAAAATGGACTAACATAGTACCCACATATGGTATAGGGAGACAAGGATGCATGTGAGAAGTTAATACGTATGCAGAATAGAATAAGAAAGGCTGGTATACTCCCAGTCGAAGTCGCAGGAAAACACACTAGAAATAATGGTGTAGACAAGAAAATGTCTTAGATTTTCTACAACTTATGAAAAACACGAGCTCACAAATATGAAAAGCAAAGTATATAAAATTCAGAGGTTAAAAAATTTAGACAACTCTAGTGAACCCGCAGAATACCAAAGTCAAAAGAAAAGTCTTAAAAGGACTTGAAGAGAAAAGCCAGATTAATCCCAAATTGAATGGAAAGCAGACGTTCAGCAGCAACAGTGGAAGCAAGAAGGTAACTAACATCTGGTTCTCAGAGAAAATGACTGTTAAACTGAAGTTGTGAACAAAGAAAAACTATCTTTTAAGAAAAAGGGTAAAATAGGAGAAAGGTTATTCACTGGGGGATTTTGTTTAAAATTGTATTTCTTCTTTAAATAAAATTAGTGGCTTTAAATAAAATTTTGGCATGGGGTTTTCTTTGCTGGAAATTTTTATTTACATACTTAATCTTTAAAACAGATATAGGATTTTCTTTCTGTGCAACAACAAAGTAGCTGTATTTTCCAGAAAAATTTAAAATTTAATCTAAAGTTTCAAATTTATTAGCATACAGTCATTCAAAATGTTTAGTTATTATTCTTTGGGATACATTGTGAAATCACTTTTTCAGTTCTGATATTATTTGTGTCTTTTCTCTCTTCCTTGCTTATATACTCATCAAGATTTTATCAGCTTTTAAAAATAATTTCATCCTTGGGCCTCATTGCTACTATTTTATATGTCTTTTCTATGTAATTAATTTCTGTTCTTTCACAACTGTCTTTTGTTTTAACGTGCTGTTATTGTGTTCGGAATTGGTCGGTTCTTGATCTCACTGACTTCAACAATGAAGCCACGGAGCCTGGCGGTGAGTGTTACAGTTCTTAAAGGCAGTGTGTCTGGAGTTTGCTCCTTCTGATGTTCGGATGTGTTTGGAGTTTTTTCCTTCTGGCGGGTTCATGGTCTTGCTGGCTCAGAAATGAAGCTACAGACCTTCCTGATGAGTGTTACAGCTCTTAAGGCCGTGCGTCTGGAGTCGTTCGTTCCTCCCTGTGGGTTTGTGGTCTCGCTGGCTTCAGGAGTGAAGCTGCAGACGTTCACCGCCAGTGTTACAGCTCATAAAAGCGGTGTAAACCCAAAGACTGAGCAGCAGTAAGATTTATTATCGCAAAGAGCAAAAGTACAAACCATCCATCACACGGAAGGGGACCCCAGCAGTCTGCCACGGCTGGCTGAGGCAGCCTGCTTTTATTCTCTTATCTGGCCCCACCCACACCCTGCTGATTGGTCCATTTTACAGAGAGCCGATTGGTCTGTTTTACAGAGAGCTGATTGGTCTGTTTTGACAGGGTGCTGATTGGTGCGTTTACAATCCCTGAGCTAGACAGAAAAGTTCTCCATGTCCCCACTAGATTAGCTAGATACAGAGTGTTGATTGGTGTATTTACAAACCCTGAGCTAGACACAGAGTGATGATTGGTGCATTTACAAACCTTGAGCTAGATACAGAGTGCCGATCGGTGCATTCACAATCCCTTAGCTAGACATAAAGATTCTCCAAGTCCCCACCAGATTAGCTAGACACAGAGCGCTGATTGGTGCATTTGCAAACCTTGAGCTAGACACAGAGTGCTGATTGGTGCATTTACAAACCTTGAGCTAGATACAGAGTGCTGATTGGTGCATTCACAATCCCTTAGCTAGACATAAAGATTCCCCAGGTCCCCACCAGACCCAGGAGCCCAGCTGGCTTCACCCAGTGGATCTTGCACCAGGGCTGCAGGTAGAGCTGCCCGCCAGTCCCGTGCCATGTGCCCGCACTCCTCAGCCCTTGGGTGGTCGATGGGACCCGGTGCTGTGGAGCAGGGGGCTGCCCTCGTCTGGGAGGCTTGGGCCACGCAGGAGCCCACGGCAGGCGGGAGGAGGCTCAGGCATGGTGGGCTGCAGGTCCCGAGCCCTGCCCCATGGGGAGGCAGCTAAGGCCCGGTGAGAAATTGAGCACAGCAGCTGCTGGCCCAGGTGCTAAGCCCCTCACTGTCCAGGGCCCGCAGGCCAGCCAGCCACTCCAAGTGCAGGGCCCACCAAGCCCATGCCCACCCGGAACTTGCGCTGGCCCACAAGTGTCCTGTGCGGCCCCGGTTCCCACCTGCACCTCTCACTCCACACCTCCCTGCAAGCTGAGGGAGCTGGCTCCGGCCTTGGCCAGCCCAGAAAGGGGCTCCCACAGTGCAGTGGCAGGCTGAAGGGCTCCTCAAGTGCGGCTAGAGTGGGCGCCAAGGCTGAGGAGGTGCCAAGAGCCTGCGAGGGCTGCCAGCACGCTGTCACCTCTCATTATTTTGCTAAAATTCTTGGCATGAGAGCTCAGGGTGGCTTCTCCACCTTTCTGCTTGTCTTTTTCTTTTTGAGACTGAGTCTTGCCCCATCGCTCAGGCTTGAGTGCAGTGGCACGATTTCCCCTTGCTGCAATCTCCGCCTCCCGGGTTCAAGCAATTCTCCTGCCTCAGCCTCCTGAGTAGCTGGGATTACAGGCGCCCACCACCACACCTGGCTAATTTTTGTATTTTTAATAGAGACGGGGTTTCCCCATGTTGGCCAGGCTGGTCTCGAACTCCTGACCTCAGGTGATCTGCCTGCCTCAGCCTCCCAAAGTGCAGGGATTACAGGCATGAGCCACTGCCATCTTTCTGTTTTTCTAAAATCTATTTTTAAATTCAGTAGTTCTCAAAGTTGACCCCCAGACCAGCAACATTGGCATCACTCAGGAGCTCGCAATTTCTGGAACTCACTCAAATTTATTAAAACCAAAATTCTGAGGAGTCGTCCAGCAATTTGTGTTCTCTCAGAATTAATAACAAAAAATTGTTCGTAACAGTTAATGAGATTAAAAAGTAGGTTAAAACTAGGCTAAAAGCTACATATGCAGGTGAAATTATTCATTTTCTGTAAGAAACAAATATTGTTCCTGAATATATTCTAAACTACGTTTGACTAAGAATATTCTGGCAACATCAATACCAAAAATAAAGCAAAATCACATACAACACAAAATTCTTACTGAAGTAGAAAGATTGATCACTGTATTATTAAAAACAAAGATTCATAATTCAATCATAAGGTTTTCTAGAATTTTAATCTACTAGTTTTCTTATATCAAATGATCTTCTTAGACAACAGAAAAGATGTTTTCTTAGCCACTGTTGTGTATTTCAAGTGATACTGAAAGAATTTTCTTTCTAATAGTCAGGAACTAAGTTTCTTAAGGGTAATTCTCAAGGAAACAAGATATTTTAGCCATTTTATAAAATTATTAAAGAAACAATTTTGAGTAAACATTAACAAAAGAAAAAAATATTCCAGTAACAGCATCTCAAACAGATGGTTTCAAATACTTGGAATGCTAGTCCCTACATGGTTCAGTAGGTCCTGAAATAACATATTAGTCCATAAATGATTTTTCTAAAAAAGGAAGCAGACAAATCAGATATAGTATCAGACTTCACTTATAGTTGGTATGGATATTGCTTTATTTTCAAAATGTCCACAATCAACAGTATGTTATATATAATTGTAGATCTAATTTTTAATTTTTGTGCAATACCAGGAGATACAGGCAAAAAATGTTGCCATTTAAATTTGAGAAAAGAGGGCATCAGTGAGATAAAATTATAGATAAAATTCCAAAGTCCAATTAAAATTCAGACCAAAAAACTCACAAAATACTTGTGACTGTGTAATTCAAGAAAAAACTACTTTTTAAAAAAAATCAAGTTGTATGTTGCTTATCAGTAATTCTACCAAAACTACTTTATCAATGTGTCTAAATTCACAGCTTGATTTTTTTGAACTTTTCACCAGGAAGCCAAGTGAGCTTATACTTTCATATGAAAAAACAAACAGAAAAGAGAAACTGATCAAGACTTTAAATATAACAAATACTATTTAACCTTTTTAAACTAAAGTAAGGCTAAAGACGTATTACAAATCCGCAAATTGTTCCTAGTTTGACTACAGTTGTTGGAATTTGTCAATCAGTTCAGAAACAGATCTGTCTCTTTTTAAAATAAAATCACTGAAGATTGAGTCATATTTCCCTTTTTTATTTCTCCCTTTTTAAAAGCTTCCCTTAAAATAGTTTTGAGACATTTAGAGGAATAAATAATGAAAGAATAGCAAAAAGAAAAATTATCAGGAAATGCTAACAAGAAAATGGTAACAAGTTTTGAATTCATGCAGAAAAGTTTAAACTCCATAAATATCATATGTCAGTGATAACTAAAGAGATTAATAAAATTACAATCCTATGTGTACAATTTACATAATATAGGTAAACCAATATAATTCCCACATACTAATATTTGACTTTGTATGTGGCTGTGTAGGACAATGACAATTTTTTTTTACTAGAGATTCCAGGGATGTTTATTTCAATTACTTGTAGAGCAAAATATAAATATTTTATAAATTTTACTGGTTTTTAAATGTTGTTTTGTGGCCAGAGCATATTTTAAAATAAAAAAGAATTTCTGAAATGTCTTTGTTCATTTGTGCATGCACAACAAATAAAATAAATAAAGAAATAAAGAAATAAAAAAGGGAGCTATGACTCAATCTTCAGTGATTTGATTTACAAAAGAGACAAAAAGATCTGTTTCTGAACTGATTGACAAATTCCAACAACTCTAGTCAAACTAGGAACTATTTGCAGATTTGTAATATGTCTTTAGCCTTATTTTAGTTTAACACAAATGTTATTGAGTATGCTCAAAATAGATCTAAGTAAAAACTTTAATTTTTTTCATTCATGTAAATATTAAGGCATATAAGTTTATACTCTACATACTGAAATTTATTTCTCAATGTCCTGCATAATGAAGAGAATCCTTGAATCATAACAGCTAATGTAACAACTGTCCTTCACTACCACATACATTCATTCTATCTAAAACACACCTACATGTGGGAATATAGTATGGAGATGGAATTAAATTATTGCACCAACAATCATTTTTTCTTTGATAAAACGTTTTGGATATTAAAAATACCAGAGAGTAATGTGAGTGTAAACCATGTCAAATGTTCAAGTATTCGCTTTTAAAAGAGCTAATAATCTGCTTCCCAGATTGCATATCAAGTTTGACAATGGAAGAGAATGAATAAAACAGAAAGTAAACTGCACATTTTAAATGGACAGAAACTAAGGAAAATAATGTGTGATATCAAAAGAAATAAACAAATGCAAGCAATAACTATGGTGGATTGGAGTGTCTCACTGATACTTTCTGCCTTGTTTTTCTCCTAGGTCATCAGTTAGATGAATATGTATTTGAAAGCTGTTCATTCATTGTGGAGATGTGGGTAGACAGCAGTAAATATGCCCCATGGCACTGATTAACTCAAAGTGGCTCCAGGCCAAAGATTTTATGCTTCAGTGGAGACATTTTTGCCAGGTACATGTTTTTGGTGATATCACACCCTAAATGTTACTTTAAAAGTCTATCATAGCCTGTGGCATTAATTTTTTCCAAGATGGACAACTGTGTTGGTTATTATTAATCTGCTACAAAAAAGAGCTTTAGACTTGGGATATTTTTAAATTCCTTAAAATGTAAAACACTAGCATGCTACTAAACCTGCCAGACCTATTTTCTTTTAATCCAGACTTGTTATTTGTAATAAATAGAGATATGTAAGATATGGAACTTTTAAAACATATATTTTTGATAGTAGAAAGATGATTAGATTTGGCATCAGAATAACTTTCTTCTATTTTTGGACAAGTTCTTCAAAATTTCTGTCCTTTAGGTTCCTTATCTATAAAATTGGAGTAAGGAATTGAGGAATTATATGTAAAAAATGACTTAGGAACTCTAAATTGATATAAAAATAAAAGTTATTGTTTCTATACTCTGCGAAGCCTCTCTTGCCATTCAGGTATTATTTTTAAAATACTATTTATAATGGTATTAAAAAGTTCATCATCAGTGATGTATGACATTATTTTAAAACTATCTTTCTGGCTACCTCTTGACATTTTTTCTCATTTTCATGAATTTATTTTTTACACTTATGAAATAGAGATAGGATAATTTTTATTTGAATCCTTAAATATGTTGGAATTAAAGAAAATTTAACCGAGAAAAAAACCCAATAAGACATACATTTAAAATTTTTACTAATAAATTCTATTTCTAAAATAAACAACAAAGTTTATTTTTTTTTTACAGTTCTTGGGGCTGGAAAGTCCACAATCAAAGCGCCACAGATTCAGTGTCTCGTGAGGGCTTGTGTTCTGGTTCATAGATGGCATCTTCTTGCTGCAGCCTCACGTGATAAGAAAGCAATAAATCTAAGAGAGCAGTTTAACCTCTATTCACTCAAACACTTTTGAGAACTGATTGTGTGCCAAGCCTTGTTCAAAGTGCCAAAGACACAGTGATGAATATGATTCCCACCCTTGTGGATCTTATAGTCAGAGGACACACACATATAAGCATAATAACCACAACAAAATTACAATAGAAACCCAGTCCAATGGGGGAAGGATCGACTTTTTATTTAGTCTAATGGGCAGTAGGTAAAGAAAGTTTGGTGCATTTGCTTGCAAAGTATTATCTTGCTATGTGCTTACTCTATGCAAGATTCAGCTTCTGCAATGGATTTGTGCAGTAGCAGATGGGAAAATTAGGATAGGGGACTTGTAGAAGGAATTTTGTTTTCAGCACTAACTATCATATAAGCAACACTACCTGCCCATTCTTCAATGGATATATTTTATGTCAACTAACTATATGCAATTTATTCATACTCTCTAAATATTCAGAATTTGTAATGAGTATAAGAAATTAAATCACTCTTTACCAGAGGATATATAGTAAGCCTTTCTGTTCTGGATTGATTAGGACATGAAAGTCACCTATTTTCTCATAATCCTAATAATGTGTTTTCAGATAACAATTTATTCTGGTAAAAGAAAACACATAACTTAGAAGATCTCATATTTTACCACAATTTTGTTTTACTAAAAATTGGTAAAATAGCATTGGCGCTAAAGGCATTACTCTGCATAGCTCTTTGTATATTAAGTGAAACGTTGATCACCTATTTTGGTGTGTACGTGAATAAGAATAGGTACTCATAAAAATATCTTAGTTTATTGCAAATATAAACAAAAGAAAACAGCATGTGCAAAAGATTAAACAATATTCTATGTAAGCAAAAATTACTCTAATTCTTATCATGTTATGACATTAAGAGAAAAAAATGTTTTGATTTAAAAGTCTGTCAGCTATCATGTAATTTAATATGTAGTGACATATACTGCTAAAAGGTATATATTAACATTAAAGACCCAAACTCCAATGATTAATATTATAGTGATGACAGAATGAAAGTGCCTAATTTTAATCCACTGTTTATCTATGTGGGGTAATTTATAGATCACTCGACATGTTTTAATAGTAGACATAAAAAGATATCCTCTAATACCCACTTGCTTTCAAGATCTGACATTTGCAATTGCAAAGGCAAAGACATACCAGGGGTTGGCTTCGTTGGGTATGTACACAAATAGCTAGTCATCCCATACACAGTTTATAAAAGTGATCGATTAATAACAAAACAGCTCCAAAGACCCAGGGTCTCTTAATATTCTAGTTGAATCACAAGGGGGTGACTTAAAATGAGGGCAGAAACACAAACAGTGGTCAACACATTGATTTGCCTGCCAAATATAGTTTTACCATCATAAATCTCAGGCTGACAACTGCACAAAGCTTTCTTCACCCAAACACTGCCAAGTAAGGGCGTTTATTCACTGATTGGCTGATAGTCTCCATGACAACTGATGCCACAATTAGACAAGTACAATTCTACTTTCAAACATCCACACAATTCATTAATTCAGCAGGACTTTGTTGACCATACATTATGAGGGAAATATTTAATACTATTTGGAGACTGATATATTTTCCTCTTATCTAGAGTAAAATAAATTATAAGAAGTGATGAAAACAACCATTTAATTAGACTTAAGTAAGTTTGAAAAGCAACTCTGTGAATTTAAGTGTTTTTAATAATTTCATAGGTGTCTCATTCTATAAACTCAATGGCTATTGAGTTAATCTTCAAGTTATTTTCCTACGGGCCCTTTTAAGAGAAGGTTGGAAAGAATGTGAGTCCAATTTTCTATACACTAAATAAGATAACAACAAATATTTCTTTGGCTCTTGAAAGGAGATAATTTTAGTCAATGTTGAGTGATTATTGAATTTAATAGATATTCATCTGTAGAGACCCCAATGAAAATTGCAAAGGGAGTCATTTGCTTATCCTTTGTCTCCATAGGAACCATGTTTACCAGAGATGTTTCCCAAGACAGACAACAGACTGACCATGTTGATTCAGAACTAAGTACTAATAAAAAGGAGTTTAATAAGAAGTCTAATAGAAATCAAATTGTATTTATCAACTTTAATTCTATTTTAATGCATGAGTCCTAACAGCCGAACGACTAATATGCTGACATTTCTTAATTCATTTTTTCTGATTGTGCTCCCAAAAGGTGTGTGAAAATGCAGTTTATAAATTAAAACCTTATACATGTTTATATGTTTCTGTTTATTTATATTTGTATAAACACAGAGCAAAAGACATAGAAGGCTAGACACCAAATTGTTAATAATGCTTACTTCAGAGATGTGGGTTAGGGGAAGGTGGGGCAATACTTTTTCATTATATGTTCCTATACTAATTGATTTAATTACAGGGAGGTTTAATTTTTTAATTTTAAATATAAAATCTAATAAAGTAATGAAAAAATGACTGCGATAAAATCAGGATAGTAAAGTAGTATGTTTAGTAGGACCTCATATATGTACATATATAGATGTCATTTAAATTAGTGCATATCTGTGTATGTGTTTAAAATAGAAAAGAAAAACTAGAAGAACACACACCAAATATTGGTTACTGCTCACCCCTCAGCAGAGATAGTGGGATTGTGAATAATTTTTTATTTACTTCTTCTCTCCTTATTTGTATTGTTTATAATAAGGGTAATTTAATTCTTTAATAAAAAAGTTATTATGCTATATTATTGAAATGAGTGAATGAAACATTTGTTTCTCACCTTCTGCATTTAATGCTCATTGTTAGGAACCAACGAAGGTGCAGAGAAGTTTCAGAGTCTCTGTCTGTCTTCAAGGTCATTGCAATTTAATGAGGAAATACAATATATAAATATGAAAAGTTATAATACAAAGTATGGGGAATATAGATGGTTTTGCATAGATGTTTAAAATAATCATCACATACCTTTTTAAATATATACATTGCCATATTTACCCTACCATCTTTGGTAAAGTTTAAAGAATAAATTTTTTGATCAATGTATAGCTTCAATATGTGTTTTATGAATAACAACCAAAATTTAATTTGTTTAATCAATAAAATAAGTCATTTGAAAAGCATTTTGAAGTAGGACAACAATAAAGAAATTAAACCATTCCTCTTAAAGAAATGATAGTTTAAATGGGCCAAGTTTAGAAACATTCCTCAGAACACAAAATATTTTATCTTTTTTACTTTGTGTGTTTGTGTGTGTGTGTGTGAGAGAGAGAGAGAGACAAGGTCTAGCTCTGTTACCCAGACAATGGTGTGATCACGGCTCACTGCAGCCCTGACCTCCCAGGCTCAAGCAATCCTCCCAACTCAGCTTCCCGAGTAGCTGGGAATGCAGGCATGCACCACAATGCCTGGCTAACTTTTATTTTTTGTAGAGACTAGATCTCATTATGTTGCTCAGGCTGGTCCCTTACTTCTGGGCTCAGGCTTCTCAAAGTTCTGGGATTGCAGGGATGAGCCACCATGCCTACCTGTATTCTTCAACGTTGAATATAGTAACCCAAAAGCTTGTTTAAAACATTGGTTCAGGCTTTAATTAGGTTGTATAAATTAACAACCACATTTACTATCACTTTAACATGCTCCTTTCGTAAGACTATCTCACATCAATTGCCCAATAGCTGGAGAGCTCCCATCACACTACAAGTCATTTCTGTTGCTTTACAGTATATACAGAAATGATTTTCATATATGTTTGTCCAATTTGTCTTCGTCCTAATAGTTGGCCTTCTATTTAACCAGGATTTATTGGGAGAATCAATCCATATGAAAATAAATGATTGTGAGGCTAAACTCAAATTTTACATCTTCTGAAATGACAAGTTCAAGTTATTCGCAAGCCACTGATGAAGTGCCTGAGATCATTGGCTTATGGTATCTAAGATAGATACGTTATTTTTTGTCTAACAAGTTATCTGTATTCCTTTGAGAAAACTCATGGCTTAGTGTGGATTCTCCCCAGAAAGAAATACATGAGATAAGAGCCTGAATGAAGAAAGTGATTTTAGGGAAGAGGAGTTGAGAGTTAAGTGGAAGAAGCATAGGCGGAAAGCCAATGTAAGGGTGTGTCCTTGAGTCACTATCAAAGGCAGCTGGTGCTAATCTCACTGAGATCTTCTGAGGGGCCATGGAAATGGCATCTCAGAAGTTTTGCCTGAGTGACAGAAGAGAACACCATTTATTCACTGACTCCCATGTCTCATTGATCAAGAGTTACCCCATGGCATGTTAAGTCTCTTAACTCTTAAAAACTTCTGGGTTTTGCAGCAGGGGTTTCCCCGAAGATATTTCCATGCCAAGGTGTGAAAGCCTCAGAGCAGAAGGAAGGAGATCAGCTGAAGCAACATTGTCACAGGTTATAACTGCATGAAACTAGTCATTCTAGCCATGGTTGTCATAAAAGTTGAGATGAGAAGATGTGAGGTGGGGGAGAAGGAAAGACACAGTCAATCATAATGCTATGCCTTGCACCTTTGCCAAATCTGGCCAATGGGATGGGCATCTGATTCAGGCCCAGCCATTCTTAGAGCTCTGTTTAGGTTAGACCCAATTATCTTACCCAATCAAATATAAGAATACTGGGATAAAGAAGAACTCATTCCACTTAGATTGCTAAAGTTGGAAAAATATAAATGTGGGCTTCTAGTGGCCTTCTGAAATGCTTTATGAGGAATGCTTCTCTTTGCAAATGCAGCCAAGCAAAAATAGAGGCAAGCAAAATTATGAAGTCTCAGTTCTTGTAGCTCTGGCTTTGATAGTCTAAGCTGCCCCAGCATGCTTCTATCTATGAGAGTCACCAAAGTCCATCTCCAATTTTGTTATGTTACTTTGAGTTGGTTTTCAGACACTTTCAGATAGCATGTCACCAACTCATTTTCTGGTGTAGAGAATATGCATCTGTACATATACTAAATAAACTAGTTATTCTTTCTTTCTTTCTTTCTTTCTTTCTTTCTTTCTTTCTTTCTTTTTCTTTCCCATCTCTTTCTGCTTATTGGAGAGCTATCAATTTGTTCCTATCCTTTATTCATTTGAAGTTATATATATGCTTATAGTCCGAAAAGTAAATGGTTTATGTAAATTTTATTATTTAAAAAAAACCTGCCATCCACACTCCCATAGCTTTCTCAATCTCCCTGATGCAACAACTTTCAGCTCTTTTACTTTTTTGAATTTATCTCCATGTCTCTAAAATATAGACATGTATTTTAATTCTTGATTTATCATTTCACACTATCTCTTAGTTACTCTTGATATATTCACTGGTATTCAGATTCTTGATCTTTTGCTGTGACCTGATTTTTTTTCTCTCCGTTAGTTTTTAAGATTTCTCCTCTTGTCCCAGGATTCTGAGATTTTGTAATAATGTACTTTGGTGTGGTTCAATTTCATCCATTGTGCTGAGCGGATGGTAGTCCTTTGGCATCTTTAATTTGGAATCTAATGACTTTTCTTTCTGCAAAGGGCATCTGGATGTTGAAGTGCTTGGAAAGATCTTCCAATTATCTTATCCTTTCCCTCCCACAGTCCAGCTCTATGTCTTTTTGCACCGATTTCTGAGAGATTTTCTCAATCCTGTAACCCCATCCTTCTATGAGATTTGTATTTATTTGATTCTATTTTTAATTGCTAAGACCTTTATTTTTGTTATCTAAATGTCTCTTCTTGTGTCATTGATGTAATATTATCACTTATCTCTGAGGACACTAAATTATATATATATATAATATATATAAATATATATATAAAAATATATAAATATATATAAAATATATATATAAATATATATATATATAATTTATATCCACGCTCCCAGCAGTTTGCTTTTTTCTATTTATATGTTGAGGCAATTGCCTTTCATGTTGGAGGCTTTGCTAAGATATCTGGCAGTCTCTGCTTGTCTGCTTATATTCTTAAGAGTGGGAGGCTAAAAAGCTGATGAAAAGCTCCATGTGCATGAGTGGTTGTCTATGGACACTGCATCTCACTGCAAGGTGATATAGCTAGGCTGGTTCATCGGGAAAACCCCAGTGTCAGTGTTTTTAAGGTTGGTGCTTTTGGGCTGGTTGGATTCACTAGAGAAAAATCCTCCCATACCCAGCATGTAAGATATACAACCGCCTGCCCACTTTGTGCTGGTTAAGTGTAGGAAGAGGGCTTGAGGAGATGGCTGGTAGTCTCAACGTTCATAGTTACATAGGATCTCATTTAATTTCCATATTTTTAATATTGAATTTCATCTTGCCCTATGAAGAAATTCCTTTGTCCCCTTTTTGGGTAATTCCAAATTATGTATAGTTTTTGTAAACTAATAGCTGCTGCTGACCACAAAATTGAACAGGTCTCTCTTCCTACTTTGAGGTAATAGGCACATATAATCTTAACTAACTAGAAGCCTCTCCTTCTAGACTTTGAGTTCAAAATTAGTGACACAGGATGTGAGGATGCTTGGGATCATATTTGTAACTGTGTTGGGCAGGTCTGATTAGTTTTTTGGTGTGAATATTTTTCTGTAGTTCTTGCTATAGTGTCATTTAGAACGTTGCAGATTTATGCCTGTATTCAAAGAATGGCCTCCCAGGATTTGATTAATTTTGTGAGCCCCTTAGAGCCTGCCAATAAATTCTGTTTGCCAAAGATTACCAGCATCAGCTTCTATTGCTTGAAATGAAGGATCCTAACTGATACAACTGCTACTTCTCAAGTGAGATGGCACCAAATGATAGCATATATAATACCTAAGTTCCAGTTCCACCTGGTTATTATATAGCTTATATGTGGTCACATTGTGCCAAAATACATGTACCATTGGTGTAAAAATTATACTGTGCCTATGCAAATTTTGTAATCGATAAAAATGGATGGAATTGATTAAGAACAAGAAGCTCAGAGGTTCATTTTTTAGAAAGTTGTGTGATTTCTCATCAATGGGAAGACTCAAAGGATATCTAGTCCAATGTTTCTAATGAGATTACATAATCAAAACAGAGCACTTGCTCACTGCACACATTTGTATGCCATTTTTTCCCCAAAATCAGCATCTTGGAAGAAGTGGTTACTTTTTGCAATTAGCGTTTGTGCAATAAAGAAGGAGAAGCAAACTCTTTGCTGTGAACATACACTCGACACTACTTAATTGGCCATGGCATCGTGAAAAATATTGCCTCAAAAATATTGCCAGTCCTCTGCACACCTCTTAAGTACTTCTTTTTGTCCTCTTATATTTAAGCTCATGAGTGCTAAAGATTAACATTTTCTGAGGCAACAGTCTGAAAAACTGCCCTTCAGCTCACATTTTCTTTCTCTTGCTAAATATTTATCCTGGTTCAGAATTGGAGTGTCTTAGACACCATATAAAAAATGATACCGACCTTTTCTTGATGCCTTATGTTCTATTATAGAGAGCTAAAGAAGGGAATTACATAGTTGTTCCTACGTTACTTTCTTCCATTTTGCCTTAATTGGACCTCACTTCACACAAATCCAGTTTTTGTTGAAATCCTCTCATTCGATAGCAAAACAAAACAAAAGTCCCTCTTCTGCTTGCTAACTAGATTAACTTGGGCTAGTTCCTGATTTTCTCTGAACTTCACCTGCCTCATTTTTAAATAGGAAAATAATACCTGTTCTTTCCTATCTCAAAAGGTTGTTGTCAGAATCCAATGAGGTAATTATGTATGTGACAGCAGTTTATAAATTGAAAAGCACTTTTAAAAAAAATAAGCCTGATGTTCAAATAGGCATAGACAACATTCTCTGTGTAATGTTGTCTTGTAGCAATTCAGTGATTCTTACAAAAGCAAATACTTACATGGAAAAATATTCACCCTCACCGAGAAAAAAGAAATGTACTTTCAAACAACAAAAGATAACATTTTTTAAATTTAATTTATTAAAAGGACCATTTAGAAAATAAGGTTACCCAGTGCCAATGAGACTGGTTTGAAATTGGGACTCATTCAATGCAGGTAAGATGGTAATAATAGTTTAGTCAAATAATTTGACAATATGTCTATTGAGTCTTTAAACATTTCATACCTTTTACCCACTCATTTCATTCACCAAGAATCACTACAATTGCTTTGTAATGTGGTTATTTATAACAGCAAAAAAATAAAAACAAACTAAATGACCAAAAATAGGAGAATGGTTTACAAGTGTTATTATGTTGACACAATGGACAGTTGCACAGTAATGTCATTAAATTATGCTTCCAGGAATTTTCAACAAGCTAGGAAAGATGGCTCTGCTATATGTTGTACAGATGTGTGTATATACAACATACAGTATGTGTGCATTCAACAAGCTAGGGAAGATGGCTCTGGTATATGACGCGTATATATGTGTACACATATATACATATATACACATATAGACATATATACACAGACATATATATGTGTATGTGTGTATGTGTGTATATATGTATAAACACGTATACATATATACACACACATATACACATACACATGTGTGTGTATGTATGTACATAAGCATATGTACAGATATATATGTGTATGTATATGTATGTACACATACATATATATGAGTGTGTGTGTATGTTATAAATTGATTGAAAAGAGCAGGGTGTAATATTTATATATGGTATAATTTCAAACATTTTAAATATGTCAAAAAAAACCTCCCCTCACCTAGAATTAACACACATAAAAATATTAACAGACACTGTCTCTGAATATTAGCATTATGGGAACTTTATTTTCTATTTTTCATATTTTTAAGATTTTCTATATTGTATATTTTTATAATCAGAAATTTAGAAAATTTAGAAATTGTCATCAGAATTATGATATCTAATCAGAGTGAGATAATATTACTCCATGTCTTAAATTTTTGGCCCACCTAAGAAAGGCAATGATAGCTGAATGACTCTGAAATGCACGTGCATCCAATGGCTTCCACAAAATTGGCTCTATTCCTGACTGCCCATTACTCAACACACTCACAGAGCACACAGAATTTTCATGCTGGCGTTGAGCTTTGTGATAGTCCAAAGAATCTTGCTTTCATGGAAGTCTTGGGACATGCCAATACTTCTTTAAGAGTAAGTCTGGAAAACTTCCTAGTTTATACATCTTTGCATCTAATTTATAATGCAGAGGACACAATCTAATGGCAACCTACCAAGGAGGCTCTCTGCTTTCTTTCTTTCCTCCCCAAGGGAAGAAGTCTACCTAAGAGACTTGGGTGTTTTTAAGAGATAACGCCATTACAGTTTAAGCCCCTTAATGTAAGTTGTCCCTTTTTAGTCCTACCATATCATTCCTCAGGGGAAACAATACTTGCTGGCTATCACAACTGACATGACATTATATACAGTCAAAGAAAAAAGAGAAAGAGACAGAGACAGAGAGAAAAGTGGCACAGAAAGAGCCTTTTATCTAGTTGTGACATATGTAAACTAGTACTCTGGAATAAATTCATGATATTCATTGTTTGATATTCACACAATTTTGATAATTCAGTGTTGTGTATTTTATTTTTCTACTTTAGGTTTGAAGCAGAATAGAAATATGTCAGGATGTCTTCCAGAAATATAAAGATTACATTTAAATTATTTTATGGAAATTTATTTTATTTCGTAGAATACACAAATTCAAAAAAATAGTGGCACATTGGTTTTACTAAGAATGTCTCCAAGAAATCAGTTTAAGTGATGAAATAGTTATAAGAAGTCTATTAAGAAGAATTGAAATTTTTTGTTTAGTACTACCAACCAATATAGTTCTATACCAATTGTAACACTAGAAAATGGGCCACATCAGCAAATGAAACACCAGATCTCTCTCTATTCAGACATTTCCACAATTTTTTTTTTCCAACTGAAGAAATGGTGGTGACAAAAGGATAGGCTCTAGGGAAACAATGACTAAAGAAGTGGCCAAGTTGGGCTTCAGGAACAATGTTGACATAGCTACCAATACAAAGGAAATGTTTCCATTTTGGGTGGACTATGACAGATCATCAGAAATGAGGTTTCATAAAGAACTACCAATGTGAAAATGTAATTGGGTCTCTGAGAGTCAAATGAAATGCACATGATAGAAAAGAATCATAAAACAAATGAGACCAATAAGATGGTACTGGTAACTCCTCTCATTGCAGCTTTAAGGAAGTAGGAGAATTGAACAAAGTTTGAATCAGATATGTAAATATTGCAGGAGTAAAAACTAGATGGTGGAAGCGGTAGACAGTGAAAAGTTACGTAAAATTTTAAGCGAACTTGGAATGCAACAACAAGGTCTTCCTGATTTCCTATATTAAGTTTTTTTCCAAATGTTTCACGTAGGGGTTGCAAACCTTAAAACCAGTGGGGGGCTAGGTAGAAATGTAATGACAGCAGAAAGCTATGGGAAACAACTGGGGGGCTAAAGGGATGTTCTCCAACTAGAGGAACAGTCATTAGTTGCCTATAGCCAACTGTCACCATATGACAGTGTAGCCCTTGCCTGATTTTCAAGGGAAACTGGAAACTAGAAATGAATATGAAATGTATTGATATTTAAAACAGTGGGTTGTGGCCCACAGTTTGGAACTTCTGACCCAAAGACAGAAAAGACACTTCTAAATATTATTTTAGTTATTTTTTAAAATGAGACAACTGTTACGGCAGAGTGTCCCTAATATATTGTTGAATGATAAATGTCAGTTGCAATACAAAATATATTGAATAATTTCATCTTGTAAAGAACTGTTTACACAATTATGGGGGATGCAGAACACATTATTTATAGAGCTTTCCAATGGGAGTAGATAATACTTCCATATTTGTGTGTTGTTTGCTTTTTTTCAAGATACATTGCTTTGTGATTTCCAAATTTTATTGATTCTAAGATTTTTTTCTTCATTTCTCAAAATTGGGATTAGTTTTAAAATTACAGTTCATAGTTGTACATAAAATAATGGTGCATTATAAAAATCAGCACATCTTAGATTCAATGAAATGTGATTTTTAGAAGTTGAAAGCAAAAAACTTAAAATTTATTTAACCTCACTTCTTAAGATATCTGATGCCTGAGGAAAATAATCTGGTACTTATATTCCTTAGACTTTCTTATCTATTTATAAAAAATATAAATATATTCAGATAGAAACTGAAAATTCAGTTACTCTGTTGGTTGACTACTCATCATGATGCCAAATTTCTCTTGACTGGAAAGCATCTGAATTATTTCATGTTTCATTTTAATGATGAAGGTTTCAAGCATCAAAACCCAAAATCTTCAAGTCACCCACACACAATCTCAGGAACAGATATTGGGATACTTAAAAATTCTTGCTTCTAAAGATGTTATGGACCCAAATTAAAGACTAAAATTTCAGAACCCAAAATCGCTCCAGAAAGCAAAAAGATCTTTATTGCAGGTTTCAGATTGGAGGTATAATGTTCTCCATATGGCTAACTGCATTGCAGAGCTGAGCAGTTCCAGTCAGCACCAGCTGAAGCACCCATGGGTCTAGGGTCTGTAATGTTGCAGGTGAAATTATGAAGAATTCCTAGGAAATACGTAATGAACAATTTCTCCTCCCCCTGATATATGCCATTATGGCCTAGACCCTAAAGAAATTTCCAATAAAAGTCTACTACATTCTCTTTTCTTCATTAGTAACTGCAATAGATATATCATTGATATCAGGAGAGTTCAGGATAAACTTGCAATCAGGTATATTGTGAAAAGTATGACAACAGCCAATATTAAAATATAACACACCCTGATGTAGTGATGTGATGTATTTTTTTATGCTATAGACCATGAAATTATAGAATCTCCCATAGTTCTGACATATTATTTCTCCTCTTAAATTATTATAATCACCAGTCTCATCTCATGTCCCAATCTCTAAATGATAATGGAAGCAGAATCACAGTATAATCAAGGAAGCTCTCAAGATTCATTTTCAGAAAAATATGATGCTCACCCTCACTAAGTAGAATTCTTCATTAATTAATAGTGTCATTGATAGCATTATGCTACCCACCACCAAGTTTCTGAAAATCTTACTTTATGGCACCATAAAATCAGAATCCGTGGAAAGTATTGTATGAATAAATAGTCATATTATAGTCACACAGGAACAATGGTCTCTGAAGAGGCTCTTTAAAAATCCCTCAATCCTCCTTGTTTTCAGGAAATGGTTCTTTCTCCTGGGAACTGAATGTATGGGCTGATTTTTCCCTGCAGACCTTCACCAAATGCTGCTATGGAGGGGCTTATGGGAGAGACACATACACTCCATTTCACAAGAAGCATATTAGATGGATATCATCCTCTCTTTCCCCTGCATTCCCAAAAGGACTTTGGTAGTCCAGGATCTCATCAGCTCACTCCCTGACTGTGGCTTGAGTACCAATGAAACAATCGCATATACTGCTTCTTGCTTAATTATAGAGCAAGAATGAAACTCAAATGTCTAGAACAGTGGTGACTGGTCATAGTAGGCACACAATAAGTGTGTGTTAAATTAATAAATTGTAGGCATTGTGAACATAATATGAGCAAGAGAGAGAGAGAAGAAAGAAAGCAAAAATCCTGCTGACCATCACTCAACGCCACTCCATAAACTCTTTCTCCTTTGTAGGCACTATTTCCAATCCTGTGTACAATTGTGACTTATCTAATACACACACACACACACACACACACACATCTGGATATATGTATACCTCATTCTATATCCTGTCTCCATTTTCATAACAAAAATGCCATCTTTCCAAGTCAGTGCACAGACATCTGCTTCGTTAACTACAGTGGTTATATGCTAGTCTATAATATTTACATGATAACCTAATGATGGTCATAAAAGTTGACTTTAATGAAGCCTTATTGTACACAATGTTCTAAAGAACAAACTTGTACAATACAAAGTATTTGAGCTTTTGACGGGAGATGAGTTTACTTTCTTTTTCATTCCATCTTCATCAGCCCTCTTTGCTCCTCACTACTGCATGTAAATTCTATCCCTCATGAAGCTTTCTCCTGATTGCTCCAGGACACAGTCATTCACAGTGAAGAAGAGTTTTCATTTTGGAGAGGGAATATATTGTTGAAAACTGGATATGCCTCTTCCTGCTTGTGTGGCCAAATCTTTTTAAGCCTTAATAGCCCAATCTCATCATTTCGCTTGAGGACTGCAGTATTAACTGCCTATGAAGTGTTTAGCACAGTGCCTGGCTTGTAGAAATTCCCTACATTGAAGAGACTGATATTGTTGATGTAACTCTTACTTCAAAATGACTTTTTAGGTGACCTGATGACACTTTCATACAGCAATAGCCCAGAATAAAGTAATTCCTTCATCAAATAGAAATGAATCGTGCCTGCCAATCAATAGTACCAAGGGATAATATACAGCCAACTGAATCTGCGTGACAATCCCATGCTATACTTGAGACTCTATTAGCCATTATTACAAAATGAGTATATTTTATTTTGTTTTAGAGACAGAATCTTGCTCTGTCACCCAGGCTGGAGGGCAGTGGCATGATCTCAGCTCATTGCAACCTCTGCCTCCTGGGTTCAAGAGATTCTTGTGCCTCAGCCTCCCGAGTAGCTGGGATTATAGGCATGCGCCACCATGCCCAGCTAATTTTTGTATTTTTAACAGAGATGGGGTTTCTCCATGTTGGCCAGGCTAGCCTCAAGTGATCCACTTGCCTCAGCCTCCCAAAGTGCTGGGATAACAGATGTGAGCCACCACACCTGGCAAAATGAGTACATTTTAGTTGTATATTTTTCCCATATTTATTTACTTTTATCCTAATTCACAGTCCTGGAAACTGACGGTCATTTAGGATTTGAATTCATGTCTCTCTGACTTCAAACCATTACTTCTTATTACAATATTCAAATGCTAAACTGTTTTCTACTTTGTCAAGGAAATAAAGAAAATAACATATGAACATCTGTAAAAAAATGCAAATATTATATTCACAGAAAGCGAAATGGATATGATGTTTCTAATATTTTAATTGAAATATGATTCACATACCATGCAATTTGCTTATTTGATTACTGTGTATTAAACAAACTTTTCTGTTGAGTAGGTTAGTAACTGTATAGTACACTCATTCTTTAAACATAATTATTGATAGCCTTCTATGTGGCAGGCTCTGTTCTGGACCCTGGGGATAAGGCTAAATGCTATAAATCAGGGTTTGTCAACTTCAGCATTATTGCCTTTTTGGGCTAAAGAGCTATTTGTTGTGGAGTGTTAGCCCGTGCATTGCAGGATGTTGAACGGGACCTCTGACTCCTATCTGCTAGATGCCAGCACTCTCTTTACCCTAGTTGTGATAACCAACAATATCTGCAGACATTTTCAAATTTCTCTGAGGGGAAAAATGGCCCCTGTTGAAAACCACTGCTCTAAACCACTTGAGTGGGCTTGCTTATGATTACACTTTCCATACCTTAGTTTGATTTAAAGTTACATATGTATGTATTCTTGCATTTAGCACATTACTAAATGCAGCCTTGCACCTAGTCTGCGACTACTTAAATATTTGTTGAATCAAATAGTATTTAAGCTTTATAGTCAGTTCTTTATCAAGTGGTTCAAATTACAGATTCATTGCACAACTCAAAGTATATGTGTTAGGCAGTATATTCAAAGCCCATGATAATCTCAGAAGTGAGAAAAATTAAATTTCTTAATTTGTATAGTTTGTGTTGTATCCCACACCAGTGAATTTATTTATCAACTCACATTTTAAATATATGTATGAGGATGTGTCTAGGGAGCTTCCCTACTCAGCATTCATGCAAAGGAAACAACAAACAATTCAATAATTCAAAAAATAAAAGCTACTTTGTTGGGATAAATTTTCTTGTCCATATGCTGGATGGCACTGATTAAGGTCCGCCTGCTGGCATTGTTTAGACAGCTCAAAATTTAAGGTCATTTTGTGTCCTCTGCAATGTCATTCCTAGTTTTAAATTTTTGAATGGACACCAATTCACTTACATGGTCGAGCCCCCAGTCTTCAAAGCCCTCTGCTCCCTTTATTGGCCATATTTCATGCTTGCATTTCTCTTCTGACTGCACTCAAATGAGCAGAATGTGACCAGAAATGGTTGCTACATCCCTCTTTAACTCCAGACTGAATGATAAAAGCCAAGAAAGAAAACTCCCTTTAAAGTGTGGCCAAGGAAAACTACATCATTCATTATTGGCTAGTTGGAAACGTCCCTGGTGGTATTTTGTACAACTGTTTGAGCGGATGGATAATCGCAAACTCAGTGCACAGGATTCCCACTTGACATACTTGATAATAACTCCTATCTGGAAATTACACAAGAACCATAATGAGATACCATTACCTAACAGCTACTTTCCTAAATGATTGCATTAGCGAGGTGTAAATCAATAAATGGTGATTAATGAGCTTATATTTCATTTGTGCTAATTCAGTGGTGCTCAATAAGATAAACTTCTGTTGCTTATACTAGTTAAAATAGGAACAGCCATAAAATATGCTTCTTATTCTCCTTTAACTAACCTTCTCTTTTATGATTTGTCTAGTTGTCTGGGCTTTTGCTGTTGCAACTGGAAGAGGCAAAGGATAATGATTATTAAAAAGTAGGTATGTGCAATATTGAGATCATCCTATGGTTCTTCATTGCAATCCAACAGGCAAAGGAGTAAGAAGTAAGCACTTGCTATGTGCTAGGCCCTATGCAATGAGCTTTACATTGTCTATAGTGTTTAGTTCTCATAACAGTAATATGAGTACATGTGAAGGGCACTCAACTGCATTTGTCATTAAGGAAGAGAAAATTACAACCACAAGGCAATATCTCAACCTGTCAAAATGGCTAAAATAAAAAAGATGATAGCCTTCAGTGATAATAATATAGAATAATTGGGACTCTCATATACTGTTTGTGGGAGTGTAAATTGGTACAACCACACTGGAAAGCTGTTTGGCAGATCTCCTAAAGTTGAATCTACACATACTTTATGACTTACTAATTTCTTTCTGAAGTATATACCCGATGGACATGTGTACAATTATTTACTAAAGACATACATAAGAATATATAATAAAAATACATATGGTGAAATAGTTAAAATAGCTCCAAGCTAGAAATTAAATAAATACTTATCCACATAAAACAAGTAATAAATTATATTATATTTACAAAAGGGAATACTGTGCAGCAATGATAATGGACAAATTATAAGTACATGGAATAACAAGGTGATCCTCCCAGATGTAATAGTAAGAGAAAGAAGCCAGACAGAAAAGAGACCAAATTGTATACATGTAAATATCAAGTTAAAAATAGGCAAAACTGATCTGTGATGCTAGAAGTCATGAGAGTGGCAAATATTGGTGAGATGGTATTGATCAGAAGTGAGGAGAAGGAGACCTTTTGTTTCTTGATCTGTGTGCTATGTATATGAGAGTGTGTTCACTTTGTAAAAACTCATTGAGTTGCATATTTATAAACTATGCACCTTTCTGTATGCGCTATAATTCAGTAAAAACAGTTTGCTAAGACATTTTGAGGTATCAGGGACTATTATTTTCCTCCATTTTGATGCAGATATATAGGGTTGAAGAAGTTAAGTAACTTGGCTAAGGTCATGAAAGGAGAATTTGAATCTTGGCAGTCCAACCACAAATCCCTTGCTCTTAATGGCCACTCTGGACACAAAACAAGTGAGGTTTAGTTTTGCTCCTGTCTTCAATTATTATCTTTTGCCTCTGATTATTCAGAGTTGAAGGAATGGTGAGAACTAAGCAGGTTCATTAAGGATCTTCCATGCTCAAAACTTCCCTTGAGTTTTCCCACTTGGTGAGGCCTGGGAAAATAACTGACTCTGACTGCAAGAGAATACATAGACACCAGAAGTATCACAAGCCGCTGTGTTTTCATGTGGTAAATAACGTGTCCAGTGGTAAGTGACACATTTCCCTCCAGGTTTGATCCTGAGAAGAAAAATTTAAAGGTGAAGACCTGTACACAGGTATAGTTGAATGTCTTGGAATATGGAATAAAGAAGACAGGAATTGGAAGAGCTTCTAGTGAGATCAGTGTAATAGAAAATGAGCAGATCATGAGGAGCCCTTCAGAGGACACTAGAGGTAGATAAGAGTAGGGAAATAAGGCCAGTGCCTTACTATTGCTGATGTAGGAAGCCACTGTAGGCATTGTATTGGGAACTAAGGTAATGATCCTTCAAGTGAATAAGAAAAAAGTCAATGGTGACACTGTCCTATGCTATTTCAATGGAGTAGTCATTGGGTAATGGTGTTGGGCAACAGCATGGACAACACACATTAAAAATGCAGATTTTTGGTCCTACTGCCAGTGGTCCCTGACTGAAGTAAAACCCAATAATCTCAACATGTTCAATAATCTAATTTCGGTAATTCATGCACCTATGATGCTTTGGAAAACACTGGTTTAGTGAAGTGTTATCTGAAAAAAAAATCTACAGTGGGTTCTATTGCTTGTAACAGCTCCTGGAGGTAAAAGGGCAAGAGAAAAATAGAACGTCAGAAGGAGTTAATTCATTTCTCACGCAACACTTTTGGAGGTTAAATTTTAATCTAGTTTTAAATTGCTTTACAAATATGACTCTGATTAAAATATAAAGAAACCAAGAACAAAAGAAAGAATAAAATAAATTCCAAGTAATCCACGGTATGCAAACCAAATTCAGTTCTTAAGTACACTCTTTCACACACATACACACAATTTCTTAAGCCCTCTAGGCTTTCTAAAAATTTTAGCATGATGGATATCCTGAAGTTAATTGAAGAAATAATTTAAAATGAGTGTTGATATATTCTGGGAGGTGAAAAAAATGGTAGCAACATCAATGTCTTAGAATTTCAAAGTACAACATAAGCTTATACCTCTTATATGTTATACATATAGCAGTAGAAAATACCACTTTTTCCTCCATTATACTACTTATGATTAGTGTATGGTTATTTCTATACCCTGGGAAATTAGTATCTAATTCAAAATTTAATCTAACTTGATCCTATATAATTACTCTCGTACAAAAATTAAAAAGTGTTAATGTGTTTTAAAGAGTTCTGCCTTCCTGAATAAAGTTACTAGCTAACTAGATATAGAGTTGTATGTCTACAATCAAATTTTGGCCTGATTGTTAGCATATTTGTTGATGCCATCTTATATGACATAACCAGAGAATGTGCCATGCTATTATATTATAAATGATTTAGAAACATCTGTTCATATATAGTAACATAAACGGTATGAGAGCATATGTTAAAAAATTAAAAATTTGTCTCATGTTGCTTAGATTTTAAGGTTCTCAAAAATCTGGGTTGTGAACTTCAGCTTCTGTGTAGGGTGTAGTAAGTTACTACAGATGAATATTCCCACTGACAATTAGACAATTCCAGATAAATTTCAAAAGTAATATTTTTATAGGCATCAAAAAGCAACAAAAATCAGATGAACTAAAATGCAAGAGAAAGGAGAACGAGTGAAAGGTGAGTTGATAAGCTGATGAGCAGTTCTTTCCCTGGAGGTATCTGTTATACTAGTAGGGCACAAGGATGAGATCTGGGTGCAAGCAGAAAGTCACTATAAAAAAAGACAAAAAGTAAAGATTTTAGTGAGCAAATGAACCCAGAATAATCAAATTTATTAAATATGGAGATTTGAGGGCTCTCAAACAGACAGCCCATTTCTCCATAAATTGATGAGTCTAAGAATGTATGAGATGCCAAGGAAGTCAACTAAAAGATCCTGAAAAGGAGAGTGAAAAATTCCACAATCTTGCAAACTTAGGAAACAAAAAGCTTCTAGAAGAGAAGGCCTGAAACAAATTGAGCAACAGATAAGAACCCTGAAAGGAGGCTTCTTATGGAACTGCTCATCAGCTTATCAACTCACCTCTTACTGGTTCTCCCTTCTCTTGCATTTTAATCTGACTGATTTTTGTTGCTTTCTGATGACCATAAAAACATGGCTTTTGAAATGTACTCGGATTTGTCTAATTGTCTTATGGAGTAACAAGACAATTTTGCAACTCACGTGATCTGGGACTATGTACTGATTCTAGATACAACTGAAGCTGAAAACTAGAAAGATAACCTTGAGGGATATTTTGATATTTGTGTGGTCTGACAAAAGAAGGTTGAAAGCTCGAGGGCCTCCAATACATGACCTTAATACATTTACTAAGTTTTGAAGCTGCATGAGGCAAAAAGTCAAAGAGCCAAGCTGAACATTTTTACAGGGCAGAACTGAATCCTCCACAGAGATAGGTGGAAAAGCTATAGCCCAGTGCTAATCTAGTTCATTCCATAACTTCATTTAGCTAATCAACCCCTCACACTACCTGCCTAAACAGAGGAAAGAGGAATTTTCTTTTGTGGAAGTGAACATCATTTAAAATTTCTACAGTTTTTAAACATGTACAATGTCTCAAATACAGTTAAAAATGATTACACATGAGAAAAGGAATGGCCATAAACAACAATGAAGAGAAAAAATGGACAATAGAAACAAGCCCACAGACAATCCATATACTGATATTAGCCAACCAAGTCTTTAAAATAGCTATGACTGATATGTTTGAGGAGAAAAAGACAAAATAAGGAAAGGAAAATTTCAAAAGATATAGTTGAATCATAAACAATGACTTAATGGACAGCTTAGCACTAAAAATACAATATTTGAACTTAGGAACTCAGTGGATGAGTTTAAAAGCAAATGGGACATAGTTGAAAACAGGATTAGAAAACTGAAGGCAAGTCAATAAAAGACACTCAGAATGAGACATAAGTAAAAATAATGGAACAGAAAAGTGCAGAAGAGGCGTATAAAATGGTTAAAAGTTCTAGAATACATTGAATTGCCATCTTAGGAGAGAGGAGAGACAAAAGTTCCCAACAAATAAAAGATACCAACTCATATATTTGAGAAGCTTATTAGAGAACCCTAAAAAGATTTAAAAAGAAAATCCAAAACATTTAAATTGTGAGAATGAGAATGGGACAGGATCATACTTTAGCCAGCTTTGTATCTTTCAACATTGTGGGGGCCAAGTGAAAAGATGCTTAACAAATCTTTTTTAAAGTAATTGCTTCCTGCATAGCCTCCTACCACCACCACTATATTGGCAAATGTTTCTGTAGGAATTACACAACATGATTAAACCTGTGAATCAATTATCTCCTAGAATTGTGGAATGCTCTTATGAAAAGGGACCTTAGGAATCCTTTAGCAAAATAGTTTTAAATCGAACTTGGCCAGTTCCCAGGACTTTGATTTTGCTCAATTGAAGAGGGCAATGGTAGGAAATAATGACACTGTGCAGGTGGGCTCTGGGGCACCCATTCCTGCCTTATTCAAAGTTACACTGTTCCTATCAATTTTACTGTTTGCTCTCGTATTTTATTTGAAAAAAAAGTATTCTTTAGATGAAAAAGGGATTGTGGAATTATGAATCTATTGCACATTCCCCCCCTTATATTACAGACAATATAATTGAGGCCTGAAGACACAATACGACCTTCTCAAGGTTACATTGCTAATTAAAGGCAGAACAGAGACCAGATTAAGTGTCTCTTGAATTCAGGTTCATGGCCTCTTCTAATACATCATGCTACTTCTCCTCATCTAAATATTTATGCAAAAAGAGGTATTTTTGCAACATAATCATTAAGAACATGGTATTTTCCACCATGATGTTATTTGAATTTTTTTTTTTTTCTGAGACAGAGTCTCACTCTGTTGCCCAGGCTGGAGTGCAGTGGTATGATCTCAGCTCACAGCAACCTCCACCTCCTGGGTGCAAGCAATTCTCCTGCCTCAGCCTCCCAAACCATGTTGGCCAGGCTGGTCTCGAACTCCTGACCTCAAATGATTCACCCACTTTGACCTCCCAAAGTCCTGGGATTACAGGCATGAGTCACTGCGCCCAGCCTGAATATTTGTTTTGAACTCCTTTAAACCCATTATCTTGCTCTAATAAACTAGACCTAGTTGAATATCATTGTTCCTTCCACACTTTTCCTTTATTTCCATAATCTCCACCTATTTTTTCTCCTCCCTATCTTATAATTGCTTGAATGATGCGGCCATAAGCTTGCACCATCAACGTATGATTATGCCCTTCTTGGTTCATGATACTACTTCCTGATCTCACTTGTAAGTTCAAGTCTAGCTCAAGACCCCTTTATTCTAAACATTTTCTGTAGAGCATCACAGAGTAGTCTCTTGTTACTTGAAATTTTCCAAGTAGTTAGCATACTTTTATATATTTGCCTTTGTATTATCTTAAAATTAATACCTATTTCAAAAAAATCAATTAAATAAGCTCAACAAATACTTGAACAAAATTCAAAATATATAGAAGGATACAGAATGATAGGTAAGTTGCCATCTCAGCCCTGTACCCTAGGCTACAAATTCATCTGTTCGGAGAGTAAGGATTTTCTGTGTGCACTTCTAGTGATAGTTTATATATATGACAGCACATAAATAAATATTTTGCCTTTTATACACACAAATGGGAGTATACTTTAACACTGTTCTGCAACTTGCTGTTTTCATTTAATAACATTCTTAGACATAATTCCTTATTTATACTCACAGAGTTGCTTCTTCTAATGGCTGCATAGTATTCCATTGTGTGAATGTGTTGAAATATATTTAACTTGTCTTTTATTAATGGACATTTAGGTTGTTTCCAATGTTTTTATATAGCAAGCAGTGCTGCAATGAATAACCTGCATTTTGCCCATAGATGAGAATGTCCTAGAAATGAAATTGTTACGGGCATTTTTGGATAGGTATTGCTAGAATGTTCTCCAAGGAGGTTATAAAAGTCATGAAAGCATCCTTAAAATGCTTGTAACAATTTATACTCACACTGTTGCTAACAGGTTGGTTATAAAACATTTTTTATTTTAACCAATATGCTAGGTGAAAATAGTATCACACTAACGTGCATTTATCTTATGATGAATGTACATGAGCATTTTTTTCCAAACATGCGCTTGTTCTGTTTCCTGTTCTTTTATTCATTTTCCTATTACATTGTAAATATTCTTCTTATTGACTTATAAGAATATTATATCTATTAAAAATTAGTCACTGTGATATAAGCAGAAAAAATATTTCTCAATTTGTTCTTTGTCCCTTGACATTTTGATATTATTTCATCATGTGAATTATTTTCACGTTTATGCAACAGAATTTATCATTTTTTAATGTCCCCTGAGTTTTGATCATATGTAGAAATTCTCCACTCTCTGACTCTAAGATTATATAAATATTTTTAAAAGTCTATGCTTTCATTTAGTATTTTAATGATTTTATTTTGTAAGTTTTAGTTTGATCAATCTGGAATTTATTTTGCTGTAAGCTACGAAGAAGTGATACAGCTTTATTTTTTTCCAGATACTAGATGTGATTTTAAGGTTCTTTTTTTTCTCTTTTCATCATGACTTTTCTATTAGGCTGTAACTTAAGTTCAGAAACTTTACTATTTTTTTTTTTTTTTTACAATTGGCATGGTACTGAGCATAATAAGGTTGGTTCTCAATAAATGCTTATTGAAATGAAATGACACAGACCACATAGTACTATAATGATCAGCATCAATGAAATACATGGATGTCAGATCAATTTCATCTTATAACTTGCTTTTTTCAAGTTCAAATAAACAATTTAATTGATTCAATTTTTTATTTCCAGTTAAAGTTGAAATACTTATTTTCCATAAACAATTTACTTTCTCGAACATGCTTATTATTATTTGCATTTGTTATTTTCTCATCTGCAATATATATTTTTAATAGAGAACTGTCTGTAACTTGCAAAAATTAGTCAAAAAAGAGAAATTCAATCCAGGACAATGCAAATCGCCTAAGTTCCCTCAGAAAAATTTAGGGAATATTTTTTGTCTCTGTGCTTATGTTACTTTCTCAGTATTCTCTCCAATATGTCTGCTACAAAAGAGGGAAAACCCTGTTTTGAAAAGCAAACTTTATCTATTAGATAAAGAATAAAGAAATCATAATAAATATATGCTTTAATTAGAAAAAATGGCTTCATGAGTTAAAAAGAGACAGTAGTGACCATAAGTTACTAAAGTCCCTGGACAGCAGCCTCAACACCCATCAATATTTTATGCATGTTTTATTTGCCTATTTATTCCACAGTTCAATAAAAATTACAGGTTGCTATGGAAACATGAAAAATCACAGATACTTGCTCTACTCAGAGGTATAGCATTTCACTTTCTTAATGAAACACACACATCATAAGGGCTTAAGCCTTGTATTTGGTCATAACTTTTGGAAAGTAAGATTTGTTATAGAATGATCAGTTAGTTACTTTTGGTATTTGTACTGATTTAGCAAAAGTGCTAGAAGTATTACATGAAAAATAAAACATAAAAAAGCATAGATCTAGAATAAGGTGAGTAACATCTCTGTCTTCCTAACAGTATGAAGATATTCATTTATACTTTGAAGAATAGCATCTAGAATAAGACCTAGCTGTGGGTAACATAAGATTCTAATAAAAGGGAAAAGACCGACCACTCGCTTTCTTTAGTAGAGGGGGCCAGAAGGGTTGATTTCATGAAACATAAAGCCCCACCTTCCTTGAGCAGACATGTTTGGACTCTGCTGTGTTTTTCAGAATCCGTTCCAAGGGAACAAAAAATTCCACACCAAGATTTCCTGGTGCCCGCCACTGGTGCAAACATTACCTAGTGATGTCTGCACAAGTGTCAGAGAGGTGGAGAAATCCTTCAAATCTGTTAAATGTGGAATAAAGAGGAGAATAACTTGAATTAAATTTCTGTCCCCACTTGAAATAGACTCTGACTGTGCCTCTGTACCTGGCCCTGATTTTTGCATGAAAATATTCCTTTTGTCCCTATCTGGTGCTAGCCTTCAAAAAGGAATAGGGTTTAAAAAGCAGGAAATAATGTGAGATTTTAAGCAAACAGTTCAATATTCTTTTAGAATGCTCTCTGTATTCAAAAGCACTTTGATTTATATCTTTAGGAGTCTTTGAAACTGTACCTCTTTTAAAAGACCATCCCTGATTTTGGGTCTTTGTTCCTTTATGAGCTTTGTCCCTGATTTCTAATATAGAGACCCGAGAGGCATGTTGTTAAAGGAAGGAAAAATAATTTTTACAAAGCCTGGCAAACTGTGTTAAATATGCTTTTGAAAATTAAGTTTAATATAAAGTTCAGTATAACCATCACCATTGAAAGTATTGTCTGTGCTAAATAACTCTTCCAATAAAAATATCCTTTGTTTTCCTGTAATGTAATTAAAAGTGAACCCAAAAGGGCAGCAATAAATCAAGGTGCACAAAAGCAGAAAAATATTATAATTAATATTTAACATAAGTTTTGATTGCTTTTAGAGTAAGTATTAAAAATATCAATTAGAATATATATTCAAAGTTTTCTTCCTTTCCCATTACACAGTGGAAGGGGCTATTTTTAATTCTGGATACTACACACCAAATAATACATAGCCCCTAATTAAATAAAAGGCTGCAATTGAATTGAGAGTTTCTGCTGATGTCATACATAATGAGAGCACAGCTCCAGCTATGAATGAATGGCAGCCGAACCCTGAGAATGAATTACAATGTTAGCATTCAATCAGAGACTAGGTATTGTTATTTGTAATAGATGTAAAATGATTATTATTATTTTTAAATACAGACAAAGGAAAGAAAATTTGAATTCAAAAATCTGAGACTAGGAGGCAAAAAGATTAGAAAGTATGTGATTAAAGTGAATACACTGTATTGGAAAATGAAATGTACAAATTTACCAGTGAATAATTGCTTTATATATTATATGTAGATAAATAGCTAGGTATAACCATATCCATATCTATGTGGGAATAGATGTGTGTGGAAAGCCTCTAAAGAGAATTAGACTTTCAGTTTGCAGGCATTTATTTAAAAATATTAAAAAGGAACTTATGATATAATGAAAGGGTAAAATGGTATATATTTAACTTATCTAAGATCTGCACAAAGTGCTATGATTTACACCTCTATCAGAATATATCAAAGACTTTCTTTCAGAATCTTATTTTCAGAGACAGATTTTAATCTCTGCATATGATGTATGTAAATCTAATATAGCTAATTATTTATTGTGGTTGAGTATTGACAATATGCTTTACTCAGTATAAGGTATGGAAAATAATATGTTTTCTGCCCTAAATGCTTTAAAGCTAAAGTAGACAACGTCTTCACTGCTTTCCTTTTTTCCCCAATTCCTACTTTCTATGTCAGATTATCACTAGAACACAGGTGTTTGAGAAGTAATTCCTAGTACTCATCTTTTCTTCCCCAAAACTTTTACTGGCCACTCCTCCTATCTTATTGCCATGTGGGAAAAAATATCTTCAGTATAAGATACATTTAACTCTAGAACAAAAGTATGGACATTACATTTAAAGCACCAAGACAGACATAAAGTCTGGAAGTTTTGAGGGAAACTGGTTGGCAGAATAGAAGTTTTGAGACAATTTTAGAAAATAATTAATTAATTAATTAATTAATATAAGATTAGGATGCTGTTTGGTCAACATGAGGAAAAGTAACACAACGAAAAGGAAATATACGGAAAAATTCCTTTAGTTCTGTAGAACTAGTGTTTCCAGGTTGTGATATTCATTATTTGAAAATATTACTAGGGTAACAACTTGGCTTACTAGGATTCAGTTACTTGTCAATATCACCAGTATAGAGCATACAAATTAGGACATAAGCAAAGTTTCCTGAATAGTCAATTCCTCTACTATAAGTCAGTAACATTCATGCCATATGTTCTCAAAGTTTAATATATAAGAAATCTCCTTTAGTAGCTGTTGAGAGCATACACTCAAGACTTTGGCACTCTTCTTAGTTGTGTGACCTTGGAAAATTTCACTACCCTTCTTTGTTTCAGTGTCTGTAAAGTGGAGATCGTAATACCCACCTCTAGCATGGTAAGTTTAAATTAGTTAATATATGTGGAAGCTTAGAGCAGTGCCTAGTCTGTTCATATTAATCATTAAATAGATGTTAATTTTGTTAATACTGTTATGTTAATAATATAAATAGGTTAATAAGTGTCAATTATGTTAATATTAAATAAGTGCTGAGGAAATGAAGTGGTATCCCATTGATTTATCTCCAGTCCTTTTTATTAAAAAAAAAAACCTTATTTCAAAATAATTTCAGACTTACAAAATTATTGCAAAAAGTGTAGAAAATTTTCCCTCATTCTGTGTCTGTTAACAATAATATCTTATATAACCACAACACAATTATCAAATCAGGAAATTAACATCATACAATGTTATTAACCAAACTAGAGGCCCTTTTCACATTTTACCAATTGTCTCTGATTAATGTCCTTTCTTCTTACCCAGGATTCCACATTGCATTTGGTTATCATGTCTTCTTAGTGTCCTCCAATCTGGGACAATTCTCTAGGCTGTCTTTGTCTTTCATGACTGACATTTTTGAAGAATGTTGGTTAGTTATTGTGTAGAATGTCTCTGTATTAGTTTCATATCACTGCTGCAACAAATTACTATAAATTTAGTGGTTTAAAACAACATAAATTTCTTCTTTTACTGTTATAGAGGTCAGAAGTCCAAAATAAATCTTATGGAGGCTAAAATCAAGGTGTCAGCAGGGCTGAGTTCTTTTCCAAAGCTCTAGGGGAGAATCTGTTTCTCATCTTTTCCAGCATCTAGAAAGTGCCCACATTCCTCGGCTTGTGGCTCCATGTCCCTGTAACCTCTCCTTCTGTCATCACATCTCCATCTCTGACTCTGACCTGATACCTCCCTTTGATAAGGATCCTTGTGATGACATTGGGCTAAGTGCGTTAATCAAACAAAATCTTCCCATCTCAAGATCGTTTACATAATTATACCTGAAAAGCCCCTTTGCCCTGTAAAGTAACATATTCACAGTTTTCAGGAATCAGCATGTAGGCATCTTTAGGGGACCATGATTCTACCTACCACAGTATCAATTTGAATTTGTCTGACATTTCCTCATATTTGAGTACAAGGTATACATTTTTTTGGGTGTAACAACAGAAGTGATATTGTGCCCCTCTCAGATCATTATGCTGCTTTGCTTTTTATTTTTTTTAAGATACAAACAAGAAAGATTTACAATCCTTGAACCCACAATTCTAAAATTGGAAAAGCTCTGAAAATCCAATTTTTTCTCTCTGCAAATTCAGCACAAACTCATTTGGCAGCAAAACCTGACCTGAGCCAACATAAGTCCACTTATAGTTTTTATTTATTTTACTTAGTGGGAATAGTCATATGTTTTCCGGCAGAGTTACGTGTTTGATCATGAGGTGTTGCCCGCAACTGTACTGAGGGAGGTTGGGGGGATACATTATGTAATGTACACTTCTTCCACTAAAGTACTTCTGTAAATCTGAAGAATCCTGAGACATATTAGCTCAAGGGTTTCATATGCAGGACTGTGGACCTATATATTTGAGCACAATTTAAAGAAGATCTTTGTTGAATAGAAAGTATATCACATAATTCCATTACTTAAAATGCTAACTTGTCCACTTGAAAAAATGCAACAACAAATGAATACATATATGATGTTCAAATGGTATGAACTAAGTGAATCGCTAAATTAACTGTTATGGGCATTATTTGACATTGAAAAAGTGAGTATTGCCTCAAGAAAATGTACCAAGTTCTAAGAGCTATCTTGTGTCTTTTACATATTTTTTCTAAACGAAACCACCAAGTCACTAAAATATCTTTATAAATATTCTATTTTGGAAAAAAATATATAAATATATAAGACAACTGTGACTGATACAATATCGCTTATAGAACATGCCATAATTCAGTTTTGTAAATTTTTAATTATAATTTTTAAATTTTCATTTATTTTGTTTTCATTACCAATTGGACTCAGCAAATATGATTGACAAAAAGTAAATCATGTATTTAATCTTCTTCTAAGCTTACTTTTAAATTTATGGGTGAGTCAATAATTTCAATTTTATTAATCTCAAAATGCACCTTTGAAGATCAAAAGCAATTTTATAGAAAACATTAAAAAATTACAAGACCATGTCAGGCACATTGGCTCATGCCCGAAATGAGAGGCTGAGGCAGGAGGATCCCTTGCAGCCAGGATTTTGAGAACAGCCTGAGCAATATGGTGAGACTCTGTATCTACAAAAAATTTAAAAATTAGCTGGGTGTGGTAGCACGTGCCTATAGTCCCAGATACTAGGAGGCTGAAGCAGGAGGATCACTTGAGCCTGGGAGGTTGAAGCTGCAGTGAGCAGTGCTTGCACCACTGCACTCCAGTCTGGGTGATGAAGTGAGACTCCGTCTCAGAAATTTAAAAAAAGAAAAAAATCATAAAACCATACTGAAAAAAATACATTTTGCAGAAAATACTAATATCAGCCATGTTTCTCCAAGAAGCAGTGCCTTCTTTTCATAGAATATAGTATTTCAGGACTGTATTGCTACTCATTGTTCCTAGATCTTTCCAGTAGAGCTAAAAAATACATTCTATTTATACACACAGCTGTACCCATATAGAATATTATATATTAAAATATTATTATGACTATATATTTTATAGCATATAAAATATATTATCCTTAAATATATAATTCATTCTCTCTCTATGAGTTATTATATATTTAAATATTATACTTAAGTATTAATAAAATATTAAGTATATACTCTATATAGAGACAAAGAGAATAACTATACTCAGATATTTTTTATACATATAAAAGATAGAATGCCTCATGAGTTCATATTCATGATTTCCATTTCTAATCTAGGGCTATAGACTTTCTTAACTTTTGGTCTATCACTTCTTACATGCAGAGAATCCTGGAATCTTAATTCTGGTTCTCAAGGACACGGGAATGATAGAATTGGAATATTCCATAATTACTCATTTGCTTTACCCCACATTGCAAATGCCACTGTCACAGAAGAACAATACTAATACTACCACCACCAATTATAGTTATAGAAACAGGTAAGTAGTTTTTTGCAATAACTCTCCCATTCTTCTTCCATTTCTTTAGAGTTGTACTATGTCTACATTGTTATAGCCTGTCATTTTAGTTCTACAAGTACATATACACGTATTCACAAGAGTCTTCTGTTGATGTCTCCCTGGTCATTCTGGTTGTCAGAAACTGGTTGTCTGGCTGCTGTACAGATGTCTGTAACAGACAGATCTGGTGGCTTTTGTTGTTTTGTCCTCATCTTCTTACATTTTGGGGCTTGTGTTGTTACATTGTCACTTAGGCTTATTGTGAATACTGTCTGTAGGGTTCTGGTTTTGCTGTCTAGTTGCTATGTTGTTTCTATATGGGAGTTGGGGAAGATTTCAAAACCACACTGCCCTTACAATGGACATCTTCAAATTCTGGCCTTGGTGCTTATGATGCATTATTTCATTTAATCTTTACAACAAACCTAGTAACCAGTCTTAATGCCCCTACTTTACAAACATGAAAATTGAGGTCTCAAATATGGTAAGTACTGATCTAAGATCAAATAGCTAATTGCTAATGGAAAAACTATTTGAGCTCAGGTCTATCTTATTCTGTAGTCCATACTCTTAGCTCCTATCCTGCACTGCAATAGTTTCATACACGACATAAACATTGTCTTATTATCAGATAGTCTAGGGCCTTACAGCTTTTGAATCGGCTAAGCTTTTCAAAGAAATGTTTCAATGCACTCTCCAAGTTGCAATAATCTTATAACACTATATATATAATTGTACGCATACACTATTTTCTTTCAGAACTTTTTTGTAATCACTAAAGCAATTTCCATTGGATTATTTTTTAAAACTCCTTCATGAATGTTTTATGTTACCAGAAAATAGACTGCTTTCAGAAAGCCTGTACTCGATACTAATAGAAAGTATCATTTGTGGACAGAGAACAAGATAAATGGTCAGAATTCCTAGGTTTCATTCTTGATTCTGTCATCAGCATACCGTGTGGCCTCCTGAAAGCCCATTTAGTCATATGATTATAGGCTCCTTCAACACTGACGTTAATTCACTCCTGCAAAGTTAGTCTCTGGTATCTAATGTCTTTCGACATCATCCTGAGACAATAGTTGGAGCAAATATGATAAGGGGTACATAATGGATTATGTATCGATGACATAAAGGAGGCATGCATAATAAGCAGTGGAAAATACATTCTAAGGAAGTATGACAATAAAGGGATTGTTTTGTTCCCTTCAAGAAGAAAGAAAAAAGGCATTTTTATCTTCAAAACTCCATTCATAGACAAGAGTTCCATCAATGAACTAATTTCTTGGATAATTTTGGTTGGAATCTGAGATGGATTTTTATGCATGAGAAATTTTCATGGAAAATACCCTGTTTGCAACTTCAAATTTATGGTTTGGCAACAAGAGTGTGAAAAAAAAAAAAAAACACCAAGGTTACAGAGGAGGAACTGATTTTAAATATATGTCTATAATATACAGATATTTTGCTCCTTAGGAGCTGAGCAGTGGACTAAATGTTAAAAGCAAAAACTGTAGAAAAGGCCAGGGAACAGTGGGGATGCTCAAGCATTTTGCCTTCAAAGTCTTGAATTTTCACGGAGCTGTTCTGTATACGTGTAATGACAATAAAAGGTAAATTCATGCTCTGAAATCTTCTTCTTCTCCCCCTCCCCCACCTCAGAAACATGTTTCTTAAAGCCTGTGTTTTAGAATTACTATTCAAAATTCTTTCATTAATAACATCTGTCTGTGCCAAGTTATATAGAATAAGGAGACAAATCAATCTCTCTGGTTTAGATTCTTTCAAAGTGACCTAAAACCTTTATCACACTAAGGTTTTCCCTAGGTACACATGGGGAGCAGACGTGGAATAAGAGATAGCCAACAGGTGCAACGCCTAAGAGAAAGCAAAGGACTCAGAGATCATTTGAACTCCGCCTTGTAATGCAGCCTGTCAGATGAACTAGCCATCCTTGACTTTTCGTCTTCATTGTGAGCTCACAGTCCAGAAAACATCCCACCTAATAAGATGAAAGTTTTAAAGTGTTTTTATTCTAAGTATATGAGAGGAAAAAATAGTAATAGAATCACTTCACTTCATGAATATGGCAAGCCATGTTAATTCATTATAATTTGAGGCTAATTATGTGTGGATGACACTGAATAGCAGTAATTATTTTAGATCCAAATCACAGTGTCTTCAAGCTAGAAGACAGCTAGGGAGAACAAAGCCTATACTAAGATTTCTAACTGGCTCATACAGACAGTTCAGTGCTCCTCTGAGACAACTTTTCAGTGTCTAAAAGTTTAGATGCTCCTGGGTTGTAGTGTGGTGGGTATTAGGTGGGAGAACAAGAGAATATCTTGACCTCTTCCTCATTAAAAAAAAAAAAAAAATTGGTCCCATCCTTCTGTATCTTGACATTTCTTATCTTCATTTCTTTCCTTAATATCACATAGAAAATGCTTGCATCTTAACCACTTGATTGTTGCAGTTTAACATTTCTAGGCAGTGTTACAAATAAGTACATCTCAACTTTAGTTATGTAATCTCATTAAATTTAGAACCAACGTGTCACGTGGAAGAAAATGAGCAGAACAAGACCACAGGATACTAGAGAGGTACCTGTTGATGAAATGTGAGCTTGGGTAGAACTTTGAACATTGTATCTGCTTAGAAAGCAGCTAGATGGGTATTATGAAGTTCCCAGGAGCCAAATATTCAACAGAATGATAAAAGATGACACAAAATAAGGAGAGGAAGAGTAAAATCATTTCTTCTAGAGCTGGCTGTTGTTTGTAAAATCGAGTCTTCGCCACTAAAATTCCGATGTAATATTTCCATAGGAGATATAATATTTCCATAGGAGATGCAGCTTTCTTTTCACTGGGACATTGCCCCTTATCCACATTGCTGTGTCACTGTGGGATTAATGGTTATGAATTACTGAAATAGACACACCATACTTGGTGACATCTTTAGCCCTATAAAGGAGTCAGAGTCATATATGAAAAAGTTCCTCCCCTTAAGAAGTTTGCAATATAATAGTAAAATAAGGCCAGTTTATTAACCTAAATTATCATGCAAACCAAATGTCAAGTGTCTTAAACATAAGATAAAACAAAATCATATGGAAGCTGAGAGGTGAAGATTAAGTCTACTGTGAGCATTTTTCCTCTCAGTGGCCTGGAGGGATATTATTTACTCAGAACGGCACTTAATTCCATGTTATTCTATGTTGCTAATGTGAAAGAGAGACAAAACATAATGACTCTCCCCTATTTCTCTTTCTTTGCCTTGAAAGGTAGATTCTTTGTCCTGTGCAGCTCCAGAGATCTTTCTGTGTTGATCTGAATTTAATGGTGGATATGTGGAGTGAAAGACAGAAGAGATGTCTGGGGGCAAAATGCCCTACAAAAGGAAAAGCATAGAGATCCACATGGAAAGTGTTGCTAAATGGTCTATATTTTGCTCTCTAGAACTTCTCATTTCCTGTTCCAGATTGGGAACACTGGGACACACGGTTTACTATTCTAATACATATCTCTTGCTCCTAATGGTTCGGTGTCAGATTTCTGCTGCTTTTGAGACTGACAGCATGGAACACAGGGCATTTAGGTGGGTGAAAGCCTAGATTAAGTGGATTTTTAATATCTTGATGGCATTGGATGTTCAGAGTTAGAAGAGTCTTTGGAAAGTGTAACTATTGCAGCCTTTTTCAATTTTTTCTGCAGAGTCCTAGTGTCTAAGGCAGATTATGAGTAGGTGGGTGGAGACATAAGAAGGAGGTTATTTGGGTTGGACTCTGGGATCCTGCCCTCAGTTCTACCAGAGCTTATGAATTTGGTTTTATCTGTTTTATATACTAGGGTTCCAGATAAGATAATTGAAAATAAAGGCACTATGGCTAAAAAGGAAATATTTTAATACTATCAAGTTCAACCAGAGAAGTCATAGAGGTTGAGTGAGCTGAGACTCGATCTCACAGTTAGTTCCCTTTTGACTGCCCACGACTGCTCTTTCATGTGCATCCTCAAATAAGAAGGTGAGCTGCCTGAAGATATGTAGGGAATTAAACTACGTTCAAATGATCAGCTCTGGATTCATTGGTTATGTTTAATAGTAGCATCCCTGTTATCACCAAGTGCTAGGTTTTCTGTGTGTTTGACTACAGCAAAGGGCTATACACATATTTGCTGAATCATATGGAGAGTGTTTGTGCATCCATACCTGGCTAATTAAATGCAAAATTTTATTCTTCTCTTGCAAGGATGAATCTCCTTGCAATGGGGCTGCACCTTTAACCCTTGAATAACTGCTTCTGCCTTTTCATCAAGAGGTCTCTGAGGGACTGCCAGCCATTTCAGAGGAAAGCCACATTTGCCTTCTTTACTGGAGTACTGAGTCTTGGAAAAACAAGATCCGTTTTTGTCAGATACCTCATGATTCCCCATCATAGAGAAATACAGTATGATCCCTGACCTCATCAACAAGAATGCTGCACCAGCTAGAGAGAAAAAGACAGGGTAGAGAAGAGTAGTATTGGTAAAAGAGATGAAAATGGGAGCAGTGATTAGCTTGTTCCTAAGACACAATCTCAGAGATAAAACCTTAATGTTCAGTCCTTATCTACTGTTCCTTTAAATGGTATCCTTAGATATGGCCACCAAGAACACCCATTCAAAATAATCTGGTAATCTGTTTAGGTTTGGTGAATTACAATCCCAACAACACCAACAATCAGTATCCTGAGAGGCTAACAGGGTTCCTGACAGTGTTCTAAGCATTTCATTTTCATTTTCTCTTGGGTGTCATGTAGCAGAAAATAATCAGATATCATCCATTTCTCTTCAAGCTTTCCATTTAGGTGAAGAGAATAAAATAAATACAAGGGTAGTTCTATGATAAAATAGTCCATAGATCTTGGAAAAACCATAGCCCACAAAAATGAAGAGGTTTGTGTTAGCATCCATGAAATTAACAAGTTTGAAGAAAGGACCACCGCACTGAAGAGCAGAATTCATAGTGTCACAAAATAGGTCGTGACATACCATTCCCTCTGTTCCCTTAAAAATGTCAGCTTTTCCATCAAGTCACAATTTTATCAAGCATTCATTGTACTTCAAATTTCATATATTGTATATAACTATTCAAAAAGTCCAGGTCATGGGTTAACCATAAAGCATTTCCTTAGTTAAGGGCAAGTTAGGAACATCATGTATTAGAAGACACAGACCTTTAAGTACAAGAATCAAATATGAATACTTAATTTTTGATGACTTTCATAGGTGATTTTTTTATCTAAAAATAGGATAACACATTTTGAGAACAAAATTTATTTCATTAACAGTCATGTGTAGTTATAACATTAAAACATTCAAATTATAACTAGAAACATAAACCTTTTTAGATTTTGCGGAAAGAGAATTTTTAAATGATTTTTTTTACATAAATATTTAGTTGCTGGCATAAAGGCTAAAGTATTAGAAGCCAGAGGGAAGGAAACTGTAACAGTTTTAAAGGTAACAATAGGCTCAAAATATAAAAAAGGACCAATTCAGCTGGTTTAAAAAAAGAAAAGAAAGCACAATAGCTCAACAGTAAGTTCACCTATTATATAATTAGAGGTTTTGTATACAAGTGCAGACAAGCAGACAGAATAAAAACCTCCTCTAGGAAATCCAAAAAACTTGGCAGGTCTGTCCAGGTGGGATGTGATGCTGGTACCAACAACAAAAAGAAACAGACTGTAACTAGGGCTTGGCCTAAGTCTGAATTTGGCTTCTCTTTGCTAAACAGCAGTTTGCTGCAAAACTCGGGGAAACAAAGGGAAAATGGAAAGCATGAGAGAATGAAGGCATAGAGCTCAGGTAACTAAAAAAAGATGTTGTCAATCACAGGCTTTGCCAGGCAATGTTTTTGCCATCACTTCTGAGGACAACTCACTTGAGATCTTTCAAGAACTTCTGAAGACGGGTATTTCATAAACAAAGCTCTTCATCAGAAGGCAAAGGAGGAGACAAATAGAACTGTTTTTAGAACACGAAATGCAGTAATTATATACAATCCATAGATGTGTCTTATACTTATAGAAGCCCAGGTTTGACTGGGGTCATGGAGATGGATGACACCAGATTTTCGCAGAATGCTTATCTTTCACCCTGTTGTTTTGCACACTATTACTTGTTATCTATGGAACTCAAAAGACAATCAATTCGGCAATTCCACATCTGAGTATATACCCCAAATAATTCAAAGCAGGGACTTCAAGAGATATTTGTATACACTCATGTTCACAGCAGCATTGTTTACAATAGCCAAATGGTGGCAGCAACCCAAGTGTCTATCAACAGATCAAAGGATACACAAAGTATGGTATATGCATACAGCAGAATATTATTCAGCCCTTAAAAGGAAGGAAATTCTGACACATGCTACAGGAATGAACCTTGGGGACATTATGCTACATGAAATAAGCCAGTCACAAAAGGACAACATTTTATGATCCCACTTACATGAGGTTCATAGAGCAGTCAAATTTGTAGAGACAGAAAGTAGCATAGAGGTTGCCAGGGCTGAGAGGAGTGGGGAAAGGAGAGTTAGTGTTTAATGGGTACAGAGTTTCAGTTTTGCAAGTTGAAAAGACTTCTGTGGTTGGGTGGTGGTGGTGGTGGTTACACAACAATATGAAGGTACTTAATGCCACTGAACTGTAAACTTTAATTAAATTAATTAATTAGTTAATTAATTATTTATTGAGACACAGTCTCCATCTGTCCCCCAGGCTGGAGTGTCATGGTGCAATCTCGGCTCACTGCAATTTCTGCCTCCTGGGTTCAAATAATTCTCATGCCTCAGCCTCACAAGTATCTGGGATTACAGGCGTGCACAACTACACCTGGCCAAATTTTTGTATTTTTAGTAGAGATAGGGTTTCACAATGTTGGCCAGGCTGGTCTTGTTCGAATTCCTGACCTCAAGTGATCTGCACACCTCAGCCTCCCAAAGTGCTGGGATTACAGGTGTGAGCCACTGCATGTAGCCAACGGTACACTTTAAAATGGTTAAGATGACAAATGTTACGTTATATGTATTTTACCACATTTTAAAAAAATCAAGTATTTGGGGGCATGGAGAGAGGAGGGTCTAATGCCAGACAGAGGTGGGACCAATTAGTGACTGATTTCACACAAACTATAGCACATGCTGTCAGAACCTTGCCCATAGCCCTTTGGCCAGTTACCATCTTTACTTGTCAATCTGAATTCCAACTGCCAGCACCAGCACCTCTTTGCCTGACAGATTTCAATGAAGCTGCTGGAACCTGATTTTCCTGAGCATGTAGCAGACCAGGCATGTCAGGGCATTAAACCATCTAGGGAAGTCAATGCCTGATAGGAACTGGTGTACGAATATTCCAGTTCCCTCACTACTTAAATGGAGTGGATAACTGTGAAGCATGTGTTTTATACAGTGTCCCAAGTTCCATAGCAGAATTATGCTCTTATTTCCATTAGAACTTGCTTAATGATGCACCTTTATTGGCTTTTTCCTTTCCTTTTTTGTGATGGCTAATTTTCGTATCAACTTGGCTAGGCCACTGTACCCAGATATTTGGTCAAACATTATTCTTGATGTTGGTATGAAAGTATCATTTAGATGAGATTAGCATTTGAATTAGCAGACTTTGGGCAAAGCAGATTACCTTCCTGAATATGGGTGGGCCTCATCCAATCAGTTGAAGGCCTTAATAGAAAAAGACTCTTCTGCCCTGAAGAAGAGGAAATTATACCAGCAGGCTGCCATCATACTTCAAATGCAATGTTAATTCTTCCCTGGGCCTCCAGCATGCCAGCCTATCCTGTAGAGTTTAGACTTGCGCCTCCACAATTATGTGAGGCAAATCCTTAAAATAAACCTCTCTCTCTATATATATATATATATATAAAATATATAAAATTTGTGCGTATATGTGTATATATTATACATATATACATATATATGCATATTTTCTGCTGCTTTGGAGAATGCTAATACATTTTCCTATTCCTGTGCCACTGTTCTCTGAATACTTTTCCATTTAATCTATATTTGCCCTTGAATACTTGACTTAGAGCAGTGGTTCTCCCTCCACAGCACATTTGGCCATGTGAGGAGACATTTTTGGTTGTTATAGGAGTGGGTCTAGTGGGAAGAGGCCAGGATGCTGCTCAACACCCTATAATGTACAGGACAGCAGCCTCCTACATGAAAGACTTACCCAGCTGATATGGTTTGGCTGTGTCCCCACCCAAATCTCATCTTGAATTGTACTCCCATAATTCCCACGTGTTGTGGGAGGGACCTGGTGGGAGATAATTGAATCATGGGGGCGGTTTCCCCATACTGTTCTTGTGGTAGTGAATAAGATCTGATGGTTTTGTCAGGAGTTTCTGCTTTTGGGTCTTCCTCATTCTCTATTTACCTGATGCAATGTAAGATGGGACTTGCTCCTCCTTGCCTTCCACCATGATTGTGAGGTGTCCCCAGCCATGTAAAACTGCAAGTTGAATTAAACCTCTTTCTTTTGTAAATTGCCCAGTCTCGGGTATGTCTTTATCGGTAGCGTGAAAACGGACTAATCCACCAGCCCCAAATGTCAACAATGCTGAGGTTGAAAAATCCTGATTTAGCATTGGCTTCTGGGGAAACCCAAATTAAGGCAGGGATTAAAATGAAAAAGGTAGGCCAGGCGCGGGGGCTCATGCCTGTAATCCCAGCACTTTGGGAGGCCGAGGTGGGCGGATTACCTGAAGTCAGGAGTTTGAGACCAGCTTAACCAACATGGAGAAACCCCGTCTCTACTAACAATACAAAATTAGCTGGGCGTGGTGGCACATGCCTATAATATCAGCTACTCGGGAGGCTGAGGCAGGAGAACTGCTTGAACCTGGGAGGCGGAGGTTGCAGTAAGCTGAGATCGCACCATTGCACTCCAGCCTGGGCAACAAAAGCGAAACTCCATCTCAAAAACAAACAAATAAACAAACAAAAAGGTAAGTGTTGCTGAATTCGGAAGACGTTTTAGAATCAGGGTTACTAAAGTCTGCAAAAACAAACAAAAAAACTTAAATACATGCAGATGTTGGGTGCAAGGCTATTAAAAAACCAGGAGTGTTGTGCTAACTCAGAGGTGCTTAAGTGGTGCCTTTAATTTGGCAGTGCCACAAAATGGGAACAAAACCCTCTGGGATTTACCTCTATGTGGTCAGTTGTCACAAAAAGAAATCAGGATTAAAGAAAGGCCTAGTAAGATGGTTGATGGTAGACAGATTCTCCCTGAGTGTTATGATACTGTACTAATGTGATTTGTGCCCAAACCCCAGCATCTCAGAACACAGGATTCAAATTCATGTCTCAGCAAAAAGGCTGATTATTTAACATCATTAAGTTTTGGGAGGGTTCTCAAAAGGTCATTCCCCTCAGCCTGCCTTGCCAGGAAATCTCTCTTCAGTGTTACCTGTCAAGTCTGTTATTTCTTCTGGGAGACGCCATTTTCTTCCATCGCCTGGATGGTTTCGAGTTCTCTCGGTGTGTGAATTTAACAGGCACTGTAGGGTGTTACAATATCTGTTCCTCACTATCTGTGTGTTGTTCATTTTCAGACAATCCAATTGCAGTACTTGCCTTGGCGTCTTTGATAATGGAGTTGGATCCAGGGCAAAAAAGCAGGGCCAGCAGTTAGTGAGAAAATAAGTGAGAGTCAAGGAGAAGCCTCCAAGAAAACGTTTCTGGCTGCTTTGCTAATGCTTGGATTGATTTGATGCAGAGATATTCTTGGAGAGTTTTGATTATTAATGTGCCTAATTCTACAGTCTCCATGTAGGAGGTGGGTACTTCTCTAGCATAGAATCCTCTGAAGGTTCCCAGGGTAGGATCAATGGTAACCTAGCCTCTTGCCCCATACAATATGTTGACTAGAACATCTCTGACTCAAACTCCAATTGTGCCACTGAAAATGCCAGAAACTATTCTGGGGCTGTAACAATAGCTTCTGTGCCACCTGACTCTATTCCAACATAAGAACAGCACAGAAGCGTATCAGAACCTGTAGTTTTATAGGTAACATTTGAAAAAAAATATGAAAAGGAAACAGTCAAACATTATATTTAGCATTGAAAGCTGTGAGCTGAGACCCTTGTACTGAAAACCAATTGGTTTAAATTCTAATTTTATCTCTGTTGTGAATTATAGCCTGGAAGTGTTACTTAATTCCACTGGGCCTTAGTTTCCTCAATGTAAAAATCAGGGTGTGAGCAGGAATGGGTTCAAGCATCCTCCCAGCTCAAATATTCTGTAATATCTCAGCAAAGTAGGGGAAGTCAGACTTCCTATCAAAAATATTGTTTTCAAAATATTAGTTAATCTGTTCCACAAACCACTTGATCAATCACAAAAACACTCCTGCAAGACAAAAAACATGGGAGAGGTAACTTTGACCATGTGGGGTTGATTTATGATTAAATCAATAAGTACCTTGCAAAAAACACATTAGAGAAACAGTTTCTTTAAGCCAGCAAAATATATAATGTCTACGAAAAAATGATTGGCACGGCTCTCTGCGAGAGGGGGAGATTTATGGTTACCACCATGAGAAGCTTACAGTGATGCTCTTTGAGATCCAGAAAGCAGACAGTATTGTTTATGAACATGCTGTATGTAAAAATTATAAGTTGGTCATTGTCTCAGTTTGGGTTCCCCAAAAGCAGACCCTAAGATTAGAATTCGAATGCTGGCAGTTTATTTAGGATGTGATACCAGGATACAGAAGAGGGGAAGTGAGAAGAGTGAGACAGGAAACAGAGAAAAACAGAGGAGACATCAGTAAGTGGGAGCCACAGTGGGAAGCTAGCTTCCAGTCTCCCAGGGAAGATTCTGAAGAATCGCATAAGATTAGAACTCATGATTGACTCACTGGAGGACAGGAAGCATTTGGGCATTTCTTTTCTGAACCTCGTTCTTCTTTGGTTGAAGGTTGGTCCAGGGGTCATCAACACACCTGCAATTCTATGTTGTGCCTGTTTATCTGCCACCTTGCTCTCCCTGCCACTCTCTCATGGCTTCAGAGGAAGCAAAATGGAGAGAGCTTTGGCACACTCTTCTTCTGAGACATTTGCAAGAAGAAAGAACTGCCTACCACACAGTGGCCTTGAAATCAGGCAGGCCAAGCAGACCTGACTTGGTGCATAACAAGTGCCACACTTATTTGAATCAGATACAGTGCATTTACATCTTAATTCAGCTAATGGGAGATAACTATGTGTGCAAAATATTTTGTAAACCTATATTGCTAGGTAAGACACTGACTAGAAAAAATGACCTATAATACCAAATAAAAATATCTATCAAGGAAGTGGGTTTGGAGAAGCGAAAGGGAAGCTGCCCATGGTGGGATGGGAATCCCCGTTCTGGGCATTGTGGCCAACAGCAGGGAACATGAAGCCAGGCCTCTGTTCTGTTTTTGTGTCATAACTACATCATCATTAAGAGCACTGGAGAAGCATGAGCCAGCACCAAATAGCCAATTACTGACCTTTTCACTTCTTCCTACTAATCCATATATTTTTCCCCTCTGGATTTAAATAACTTCAAAAGAGGTAGAAACAACAAACATACTTAGAAAAGCCATAAGCCTCATTCATGACATATTTTTATTAGTCTTGGACAAATGTACCTTCTAAAGAATAAACTTGAAGAGCCCCAATTTGGACCTTGATATTCCAACTCCCAAACCTTGAGAGGGGGATGGAGAGCGTTTTATTCAATTGGATGTAAAAATGAAAACCTCATGACTTTATTCACTCATCAAGCCCATTTTGACACAAGAAGCAGAGTCCCACTCAAGCTACAGTTAAACAAATGGGATTTAATGATACAGCACAGATATGCATCCTCTCAAAGCACTTGGACTTCACAAGAAATGGAATCAGAAACTGAAAATTTAGTAATCGATGTTTCTCTATTTATTAGGGGCTGTCCCTCTTTCTCTCCTGCTCTCTGCCCCAAGATTCTTCTATTAATGCTTATTCTAGGGCCCCAGATAACCTTCATCCATAACCTTCCAGCTCTATAACTCTTTAAGAAAAACAATACATATCAGATGTACATATCTTCAGGGTCCACGTGATAATTTGATACATTTGTCTAATCAAATCAGGGTAATTCTAGTAATTCTTTTCAACCAAGAATTTCCTATGTTTCTTGATGACCAAGTTTTCAAGAGAGGAAGCCATTGGGTCCATTCCAATACACACTAGATAACGTAAGCCATAAAGTGTCAGAAACTATATAGACAGGTCAAGTTCCCAGCCTTTGTTCAACCAGCTTTTGCAAGGGGCAGGGTCACAGAGACCACAACACACCAAGTATGGCTGTGGGCAGGGCGGATCCCTACAGAAGACATGTGTGAAGTTAGCGGCAAATCTACCTTATCTAGGACTTTCAGAATAGCCTGTTAGGAACCAGATAGCACACTCTCACAAGCACCCTGCTTGTGACCAGAATTATACTACTTGTGAAGAATTATGTTACTTAATATTCTTGTGAAGAATATTAAGAATATTATTACTTAAATTCTTGTAAAGAATTATATTACTTAATTCTCTATGCTAGAATCACATGGAGGTTCCTGGAGGTGGTGCACCCAGGGAGGGCATGGAAGCCCTGTGTCCCTTCCTCCACACTTCAATCTATGTATCTCTTCATTAGTATCCTTTGTAATATCCTTTACCACAAACTGGTCATTGTAAATGGCTGACTAGAGATGCCAGATGTCAGTTCTCCTCAGAAAGAAGATCCAAAGTTACAGGCGAATGATCATGGTCCAAGTGGAAAGATGATAGAAGATGGTTTGTACCTGTGAGAGAACCCATGGGAAAAGGCTTGGACACAGAAAAAGGCAGCAAGAGTCTGGCAGAGATTGACCCGGAGGAACTTGGAGTCCCGTGGAAAAGGTAGGTGGGGTGTTTCTTTGCTCCTTCACCTCTGCAACATATTACTGACTGCTGAATTGTCAGAGGACCTCTCTGCACTCAGGTGGACTGCTGTCCACAGCAATCTGGGGACTTCTGGAGGGGAGAGCACAAGATGGCCAGCTCATGGAAGTTCTTTCATTCTCCCCTCAAATCTGAACTAGGGTGGTGGGTGAGATACTGGTTGTACACCTGTCGTGGGCCACTATCCTGCCCAGGCAATCTTAGCCCTTGTGTCTCTGTATCACTAGATGCCCTGCAAACATTTATCAGAACCCACTCTGACTGTGGGACCCTGAGGAACTGTAGGATCCCTGGACATCTAGCCCTTAGCATGGGCTGCCCCTAGAGCAAGGGGAATTACAGCTCACCAAAGCACTCCTTGGGATGAAGAAAACTGGATCACATACTCTCCCCTGCTCAAGAGCATGCTGTTTATGACCAGCAGATGACTTAGTTAACCTGGGAGCAGCATAGATGCAGGTGCATTGCTGATCTCTGAAGTAGTGAGTATCGTTTCACTTCAGTGAAGAGGTGGCACTGGCAGCCAGGAACAGACCTGTAGAGAGGGTCTTCTGCCCTCATCCACTGCTGCAGAAGCAACTGTGGCTTTTCCTGCTGCAGGTTGGCACAGGTGCCCTAGGAGACAGCCTTTCCAGTGCTATTTGGGGCAGCTGCACCCCAACTAACATGAGCTTACCAGCACAGGCTTGCATGAAGGGTGGGGCTCATCTCCCTCTCCCTATGCAGACTAGCAGTGTTCCTGCAGTAGGGTAGGAACCAGCCTTACGGCTGTCTGTTTGGGGCTTAGAAGAGGTTCCACCCCAAGGGTTTTTAGGCCGGAGACAGCCATTTTCTGTGGACTCTAGTTGCATTACAGCCTAGAGATAAAGGACAGTGTCTGTCCGAACTAAAGGTCATGATCCCTGGGACAGGGGGGTGATACGGAAGTGGAACATGTTCCTGCCTACCCAGAACAAAGGGCCACTGCAACCCCCTCCCTGGTCTCCTCGTCCTCTGTGGAGACCTCAGCACATTCTATGTTGAGCTCCTGCTGCCACCTTCATAAGGGCAGGTGCTTCCTTCGTCATCAGATATCTAAGAATCAGTCAGCTCTTACTTGTAAATGCTATCTATTGTATTGGAGAATAAACTGCGTGACCAAATAAAAAAAACCTACTGACAGAAGGGCATGATGCTAGGGAATGAGATAAGCTTCCTGAGACCTCCTCACTCCTAGCCTCTCAGAAGATAGTGAGTTGGCTCATATGCCTAACATATTGCTACAATAATCAGTATTTGAGAAGTCATTGCACAAAAACCATCTATAATCAAGGAAGTTATACAGAGCCTTGGACACCTGAAAGCACCCAGAATCAAAGCCAAATGATTATACACAACATACATTACAGTCATACCCTCAAGGGAAAAGGACTAAATAATTAAAAGTTCCCATTCAAACTAAGCAAACTCAAAAATAAGAAGTGACATCTCTCCCAGATGAGAAGGATACAATGTAAGAACTCTGGCAGTACAAAAAATATTTCAACACTGCAAACAGATCACTCTAGCTCTCCAGCAATGGATCCTAACCAAACTGAAAATTCTGAAATGTAGAGAATTCAAAATATGGATTGCAAGGAAGCTCAATGAGACCCAAGAGAAAGTTGAAAGCCAACACAAAGAAATCAGAAAAACAATTCAGGATATGAATGAAAACTTACTAAAAAGATTAATTAAAAAAACCAAATAGAACTCCTGGAGATGAAAAATTCATGGAAGGAATTATAAAACATAGCTGAAATTTTTATCAATAGACTAGACCAAGCAGAAGAAAGAATCTCCAAGTTGAAGACAAGTCCTGTGAATTAACCTAGTCAGGCAAAAATAAAGAAAAAGGAATTTATAAAATATGAACACAGCCTTCAAGAAATGTAGCATTATGTAAAGCAACCTAGCCTGTGAGATATAGGCATTATGAGGGACAAGAAGAAAAAGTAAAAAGCTGGATTTGAGACCAAATGACCTACTAGACATTTACAAAACAGTCCACTTAGCAACTTCAGGATTTACATTTTTCTCATCTACACATGGAACATTCTGCAAAATAGACCATATGCTTGTCCATAAAGCAAGGTACAATATATTACAAAAATGAAATCATACCAAGTATCTTCTCAGACCACAGTGGAATAAAATTAGAAATCAACATCAAGAAGAATACTCAAAACTATACAAAACATGGAGACTAAACAACTTGCTCCTGAATTATTTTTGGGAAAATGCTGAAATTAAGGCAGATATTAAAAAAATTGAAACAAATGAAAATAGAGACAAAACATATCAAAACCTCTGGGATGCAGCAAAATTAGTGCTAAGTGGAATGTTTACAACATTAAATGCCTACATAAAAAGACAGAAGGAACTCAAATTAGCAACCTACTGTCACACCTCAAGGAGCAGGAAAAACAAGAACAAATGAAAACCAAAGCTAACTGAAGAAATTTAAAAAAAGATTAGAGAAATTGAGATCAAAATTTATACAAAGTATTAAGTAAACGAAAGGTTACTTCTTTGAAAAGATAAACAAAATTGATAGAATTCAAGCTAGACTAACCAAGATAAAAGAAAGAAAATTCAAATAAACACAATCAGAAATGATAAAGATAACATTACAACTGATACCACAGAAATACGAAAGATAATTACAGACTACAATGAGCATCTGTATATGCACGAACTAGAAAACCTAGAGGAAATGGATAAATTCTTGGAAATATACAATCTTCCAAGATTGAGCCAGGAAAAAATAGAAATCCTGAACCTACCAATAATGAAGAATGAAATTGAATCAGTAGTAAAAACAGATACCCTCCAAAATCCATGGGCCAGATGAATTCACAGACAAATTTTACCAGACCACAAAGAAAAGCTGGTATCAATCTTACTGAAACTACTCCAAAAAATTCAGGAGGGGAATTCCTCCCTAACTCAGTCTATGAAACCAGTATTACCCTGATACCAAAATCAGGCAAGAACATAGCAAAAAAATGATGGGTCAATATCCTTCATGAACTTAGATGCAAAAGTCCTCAAAAAAATACTACCAAACAAAGTCCAACAGCATATCAAAAGATGCTACATCATGATCAAGTGGGTTTTGTTACAGGGATGCAGGATGGTTTCACATATGCAGATCAATAAATATGATTCGCCACATAAACAGAGTTAAAACAAAAGCCATATGATCATCTCAATAGATGAAGAAAAAGCATTCGATAAAATCCAATGCCTCCTTATAATAAAACCCTTAACAAACCATGCTGCTAAGGAACATACCTCAAATTATAAAAGCCACCTATGACAAATCCACAGCCAAGATTCTACTGAATAGGGAAAACGTGAAAGCATTCTCCCTAAGAACTGGAATAAGACAAGGTTGTCTACTTTCACCACTGTTATTCAACATAGCGTTGGAAGTCTTAGAGCAAGTTAGGCAAGAGAAAGAAATAAAAGTCAACATGCTCAACATCACTAATCATCAGAGAAGCGCAAATCAAAACCACAATGAGATACCATTTCATACTAGTCAAAAAGGCTATTATTAAAAAGTCAAAAAAAAAAAAGAGAGAGAGAGAGAGAGATGCCAGTGAGGATGTGGAGGAAAGGGAATGCTTATACACTGTTGGTGGGAAGGTAAATTAGTACAACCTTTATGGAAAACTCTATGGAAATTTCTCAAAGAATTAAAAATGGAAGTACCATTCAACCCTGAAATCTCACTACTGGATATCTATCTAAAAGAGTATAAATTGTTATGTTAAAAAGACACCAGCATTTGTATGTTTATTGCAGCACTATTCACAATAGCAAAGTATACAACTGACCTAAGTATCCATCAATGGATGATTGGATAAAAAAAATGTGGTATGTATACAACATGGGATACAATACCGCCATAAAAAAACAATAAAATAATGTCTTTTGCAACAACATGGATGGAGTTGGAGGCCATTATCCTAAGTGCAATAACTCAGAAACAGAAAATCAAATACCACATGTTTTCACGTGTGGGTGGGAGTGAAACAATACCACATGAACATACAGAGGGAAATAACAGACAGTGGGGACTGTAAAACTGGGGAGGGTAGGAGGGTAGTGAGAGTTGAAACATCACCCAATCAACATTGGGCATAATGTTCAGTATTTGGGTGATGGGCACACTAGAAGCCCAAACATTACCATTATGCAATATATCCGTGTAACAAATGTGCACATGTATTCCCTAAGTCTATTTAAAAAAATACAAAAATTTGCAGATTTTTTGCCAGCTAAAATTATCGGAGTAACTGATTTAAATATTTGAATATATTTATAAATAACAAGAGAGACAATGAAATAATATCTAAATGTTATTGGAATAGATAATTATTGAATGCAAATACCTCACAAAACAATACTATTATAGTTTATGAATCAATATATTTTCAAATAAATTTAGCTGGTACTAATTTGAATCCACAACCCACTTACTTGTGAGACCCTGAGTAACTAAAATAACCCCTCTAGGTTTCCCTTCTATCATCCATAAACAGCAGTAATAATACCTATCACTAGATCAAGAGTAGGCAAATTACTACTGATAGGCCAAAAGTGGCTTGCTGCTTATTTGGGTAAATAAAGTTTTATTGGAATACAACCTTGCCCATTAATTTGTAAATTATAAGGATGCAATGGCAGAGTTAAGTAGTTTGTACAGGGACCTTAAGTCTAATAAAATCTCAAATATTTACTGTCTATCCCTCTACAGATAAAGTTTGCTGACCTGTGCCTAGATTACTATGACTAAGTGCGACGGAGCTTCCCAAAGCATGTAGTCTGGTGATCACATGTTTATCAATATATATTAAATTTATTTTGCCACACTCAGAACACATTCAGGGCTCTAAGAACACACACTTTTTGGGTAAAAAGAAATAGCCTACAAATTCAAGATCAAGGAAATGGTTTTTATGCATTTAATATACTCTTGAAATCTTCATGGGTTTTCAGTTAATCCGTTAAATGTAACAGTATGTTCATAACTTAATTTGTATATTTTAGTCATTTACATTAATGCAAGTAATTGGCAGGTACCACATTAACACACAAAGATGGTTAATGCCACGCATAGAAAAAAGCATATTTAGTTCTTTATTATTTATTCTAAATAATATAATGCACAAATCATAGAATTGAAGGGCCTGAAAAGACGTGTAAAGGTGGAGTCATTCATTCCTCGGTGTCAGGGCAGCACTTCAGATCAATTATCCTACACAAATTGTTGTATTTGATTCATTAAAACCACCAGATACTGGTATTCCACTGAATCTTATGGTAATATGCACCAGGGTCTCACAATTCTTTTATTGGGGCATTTTCCCTAAATGTAGCCCTGATTTTTCCTGCTGCTAGGCCCTTTCATCCTGTTCTCAAAGGTTCAACCTGGTCCACCCGAGTGTGTGCATTGCATAAAGTCACTGAAATGCACTGGTTCTTTCCCTTCCTCCATGTGAAGGAGATCTACGGCCAAGCGGTCACCTGGGCCTTGAAGATCACGCCCCTAAGCCTGGGCCACATCTGAGCAGTGAGAAGGTTAAAGCTCTTTTCGATAGACCGTGCTCAAGAGGTGAGGCAGTAAGGCTTCTGGGACAAAATAAAATATTTTCCTCTGCCTTGCATGCATGGGCCATTGCTGTTTTTCTAACTATAAAGCAAGAAGGTTGTCATTGTTACAGTATTATTAAATATATAAACAATGTCACCTTCCACATTGGAAGACAGTCATCTCAGAATGTTCTGTGACCTTTGTTTTAATAATTGAAATGCATTTTCTTAATCCTATATCCTTGATAGGGAGAAAAACTCCAGTATGTCATGACAGTAAAATGTTTAAAATGTTGAAAAAAAAATTAACCACTTCAGGATGAAAGAGGGTCGTTTAACAGCTCTATCAAATAATAATTCTGCTTTTCTGAAAACACTTTCTGAGAGGATCAGCCTACCTAAAAGTATAGTCAAATGTATTTCAATGAAAATGTAGTTAAGAGCAAAATAATGTATATGAAGATATGTTTAATATTGAATTTCTCTACCTTCCCAGGAAAAAAAAAGCATAGATTTATTATTCAAGAGTTCTCTTCATTTGAACAATGACTTAAAATACAGGGCTTGGGGACTTACCTCCAATTCCTCGTTAAGCCCTTTCTCCATGCTTCTGTGATTACACAGGCTGTATCACATCCTCCTCACAGATGGACTGTTTCAGTGGCTTAATTGCCATCGGTCAACAGACTTGGTGACAAGGGGGCTACCCAAAGAATTTACAGTTAAAGATGTACCTCTAGGTAAAGGCAGAAAAGGAAGTACCTCTATGTAAAGGCAGAAAAGGTTTCTAGGTAGCAAGAGAGCTGTTGAAGAGAAGAACCAGTGGCATAATTTGATAAGAATGGTTTTTACAAACCCAAGATATATCCATTCACCTCTATCAAGGGACTTTAAAAATAGACAGTGGTGAAAGAAGCAAACCATTTGAGACATATTGACTGACATTAAAAAAATCAGCAAAAATTGGAATGTTCCTTGGTAACTATGTCATATAAGGTAAATAACATTTTATCAGTATCTGTTTGCAGATATAAGATTGCTACTACATTTCTAGAAATGTACATGAGAGTTAAAACAAATATTTCTCTGATAATTTTAAGCCATACTTGACTCCCGTTTAAAAAATGTAGTATTTGTACGTCTAGCCAGTTGATAGCTCATACAAATGATAATGTTTAAGTCACTGATCTAATGTGTAGTTATTACCCAAAATGGGTCAGATAGTTTTTATACCTGAGCCATATGCTTTATTTACTGTCACAAGTAGCTTTGCAGAAATAGATTAAAATAGCTCCATTTTAATCCAGATAGAATTTTGAAATTTATGTATTCTGTTTAAATTTTTTTTCCAATTTTAAAATACCACCACCATTTGTGCCGTTTTTTTAAAAAAAGTGTCTAGGATGACTTCTTAGGTTGGATGAATTCAAATTTCAAATTTGATTAATCAAATATGTTATATGCTTATATGCGAAAGGCTACTGATTTCTAATTTAGTTAGAAATCACATCCTCACCAAAACACCGTGAGAGGCACCTTTAATCATGCTAATTTCAGGCAGCTTCATAATGTCCTGGAGATTTGTATATTTCAAGTTGAATTAATCATCATCTCCCTCCTTCCCCAGCTCCTACCATGTGGTCCCCTCCCCCCATGTCCTTTCTATTCTGTTAATGACACCACCGTCCTCCCAGCCACCCAGGCTCAAAACCTCAGAGTCACTGTTGTGGCATATCTTTTCCTGCATAATATGTAACAAAATGACAAGCACCCTAATGCTACTTTTGTAATATTTCTTACATCCATCCTTCCTCTTTACCTCACTAATTCATGGACATTTCCTCTTGCTCAGACCAGAGATTGATAGAACTTTATCTGCAGTTCTGAAGCCCAGAAAGATCTGGTAATCCAGTTTTTGTGTTTTAAAAATTGTTTGTGACATGAGATGACAGGAGGATTTTATAGACACCATTGATAATATGTAGTTTCAATTTATCTGGAGAAATATAGAGGCATTTGACCATAGGGAGCTTCTCCAGAACCCTGTGTTATTCAATATATGGTATATACCTTGTAGCACCTTTCTAAACTCTGGAAAATTCTGAATCCAGAATATATCTGGGCTCAAAAGTTTCAAATGAGGAAATGTGAATATTTGTTATTATAACCTCCTGAAAGAAATTCCACTTACTATTTCTATTTTCATTAATCAATTCTAGACATTTCTATCAAATGAACATTTCTGAATATATCTACTCAAAACTAGTCTTCAGCAGGTACTTCTACCTCCACATTCTGGCATTTAGGTCCTTTAAATCTGGTCTAGCTTTTTCTCCTTGCAGCATACGGATCTAGAAGACATTTGATTTGCATACAGACTAGCTTTGAGAAACAAAGTGTCCAAAATTAAGAGTCACGTCCAAGTTACTTGTATACCCATTGGTTAGTTATTGAGCACATGGGCACTCAATAATCATTTGTTGGATAAATAAAATAATGATGAATAAATAAAAGAATAAATAAAACTGGCTGAGAAAAGAACAAATAAATGAAAGGATAAAGAGCAAGCATTGATTTGACCAATGATGAAGAGTAATTTAAACTGACAGAAGTTTTAGTTCACACTTCTATGTTGAACACTGGTTAGGCTTTGTTAACAGTCAACTCGGTACTCAAGAGGGACATTGAAATTTTGAAAAGATCTAGAGAAGAGACAACTAAATGATTAAGGGACATTATTAGAAAAATCTAAATAAAAGGCTTTTTTGAGTGAAAGGAAAGAAATGCTGTATGATAGCTGTATGGTAGTCAGCTGTGGTGGTCTTGAAGTATTAATACCAATTGCCTCAGTAACCAGCAATTGAAAGGGAACTGGGCCAGAGGTCACATAAGGCTTGTAATTTGGCACTATCAGCAAAAATGTGAAGGGACATTCAGGGCCCACGGTGGGTTTCCTCTCCCAACACTGAAGTAAGTTGGTTTAAACACAATAAGGGGGGGTTTACCTTATACTAAACAAAGTAAATACACATGAGCTGCAATTTGAGGTATTTCTGTGATACCTATTGATAGTTTAAATTATGTTACACTATATTTAGGAAATAAATCAAGAAGAACATCATGAAATGGGTTGAAGAAATGGAAATAACTGTTACATTTGTATTTGATTTTCAGTTGGACTACTAAAAGAAAAATATAGATCCCTATCTTCTCAGAATAGTTTAGAATCATTCCAGCTGGGGAGCGGGCAAAGAAATTCAAGAGCATTTTGCATAGCTTTTTCATGATGTAGAATTCTGAAGAACTATAATCAAAGGGCATTAGAAGAAATAATAATAATAATAATAAAGCAAGCTACTGGTGATGGAAATAGAAGTAGCAGAGGGGTTTGTGATCCTTTTGACAATTCATAAGGAAAGCTTCATCTGTCATAACCTTAAGCACAGTAGAATATCTATGAATACTCCAATAACAGTGGCTTATATTTGAATCACCTAGTCAGCAGCTCTGGTAGTATCAATATGACATATATGAATGGACCTACTCAACCTGCATTCCAATCATTCACTTCACTTATAACCCAGGACTTTAATGACTGCCAAGCTTCAACATTCTCTTGCATGCACTCATCTCAGACATGCGCTTCTGACAGCTTCTTCAAACAAAAGGAATATGACTAAACTCCCAAAGCAGGACGAAGGGAGTTCTATGCTGAAAAGCAAGCCAAATTTACAATTTAAAAATAAATTCTGGCAATGTTCAATGAATTATATATTGTATACTATGAGAATTACATTATTATTGCCATAATAATATATGGCAATTATTAGTATTACAGCAATAACACATGCAACTGTTAATGGACTTATAATGTAGCATGCCATTGGGAAATAAAAACTAACTATATTTTTTTCATTATCAAACAAATGCTGCTATAATCTGTATAGTAATTTGAAACTGGGTAGTTAGAAGTAGAAGTTTATACCCACATTTGCTATGCATATATGCCCCTCTGTCGCATAATTTCCCACTAAAGTTAAAGAAGAAGAAAATATCACACACGGACTGTTTCTATACACCGAACTGTTTTGATTATTTTGACTGACTAAACCCACAAAGTCAAGTTATTCAGTTAAAAAAAGTGGAACTCAACCAAAAAAAGTCAGAGAGGTCAAAACAATAATCAAGTCAGTCAAAAATCGAGTTACAAGGTTTTATTTTTCTCTAATGAGATTGATTTGACTGGTCAAGTCAGTCAACAGAGTCAAACCAGTTTCACAGATGTAGCCACAGCATGTAGTCATACCTAGCTCACTGGACAAGTAGTAACAATACCTCACATTTATTAACTCATTTGATATTTGTACAAGCCCTCTGAGAAGAGTGGGGCAAATCCCCTGCCCTATTTTTTTTGTTCCATTTTTAAGCCAAGAGCAGTGGCTTGTGCCTATAGTCCCAGCTAACTGGGAGGCTGAGGTAGGACGATTGCTTGAGCCCAGGAGTTAAAGGCTGCAGTGAGCTATACTACTGCACTTCAACCTGGGTGACAGAGTGAGACCCTATCTCTTTAAAAAAACAATAAAAAATAAAAAAGTTTTAGAGACAAGTGGTTAGAATGTGTTATCTATAACTGTGTAACAGACCATCTCAAAACATAGTGACTTAAAACAACAATGGTTTATTATTTCTCACAATTCTGTGGGTTGAATGGGTTCATATGGGCAGTACTTTTGCTCTATTTGGTAGGGACTGAGGTCACTCATGGACTTGCACTCAACTGGGAGCCCGGGAATGGAATATACAAGGTGACCTCTCATCCTCAATGTTTCTCTCCTGTGACACTCATTATTCCATAATCTAGCCTGAGTTTCTTTGCCTTACAAGTGGAAGCATTCCAAATGGACAAGCCCTAATGTGCGAGCATTTGTCAAATCTCTGCTGTATCACACTTGCTAATGTCCCATTGCCCAAGAGGAGCCCAGAGACAAGGTGGGAGGGGACTACACAAGAGGGTGCATAACAAATGTGGTTCATCGGGAGTAACCAGCATGACATCCGACCATAACATGGAATGTCATACAGCTGTTATATCACAGAACAAGATTAGAACTTAGGCCTCCTTAATGTGGTTTTCTTCCCATCAGACCAAGCTGACTCTCCAATGTCACATTTATTCTTCCTTTAGTAAATTAAGATGGCTCATTATTTTAACACTGGTCAAAGTGTAGGCCATAGCAGAGGACAGTTACTACTGCATATTGGTCTTTAAAATACCAGTTAAATTTACTGCCCAGGTTTAAATTCTGGTCATTTTTACCTAAGAAGGAAATCTGAGTCAATCATCTTTGTTAGTTTTGAAAAACCTTTATTTTCAACAATATGAAACCGTACAAAGACCCAAGACTCATTTTGCTATCATCTTACATTATAGGTGCAACATTTGGAGGAAGAACTATGATTCTTATGTTTCTACATTAAGTAGTTGAAGAAACTGTGACTCAGAAATGCTGAATTCCTTCTCAGGAGCTCATGGTGCATGATAAAGCCTGGCTTCTTACTTCAGAAGATTCTTGCTCTGGAGGAACTCATGGTCTTAGGAACATGTTTGCATACAGCCTTCTACAGCAGCTTAACTTAGATCTTCTCCACCTCGTGATTGTTTATAGCACACATTGATGATGTTCTATATTTTGGCATTTGAGGAATTTCATTTTTCACAATTTAGCACAAAGGATACCCCAAATCAGCACTTCTCTAGCTTCCTGAACTCAGAAACCCTTTATGTTCCTAAAAATTATTAAGAACCCCAAAGAATTTCTGTTATATGAATTATACTAATCAATATGTACCATGCTAGAAATTAAAGCTGAGAGGTTTTTTTTTAAATCATGAGAACGCAAAGCATACATTCCATTAGCTGTCAGAATGATGACATCAACACACGTCATATTACCATTGTACTCCACTGTACTCTCAGGAGGGAGTAAGAGTGAAAAATGCAATCAAATCTTTTTATTATTGTGAATATAACTTTGACCTAGCAAACCCTAGAAAAGGCCTCAGAGACACTCAAAGCTGCTAGACCACATTTTAAGAGGTGTCTTCTAAACAATTTTCCCCCTGAAAAATAATACATAATGCTGGATGAAAATTGTAAAGATCTGTTTTGAATTCACTGCTAAGCTGATAAGAAATTAAGCACTACTTTTAGAGAGAGAAACTGGAGTGAAAGCACAAACCCAGAGAGGTAAGGCAAAGTAAGGGAGGCTTGGGGACGGCTGTTCATTCTTTGCATGTGACCAACAGATTTTACTTTATCAGATGGGTAGAGAAGAGGGGTCAAGAGATTCGAGCTGGCCCACAGAGGTTAATTTGATAGAAGACGACTTCACTAGGCTCTTAGCATTAGGCCAAGACCTCAAAGGATACTACTTTAACTCAGTGAAAGGGTGAACGAGGGAGAAAGCCTGGCTCATAGAAAAAGATATGAGCAAATTTCTTTCAATATTGGTTTTGAATGGAAGGGGGAAAAAATTCCTCTATATGCTCATAACCACAGGCTTGGCCTTATGAATTTTAGCCTATTCTCCCAAGCTGGGGGCGCTTCCAGGCACCTGATAAATACAAATGCAAATCCTACCTGGGGGAATGTACCTGTAACTCAGACTTCAAAGAATTCCCACACTTAAGTGTTATTAAAAATAAGCTCATGATTTTAAAAGAAATCATGAAATAAATAAGGAAACAAATTGCTGAGTCAAATGGATGAAGACCAGAACTTTAAAGAGTATGGATAAGAATGTTTAACATGCTTATAAAAATAAGAGATGGTTTGAAAATATGTCTAAGGAATAGGCAGATTTGAAAGGAATAAAACAGAATTTTCAAATAAAATAATCAAATAGATCTTTCAGAAATTGTAATACTTGAAGTTAAATAGTATATGAGAACATGGATTTGTTGGAATTCTCACATACTGAGAGGACTGCAAATTGGTAAAACCACTTTGGAAAACTGTTTGGCAGCATTCACTAAAGCTGAAAAACATGTACCCTATGACAAAGCAAATTCTTTAGGTATAAACCCAATAAAAATGCTCAACATATGCTCACCAAAATAAATGTGCAAGAAACTTTATAGCAGCACTATTTATAATGGTTATAAATGTGTGTTCATTTTATGAAAATTCATCTAGTTATAAATTTAAGATTTCTGCATTTTACCAATCATGCCTTTCACCATGGTGGGTTCACCATGGAAACCCACCTCTTGCATCAGCATGACTGGGATGTGAGACATGGAGTCGAAGGAGATCATTTTGGAGCTTTAAGATTTGACTGTCCTGCTGGATTTCAGACTTACGTGGGGCCTGTATCCCCTTTGTTTTGGCCAATATCTCCCATTTGGAATGGCTGTATTTACCCAATGGCTGTACCCCTATTTTATCTAGGAAGTAAATAACTTGCTTTTGATTTTACAGGCTCATAGGTGGAACGGATTCATCTTGTCTCAAATGAGACATTGGACTGTGAATTTTTGAGTTAATGCTGAAATGAGTTAAGACTTTGGGGAACTGTTGGGAAGGCATGATTGGTTTTGAAATGTCTGTTTGATATGGTTTGGCTCTGTGTCCCCACCCAAATCTCATCTTGTGGCTCCCATAATTCCCATGTATTGTGGGAGGGACCCAATGGGAGATAACTGAATCATGGGGATGGGTCTTTCCTGTGCTGTTCTTGTGGTAGTGAATAAGTCTCACAAGATCTGATGGTTTTAAAAAGGAGATTTTCCCTGCACAAACAGTGCTCTTCTCTTGCCTGCCACCATGTGAGACATGCCTTTCACCTTCCGCCATAATTGTGAGGCTTCCCCAGCCACATGGAACCATAGTCTGATAAATTTCTTTTGTAAATTGCCCAGTCTTGGGTATGTCTTTATTAGCAGTGTGAAAATGGACTAATGCAGTAAATTGGTACTGGTAGAGTAGGGCGTTGCTAAAAAGACACCCAAAAATGTGGAAGTGACTTTGTAACTGTGTAACAGGCAGAGGTTAGAACAGTTTGAGGGGCTCAGAAGGAGACAGGAAAAAGGGGGGAAGTTTGGAACTTCCTAGAGACCTGTTGAATGGCTTTGACAAAAATGCTGATAGTGATATGAACAATAAGGTCCAGGCTGAGGAGGTCTCAGATGGAGATGAGGAACTTGTTGGGAACTGGAGCAAAGATAACTCTTGTTATGTTTTAGCAAAGAGACTGGTGGCATTTTGCCCCTGCCATAGAGATTTGTGGAACTTTGAACTTGCGAGAGATAATTTAGGGTGTCTGGTAGAAGAAATTTCTAAGCAGCACAGCATTCAATAGGTGACTTGGGTGTTTTAAAAGCTATTCAGTTTTAAAAGGGAAGCAGAGCATAAAAGTTTGGAAAATTTGCAGCCTGTCAATGCAAAAGAAAAGAAAATCCCATTTTCTGAGGAAAAATTCAAGCTGGCTCCAGAAATTTGCATAAGTAACAAGTTGAGGAATGTTAATCACCAAGACAATGGGGAAGATGTCTCCAGGGCATGTCAGAGACCTTTGCAGCAGCGTTCCCCCATCACAGGTCTGGAGGCCTAGGAGGATAAAGTGGTTTCTTGGGTCGGGCCCAGGTTCCCCGTGATGTGTACAGCCTAGGGACTTGGTGCCCTGCATCCCAGCCACTCCAGCTGTGGCTGAAAGGGACCAACATAGAGCTCGGGACATGGCTTCACAGGGTGCAAGCCTCAAGCCTTGGCAGCTTTTACATGGTGTTGAGCCTGAGAGTGCACAGAAGTCAAGAATTGAAGTTTGAGAATCTCCACCTAGATTTCATAAGATGTATGGAAACATCTGGGTGCCCAGGCAGAAATTTTCTGTAGGGGTGGGTCCTCATGGAGAACCTGTTCTAGGGCAGTGCTGAAGGGAAATGTGAGGTTGGAGCCCTGCACAAAGTCCCTACTGGGGCGCCACCTAGTGGAGCTGTGGGAAGAGGGCCACCGTCCTCCAGATATCCGAATAGTAGATCCACCAAGAGCTTGCACCATGCACCTGGAAAAGCTGCTGACACTCAACGCCAGCTCATGAAGGCAGCTGGGAGGGAGGCTCTAGCCTGCAAAGCCACAGGGGCAGAGCTGCACAAGACCATGGGAACCCACTTCTTGCATCAGCATGACCGGGATGCAAAGACATGAAGTCAAAGGAGATCATTTTGGAGCTTTAAGATTTGACTGCCCTGCTGGATTTCAGACTTGCGTGGGGCCTATAACCCCTTTGTTTTGGCCAATTGCTCCAATTTGGGATGGCTATATTTACCCAATGCCTGTATCCTCATTGTATCTAGGAAGTAATAACTTGCTTTTGATTTTACAGGCTCATAGGTGGAAGGGATTTGCCTTGTCTCAGATGAGACATTGGACTGTGGACTTTTGAGTTAATGCTGAAATGAACCAAGACTTTGGGAAGGTATGATTTGTTTTAAAATGTGAAGATATGAGATTTGGGAGGGCCAGGGGTGGAATTATATGATTTGGCTCTGTGTCCCCACCTAAATACCATCTTGTAGCTCCCATAATTCCCACGTGTTGTGGGAGGGACCCGGTAGGAGATAATTGAATCATGGGGGTAGGTCTTTCCTGTGCTGTTCTCACGAATAAGTCTCAAAAGATCTGATGGTTTTAAAAAGGGAAGTTTCCCTGCACAAGCTCTCTTCTCTTGTCTGCAGCCATGTCAGACATGCCTTTCAACTTCCACTATGATTGTGAGGCCTCCCCAGCCACGTGGAACTGTAATTCCAATAAACGTCTTTCTTTTGTAAATTGCCCAGTCTCAGGTATGTCTTTATTAGCAGGGTGAAAATGGACTAATACAATGTTGTACTTCAATAAAAAAGTCTACACATACACACACACAAACACACACAGCTCACATACAAAAAATCCTTAACATCCAATGAAAAGATCAGCTGTGATAAATCAGAGCAAATACCACTTTTAAATAGGCTTATTTTACAAAATAGAAAAAAACAGTCAACAAATGAGTTCAAGAATGGATCCAGGAATAGATGCCATTAAAAAGAAAATTAATTAACAAGAAATTAGAAAAGCATGATCCAAAGAGACCAAGAAATGCAAGGTGTGGAAAAAGAAGTTAACAGACATGGAGGACTAAGACCTAAATTACGTTTATTTTGAATCCCAGAAGGAGTTAATACACAGCATGATAAACAATATTTGAAGTTAATAATGAATAATTTTCCAGAACAAATGCAACACTTGAATCCTTAGGATCTGGAAGAAACTAATTTGCAAGCTTGATACATACAAGAAAATAAGACCAAAACACATTATGGAAAAACTGGAGAACAGCAAGGATAAAGGGGAAATCCTAAAAGCAGCAAGAAGTGATAGGGCAGATTTCATACAAAACACAATACAAAACAAAACATTTAGTTGGGCAGCAACAAGGGAAGCCAGAACACCACAGAATGATGTGCTGAAATTTGCAGAGAGAAAGCAATGATCAATCTAAATATAGTCTAAGTTGGAAGAGAGTTAGATAGAATTAAAGCTTATGAATACAGGCTGTTGTCTATAAAGATACGTTACGAAGATACTGTTCTTTTCACTATGTTCTTCAGCTGTTTGTGAGATTTAAATATGTCATTAATAAAATTATTTTGCTAATGAAACATGCCTACAATGGGTCAAATAGATGTAATCATAATCAGTCTAGTCCAAAATCTGATTCACTTCTCTAGGTGCTAGCATTAGGTCAAGGGTGTAGTAGATGCTCAGGAAATGTATAAACAGATGAATGGATAAATGAATGGATGTATAGTGGGTGATTGAATGAATAGACAGATAGATAAATGGATAGATAAATACATAGGTACATACATTTTGCGGACAATTTTTGCCACCTCTGACCTTGATACTGAGTACCTTATAGCAGAGTCTGATACAATATAGCATCCAAAATGCCAATATTTTTAGTTTTCAGCTCTTGGATCTGATCAGTGTTTCTTAGACTAAAGGGAACACAGGGAAACAGCTTTATGTATCCATATTGTAGAATATTTGTCTGTAGGAACACTGTTTGGGCCCCACTGGTAAGTTACCCAGTGAAATCCCCTGATGAAAGATCTCTGCCAGGGTGGAGGTCAGGGTCTTTCTCCTTTTCTAAGAGAAATGTGACATCAAATCTTGGGCCAGTGGTGAATATCTTTGCCCAAGGCCCAGAACTTATTTATCTTCTCTGGACACTGACAAAAAAACCAAATCAAACCAAAACAAACCAAAACAAAAAACTGCACTGCACACTCTAAAGACTGTGTCCCCGTTTCCTGAGAGAAATGATTTCCTCTCTAGGATTTGACTAAAAATCATGGGCAATTGAAAGCCTGGTTTATCCCTGTGGACTATTAGTCACCCTATAAAAGTTAATTTAAAACAAATTAATCCATAAATCTCGACATTGTCTGCAAATACTTACCACCATAAAAAAAAACCTAATTTAAACCCTTTTCCCTCTACTCTAAATTAGGGTTGCACTGCATTTTAGAAAATGTCTTCCCGACTCAGAATAAATTACCAGTTATTTCCTTTCTTATTGATGTCGGTAGAAGTTCTAAGGGTGATATTAGGTGCAGTATCACAATCTCTTAGTGTTCAAAGAGAAGGAGCAAGAACATGCAATATTTTGTATAAGCTTTAATACATAAACTTTATGCATTGGAGAAGTTTAATTTTAAATGCAGCTCCTCAGGCTATTCTTCCTGAACGTCACTTAATATAGTTTCTTAGTTAATGCTGTAGTCAAACTTAGAATATGAGAGAAAATGAAATCAGAGTGGTAGTTCTTTGACGGAGACAGAATTTTTACTTTTATCACAATCATCAATATTAGAGTCTCAAACGAGAACATAAAGGAGTGGCCTTCACTTGACAATCAAAAGGCTAAAAAGGACAACTTGAACCATTAGGTGGTTTAGATTTCTGTTGAAAATTCAAAATGCAAATTCTATTTACTCTAGGATCACTGCTAAAAATCATTTGTGGAGCATGGTAAATGACCAGAATAAAAGTGATTTCTTCCCTCTTTTCTAGGTAGAAGAGGCAATAACAAGAAACACAGTCATTCAAAACACCAATTTGTAGTTCTCCCATCTCGAAGAGCAGCCTGTTCCAAAGGGGGCGTTATCACCTCTGGTAGTTGGAAACTTTTAGAAATTCAGTTTTTGCATATAAAAATCCTATTGCTTATTCGATCCTGTATATTTAAAAATAACGGTTATATTCTAAGTCAGAGAGGGACTCAGGTGTTGATTAAATCAATTAAGTCCAAATGCCTCCCCCCAAATCAGTCGTCGACAGCCAATAAGATAAACAAGAGAGAATTTAGTACATGGAGACATTTCATGGAAAGGTGTTCTGTGGCTGTCATTTCATAAGCTAAAAAAAGGCACTTACGGAGCTGCTAATTATCAAGCTCCCCCACACCACTATACTGATGTTAAATGGCACTGTTCCATTAGCTGTAATTATTCCATTTGTAATAAATAAGCATTAACCATTTTCAAATGTACACTCACAAATCATTTTTAAAGGATGAGCTTCATGCATTTAAAACCATATATTTCAAAAACAGCCCTGGCAACAAATCTGCACGAAGGCCTAAATTCAAATTAGAAGAGCATTTAAAAAATTAAAATGAAATATATTCAGTAACAGAAATTATTACAGCCTGCAAAACCTTAAAGAGAGAAAGGGAACTACCAAAACCAAATAGAGAAGAAAAATATTTAGATGTTCAGTTGGCTGAATGTATTAATTCTTCAAAAGACCCCGGCTTTTTTTATAGAATTCAGCACCTGGAATTTAGGTAGTTATTTGTATGAAAATAGATTCTGATGGTTGAAGACGAGATGCAGTCACATCACAACCCAAATGTCTTCGACCTTTATTCTGGAGAAGTGGGAAGTAAGTAACCCATGGTAAATGCAGAGATACAGACGTGGGTGTGAGTGAGTGACATAAGAATTTTGAAAGGAGAGAAGTAGCTAGAAGTAGGGATAGTCTTAGAGCTCTTCCACAACTGCTTCCAGGAGATTCCTTTAAGGATTTATTGCATTCACCAATCCTTAGAAATTTATTCACCTTGTTTAAACTCAGAATAAAATGATTAATTAACAATACTATAAAAAGTCCTAGATGCATACAGACATGATTTGTGCACCTTTCCTATGCATGCTATACTTCAATGAACTTTCAAAGTAATGCAAAAATTAAATTAACAAATTATTAGGTTACTGTAAAAATATTCGTAGGTCTATATGTGGGTAAGGCAAAGGGCTGATGTGAACGTAAAGGATGAACCCCAAGAATAATTTTTCAAAGCAAATAAAAAAGTCCTTACTTTATTAGTGAATCTGGAGGGACAAAGTTTTGTTTCCTACCAAAATTATGGAAAGGGGATGCCTACACATTAGTCCACGGGTTCTCAATTTGTTTCAGACACGGACTCTCTGAAAGTCTTTGTACTTTCAATATTGTAATACAGCAGAAACTTTTCCTACATCTCAACTAATTTTATGAACATCAAGTAATTTGATTAGCAGGAATCATGACTTATACATACCTAATGTAAAATCCCAACCACAGGAAATAAAAACTTGTTAACAACAACAACAAACAAAATTAATCTATTGGCTTTTGTGAAAGAGTGATTACTAAGCACTGTGTTTGGGTTGAAACAGCCTAGAGCTGTGCTGTCTAATACAGCAGCCACTAATGTGGCTATTTAACTTTAAATTAATTATAATTCAACAAAATTAAAAATTCAGCTCCGCAGTTGCACTAGCCACATTCAAATGCATTTCATCACTTTCTGGAGGTACTTTCTAACAGTCAGCAAGGATAAAGCTAGACTCAGACAATTGATAGTTTTCTACCCAACCAAAGAAGCTGGTGAGTTGCTTTTATTGCTTAGGTGTTCTGCAACAAATAGACTCTTCAAATTTTGTGGTCAATACATGCTCTGAGTTGAAAATTATATCCCTGAGCAATTAAATAAAGCCTCAAGTCTGAAGTTGAATGTCTTAGAGATATACTTGTGCACATTTTCTATAAACATTGGAAGAACTGTGATTTTTTCTGATGACAAGAAACAGAAACTGTACAGATTTAAACTCAACAGTTTTTCTGCCCTGTTCGCCTCATGCTGTCTGTTCATTGTGCTCCTGGGCTCACCTAAACATAAATGTATTTTCTAGACTTCTCTTTCTTATCTTTGCTCATAAGGGTAACAGCCAGTACATTGGATTTTCAAATACCTAGGACAACAAGATCATTTTATTCCACCTATTCTCATCAAATACCATGGTCAAGTCAAAGTTTTGTGGCTTAAAATTTTATTCCTCACTATGAAAATCATTTTTTTCTTTGTTTACTTAGAGCACCTGTAACATTTAGTGTGGCTGAGATAGTACTAAAATCTTGGCTGATAGTTGAATAGGAAGTTTAAACTTGTTTATAATTTTATGTTATAAAATTATACCTCAAACATGTTTTCTTCCAAAATTTTTTTTTTTTTTTTTTTTTTTTTTTGAGAAGGAGTCTCACTCTCTTGCCCAGGCTGGAGTGCAGTGGCACGATCTCGGCTCATTGCAAGCTCCACCTCCTGGGTTCACGCCATTCTCCTGCCTCAGCCTCCCAAGTAGCTGGGACACAGGCGCCTGTACCATGCCCGGCTAATTATTTTGTATTTTTAGTGGAGATGGGGTTTCACCATGTTAGCCAGGATGGTCTCCATCTCCTGACCTTGTGATCTGCCTCTTCCATAATTTTTAAAGAAAATAACTGAACCCATAACTGATGTAGAGAATTGGCATAGAGTATATTCTTGCAATAGATGAACACTACATGCTAAGGAATGCACAGTGACTTTGCTGTGAAGTCTATTCTGCACTCAGAGGACCATGTGGAAAAGGTCACCCAGTATACCTTGTGTTGTGGTTGCTGGCAGGTGTGGTAGGATCTAGTTGCCCTTCTGTGGACCAAACTGTGCTGGTGCCATGTGATTATCTGATCTGTCTCAGAAAGCCTTCTTCTTACCCCAAGGCCTTTATTAGAAGATTCTACCTCTGATTATACACTTACCCAAAGTAAAATGTTTGTGTTCTGAATGATGTTCTGAATATTTAGCCAACAGATTTATTTAGAAAGCTTTATTTCCCTACATATAAAAAAAAGAAACCTGGTTGTGTCAATTGCTGTAGTTCTCTCTCTAACACTTTCTTAAAATGTGATCTTACCTACTTCCAATCAATTAAATCAGAATCCACAGGGATCGAGTCCAGGTAAAAGCATTTTGGAAAAGCTCCTCAGACAATTCTAATACACATTCATAGATAAGAACCAGGTCCAATCTGAGCAGGATTCATTTCACCCCTCAGTGCATGGGTGCACATCCTGGCCCTGTCACTCATTCATGATGTGATCTGGGGCAAAATGTACCCAACCTTCCTGTGCCTCATTGCCCTCATCTGTAAAATGGGGATAATAATAGTTTTATATAATTGTGACAGAGGCAGGAGGCAGAGAAATCCTAGGCAGGCAGGAGTGCATCCCCAGTGAAACCCCACCTTCAAGCAAAAGACAGTTTAAAGCCTGAAGACCAAGCTACAAGCCAAATCCATGAACTGGATTGAGAACATGTCTTCCTGTTTGGCACACTTTCTTTTGATTGATCCCCACCCTTCACCTATTTTATGTATACCTACCTCTCCCTAATTGTATTTACACTGTGCCTGCCTTTGATTGATGCTTTTGTTTTAACCTTTTTTGCATACTCACAGACCAATCAGCACACACTCTTTTATCCTGTGCCTACAAAAACCCCAGACTCAGCCACACTGGAAAGATGACCTGACTTCGGGAGAGATGACCCGACCTTCCCATTCTCTCTTGACTGAGAGCTGTTGCGTTGCTCAATAAAATTCTCTCCCTTCACCACCCTTCAATTGTCAGCATGACCTCATTCTTCTTGGATGCAAGACAATAGCTCAGGACCCACCAAACATGGGTACCCAGAAATGCTGTAACAGTGGCCCTCTGCCCTCACTGGCAGAGGGCAGCCGCCCCATGCAACATAAGCAGCGGTGGAGCCAAGCCAGTCTTGGAGGCATGCCAGTCCTGGAGCCATGGGCCAGAGTGGGGCAAGAGGCTGACTGAGCTACTAACAATCTGCTCTCCATTGGGCTGTGGATGGTGAAACTAAAAGAGCTAATTAGCACACTGTAACACCTCCTCTGGGGCTTTAGAGTTGTGGGAACCCCTGCCTGGGCATTGTTGTATTCCCCTTGGGAGACATGCTTAGTCTGGCTGCAGAACCTGCACAGAGCTTGCTCCTGTGTCAGCACTTGCAGTGGTCGTCCGGACCCTGCACTCACTCATTCATGTGTTCCCTCTTGACGGGCTGAGAGTGGCAGGCCAAGTAGATGAGGCCCCACCTATTGCAAGTCTGGCAAAGGGGCCAAGAAAAATTCTGTGTCATTTCTGGGGGTTCATCTGGGATCATTGGAAGGGTGAGCGAATGCGGACCTGACTCTTCACTTTTTTCCCAAGACTTCTTGTCCTCAGACTTTCTTCTGAAGGCAGATGAAGCACTGAAACTCTGATTCATCAGTTAAGAGTGAATGGCTCAGGTACAGAGGACAAGATGTGACCCTGCCCCCGCCGCCTTTCTCTTTCAGGTGAAAGGATGTTGGCTTTGTTTCTCCTCACAGAGGTCTAGCTGTCATGTGGGATCAGAATAAGGTCCTGCAGCAACTGAAGGCATCTGGCGAAGGCCACACCTCAGTGTTGTTATAAGGCCCCCAGACCAGCTCTGGTCCCTGACCACTTGTTAGGGCATTGGCCAAGACCCCCAGACTTTTCAATGGTATTTTTTCATCTTTCTTTCATGGATTAAAATGGCTCCTATCTCTCCTTTCATACTGTTAAGGGTGTGTTGCTGCAAACCATAGATATTACTGGGTAGAATGAATATTTGGCCCAGCCATCAGATATGCAATTCAGAACAATGCAGTTTCTGTCTCTTCTCAGAGGCAAGGATGATACAGGGATTAGGAGCTTTATTTTTCCTGTTGAAGGAACCCGTTTACATAGAGCAAGAGTCTTTCCCCGTCAGGCACCTTTCCCCCCGCACTTAAGTTGTTTTTTTGATTTTTCCTTTTTTCCCCCATGTCAGGAGTTCACATAGCCCTACAAATACAGGGAGCTTTTCTACATGTGAGGTTTTCTGTGTTTTTTTTTTTTTTTTTTCCTTTTGGGAGGCATCTTACTAGGCCAGGCCCCCAATTCATGAGACTTTTATTCTCTCCCTTGTTTGATGAGGGCCTGGTTCCACAGCTTTACCTTAGCACTCTGCTTATGATAGGGAAGCAGTGGAGGAGCAGCCCACTGGCTGCTGGCTGCAAATTTGACAAGGGCCTCCTGGAACTTAATTTAAATGAATCCATGCACTCTCCTGAGGCCCTTTTTGTCTCAAACTCAATTCCAAGCTTCAGGTTGAAGCCCTATAAAGGAAAACTAGATCTGAGGGATCCAAAGGCAGATAACAATGGAAGTCAAGGGGCACAGTGTAGATGGGCAGGACTAATTCCTGCCAATTCAGCCTCCACTTCAGGGAAGGAGGCCGTGCTCGTATCCATGGCATAGATGAGGTCTAGGGAACTCAAAGGCTGCCAACAGCAGGGAGGATAGGCAGTGTGAGGTAAGTGCAAATAATTCCCACCCTCTAGACTCCCTGCTTCTTGGGGGAGGGTCACACTGATACCCATGGGCAGCACCCACCTAGGTCTCCAGAACTCAGGGATAAAAAGATGGAAGAAAAAAACAGGGACACCCTTTTTTCCTCTCCCTTACATACCCCTGAGAAGAGGTGAAAGAGATAAAGGATCTAAGGGATGTCTTTTTCTCTCTCTTTCAGATGGGATATCAACCATCTTCAGTCTACACTCCTCTGGAGTGTATCCTGAATCACTGGGAATGCTTTGACACTCAGACTCTGGGGAAAAAATGCCTTATAGCCCTTTGCACAAAGGGTTTGACCAAATTATAATTTTCAGAAAGGACTGGCTTGGCCTTAGGAAGGAACCATTCATTTCAACATCATCCTGCAGTTGGACCTTTTCTGTAAATCTGAGGGCAGATGGTCTGAGGTCCCATATATGCAGGCTTTCTTTGCCTTGCAGGGAAATTCAGATCTTTACTGAGACTGTAGGATTGATCCAGCCCTCCTACCGGCCATCTCAGGAGAGGCTACAACGGGCAATCCCAGGGAACTAGAGAAACAAACTCCAGAGGCACCTCCAGCAGGGGAGCCAGCTCCCTTTGGCCCTGCTCTTCTCTGGGTCCACCCTGTCCTCCCTATCCAGTTTCTCTCTCTTTTTGCCCCCTCCTAGAAATCTTCACCCTAGACAAGACCCAGTCTCACTCTTGCTCCTCCAACAGATGCCTGGGGAATCTGGCCCCAATAAGATCCAGGTGCCCTTCTCTCTACAGGACTTCAGGCAAATTAAGGGGGATCTTGGCAAATTTTCAGATGACCCTGACAGGTATATAGAGGCTTTCCAGAATTTAACCCAAGTATTTGAACTCTCCTGGAAAGATGTTATGTTACTTTTGAATTAAACACTGACTAACACTGAGAAGCAGCCCACTCTGCAAGTGGCAGAGAAATTTGGGGATAAGCTTTGTCTCTCATATAGTGTTAGGAAAGGGGAAGAGCCTTATCCAACTGGAAAAGTAGCAGTACCATTGGAGGACCCTAAATGGAATCCCAGTGATGAATTGGGAGAATGGAAGAAGAAACACTTTCAGGTGTGCATGCTGGAAAGCTTACAAAGGACTAGAACTAAGCCTCTCAACTACTTCCAACTATCCATGATAGACCAGGGATTAGATGAGAATCCAACTGCCTTCCTGGAAAGGCTAAGAGGGGCCTTGGTAAAGCACACCTCTCTATCTCCTGATTTAGTCGAGGGACAACTAATTCCAAAGGATAAATTTATTACTTAGGCAGCCCCTAATATCAGGATGAAGCTGCAGAAACAGGCCATAGGACCATATAGTGTTTTAGAGAGCCTCCTGAAAGTGGCCACCTTGGTCTTTTAAAACAGAGATAGGGAGGAGGCCCAAGAGAGAGAAAAAAGACAAATCCCAGAATCCCTGGGATGTACCTGTTAACTGCTACAAATGTGACAAGCCAGGCTATTTTAGGAAGGACTATCTAGACAGCATGAGGAAGCCACCTTGACCCTGTCCAATCTGCAGTGGGGACCACTGGAGGGTGGGCTGTCCCTGGAGACACAGGTCACCAGGCCCAGAGCCAATCTCCCAAATGGTCCAGCAGGACTGATGGGTCTCAGGGATCCTCTCCCTGGCTCCAGTGGTCTAGACCACCATTACCATACAGGAGCCTCAGGTGATTCTGGAAGTCAAAGGGAGGAAGGCGGAGCTCCTCCTGGACACTGGAGCAAGCTTTTCAGTTCTCCTCTACAATCTGGGCTCCTCTCCTCTCTTATGACCATGAGGGGCATCTCAGGAAAGCCTTTAGCTCAATATTTTTCTCAGGCCCTTAGTTTTAGTTGGGGAGACCTCTTGTTTACCCATGTCTTTTTAATCATGCCTGTTGGGTAGGGATATTTTTGGCTCATGTGGGAACCACCATCCTTATGGCTCCAGGACAGACTCTTTGTCTCCCCCTAGAGGAGACCGATCTTAACCCAGAAGTTTGGGCAACTCAAGGGAAAATTGGCCGAGTCACAACTGCCACACAGGTCTGGATCCACCTTAACCTCCTTCCCTAACCAGAGACAATATCCCCTGAAATCAGAAGTTATTATAGGAAAGAACTGGAAGCCATCATTGATAACTTGAGGATGCAGGGCCTCCTCAAACCCTGCAACAGCTCTTGTAATACCCTAGTATTGGAGGTACAGAAACCCAATGGGGAAGAGAGACTGGTCCAAGACCTCTGCCTTGTTAATAAAGCTGTGGTTCCAATTCACCCAGTGGCTCCCAATCCCTAAACCCAGCTACCTCCAATACCTGAAGGAACTTAGTGGTTCACAGCTCTAGACCTAAAAGAAGCCTTTTTCTGCATACTGTTACACCTCAACTCACAGTATTTGTTTGCATATTCGAGGATTCCTCCAGCCAGACCACCCAGCTAACCTGGATGGTGTTACCTCAGAGATTCTGAGAAAGCCCCCACCTGTTTGGGCAGGCATTGTCCAAAGACCTCTCTGAATTCTTTTATCCTCAGGTTAAAGTTTTACAATACATAGGTGACATTCTCCTCTGTGCCCAAACTAAGGAAATCTCTTAGGAGGGTAGTAAGGCTCTTCTTAATTTTCTGGATAACAGAGGCTATAAGGTCTCAAAATCTAAGGCTCAGCTCTGTCAGACTTCAGTGAAGTGTCTAGGTCTGGTCTTGTCATAAGGGACAAGGGCATTGGGCAAAGAAAGGATTCAGCGCATCTCCTCCTTTCCCCTCCCCCAAACCCTCAAGCAACTGAGGGGATTCTTGGGCATTACAGGATTCTGCAGACTATGGATACCTGGCTACAGTGAAGTAGCTTGTCCCTTATATCACCTGATAAAGGAGACTCAGGCAGCTAAAACACACTCCCTAATTTGGGAACCAGAGGCTAAAAAGGCCTTTGACCAATTAAAACAAGACTTGCTTGAGGCACCAGCCCTTAGTCTTCCCATAGGGAAGACATTTAATCTTTGTATCACAAAGGAAGGGAATGGCCCTGGGAGTTCTAACTCAGGCCTGAGGTCCAGCCCAGCAGCCTGTAGGCTACTTAAGTAAGGAGCTTGATTTGATAGCTAAAAGATGGCTTACCTGCATCCAGGCAGTTGCAGCAGTAGCCCTGCTGCTACCAGAGACTACTAACCATGGGGAATAACAATCTCTTATACTGTACATAATGTGGCTGAACTGCTGTCTTCTAAGGGGAGTTTCTGGCTGATGGATAACCACCTCCTCAAACATCAAGCTGTACTATTAGAGGGATCTGCAGTCCAATTAAGAACCTGTCTCTCCATAAACCCAGCCACCTTCCTCCCAGAGGAAGCTGGGGAGCTTGAACATAATTGCAAACATAGTAGTTCAAACCTATGCAGCCAGAGAGGACCTCAAGGAAAACCCCTTAGAGAACTCAGACTGGACTCTCTTTACAGACAGAACTTCCTTTGTAGAACAAGTGATCCATAAAGCAGGGTATGCAATAATTACCCTGAATGATATTGTTGAGAACACATCTGTCTCCTCAGGCACAAGAGCTCACTTACCTGGGCAAGAGGAAAGCAGTTAACATTTATACTGATTCTAAGTATGCTTTTCTAGTCCTCCGTGTCCATGCCACCATCTGGAAAGAGAGGAACTTCCTCACAGCTAATGGGTCTCCCATTAAATACCATCAGGAAACTAATAGACTATTATCCTCAGTTTTACTCCCATGGGAAGTGGCAGTAATACATTGTAAAGGCCACCCAAAGGGAACGTATGAAATAGCCGAGGGAAATAGGTTGGCTGACCAAGCAGCTAAATCAGCAGTGAGAGGGCCCCAGATTTCTGATCCACTTGAAGCCCCTCTAATGTGGGAGGGCTCCATAAGAGAAATAAAATCTCAATATTCTTCTGCAGAAATAGAATGGGCCACCTCTCAGGAATACATCTTTTGGTCCTCAGGATGGCTACAGTCGGAGGATGGCAAGCTTCATCTACCAACTGCCAGCCAATGGAAAGCATGCCAAATAGGAAGACAGGTTCTCAATCTGGTCCATGGATGTGACTTGTAACTTGGCTTTCAGGCTTTAAACTGTCTTTGGCTTGAAAGTGGGGTCTCAGTAGGGACCCTCCCTTGTCTGCCTAGGATTTAGCTGTCTCTTGCCTCTATTGATTGTCAAGATAATGAAATGAGATAAAACTTGCACTCCTTTTAAGAAATTGAATTTCTTCTCATCCACCTATGATCTTTGTAAAGGGAAGATTATTCAAAGATATATTTTTGGGAAGAGGCACATTCCTACTTGAAATTCAGCATTGAAATTGGTTCTATATTGGGGCACTCCGTTACATGGCACTGTTCACACATCACTTACTTGGAGAAACAATACTCTGTTTAGTCACCCTTCAGTCACTTTATGCCCAGTATTGGTTGCAAACTTAGATAATTTTATAAATTGCTTATTAGCAGACAGGGGGGTTCCAGTCATTTAGGAAATCCATGGATGAGAGGAAGTTTCACTTCAGACAATTTCAACGATATGCTTAACTTAATTTGGTGAATTGTGAAAAGATCGTTATTCCGTTTTAGAGTCAGAATAACACTAACTTAGTTAACATGGGTAGAGGAATTGTTTGGGGAATCATCAGATAAAGAAGGAGTTTGGTTTGAGTAGGAGAGTATTGTTTCTCCAAGTGAGAGTGATGTGTGAACAGTGCCATGTAATGGGGTCCCCCAATAGGGAACAAATTTCAATGCTGAACTTCAAGTAGGAATGTGCCTCTTCCCAAAAAAATATGTCTTTGAAGTTGCAGCAGTCAACTACATTTTCTGAGCTAATAAGCCACATGAGAACAGAAGTCATATTTATATAGTTCATTTGGGAATCTCTCACACTTGACAAATAGGAGATGTTCAGTAAATATTTAGAGAATTGCAATTAAGAGAAAAAGGAAGGGTTTAGATTCGAAACAGTAGATAGTCTGAAATTCTGCTTTCGTTTTTCATTTGGAATACATTAGTTTTCACCAATGTCTTACCTTCCCAGATAGAGTATGCTTCGAAAGATTCTGGCTTCATTTTGCATGCCTTAAGCCAAAACCAACTCATAATGAAGATGACCAAGAGAGGAGAAAACACACAGGGGTTGCAGTTTTCCATGAATAATCCACATGTTTTTTCCAATATTTCAGACAGTAATAAAGCAAAATCTGAATGCTCTTGCAGAGCCACAGACTTTTATGACAGCCTTGACAGACAAATCAATTTGACTCCTGACAATGTGAGAGGGGTTGGTTCATTTTTAGCATAGTGATGTGTAGCTGTTCAGATGAAAAGTGAGAATTACCCCAAATGACCTGCCATGCATCCCAGAATGGGTCTAGCCACAATCTAGTTAAATGACTGTGAAGTGCAAGTATCAAGGGGTGATACTGGTTGAGGGTTTCTTGGGGGTCGTCTCAAGATAAAGAAGAGATCTTCACTATAGAAACAAATTCTGAAACAATTGAAAGTTAAACAAATATATCTTCACCATTCCTAGAAACCTAATGGCTTTCAGGCTCCGTTTCCAACTAAAGTCCAAGGGTCTAACCCTTGGACAAATTTGAAAGGCACAGAATGTGTCTTCTTCACCTCTAACCTTTCTCTGCCCTCTTTCCGCACCTCTTATAGGCACTCCTTGGGTGCCAGGAGCCCCTGAATTCTTGTCAATCATTTGTGATGGCTGAGTGATTGGCATTCTCTGAATGAAACCCATTCACACTCAAATGTTACCTTGAACTCTCATTTGCATTTAAACCCTTTTCCTTCTCAGGGTGGAACTGCCAGCTTTTTTTTTTTTTCCTTAAAAGATTTTCAAGCAGAAAACAGGAGAGATCTGGAATGGGGTGGGTGGAGTGAGGGGGTAGGGGGGTAGGATTTATGCTCACCCCATATCTATTTCCTCAAGTCTGAAACAAAAGCTCAGAGTGTTTCACTTGTTTCACTTGGGGAAAGCAAGAGGAATGGAAGGATCGAAGGATGGAGGAGTGGAGAGATGGGAGGAAGGAAGGAAAGAAGGGAAGAAAGAAGGGAAGGAGGGAGATGATGATTTCGGTTTTTATTCCAAAGTTGAAGATTTCTTGTCTGATGTGTCTTGGAAGTCATAGGGGATGGAGGGATGTGTCCTCTTGGCGATGATTGCTTCTGAAGGCTAAAGACTTCCCTTCCCTATACAATTGGCTAGGGAATGGGAAACATAACCCATTCCCCTGGCCCAAAACATGGACACACATGCATTGTGTTCTGCAATATTTTTGGTAGGTGTTTTTCTTATTCTTATGTACTTCAATGATGTAAAATAATCCCCGTTTATCATTTTGTTGTTCTAACCTCTGTTTCTAACAAAAGAAACAGTCTAATCTCTTTACAGCAACACAGAGCATCACAGAACATGTCGCTGTCCCTTTCAATAAGCAAACTCCAATCCCTTCACAGCTTGTCCACTCAGCTGAGCACTGGACCAGTAACTGGCTTAAGACCAGACAACATTAGATAGAAACATACACTTCTCTAAAGCTGGATTATTAATAGTCTCACTGGCCTAGCATGTTTAGAGGCAAGATTGATTAGCGATGTCTGCTCTGGGCACAGGGGGACTGCAGGACACTTACTTGCAGTTTCTCTTGTTTAAGCTTCTTGTGTAAGCTTCTTAATCAGTCTTGGCTCTGTCCAATCACAGTTCTCAGGCATTGTGGCCCTGGTTGCATTCGCTCCTTCTCTCACACACACACTTTGTTAAGTGTTACTTGATGAGAGTTTGTCTGTTGTTAGTTAGGTGGCCTGAGTTCATGGAGATGACATGTGAGTGCTCTCAGTATAGCATCCCAACATGTTTTCCTTCCCACAGACAAACAATTTTATAAATTTTATCTAGCCTTTGGGTGGGTGAAAACATCATAGAAAGCTCATGAATGTATTTATTATATAACTGCCACTTCTGTTCTGTGATGTGTTAAAATTGCAAACATTGACCAGGTGCGGTGGCTCACTCCTGTAATCCCAGCACTTTGGGAGGCCGAGAGATGGGTGGATAACCTGAAGTCAGGAATTCAAGACCAGCCTGGGCAACATGGTGAAACCCCGTCTCTACTAAAAATACAAAAAATTAGCTGGATGCGGCTGTGCGTGCCTGTAATCCCAGCTACTCAGGAGGCTGAGGCAGGAGAATTGCTTGAGCCCAGGAGATGGAGGTTGCAGTGAGCCGAGATTGAGCCACTGCACTCCAGCCTGGGCAACAGAGTGAGACTCCATCTCAAAAAAAGAAAAAATTGCAAATGTTTTCTCTCAAGATACTATTAATGATGATGATGATGGCTAAATACTTATCTTTAAACAACAGACTCACAAGGCAAGTTAGCCAAGACTGGCTGAGGGAATAGCAGATTGCCAGCTCCCACCTCACTCTCACTCCACATGCAATGGCAGGTGGAATGACTGGCACTATTAAAACTAATTCCCTCATGCCTTTTGGGGGGTTGTAGTTGCCAATTGTGTAATGCTGAAGTCACCTAAGTTAGACATTCTTACCGTGAACGTGTACTGTTTTACAAGCCGTAGTCATACCTCAAGAGCAGCCCCAGCAGCTTCTTTCATTAAGAAGGTATAGAGATGTCAATGGGCACATGCTAGTGACTTCTAGTCTCCCAACACAACCCCAATCCTGGGTGACCGCCATAAAAATGCACTTTGCTAATTAGAAGGGGAAGAGTCTACACACAGGAGTAAATGACTAGGTCAACTTTGGCCTTAAAACACAGGCATTGAAATGAGGCAGACATGAAGTAGAATCCCAGCTCTGCCACTTATTAACTGTGGCATTGGCTGCTTATTTAATATCTCTGGATTCTTTCCTCATCTGTAAAATGGTTATGATGGTAACTACTTCATAGAGAGTATAAAGATGCATTTTAGAATAGGTGGAAAGTACTTCATTTTTTTGGTTTGCAAATGAGTCCCAAAGACAAGTAAGTCCCCTCTAGCCCAACAAATCGTATACACTCAACAAAAATCACCATTATTAACCTTGGCAACTAGCAGAGAATTGAAGGATCTCTTAACATTTACATGACAATTGTCTGGTCATATATTAAAGTTGATGTTGGAATCTTAAAAATTATGGAACATGTGGACTGGGGTCCTACATGTTCAGAGCTAATTATGAGTTCATCGGTCAGTGTCTACAGAGGTGGGCTCCATCTTATCTAAGCCTAAATAGGCACAGCCTGGCTGGACTGGAAATTCAATATCACCCTATGAATATGATAACAAAATGCAGTGCATATGCCAGTGTTCAAATGCATTCTACTTGGAAAGCAGGAGAAAAATAGTAAAAGTGCCTGTTTCTATGTATAAAGTATATTCTATAAGTGCTAAATGTAGTTTTACATTACAATAGTACATGAGCAAAGTGCTTATGATATATTTTTAAACTTCTACATAGAGAGATTTGGGAGAAAAGAAGTGGTTGTGTTTAGTCACATTGAATTTTCATCATGTGAAAAGTTGAGGAGGCTTGTTAAGTGCTCAGAGGTGCATTTAGAATTCATTTTGTCAAAGCTTCTCCCTTCCCTAGCAGTGTGACGAGGGAACATGACTCAATCTCTGAGTTTCATCTGTTCAATGGGGATAAATGCTAGGTCCTACCTCAGAGGTTGACTCCTCAAAGAATAAAGAAACTTAATGTAAATGTGCCTAGCACAGTGCCCAGAACTCAGCAAATGCACAGAAATTAGCTATGAGAACAAAATGACTAAAGTTAAACTAGTCAAATTCATATAAGAATAATTTAGCTTTTTAAATTGGTATTTTTATTATGATATCTAGCTTGCAGCAAATTTCAGAAACAAAGGTTTTGACTTTTTCTAATGTTACACCTTTAAGATGTGATTCAGATGCCTTTATCCAGGATGAATTGTTGGAGAACAGGTATTCTAATGCAACATCTTTAGGGATGTGAACAAGGAGCTTTTGCCTTGTAAACTCATGGGGTAAAATCTCATCCCTTGATCTTCACAGTGTGACAAAGAGCTATTGATTGAGAGCATATTGTCATTTAAATTACAATTAAGGATGGGTGAAAGGTGGTTATTCAACAATTCAAACCTTTCTTTTAATACTGTCAAGGACGACTTAACCTTAACCCAAACACACTTCTAAAACTTCTGAGTTTCAATATGTCTAAAATCAATGTGCTTTTCTTAAAGTGAGAGAATCATGTCATTACTATCAGATGTTGAATTCGGTAGTTTTGAATCTGGTGGTGAAAATCTTTCAGAAAGCTTTGCTCTCAGAGGCAAAACACTTGTGTCTCAACGCAAATCCAGTACTACATTTGCACCTTAATATGAAATTAAATCATTCAGCACATTTTCCTAGAGTAGCTAGTTAGAAAAGTATATGCATTTTCAAAAATTAAGTGCTATGTGGGTGATGTATGTTTTACTTTAGAGTATTTTAAATAGGAAATCATCCTTCTGAAGGCACAAATTGCTAAGAACTTCATGTCTTTTATTACTAGGAAAACAATGTTCAATTCTAATGGCATTAGGCAGTACGCATCTTAAACGAACCAACGGACAGAACTGAAACTGTATTACTGACTGTCTTGCATTTTGCCATATGAATACACTTCATAAATAATTTGCTTTGATATCACAAACACACACACACAGGCACATGCACACACACTAGCACACCACGCCTGCATTGGCAAAATGCTGGACTCAATCTCACAATCTTGCTCGGGCCAAGTTCCGTGCAGTTTTCACAGGAATGCAGACAGCATGAAGACTGCAGCTTAGATCTCCTGTGTTTCAAATTTATTTTGCCAAAGCATCTCTTCTCTCTCTGTCTCTCTCTTTCTCTAATGCATGCACACCTGCATGTTTTTCTCAGGAATGGCAGGCATTTACTGGGATGACAGATTATGCCAGAGGTGCCTTTGGCAGCCTCTCACCCTCAGGGCAACCATTGCTCTGGCAGCAGTAAGTCAGTGAATAGTACAAGGTCATCCATCCCCCAGGTCCCCCGCCCCTTCTCCTGTGTGGGGCATGTGTTCCAAGGTACACTTCACTGGTTTGACACATGAGGTCATGGAAGGTAGTCTCCAATTTGGGTCCACACCATGTAAGCGAAAGCACCAAAGCAATTGGAGCTACCCATTTGCGGGTGAGATTCCTACTAGAGTACTGCACTGCTACTGAGCCTTCAATTTTGACTATCTTTAGATGTTTTCTCACTTGTGAAGAAAACCTATTAAAAGTGTATTTTTCTGTACTGCAGTGGTTTGTCAGGGTGTCTGCTAAACAAATGGGAACATCCGATTTTACATTTCATTTGAAAACTCTGAGTAGAAAAATCACCCGTGAAGCTGCCTTTCCATAATACAATTAGTGAGAAAAAAACAAACCAAGATGTCAAGCTTAATATTGGCATTGGTCAGAAACAAATTCTCTTATCAGAAAATTTACAGAGGCCCGCTGTAACCCGGAAAAACAGGAAAGGAGTATTGCTTGTCAATATAAATAACCAATCTATGTTAGCAAAACTTGAAGGATTTCTACTCATCTATTGTAGGAGAAAATTAAGTATCTCATGATGACTAACTCATATTTACTAATACATTCTATTGGAATGGCAAAGTAGAAATTTAAAGGCAGAATAGTTTTTAATTTTATTCAGGGAAACATAATACTAAATGTTTGGAAAATGAATACTTGGAAATTCAAGATATTGGGGGGAAGCAAGATGTTTTACTGCCGCCTTGTGGACAATTTAAAAGAACTGAGTTTTTATTTATGCTGGTGGTGAATATGTGTATCTTGGTCAATAATAGAATCAGACAAAAATGGGTACAGGATAGAGGTGGGATAGAATCAAATACTAATTATTTAAATTTAGTCAGAAAAAGTATTTTTTTAACCCAAGGAGATCCATAAAGTCTTCAAGTGATTACGCCCTATAGTTCAAGAAATTCTTGACATACTCAAACAGGAGATGGGAGGAAATGCAATGAAATTGAATATTCGGTAATAGAGTTTAACCAGAATCATGTTCTAACTTTTTTTTAAATCCAAGGGGTTCCATGGGCACTACATAATTTTGCCACAATATTTCAAGAAAATTTTAAAAATCTCAGTTAATTATCATAGAATTAAATGCAGTACCGGAGAAGCAGTGATAAGAAAAACTGCATATATTCTGGGGTTCAGTCCAGCATTTTAACTTAGAATGTTTATTTAAACATAACTTGAGTTTATAAACTTGTTTTCTAGGGAGATTTATAGTGCTTTCTGATTTTGGCTGGATTGAAAAAGTCCAGCTTGACTTCCTGCTAAGAACGTGCTTGTGTAAACCACCTTCTTCTTAAATTTTGGCATGAAAAATGTATTTTCATTGGACACATTTCTAATACAAACAAACATTCAGGTAGATGCTTAATTTAAACCTAGCTACCAATATCACAGAAATAGCATAATAGAATGTTTCAGCATTCCAACACATCACATAAATTCTTGTTGACAAAGCACTAACAAATGTATTGTAATTTCTAATTTCCCATTGTTCTTCTGTTGGATAAATAATAGAAACGTCTGACCAATCCGTTAAAAGAAAGACGGCTTAAGAATTTTGGGTGGTGATTTTAATTTAAAATTGAAAAAGCAAATTTAGATTTGTAATTAAAAACATTTTAAAGCATATCAAGTAATAAGATAAATGGCTCTAAGACTTAGAATACCATTTTCAATAATTTTGTAGCCACTATTGAATCATCATATTTTTTTCACTGGCGGGAAAGCACCTTCAGTGAAACCATCTGAAACCAAACAATACATAATCTAAATTTTGCTAAATAATCTAAAATTTAAATTACTTATTTTTTATTAGTAAAATACTTTGATCTGAGTGAGGAGAAGTGGATACAGAAAAATGAAAATAAAATAAATATAATGCCACATTCTTACCAAACACTAAGCAACTCTCCATAGGCTACATAGCAGGGTTTAGTGATTTTCCTGATTTTTCTCTTGGTCTGAAACATGACAAACCTTAAGTAAATGTCATTTTCCAAATTCCTATTCCATTTTTGGTATAGTAGGGAAGGTGTTAAGATCACTGATAAATGTACTGGTCCCCTATTTTTACAACAAAAATTCAGTTCTAAGTTATTTCACAAAGATGTTATTCATGCCATCATCAGTAAGATGGTGATCTTTTATTTTTCGCATTATTGAGTGTTAATTATATGCTATGCACTTCACTTGCATTCTCATAATAGCCTCATCACAACCAATAGATTGTGTTATTATCATCTCCTTTTTACAGATGAGAAAATGAAGGCTCAGAGCAGGTAAGTAAACTAGCCATGATCACACAGCCTTTCAATGGTTCTTCTAGCAGCACCAATGGCTTTGTGTGCCTCAATACTTCCTGGATATCCCACTGAGGAACCAGTATCACCTATTTTTTTCAGTGATTGGCATTGCTGTTTAGTTGTACTCTGGCACATCGCAAAAGACCATTAAAAAATGTTGGAGCGAGTATTCAACACATGCAAAATATGTTTATTATTTACTAGTTGGTTCATTCAATAAATTTTATTGAAAGCATTTTCTGTGCTGAGTATAGTACTTGGAACAGGGCTATGATAATGCTGCATCCGGAATAGTAACTGAATGTTTGAAGCTTACAGTTTAACATCAGACAATGAGTAAGTTTCAAAAATGTAAAAGTGAATAGGACCCAGTCCTTCATGATAGAGCGAAAAAAAGCAGTAGTTTTGGAATCAGGAAGGATTCAAGTGGCTCAGCTATCTTTTACTTCTGAGAAAATTTGAAGCCATTTGTTTTTCTGCCTTCGTTTCCTCTTCTGTATAAACAGGTTTATTCAGAGACTTAGCACGAAAGCATGTAATGTTCCTGGCCTAAGGTAGGTGACCATGCAGAGTGATCATTATTCCAAAAGATCAGGAGAAGGAAGAGAAATGTAAACAATTCAGTGATTATGTGAGAAGCACCATGCTCATGATAATGACAAGGTTTTTGGTAACCTGGGGTAGGGAATCATGCTGGAGAGGTTTGATGGAAACTTCAAATGGGAAGTGATATTTGACTTGGGTCTTAAAGGATGAGAAGGAGCCTGCTGAGCACCTTCACAAACAAGGACGTAGCTGGGTGTTTCATGGAACCAGAAAATTAGGGTATATGTAGGATTGGAAAAAAGATGGCAGCCAGTTTTCCAAATTCCTAAGCCCCAAAGTTTAAGGATTGCACTCTAAATGAATTTTATGATATTCTCTTCCCATATCTTTTAGGAATCTTTCACTGCAAGTATAGGTAAATGCAACTTAAGCTGGGTTAAATTAATGGAGAATTTATTGGTTCAAATAACCAGAATTTCAAAGTTAACACTGGCGTCAGGTGAAGCTTATCCAGATATCATCCTGCCCTGTTCTGCTATTCTCTGGGCTCTACTCTCTTCCATGTGATGATGTTATTTTTGGGGGAGATTTCACTTTTAGCAGCAACAATGTCTGCAAACAGTGAAGACATGTCTCATGGACTCAATAAGGTCACATTCTTACGCTTTAACCAAACACTGAGGCCTAGGGGAAAGACATGCTGATTGGCTATTACACTTTGGTTTGTTTGACCTCTCCTAGTATCATGTTGAAATTTGATCACAAATGTTGAAGATAGGGTTTAATGGGAGGTGTTTGGGTTATGGAGATGAATCCCTCATGAATAGAGTAATGCTCTCCCTAGGATCTGGGTAGGGGGTGAAGAAGGGAGGTGAGTGAGTTCTCATTCTATTAGCTCCTGCAAAAACTGGTTGTTAAGAAGAGCCCTGGCACCTCCTGCTTTCTTGCTCATGCTTTCTGTCTCACCATGTAATCTCTGCACATGCTGGCTCCTTTTTCACTTTCACCATGAGTGGAAACAGCCTGAAACCCTCACCAGAAGCAGATGCTGGTGCCTTGCTCTTGTACAGCCTACAGAACCATAAGCAAAATAAACCTGTTTTCTTTATAAATTTTCTATCTTTTGGTATTCCTTTATAGCAACACAAATGGACTAAGACATTGGCATAAGCATTCCCCAAGAGCAGGAGCACTTCTACTCACACCACATGGCTTTGAAAGAGAGAAGTAATATGGCAGCTATTGGCTAATGGGAGAAATGCAACCAATCCAAATCTAATACTGTCACCTTATCCGATGGAGTCTCAGTCTCCCTGCGAGTCAAAGTTGATCCCTGGAAAGGCTGGCATCCAACTTCTTGTAAAATGATTAAATTAAACAAAAATAGGTTTTTACACAAGAAATATATTCATTGACTCAGCCATGAATGATACAATAAAAAAGAATTTTCCAAAATTTATTTACCAGTTCTTGAATGTGCACCCACAAAGGTGAGATGTACTCTCAATCAAGTACATTTTGAGGCTAATTCTGAAACACACACTGAAAGAATTTCTCTTTAGTTCATATTTCTTCAGAGTCTATTTTTTTTTTCATGCTAACACAGGGCCTGGAATGAGTTCTAATATGATGGCATCAAGAAAATTTAAATGAAAGTATTTCTCCTTTGTCTTTCCCAAAATGTTTCCCTTGCGTAGGCTTCTAATATCTATAGCTGTAGATGTGTCATCATTACTTAGCTGGAATGTTTGCATTATTAGAACCACATTAGGCAGTAAGCAAAAACACATGCCCGGGAGTCTAGTTATGAGATTTGTGCATGTTTTCTTTGAGTTGAAACAAAAGAATAATGACCAGCAGCATTCAGCAACTTAGCCTTGTCTCTATCCTATTAGGATCATATTCCCAGGAGAGAGCTCCGGTTTAAAAAGCTATTTGCAAATGTATAGCGACTTTTTTGCGTGTAATTTTTCACAAAACAGTTACAGAATAGAGGCAGGGTGGGGTAACCACTAAACGTCGTGAATTGAGGAGGTCCTTTTTTCCTGAAATGACGAGTGAATAACAAAAATACTGAGAAAAATCATGATGTGTGTTTTTCATTTAGGAATGTATGGGGATTTTTTCCATTTGCAGCTTTTAGCTTGTAGAGAAGGGTCTTTGAAATGTTCAACTTGTTGGTGTACCTTGATTAGTGGGGATTATAGTAATGTGCTAAAAGAAAGTCTTGTCAGTTTGTTTTCATTCCTAATATAGTAACATGAACATTGTCTTATCCAAAGTCTATAAATTAAGTCCAGTGAAATACAACTTCATTTTATTCCTCTATCCAAGATGTTTCAATGTATCTCACTAGAGAAAGTTCCTAAATTGTTGACACCGTAGTCGGGACAACCATTCATTTTTTGAATATTTAGTGAGCCCTACTATGTGCTAGGCATCATTTGAGGTGCTGCAGATGTAGAAATCAGCAGTCTCTCCTTTCACAGAGATAATGCCAGGAGAAGGGCAAAGAATAATTAACTCTATGTTTGAGGAACATTTGAAAAAGAAAGAGGAGGATAATTAGTAGAGAGAGCTATGAGGACATATGAAAAGTGGATCTAAGCTGGTCTATGGGGCAGGTGCTCAGAGAAGTCCCTGAGAAAGTGGCTTTTAAGTTGAGATCAGATAGATGAATAGGGCTTAGCTGGGTAAAGCAAGAAGACAGGAAAGCTCAGGAAAGAAGTACCCAAATTGAGAGACAGCATGATTCAATGCAAGACTCACAGACCAGTATGTGGAGGTGAGAACACAGGCAAGGGTGTTCATGGTTGGCGATTACCCCAAAGTGGCAGAAGAGAGATACTGGCAGGCCTTGAAATGATAGCCAAGTATTGGTACTTCCCTTATTGGCAGAAGGAAGCCAAAAGTTCCTTCTTTTGGCTTTAGTTTGGGGGATTTAGTTTGGGGGAGTGTGATGGTTAGTTTTACATGTCATCCTGAGTGCCACAAGGTGCCCAGATTAAACATTATTTCTGGATGGGGTTAGCATTCAAATCAGTGGACTCGGTAAAGTAGGTTGCCCTCTTCAATGTAGATGGGCTTCATCCCATCAGTTGAGGGTCTAAACAGAACCAAAAGCCAAGGAAGGAGGAATTCATCCCTTCTTTCCTGCCTCAGGGTTGTAGCTGGAGCATCTCATCTTGTCATCTCGTGCCCTCAGAATGGGATTTACACCATCTGCTTCTCCGGTTCTCAGGCCTTCAGACTCAGGCTGAATTACAACCTTGCCTTTCCCGGGTCACCAGCTTGAAAATGGCAGATTGGGGAATTTCTCAGTCTCCGTAATCTCATGGGCCAATTCCTCAAAATAAATCTTTTTTCATACATATGTATACATATACATCCTTTTGGTTCTATTTCTCAGTAAAACTCCAACTAACATAGAGGGTAACATGGCTGGATCTGAATTTTGAATTTTACATGATTGCTCTGACTTCTGTATGGAGAAAGGGTTTCAACATGTGTATAGATTACAAATAGAATGCTTTCCTCCTTGTAAAACTTGATCTCTCTCCTCATTTGCAGTAAGATCACAACAGGGACTCTGGACATAAAGGCCTTCAGTTACTAGATTAACAAAAAGCAGATTCATTCTGACAACTGATTTCACCAAATGTTTTATGGAATTGGACAGTTTTTGGCTTTATGTGCTTTTTTCTTCCAGAGGCTATATAAGTACTATGGTAACTTCCAAATTTAAGAATCTGTAAAAGATTTAGCTGTGGAAGTTTTTTTTTTTTTTTGGTGATAGCCAGAACTAAAGCCTATAGGTCACCAACCAATTTCCAGCCTTTAAAATTAGTTCCACTGAATTATCTTCTATTAATACGGTTTTCCCTCCTATCTTATACCCCCATAAGATTTTAGTCATATGAAATACAAAGTATTTGAATGACTGACTTTCTACTTCTGCCTTGTAAGAAGTCTGCACCACTCAGCATATGCAATTATGAGAGATCTTCTATTTCCCCTAGCAAGTTTCTGTCCAAAGGAATAGAAATGTTCCTCTTGATTCAACAATTATGTTCTTCATGTCATTAATAGAAAGTCAAACTTATTGGATTTGATTAGCCTGGAAAAGTAGAAGTTCCTGGTTTTCTGGAGAATTAGCTTTCAGGATGCAGCCAATTCTCTCTTTGCTTTGGCTGTTTGGCACCACAAGGCCAGAATCAGGCCCACCTCTGCTATCATAAATGACATTTAACATGTGTTCAATAGCTAATAAGCCTAGAATGAACTTATATTAGGTTTTCTTTCATCTTTTTACCCAAGTTTTATTTACTGCAGATGAGCATATTTCTGTAAGTCATCTCAAGTAATTTTAACAAGGTGGATGTATTAATAAATTTAAGTTTTTGCTATATTTAATTCTCACAAGAAAAACTTCTTATCAAGTATTTTTAGGTATATTAAAATATGTGTTAAGTAATATTTCAAAATCATGTTTCCTGCTTTGAAATAGCTGTGGGAGTGAAATGCTCCAAAACCCAAAGAAATTATCTGCAGTAACATGACCCCACCGAAAAAAAATTCTGTCTACATGTAGCTAACAAGACAGCAAAAGCCAAAATTTGGCCCTTCTCAATAATTGATCTAAATGTGCCATGCATCTGAATGGATTTCATCATAGCAAGATCAGAGTGAGGTGAATTGACCACAGTGAACCATGCTGGAGAACGTGTCCCGGCTGCAGCTGCCCCTTCCATGAGTGTCAACACCACCTCAAAAGGAAGGGGAAAGCCAACCTAAGATGGGCTTAGCCACCATCACTGTCATCTTACTTTTCTTTACAATCAGCAGAAGCCCTATGGGCCCGCAAATGTTTTTAACTAAAAAGGAAATGTTTTTGTCCTGTGGTCATGCCATCCACTGAGGACAAAGAGAGGCTATCCATTTTTAATCTTTTCTTCTATAATCAACAGGTCTTTAAAAGAGATAATATGCAATTAATTTTCTTTTTTCTTTCTTCTTTAAAAACATTAAACATTTTGGTGGTTTAAACGATTTAGTCAATTCCAGGACATGGATAGTTAGGGTGTCAGCAATGCCCCCAACCTAATGTCATTAAGTGTGCAACAATGACTTTAAAATAAGTAGCTTTTTGGAAGTTATGTCTTTGAAGTTTCATTAATTAGTCATATCATTGGGAATGTATGGCTAAAGTAAATTACAGTGTTTAAAATATCTACTCTTTCAATGTGAAAAATGAAAGGATCCTGCTACCTTGTCGTTATACTAATGAAGATATTATTAATTGGTTTAGCAAAAACATAGATCTAACCATAATGTGCAACAGTTATTAAAGATAATTAACTACAGATCATTGGTTTGAAACATCTAGTCCAAAATGATTTCTGAAGGGCACATTATTCTACGAGATAAAATAATTAAATTTCTAACTGCTGCATGAGACAACTGTGGCATATCTAGCGTTTTAATTTCTTTTGTTCTATTCTCAGGGTACTCTTACTGTTTTAGGTTTTGAAAAAGCTACCCATGTTTCACAGCGAGCACCCTGTTCAGCATGTTTTACCAAAATCTTTCATGTCTATGGAAAAATTATGATTGAAAGAAAAGGATTACAATGACACTAGACCTAATAAAAAGCCCACATAAATTCAGCTTCCTTTTACTGGAGAGAGGAGTATGGTAAATCAAACAAATAGAAAACGAAACAACTTACTTTAATGAAATACCTTTCAAACATATCCCTCACAGAATCTATTTTTTTTTAAAAATGGAAAGCCTCACATTTGCAAAATAAATGTGGGAAAATATATGTATGGACAGATACCAGGTACTTGTGGATTGATGAATAATGTAATTATGTGCATACACATAAAATAAAATTAAACAATTACTGCAAAAACAATTGAGGCAATAGAACAGAAGGCTGTTTATTAAAAACTGTAATATTAGGGACAAAAAATTCTGGCTATACAGCTAAAAACAGTTTTGCTTAGTCTTTACTATTTGAAGATCAGTTAAATTAAAGGAAAACAAAATTAAGACTCAGATGTCAATAATAGTAGTTTTAGGAATTCTAAACAAAACAGGACCATAACATTGGAAGCATGTTATGATGTTCATTGGTGATCACATTTAGAATGCGTCCTGATGTCTATATTAATGTCAATGTCAGATGTCTAAATTAAAAAATATATATTTTCTGACCAGGAACTTGCTTTGTATAAAAGCCAACAGTGAAAAATAATAGTGATGTGCTTTTCTTTAAGAAGCAATTCAGATTTATATTAAGTCTAAATTTGTGGGAGACCTGGAAAACGCCCCAGCTCAAGGCTTATGTATAAATTATTATTTTTAGAAATATTATTAATATCTTGCTTTAATCCAGTTAGTGTGCACTTGGAAAGATAGGATTAAAAAGCCATAAAAATAAGGGCATTTCTCTCTAGGACTGAAGTTTAGAGACACGACTGAATGAGAAAATTTTGAGCTGCTAAGTTTATACTGATGCTGATTTCATGTACTTGGAAAGAACAAAACCAAAATGTTTAATGCATGCCTTTTTTGGCCTAACACACAATAAAACCTAGAAATCCCTGAAAAATCTAATGCATGGAGGGAAAATAGGGTTTGAAGCTAAAAGTGAGTATAGTCATTACAACCTTCTTCATATAGATCAATGTTTTTGAACATGTGTATGATGAAATGCTAGTCTCTTAAAAATAAACAAAGGTTCATTGGTCAAAGGCTTAGGTATACAACATACTATATCTTCCTTTTATAGATTCACACAGCATATAAGCAAAATTAAAGGCTCTGAAAAGTCCTGCAGTCGCAATATTCACTTAACTTAGCTTTCAGACTTTTATTTTCCTCAACACTGATTCACAGGAAATTAGTATTCCTTATAACATTTGGGAGGAGGACGGCTGCTCTAAGGTACTTTGTGAAGGTATGGTTGGTTTGATTTCAGGACCCTCAGAGACCCTTTGGTATTCCTCTGATGATGTCACATTCCCTCATCTTCAGCCACCTACTACTTTCTTCCTTCTGAAACCACTTTTAAAGCTTTGTTACACACTTGGAACTTAGTATTGAAGTTGCCTTGTTAACTTTCCTAGGCATATTTGCTTTTAAATGGTTTGTTCTAAATGTAGAATAAAAGACCAACAAAATAATATCTGGTATTACAGAGCTTGGGGTCGGTGACAATGAGGTTTTTTTAGTCTCACTGATAATATAACACAAATAACTGCTCCTTTGAAAAATGAGGAGACAGAGGGTGGGTGTGAACAATGGGCTTGCCCAAGGGTGTGCAGCCGGTAATGCAAAGTTGAGGCCTGACCCTGTGTCCTTATATCAGCAAATTCGGGGCTTTTCTATTAATCTGTGTTCTCTTATATTTTTGCATACATGTCCAGAGGAAAGCATGCCAAATGTAACCAGAAGTCCTAAAAAGGCCTCCAAGGTGCATTAGCAAAGAGATGTATTTATTTGTCTGCTCAGTGTTTAATTTTAAAAATATAGAGAATTAGTTGTCAACAGTTAATATTTAGGAGGTCCCATATAATAATCTAGATTCTGTCTTCTCCCCCAAAAAGCAAAGAACTTTGTATCATCAGGCCCAGTGGCTGGGGCAATTATGATTATGGCCACCCAATTTAGAAAGGGCATTCTGGTGGTAATCCATTGTGCCATAGTCTCCACCACTCCTTGATGCCCCTTGACATGAATGAAGCAAGAGTCACTTATTGTCTTACTCACATTGTTGATTAATTGTTTGGGTTTGGGGGCTTCTTATATTTTCAATCCCTGGTATCAACAACCTATGTATCCCACCTTACTGTTATGGCTCTTTCCTCTCTGAAAATCTTTGTCATTTCCTAATAAGAGAAGTACTTCAAGTTGGTCACCAGAATGTTGCCTTTAGATAAGTAATTGGAACCTGACTGCACTCAACATTCCAGGAGAAATCAACCACCACCACCCACCCCCACCCCCGACTGCTTTGGGTCACCCTGATTAAAATCTTTGGCTTTTCCAATTCCAGCCACAATAGCTGGCTGTCTATTGCCCACCAGCATTGTGGCAGGTTTTTGCAGCTTGCGCTGCATGGGACCCAAAAGGCAACCATATATGGAACCAGTGCTCCAATCATGATTTGGTGAGAAGACTGCGTTTCCCTTCATCTTTGGACATTATTCATCTTTTCATGGGAAAGACATCCCAAATGACTGAAACCATAGCTCAAGAGTTCATGGCATTTAACAAATGCTGATATTTTCTTCCCTGCTCAGTTTCAATGTCTACAACCTCAGGAATGTGTGATATATATTTTCAGCTAAAATAGTAGAACTTTCCTTGGGCTACATAATCATGTTTGATGGCATACCAGCAAGAAATGGGTTTTGGTGAGGAAAGCAGCTTGCTTCTAGGCCAGTCCCCAAAATCAGAAAACTGAGTGGTCAACATATGTGTTATTAATAGGCCTGTAAAATCAGCCTGAACTCTAAAAACCCAAGCCATGGCTTTGCCAGCCTCCTCCTTTGAGTGTCAGCCATTCAATGTGCCTGTCCTCCCCTGTTGCTATGAGAGTGAGCTGAGGGGTGGTTATGGATGTGCTGTAATCAGATGGAGAGGTGGAGCCATCTGCTCTAACTTCCCAAGTTATTGTTGGCTGAGTAGCTGCAGTTTTGGTTTGGGTCTTTTAACAGTTCATTTAACTGAAGAGGAGGGAGTGGATTCAGAATAGAAGGTCCTTGGTATAGGAGAATTTTCTTTATAGGTTTTCTGATTCCTCTTTTCTAACTGTCCTCTTCTAACTCCTTCTCTACTCTCAAACCCATTCTTTTGTAAATCCCCCCTTTTCTTTTTCTTTTCTTTCTTTCTTGACAAGGAATTGCTACTCCTGCATAGACAGTTACTGAGTCAGTTCTTCCCAGCACTAACTCCAAGATATTTACCACCAACTATTGCTTACTCATGATATTTAAAATGCTAGTATGTAGTGTCTTCTGGGATATTCTTGTTGCATTTCAACTGCACCCAGTGACACTGATTCTTACCAAACTATCAATACCACAAGTGTGTCCTATTAACATAGGCTTTCTAGAGGCTTTAAAAAAAGGCTGTTAAGCATTATTTGACATCTTTCTTTAACGGGTTACATTCTGGATGAGAAAAGTTTAGGTGGAATCTTTCATTTTTCAGTCCTCAAAATTTGTCTTTCCCTTAGAGTTTATTCTCTATTCTTTCTCTCTCTCCTTCTCTGTTTCTCTCTGTCTCTCCCTCCCTCTCTCTTTAAAACTATATTCTCTTTCCCCATGTAAAACAGCTTCACCTCCAGGAAAACGATGGCTGTATTTAAATAAGATCACATGACTCTAACCTGCTGTAAATATTGCCTTATTTTTCAGCCATGCATCTGGATCCCTATACAAAGATATATATGTATATAACTTTATCCTGGTTTAGTGACATAACTGTATGTTAATCTATCTCTCTGCTTTCCTTAATAAATTTATTTTTTAAAAATTGGCTGTTTTCACTTAAAATTTAAGTAAGCAGCAAGGGCAACAGACAAAGAAAGAGGCTTGAAATTTGAAAATGCATATTTAGATGGAAAATAAAGCTTGCTTAGCAGATATCATTCTTTGTTATTAATTTACCATAGAAAAATGTAAGAAAAGTCAATGCTGGAAAACAAAGTATAGTAAGAACTTCCAGGAGGAAGCGTGTATTGCCAAAAGAAAAAAAATGAGTCCTGATCCAAAAAAAAAGTCCATTATGACACAAGCCACTATTTTCTCCCTTCCAATCTTCAGCTTTTCCTCACTTAGCTAAAACACAGCCTCAAAGTCCCGCTTAGCTCTGGCACGTGGGACAGGCAAAGGCAACAGAAGGACACAAACTGGGGGGATGGAATCTCTTTGGCATTCTTGTGTTCTTTCACATCTTGACTCTCAATCATTCAATCATCTTTGGACAAAGGTCAGCACTAAATTGTCTGCTGTGTATGGTCAACAATTATTTTCTAGTAGATCTATTTATTTCATTTCTGATGAATAGTGCCTGCTGCCCCACACATGATCAAAGATAAGAATTCTGATACTTTGGCTGTATAAAGACTTACATATTAGGAATATTAGAAAGACCAGACTCAAATTTGAATTCTGCCTCTGGTAGTTACCAACTGTGTGACTCAGAGGAGTTGGTAGGATTCTCTTGTCTCTAGTTTTTTGTAAAATATTAATAACAAACGGTACTCCCTTTATAAGGTTGACTGTGGAGATTAAGGGAGTTGACGACTATTAGAGTTGGAAACTCGAAGTTACTCTGAGTAAAGTGGGCTAGGTAGAAGGCAGTAAATGGCAACTGGCATGCAGTCTCTGATCTGAAGGGACTGGTGGTGTCTGTGACAAACTTGAGACTTTCTGTCCCTCTAAAGAGGCAGCTGTTCCTATTTGGCTCCAGTGAGTTTTTGCAATGGAAAAAATGTGGACCTGGTGTTGCCAGGTTTTCCGGGAAGCTGGAAATCCGGACTTTTATGTGAAACCTCACAATTTTTAGTTTTTGGCAATTAATTCAAATTTAAAGCACTGTGCAAGCCAAACAAAACACATCTGCAGGCCAAATAAGCAGAGGGAGGCACCCGTTGTGACCTCTGATATATGTGAACATGTTTGTAACAGAACCTGCCTCAGTATAGATATTCCATAAATATTTGCCTCGTCTTTTCATTGCATGTGATATCCAACATGAGGAAAGAAAAATAATCAATTTGAGCTTCTTAGAAAATCATCAGATTTCTCACTCTTAAGGATCAGATTTATTACTTAAGTCATATATTCATATGTTTAGTCTTATCCACCGTTATGTTAAAATGCTTAACTTGGGAAAAGCTTATACTTTGGGGAATTTTATTGGGTCCTGTGACTTTGTAACAGAAGTTTTAATTTTTGTTTGAAAACATATATTTAAAATATAGTGAAGACAATTCCGAATCATCTCAACAGAAATTCACATTTATTTTTCAATTTTTTTAAAAAATAATTTTTTAACTGGCAAATAAAAATTGTTTGTATTTATGGTATACAACATGATGTTTTGAAATATTGCATTGTGGAATGGCTAAATCAAACATATGTATTACCTCACATACTTATCTTTTTTTTGTGTGGAGAAAACATTTAAAATCCACTCTCTTAGTAATTTTCAAGTATACAATACATTTTTATTAACTATAATCATCATGTTGTGCGATAGATCTCTTGGACTTATTCCTCCTGTCTAACTGAAATTTTCTATTTTTGGGCCAACATCTCCCCAAACCTCCCACTCCCCAGCCTCTGATAACCACAGGAAAATTCACATTTCTGATGTTGGCCTGAGTTCCAGTAAGTGAGCAACTCTAGCCTGGATTTTTCTCTTTGTCCTCAGAGGAACAAGACCTGGTTTTAACTGCTACATCTTCATATTGCTCACTCCTTAAGTAGTTTAACTTACTTTTTAACTGTTACATGCCAACAAAACAGGTTGCTTAATTGGTTTGACCTTTCACAGTATTTTTTAATTTTTCAATCTTAGTTTCATAGTTCCATCTGGCCCTTTAAAACGACATCTGGTTAACTGTACTTAACCAGCTGATCACTGTACAGTTATTTTTAAATGTAATGTATGCTTAAACAGATGTTATTTTTATAGATGTGGATCTAAACTGCACTTGTGTACGTGCTATGTCTGCATAAACTCTTTCTGCAATTCAAATGTTGACACCCAAAATTACAAGCCAGAATGCTTATGAACTCCACTATTATGGTACTGCACTTTTGTGCTGCTTGTAAGGTAAACATCAATTCAGTTCTTTTTTTCTTTCTTCATTGCACATAAATAAAACATTAGCATTTAGTTTATAAAGTGATGAACATTTTGCTGTGTTGGATTTAGCTTCATAAATACAACTGCTGTCAGCAAGAAAAAAGGATTTATTGAATAAATAATAAGAAAGCTAAGGGAAAATGAAAATATATATATTATGCAAAACATGGTATCTGTCAACAGGTCACAAAGGGGCTTCAGTGCTCTTGGTGTGGCTGTTGGAGATAATTCCATCTCTGGAGTGCTGGCCCTGAAGCATTCTGGACCTTCACCTCATGGTAAGTGTCTTAGATTTAATCTAGGAAGCATGCTATAGAGAATAAATTTATTTTGTAGATCTCTGAATGCTTAATTGTCCAGAGCATAATTAACATTTAGATCAATTACAATGTCTTTTTACATGAAAAACATCAAGAACCCATGATAACAAGGAAACCTAAATGGTCATTCAATCCTACAGTTTGATTTTCAAGTCTTTTCCTTTCAGGAAAAGAAAAGAGAAGAAAATGACAAGCAGTTTCTACATAGATTGAAAGGTTTTGCAGTCATGAATGGATCAGAACATCGAGTGTACCTTGTGTCAGACAGAACACAATCTCACCAACTGAGAGATCTCCAAAGATGGGAAGCGCGCCCACGACAGGAGGTTGAATCCTCGTTGAGACAAAGAAAGTGGCCACAGTTGAAAATATTTTACCGAGAACTTTAAAAGTATTCTCAAGGTTAAAAATTGCTGTTATACATAATACCTCATTAATTGATAGACATTTTCTCTCTCCAGAGTCCATTTTCTGTGAAAAACACCACATAACATCTGTTCATAAACAGTCCTTCTGTGAAAACACTGACACAGGTCTTGAGCTTCCACAGGCTCAATTCCCCTGCCATGTGCAGATGGCATGATGTATTTATACAGCTGAAGCCTGTGTAACATAAGCCCGGCCATATCTCCAGGTAAGACTTCAGGCAAACATGTGCTGCTGTTCTCTAGCCTCACCCCAAGTTGTTCAAGGAGCTCCTTCTGACACAAAGACAAATTGTTTCCCACGAATGTGTGGGATTCGTCAGAAAAATCACCTTCGGCAATCAACATATAACTCTACAGAGATAAGGACATTTCTCTTCTTTTAAAAAGATTCCACAGAACACATTAATGAAAAACTAATTAGGGTTACAGAGGTATTTGGGAAACTAAATATGACTGTGATCATTCAGTTGCCTTTTTTTTTTTTTGCCTCTATGCTTAATGTGTGATGTTTAACTGGAATTAATTATTGCAACTAAAAGCAAAAAGTTTGGGGTTAAGGGTTTAAATAATTAATGTTCAGTTTTTCAATAACTACCATGAAAGGAAGAATGTCCTTATAATGCAAGAAATTATTTCCCACATAACTTCCTTTGGTTTCTCCTGTTACACGTGAAATGCAATGAAAAGCTCTACAAGGATAGAACTTCTTAACTGAGCATTTGTAGAGAAACACTTAAGAGACTCTCAAACCCTAGTGAGCTTTCTTTGCTTTTCAAATCTGGTTAATCACCAAGATGTTGGTCCTCTGGCATTCTCTAAAATTGTTCTTTCTTAGAAAGAGACAGATTCTAAGGACAAGCATAGCCTGTTTCTCATGATGTGGAGAAACAGTGACTTTAAGTAAATGCAGGATGCTGGAGCTTCCGAAGGGTTTAGGGGCCCTGAGGAACACCCAAATAAACAGACCAAGGAAGCTATACACAGGCATATCTTGGGTTTATTTGTACCTGTCTTTGATTACACAGCTGAAATGCATATGAAAGTCACCATCAGATAAACATATCTATGGTACCCTCATGTAATATAAACTATTTGTATTTTATTCTTCATGAACACCACAGGCAAGTTCTTGTATTTGACCAGCTGGGGTCAAAAATACTACCCAATGCTTGGAGGTTTTTTTGTTTTGTTTTGTTTTGCTTTTTTTTTTTTCCTCCTAGCTTCAATGTCTATTGACACACATGAGCTTTCTGGTTTGTGCATTTCAAAGGTGTTTTTACAGCATTGATGAACTCTCAACTTACTGAATATCCTTCATAGTGGCTTATCAGTTCAGGCTACAAAATCATCTTTGGCAAAGATTTGCAAGGGGAAAGAATTAGTCATTGGAGAGTAGGATGAACTAAGGACTCTGGAAAAATTCTAGGGAGACAGTTTGGGGAATCTGTGTCTATATAATGGGCAAAACACAGCTCCGTTTGCCCTTTCCTGGTTATCCCTCACTCACACAATAAACCTCATTTGAAACACAAGGAAAATAATCAAAATAAAAATAAAGTTGTGCCTTCAAATCACATGTCAAGACATCTCTTCACTAAATATTGAACTGTATTGTTGTTTGGATGAAGCCATGCAGTTAGGAATAACAAAAGAGGCCAAATTCAAATCATGTTTTTCATTTGACATACACTTAACATGTTATGGTAGCCACAACTTTCCTGGTTTTGGTTATTCATTTCTTTTTATTGATACTTCAGTTTAGTTTTTTCTGGAAAACTGAACGTCGAAGGACATGCATTCAGTTTTACCTGATATATAAGCACATAATAATGATGGCAGCCTAAATTTGTTGGAAACACTTTTATTATACTCCAATTTTCCATGGTATATTAGGTTCATTGTGTCATATATAATGCTGAAAAAATGGAAATACTATAAATACCCAATAATACAGGACTGATTATTGGTAGGAGAAAATTATGTCATTATGTTAAGTGAAAAAAATTAAATAACAAATTGCATATATACTACACAGTCTCAACTAAATATATGACACAGACAAGCATAGAAAAAAGACATGAAAAAAACATGCCAATGTACTAAAAAACACCCTATTTCTTGGTGACAGGCTTATGGATTGGACTATGATTTCATCTTTTTATTTGTATATAGTTTTCAAATGTTTTACATTGAATATACATTAATAATCAGAAAAAATATTATAAAAAGCATACAAGGTACTTTCTCCTAAGAAAAGCATTTGTTAGTCTATTAATAGTCTTGGTGGCTTTGAGCAAGAATATAAGTTGATATGAAGTATAATGAGTTATATTTTTGACAAGATTTTATGAAATTTAGAAAGAGATAGTTTAGGAAAGTCTTCCTCCCCCATAAGGTACCTTTGGAGACACAGATAATTTGTTGCCTAGATACTTAAATTGTGTCCTAGATGATCTCCCTGACTTTATTAACCTCTGCCTCCCTCCCTCCTTTCCTTCCTTCCTTAATAAATATTTATTGATTTATATCTCTGTTCCAGGTGTTCAGAATGGGAATTGCAACAGAGACGTCCTGGTGGAATTTGTAGCCTAGGAAGAGAGACGGTCAGTGAACAAGCAAGGAAATGTGCAGTGAACATGCAAATAATATCGTAACTGTGAGGGTGCACCTGAGGAACCATGAACCATGGAAAGCAGGGGCAAGCAGCCCTGCCATTTGCAGAGTGAGAGAGAAGCCTTTTATTTGGCAGCGACATTTGTGATGAGACCTGAAAGTGCAGGAGGAAACTAATGGGTTCCGCCCAGTGTGGGAGGATGCTCTAGGGAGTATGCTGGGAGTGTCTCCACGAGACCAACTTGCCATTCCATCCCAAGAGTGCCTCACACACAGGAAACACTTAAATATTTACTGAATTGGCTTGATTTGAAAGATATGCCATTTAAGTCTTAAAAACTGTAGGACCTAGGCTGACTGAGTTAAATCTTATCAGTCTATAGTTCTTCTTATTCCTGCCTCTGAAAACTGCCTGCCTGTCATGAGGTCTATCTTAGAACCAGATAGACCAACACACTGGTCTTAAATTTTGAAGGCTTTCCTCTAGAGATGTAGAGACTTGGGATAGTTTAAAATGCATTCTCCATTTAAATGGAATGAAAGCTTATCTCTTTATTGTGCCTTGATGTCAAGTCGGCAATAAATATGGATATCAGACTATGCAAAATTATTTCTGAATTCCTGTCACTATACCCAATCAAAATTCTAAACACTTTAACTCGATGTTCAATGATCAGTTAGGATTGTCCACATACGTGGCTAGCTGTTTATAATTCTTCATGTTTTTCGTCAATGAAAATATTTGGCTTAATCTCAAAATCATCAAAAAGACTAGACGTAGGTTAGTCCAAACCACTCATTCTTTTTGTAGCAAGTACTTTCCACCAAGAGGATGCCCACCCAGCTGGAAGAAAGCTGAAAGAGTGAAAGAATTTTTGCCTTGATTGATGCCAGGAATGACTTTGAGTTATTTTTTCCCCACAGGATTGATCAAATCAAGCCTTTCTGCCCTTAAAAATATAAACAGTACTATGTCCCTCAGCATGATGAGGGCAATGACAGATCTACTATGGATGAGGAACATCAGACACTCTCAAATAACATCAAATTTAAGAACCAAGAAAAAAATATACTCTGTGATCATGAGTGATAGCGTCGATTCTGGAGAAGAAAGCCTGGATAAGGAAGGTCAGTGATGATGAATATGTGAAATGATGAACCTTCCACCTCCAATAAAAACAAGACGCTGATCATGAAACTATTTCCAGTGTCTAGTATTTAAAAATCTATCACAAATAACTATTGCCTTCCAGACACATATAATTGATCCTACTTGTATCAACAGTAAGTTCCTTTTCAGGTTTTTCTCCACATTAACTTCTTTTTAACATGGTATTATTTTCCTTAAATGGCATTTCTACTGACAACCACGCTGAATGCACTGTATAATTATCATGTCTTCAGTTTCTTTTTCTACAGTTCTTTTTAATTACAAAATAATACCCTTCTGAAGAGCGCATCTTTGGTATCTTAACCATCGTTGGGTCAATATAGCAGTGTGTGCTCATTATCAATATATTTTAATTATTTCATTCTGTCTAATGCCACATTTTTTGATTTCCACGAATTGCCAGGTAATTATGTTTGCATCAGGATAAATAATTAACATTCTCTGGAGCAGAACGACCATTACATTCCTTTTTCCTTTCCTTTTTTTTTTTTTTTTTAGCCCTGGCAATATAATAAATAGACAGGCATTTACCTGGATTAATTAAATGTGGTCTTTTTGGGGGGCAAGAGCAACATTTGGTGATTCAAAAGTTGTCTTTTGCTAAGCTCAGAATTTTCCAGAGCCGGAGTTTGTGGCCTCCTAACTCCTCTTTAAACAGAGCAACGCTGCTTTCTTTACATTTCTAAATTATCCTCTGTCCTTCTTCAAGCCCTAATTCACCACTCTCCCCCGGCCCCCAAAGCAGAGTGTAGGTTGTGGAGACTAAGAGTGCAAAGGCTATTTATATATGTAAAATTATTATATTATTTCCCTATATTATACATGCATAAAATTATAAAATTATTTTACTGTATAAAATTGTTATAGTAGAAAATAAATTCTACTACAGTAAATTCTACTATCTAAGGCAACAAAAACATGAACAATTTCACAAACATTTACCAGCAGAACTTATGCAAGCTCAAAAACAAAGTAACAAAGTAAAATAAGGTAAGGTTCAGCAGGTGATGCTTGAGAGAAAAGCCACGAGCTGGGTGAATGGAGCCAAGTGTGTTGTGGCAAAGATTTAGAATAAGTTTCATTTCTTCATTAATGGGAAAACTGCTTCTTAAAAATTTGGGGATATACATTCCTTGAAGTTGCTCTTTCAAGCTGAGAGGAAAAGTCCTGTGGCATTAACTGTGTGACCATCAGGCACGTTACTTAATCTCTCTGTGCTGCAGCTTTCTCAACTGTAAACTAGGGCTGATAAGGGTGCCCAAGTACACACTTTCATAATGCCAGGTTTGTAATCCAGTTGTTATTTGAAGAAGGCTTTTAAACTCCTACAGTTCTTCGAGCTTAACATCCCAACATCTTTGATAATTTCTCAAATTATTAATAGAAGCTTCAAAGATTCTAATGGTTTTGGTCATTCTTTCGTCTTTGCTCAGTCTTAAAGGTCTCTGATGAACTACGGGACGCAGAAGAGAATGCCATGCTCCAGAAAGCCTGAATCGCACAGAACGAGACGAGAAAACTCCCCTTCCACTTTCATCCAACCATAAAACTTAAACTGTTTTACTTTCAAATTCTCAGTTTCCTGGTTTTATCTTTTTTTCTTCCTCCCTTTGTATTATTTAAAAAGTCTAATAAATGTGTTGCTAATTCTTTTCGATGTTCCTCTATCTGCTGATTACTGGCTACGTGCCAATGATACAGCATTGAAATACCTTTTCTAATTCCCGCCTTTATAACAGTGTTAAACTGGATAAAGCCAAGCGCTTGCTTTTATTTTTGATAAGTCGATATTTCTATATATAAGAAATAAATATCAAGTAAGTTGGTAAGTCTCCTATTGTGATAAAAACAGAAGAATCAGATTTTCCTTGTAGAAATGATTATGTGAGAGGAGACAGAAGAAAAACTATTTATTATATTTAAAAGATTATCATAGGGAAGCGGGGGAAATTTACTTTATGCATCTCTGAAATGCTAATCTTAGACTGACTGGTCCAAGTTACAATTATCACAAATATTGTGGAAAAACAAATGTGAACAAAAGGTTGAATGTTATGACTTATCTGGAACTACTCTGCCTAGAACTTAAATAGTAACTAATTATGGTCATCCTTAAATGGTATGACAAATAATACCGCAGTATTTTATACTCTGTACCCTAGACCTGGATAAATAATTTTAAAAGTTTCTAATCTTGATATGTATTTTACTGAATTAATGTTTATGTAGCTTCAGAATCTTACCTGTCCTAAAGCCACATTAATTGAGCCTTTCATAAATCATGTAATAAAATATATCTTTGCACCTACTGAGTGCAAAGTAGTCAGCTTTGGGAAGAGCTATTGTCATAGAATTCAGACAATATAATTTATTACTTCTATTATCATGTCATATTTTATTAGGCATATGCTACATGTTGCAGATGTAAAGAGGTGCATTGCATGGTTCAGGTCTAAACATCTGCTCTTCTTTCTATAACCCTGAAAATGATGCCACCACATCCATTCTTACTATATTGCAATATTTGAAGAAGAGGTTGAAACAAAAACAACTATGAAGTAATTTCATGCTCAGTAATATAAAAGGTGTTTCAATTTTCATAGAAACAGTTTTACACTGGGATGTAGGCAAACTCCAGTGTAATGAATTAGACATTGCTCTTCCCTGTATTTCCAGTTTATTCAAATATATTTTTTCAAATATTGATATCTGAGGCAATACATAAAAAATTTTAAATGAGTAGTTTATCACCATTTACACTTTTAAAAGATCCACCCCCCTCAAAACAAAAGCATTTAACAAGGGGGAAACACAAAGAATTACTAAGATTTCAAATATTTCAATCAGCCAATGTGATCCACTGTTTAAGACATAGCACGAACCTCAAGAGGTGTCATTTGGAAGTGACTATAATGTAAACAAACATTATAAAATAAGATTAGGCAATATAATATTGATCCTTGCATTTTGTTAAAATCAGAAACTAAGGCAATTCAGGAAAATTAGATTTTCCATAGATTTTTCAAGTCCCGACAGTAACATTTCTGTAAAAGCCTTTTTTGTATGAAATCCGTATACAATAAAGAGTATTTAGTAAACATGGCACCCTTTCTTAGAGATGGCTGAAATCCTGTAGCAACATAAAGATTGTCACCGTTTATTTTGTAAAATCAACTTCTGAGCAGCAAGACAGTATTATGTTTTACAAGATCCATGACTAGTAATGGGTATTTATAACCAAATGAAGGATTTAGTTATGGATATCTACAGAGTCAAACTCACTGGCTGAGTAAGTTGACACAAACAAAGGGGGGAATTTACATAAATAAGTTTTAAGCTTTGCATCTTAGAAATAAGATGACTTTGCAGTACTATAAGAAGTGTCACCATGAAGTTGCATGTTAATGGACTCAACTGTTAAAAACAAATTGAATTGAGCTTTAATTTACCCTCATTTGTATTTCACTATTCCCCACGTCATTTTCTCACTTTGCTTTTGACTTCATTTGTAAACTTGAACTTTACTCCTACTTAGAAATAAAAGTTTTAGGTACTCCCCAAGAAATAACTCAAACTAAAGATATATTTTGAAACATTTTAGAAAAATCTTTGAAATGATAAAGCATAAAAATTCATTTTCTGTTTTCCAATAATATGAGATTACAAATATAATGATGTTCTTTCATCAAAACTGTTCCAAAAAACAACAAAACCCATAACCAAACCTCCTAGGGAAAAAAAGGCTGAGTTCTGCCTTTAGTGGGAAAGTAGAGAGTAAAAAAATTCTGTCTGAATAAACATTTTTTAAAACGCTTCTTTCTGAACCAGTGACTATGAGTCAAAGGGAAGCATCAACATTCAGTATTCTGTATTGCCCATTTCTTGGAATTTTTTGAAATTACAGAATATGTAGTAGCTGACAGCAAATATTAATTTTTAAATATGAAACCCTATGACAAAATTGTTTACACTCTATAGAGACTTAAAGTATTATTATATTATATTTTCAAATAATAGCATGAAAGCCGTCTGGTACAAAAAAGGCAATGTAGTCCTGTATTTTCCAGTGCTCTCTAACCTATTGAAATAGAGGAAGAATATAGAAAAATGTTTTTCAGGTAAAGAGATATTCAGTATCAAATATGGTAAAACACAGGCACATTTAAAAATTACAGTTTTATAAAAATTACACCAAGATTCTTCTTCTCTTTATGGGCATGTGTCATTCATTTTAAACCTTTGCTTTGTTCAAAGTGCAAATTCTGATGTTAGAGGTTCTGGGTTCAAATGTTGCCCCCGCTACTCACTAGCTTTAGAAACTCAGGCAAGGTATTTGCTGTCTGAGGATGAATTCTACATCTGCAAAAATGGAGATTACAATCTACAACACTGGTTCATGAAAAATGACCAATAGAGTTACTATGCTATCCTTTTATCAATATTGTGACTAATAGAAAACAATTATTAATCCTAAAGTTCCTACTAAAACATTTTCCTAAAAACAACTGATGAAATATTTTTAATGGGGGAGGACAGTGCAGAATATACAAATGATTTTCATCTGTGTCCCAGCTTTGTAACTCACCACCTTTGTGATTTTACAAACGTCATGATTCCTAAATGAACATTTGGTACCCTATCTGTGAAAAGGAGATAAGAACATCTGCCTCTAGTTTTTGAGTGAGTTCAGTTTATGTATGTAAATCATAAAACACTCTGCAACTGCTAATAATCGTGAAGAAAACTAGCAACTACAACTTTTTTAAAGAAAAGATATTACAATTAAAGGTCGATGAACATTGATGGAGTGAGGCAATTTTTTATGATTTATGTGGGTTTTATCTGTTGGCTTTCCTCATCTCACTGTGGCATTAAACATATTACATTAAGTAGTTGAAATCAGATTGAATACAATTCATTCTGGTCCACTTGCTGAAACACGCCAATAGGATGTTTTCCAATTTTCTCACATAATATTTCTCTTGTCCTTTGGGGTCATGTGGTAATTTCTGCAGGGAAAATAATCTAACCACTGTGCAACTGATCAAAGTATTCCTACGAATACTGCCTTAGGACAAATGATTTGAACCCTTCCATTATCAAAACATCTGCAAATGTTCCTTTTATGTAAGTGTCAATGAGTGAGCATATGCTGATTGAATTCCCTTCCTCCTCTGAGCACCTGACATACACCTGACATGTACAATCGAATTCACGAAAAATTGATTAATGACATGAACTTTTAGGACTTAGCAAATTTATGTGATAGGACAATACTCAAATCCTAGAAAGCCAGAAAACATTTTGCAAGGTTTTAAATGTTTTAAATGTAAGTGTGTCTTGGAACTTGGAGTCAATATGCTGGTTCCTAAAATATTACTTTACATAAATATTGCTTTTGTACCTTTTCCAGAATTGTGCACGGTGGTGCATAAACCTCGCCGTGATATATACCACCAAGGGTCATTTACATGCAGTTTTAAGTCATCTCAGCTTGATTTTTGTCATGTATTGGCAAAATTCATGTTTTTTTAGGCACAGAATTTTATTTTAAAAGATTTGTAACTTATTTTGCTAAACGAACCCTTAGGGAAAAATAGGTAAAATATTTCCTTCGACAGTAATGAAGACACTACAAGTTTCTTCTTTATGTGTGTATGTGTATGTGCAAGTGGATGTGTGCACTGCATGTCTCTAATGGAAAATTAAGAGTTAAAAATAGAATATAACGAAAAAATTGGATAATTGGTTAATTTCTGCCATCTTTACTTTTCAAATTGATTGTCATAAGCAAAGTCATTGTGTGGTGCTTTGCATGTACATTTTAAATATTACAAATGAATAGATCGGTCCTGGCCCATTTCATGTGTCCATGTTGTATAAGTGGCATTGCATTACAGAAATCGAGAGTAAAACTGACAATTTCTTTCTGAAAATCCGAATGTGAAACTATGGTTGCTCACATAATTTTCCAAATGTCAAATAATAATGATTATAATAAAGTATTTTCAATTAGTGATAGAATAGACAAATGTATGCTTTTTCCACTGGCAGTAGGTTGATTTGGCTGAATAGCTGGTTGGGCATATGCCCTCTTCCTCTCTCTCAGTTTGGATGTTTCCATCTCCCAGCCTAAGTTTTGGAACACTATGAACCTGCAGCATCATGCAATGATTTTTTTCCATTAAGAGTTTATTAAAATTTTAAAGTATTCTAAAATCTAAATGGAATTTATTCCAGAACTTTAGATAATGCCATCCATATATATACTAAATATACTGAAGGCTCTTTCTCTATTGAAATATATTACAGTATGGCATCTTAACACTCTGTTTAGCCTAATGTTAATAATCACGATTCTAGGTTTTCAGCTCCTGTGGTTTTCTTTTCATCGATTTATTACTGTTTATATTTTTCTATATCAAGTTTCTTATTAAATTATAAATGAAAGTATATGTCGATGGCAGTATTCTAAACATATTACTTTGAGTAACAGAAGTGTTTATTTCTTTTAAACTCTAAATGACATACTTTGTACTAGTTAAACGTTCTCCCACAATATAACAAAATATAAATCATCTGTTGGAACCCACATTCTAAAATACAACCAGGTCTATATTCATATTAACTCATGGAAAATTCTTTTCTGCACTGTTTGAGAGAGTATGCTCAGTGTTTTACTATTGTTTATTCTTCAATAACTAATCACCCTTCTTGGTCTTCCAAAAGTTCCTGGCATTTTACTAGTTTACACATTGATTGAATGCCATTCTCAGAATTGCTTTTGGCACCAAGCCCACTGCTGTGATAATCAGCTACAAGATTTATTCCAGCGGAGAAGTGTTATAAACATAAGGATCATAAGGCACCACACTGAAAATGAATACTGATGCTTTGAGATGGTTGAAAACTTTATGTTCTTTCCATAAGCACTAATGCCAGTCTTTACATTCTTTACATGTGATCTTTGATTTTGTGGGGAAGCAAAAGGTGAGTTCATTGGATTTGATGATTTGATATTTGTATTAATGATTATTAGCCAGTTTTAGCAAATTAAAAATGACAAAGACAAGTGTAGAAGAATCACTGAGAGCATTTTGAAAATCACCACCTTTATGGAAATTAAGGAATTAACTACTAAACATGATCTGACACATTTACTGCAATAGGATATATTATTATATTGGTTGATAGGTGAAGAAAAAGTCCAAAAAAGTACAAATGAAGCCAAAAAAATGCAAAGGGAAACTGCTGGCCGGTAAATGCACTGAGCCAGAAAATGATAATAAGGAGAAATGAAGTGAATGGAAAACAGAATGCATAAGCATTTCTTAAATAAAAGACTCAAAAGCAGAGAAAAATGTAAGTTTAGAGAATGTTGAGCAGAAAAGGTTGCCAAATATTAATCATAAGTAGGGGAAAAGAAAAATAGATGCAGCTGAAATGTTGAAAAGATACAGAAATAAATAAGCTATTCAAATAAAAGTCATTTGTGAGTGCTAAAGACAGATGTTTGGAGGAATTCTGGGGGCTTCAAAAGTGTCATGGAAGATGATCTGGGAAACAAAGTGTCAAAACTACAGGAGTCAAATGCTTCCCACGGTATTCACCCATGAGGTGGGGCCTACTGGTTCATTCAGGGTTCACCTATAACTTTTTCAGGGAAATCTCCCCAGTTTCCCCATACTAGTGCTCTAAGAGCTCCAATTTTCTTTTTTAGTACGTATCACCACTTAGAGTTATTACCTGTCCCATTAGATAATTGTCTTCTCCTCAAGGTGAAAACAAACTCCAGAAATTCTGGTAGGACAACTCATTTTTGTAGCTCTAAGCTTACTGCAGTACCTGGAGGATAGCAAGCATTCAAAAATTTTTTGAACTAAAAAAATAAATAGAGGAATAAGTACATGATTGAAAAAATGGACTAACTACTCCATGTTTGGTAATTCCGCCTCAAGATAGGAATTGGAATAACAGAAAAAGAAAGTAAGGGTCAGGTATAACTAAAAGAAGGGACTCTTATGAAGGGCTTTTGAATATTTGAGAGAGAGAAGGCAAAGAAAAAACTTGTGGAAATAGAGCTTTAGGGGCTGTAAACAGTAAATCTAGAAAAGGTATGTGTGGAATGAAGGCAATAAACATAGAAATTATATTTGAATTACAATTAGATACAAAAAGAGGCCTCTAGTAAAACAGGTTACAATGCTTATATGTTTTCAATATTAAAGTCCTGAATGCCAACTCTAAATATTGAAATTATAAACAGTACAATCATACATTCTTATAATTTGGGATTTTCTCCAGAATACAGTGAATCTTTTTTCACTGAAACTTCAAATGAAATGATAATAGCTCTCATTTATCGAGCACATATTACGTGTCAGCTATTGTCTTATCCCTGCATGTACTTTGTTAATCCTCACAATTACCGTATGTGAGAATGACTATTGTTATATAAAATTCTGTTTCTACTTGGTCATTTCTCTCACACTCTTTAACCACCTCCATCCCAAAGCCTATCCCCTACTCCTCTAACACTCTTTTTTTGAATGTTGCTGATGTCTTCCATGTGGCCAACTCTTTTTTTTTTTCTCATGAAGCTTTCTATATTTTCTTTTTATAATTGCAACTTTTATTTTAGATTCAGGGGGTGCATGTGCAGGTTTGTTACCTAGGGATATTGCATGATGCTGAGGTTTGGGCTATGATTTGTTACCTAGGGATATTGTATGATGCTGAGGTTTGGGCTATGATTGATCCCATCATCCAGGTACTGAGCCATAGTACCCAATAGTTAGTTTTTCAATGAACCCTTCCAAACCTCCCTCTCTCCCCGCTCTGGTGGTCTCCAGTGTCTATTGTTACCATCTTTATGTCCATAAATACCCAACGTTTACCTCCAGCTTATAAGAGACAACACATGGTATTTAGTTTTCTGTTACTGCATTAATTCACTTAGGATAATGGCCTCCAGTTTCATTCATAGTGCTGCAAAGGACATGATTTCATTCTTTTTTATGGGTCTGTAGTGTTTCATGGTATATATGTACCATATTTTCTTTATCCCATTCACTGTTGATGGGCACCTAGGTTGATTCCATATCTTTGGTATTTTGAATAGTGCTGCAATGAACAGGGAAGTGCATGGGTCTTTTTGGTAGAACAATTTATTTTCTTTTGAATATATACCCAGTAATGGAACTATTAGGTCAAATGATAGTTCCGTTTTAAGCTCTTTGACAAATCTCCAAACTGCTTTCCACAACGGATGAACTAATTTACATTCCCACCAACAGTGTGTAATTTTTCCCCTTTCTCCTCAACCTCATCAGCATTTGTTTTGTTTTGTTTTGTTTTGTTTTTTGACTTTTTAATAGTAGCCATTCTGACTGGTATGGGATGGTATTGCACTGTGGGTTTGATTTGCATTTCTTTAAAGATTAGTGATGTTGAGTATTTTTTCATTTTTTTTGCCACTTGTATGTCTTCTTTTGAGATTTGCCTATTCATGCATTTTGCCCCAATTTCAATGGAGTTATTTGTTTTTTGCTTATTTGATTGTTTTATTTCTTTACAGATTTTAGATATTAGACCTTTTTCAGATGCATAGTTTACAAATATTTTCTCCCATGCTGTACGTTTGTCTGTTTACTCCGTTCATGGTTACTTCTGCTGTGCAGAAGCTCTTTAGTTTAATTAGGTCACATTTGTCAGTTTTTGTTTTTGTCGTAATTGCTTTTGAGGCCTTAGTCATAAATTTTTTCCTAAGGCCGATGTCCAGAATGGTGTTTCCTAGGTTTTATTTTAGGGTTCTTATAGTTTGAGAGCTTACATTTAAATCTTTAATCCATTTTGAGTTAATTTTTATATGGTGAAATGTAGGGATCCAGTTTCATTTTTCTGCGTATGGCTAGTCAGCTATCCCAGCACCATTTACTGAATAGGCAGTATTTTTCCCCCTTGCTTATTTTTGTCAATTTTGTCAAAGATAAGATGTCTGTGGCTATGCAGCTTTATTTCTGGCTTGTCTATTCAATTCCATTGGTCTATGTGTCTGTTTTTGTGCCAGTACCATGCTGTGTTGGCTACTGTAGCCTTATAGTATAGTTTGAAGTTAGGTAATGTGATGCCTCCTGCTTTGTTCTTTTTGCTTAGGATTGCTTTGACTATTTGGGCTCTTTCTTGGTTCCATGTGAATTTTAGAATTGTTTTCTCTAGTTCTGTGAAAGATGATGTTGGTAGCTTGATAGAAACAGTATTGAATCTGTAAATTGTTTTGTGCAGTATGGCCATTATAATGATATTGATTTTTTCAACCCATGAGCATGGAATGTTTTTCCATTTGTTTGTATCATCTCTGCTTTCTTTCAGCAATGTTTTGCAGTTCTCCTTGTAGAGATCTTTCACTCCCTGGTTAGATACATTCCTAGGTATTTTATTTTTTGTGGCTATTGTAAATGGGATTGCATTCTTGATTTGGCTCTCAGATGGAAAGTTGTTGGTGTATAGAAATGGTACTGATATTTGTACATGGATTTTGTATCCTGAAACTTTACTGAAGTCATTTATCGGTTCTAGGAGCTTTTGACTGAGGCTTTACGGTTTTCTAGTATAGAATCATATCATCAGTGATAGTCCTTGTCTTACCTGTCCTTAGATGTTGTTAGAGTATGTATGGGTCAGATTTAGAATGGCATTGCTGACATATTGCCACCACAAGGACACATCTATTATGCGTTTCTTTGCAGAGTTTCTTTCTCCAAAGAGAAAGTGACTTGTATGTGCACAGCTGTGCCTACCAGGTGCATCTCTTGACGAGACTACAGTTGCTAAAAGCAGAAACTGTGGCATGAAACAGGCATGTTTGATGACTTCCTTCCTGCCTATCCCTTTCAGTCACTCTCCAATCTTTACAGAGCACCACACTCACTACACCCAGCTAAGAAGGTGAGAAGTGAACACATAGCCAGATGGATTTGAGTTCCAATCTTAGCTCCAACATATGCTTGCTCTAAGAGCTTGGATAGTATGTTTAACCCCTTTGAGTTAAATTTTCACCCTCGTAAAATGGAGATACCAACATATACTCTGTGGATTTGTTGTAGAGATTACTTTAGACATTTGTGAAGTCTAGCATGGTACCTGGCACATAGTAGGTTCTTAAGAAATGGTAACTAATGATTTTACTATAAAATAGAGAAGGATATTCAATGGTGTTTTTTGAGATTTTCTATCTATTGGGGGAAATAAAGTATTATAACAAGTAATATATGAAGCAGTATTTGGCTTAATCTACACTTTTTTATCCTCTTTCACTAAACTTCTCACCTTTTCTTGTCTCCTTGTTCTTTCACTTTCTCCCTTATGTTGGGTGAATATATTATTCTGATTTCTTTCTCTATTTTTCTCTCATTCATGAATCCACTAGCATATTAATCTTCTTCTGAATCTCAGAGTCTGCCAGCCTAATCACATGTCTACTCTCTTAAAGAAGATTTTAGGTCATCACTTTGAATACAGAATGACCACCTTATATTCATAGTTCCATATCTTATCTTATATCCACATTATCATCTGCACATACCCTATGCTCGTCTTTCTTCTTTGTCATCTTTCTTCTTTATCAAAGGAAACACTGTGATTCGAGTGTCCCAAGCTAGAAGTTCTTTCCTACTACGTGTTCTGAGACATGCTTCATTTCCACTCTATCAGAACTCCAGCATCATCTCTGCAAGCACCCTTTCTGGAATTCTAGTGCCCACATTAATCCCTTTTGAACTCCAACTATGGGAAATTAGCATTTGGAAATCTTGTTACCTCAGTGAGTATTCACGTACTCATCCTTTAGAAAGCAGGAAAAAGGTATCCTTTGCACCTACATTTTGTGCGTGTAAGTTTTGAACAAAGGCTCACTGATCAAGTGTATGGGTCCACATGTCCTTAGCAGAGAGGGCCATTTAGCAAGATTATGAAGCCAGATTTTCTTAATACTTCCACTATGATAGGTAATCTGTTAAAATGAGGGAAACTGTGATTGTCATTCATAGGTGTTAGCACACAGAGGATGTGACTGTACATTCTTGCATGTATGAAAGACATATTTGTACAATTCATGTATTGTTTGAAAATAATGATCGTAGTAACAGGAATACCTTTGTTTTCAGTAAAAGAATAAATAAAGGGCTAATGTATTTTTTCTGTGGAATTTCCTTTCCTGGTTTAGTCTAAATAATACTTCAAAATTGTATTCCTCCTCTTCCTTGCCTTTTTTTTCCTACTGCATAGGTCTTCTTCCTTTCAGTTTCTAGACAGTCTGTATTTTATTGTGTTAAGGAAGGGATGATATATCCAAAAATAATAAGAATGAACAAAGGAGATAATTATTGGATTTGAGGTTTCAAAAACTTAATCCCTAGATCAATAGGAAAGACACATGTGCACAGCTAAAAGACTCAGGAAAATGCAAGTGAGGAAAACTAAAACTTCCCAACTCCCTCCTGAGAATAGACACGATTTCCTCTCTTGTAGGGCTTGGGGAAAACACATGTTGGGTAACAGGGTAAGGGCTAGAGGTGTGATGTAGGAGCCACTCATTTAGGAGTGGAGCTGATTGATATCCCGTTATCCACTCTTCATTTAAGCAAGCAACATCTATTACCAGTGCCCCAGAATCCACTGAAAGCTAATGAAATGCCCTGAGAACCATCCAGTTGCCATTCAAGTGAAAATCATTGATGGCTTATCAGAGGAGCCATAACACTCATCCTTATATTTAGCTATCATACATAAGAAGGTGAAAATATAATTTCTAAAAGAGTCTGTTTGCCACAAATAGAAAACATTGAAAGAGATTTATCAAGAATACATAGGACTTGAATGAAAAATATATGAAATACTATATAATTGTTAAATATATATTTTCCTGTATGCATATGTAGTATAAAAATATCACATATGGACAGCACTTAAGTTAGAGAAAGGCTAGAAGAAACAAAAATGTCCATTTTAGGTCTAATAAAAACAAAATTAAATGCATAATAGAAATTGGAGAAATTGACAAATCAATTCCAAAATTCAATCTTCACACTCTCAGCTTTCTTTCCTCTCCTCTTTTTTCCAATCCTAACCCACATAAGGAAGTTACAATGGACTTTTCAATGTTCCCTGAATAAATTCTGCCCCCTTTCTTCCTGGCTAGTAGTCAACTTTGACTCATTCCTTCAGATTTCTTTCAAATATAAGTGGCATAGCCCAGTGTTAAGAGCAAGAACTCCAAGAAACAGGCACACAACAGACAGACTGGAGTTTAGGCCTGGCTTTTTCCTTTAGGTGTTGTAAAAGTGGACAATTCATTAACCTACTCCAAGACTAGTTATTCCCAACTTAAATACTGGGAAAATATCCACTCTATCTATATCAAATAGGTAGATTAAAGAAACAAAAAGCATAGAGAAGTGCTTTGGGACGTACATTGATCATATCCAATCATTACACCTGTCCGTTTGTTACCAAATGCCAGGAGGTTGACCTAGGTCTCATTGCTCGCTGCACAGAAAGCCAATTACCCAGACAACTAGTATTGCCAGGTAAGAAGGCCTCTTTCCAGGTGACACCAGCCAGAGAGACAGGATACAAGCCTCAAATCCATCTCTCTCCTCCAATGAGAGCTAGGGGTTTATATATCAGGGAAGGAAAACAGGAGGGGCAAGGAAGGGTTGGTCAACAGGCAGCAGGTGCGTTTCATTGTGCAAATGTAAGTTTCTCAAGCTTCAGTTTGGTGGACATCTGGCTTGGTGGAAAATTGGACCTGTTGCACTTTCAAGCTCCATTTTGAAATGAAAAGCTGCCAGTGCCCAGACCCTGCTCACCACTACAGCTTTATGCTGTCCTGGTTCAGGCTGTCTCTGGGTGGCCTAAGATACATCATGGCCTGGGGGTAAAAGATGAACTGAGACAATGAGATTCCACTTCTCAGGAAACTGAGATGAAAGGATAGAAAGAATTTTTGTGGTGGGACTAGAGAGAGTAAAGGGAGAAAAAAATGTAGAGAAAGTCAAATTGCATGCATGAAGGAGCACCAGAACAAAGGTTATATAGATTTCAATTTCCAGTAATAAGGCTGCAAGTGATCATTTAGACCCATCCACCTGCACAAGACAGCTGAAAATACTGAAATAAATTTAAAGATCTCTAAATACCTGGACTTGCTGATTAAGCACTCATGAATTATCACAATGATATCTGAGTGGAAGCAGGAGCCCAGAGAGACAGTAGACACTAAGAGTACAGCATAGCCAGGAGAATGAAAAGGTTGATTTTGCAAGTTTCACTTGCTAAATCAGGTTCCAGGAAAGTCAGGTTCCAGGAAAGGCCCACTGAAGTGGGAAGTCTAAGAAGACAGCCTCCCTCCATATTACTCACTGGGATCTGGAAGAGCCTCACTCTCTAGGTCTGAGTAAATCAAAGGTAGACTTGCTCTGTCCCTCCCAAACCCAAGGGCCTATGAGAAGTTCCTTTGCTGCTGAGCAGATCAAGGACATAAGAATTATCTCTGGGAAATTATAACTACAAGTTGGCTCTTGCAAGGATATTCAAGATGAAGTAGTAACACCTAGGTGGTCAAAAAACTTCTTGCTCCCAAATCCTCAGGCATTGAACTGTTTTTTATTGTCATTGTTGTCTGTTTTGAGAGTAAAATACATACAACATGAAAATTTACCATTTTAACCATTATAAAGTGATATTAAGTACATTCGCAAATTTTCAAATACTGAAATTATCAATACTGAATTCCTACAATAAATAAATTCATTAAAATTTTAAAGGATTGTTAAAGTTTATGAAGTGAACTGGATTAACAAAAATATTAAGAAAACAATAACGCAGCATGAAAGTGGATTAGGAAATAATTGGGACATTTTAATAAAAATGAATAAAGTTTGGTACACCAAAAACTAGATAATATTAAGTACCCGAAGAATCATTTCATGTCTTAGATAATATATTTATTATTTTTAATTCCCTGAGATTCTATAGTGATTATTTGCAAAATATTATTACCCCTTAATACAATGTTTTTTATGTTGAGTTCCTGACCAGTTTTAACATTGTTCTTATGTGAAAACATTAGCTGCTTTATGAGATTCAGCTTCTCAAACATATTTCTGGAATGTGCTGGGATAAAAGGCAAACACTGTATGTATATTTTATTCTGTAAACTCTAAGGTCTATGGAAGGAATTGGGAATGAAGTCAAATTCACTACCAAGGGCCTGGAAGCAGTTGTGAAATACTGAAGTCTGGGAATACCGATAGCTATTCAAGATTACCTTTATTTGTAAATATAAACATGGATGCAAAAATTGGTGAATAAAATACCACTGGTAGGCAAATAATAATAATTTGGGATATTTAAAAAATTATGACAACTGAGGTGTTTTATCTGACTAACATTCAAGAATTCTTCCAAAATGTGATCTCTAACCTATTCCTGTTACCAATACACAAAATTTACATAAACAAAAAATAAAAACTTTAACCCATCACTAGTCTGTCTCCAAAATGCTGACTATCCAGATGATTGATGTCAGCATGGTATTCTTATCTATCCACCTTGAATGGGAATTTAGGTAATGATCAAAATAGATTTCAGGGGAAGATAACATACTGTTTTTCAGCATCGAATTAAGCAGCAATATTTTCCATGATATGATAAAAGTTTGGGCAAAACTGGGTTATATTTTACTTCTACCTACTTAAGGAAAGACAAATCAGTTAGTTTATCTCATCTAATCAAAAACTTCAAAATTTTATGTTTAAAACTTTAGATAGTGAACACAGAAATTCAACAAAAACATTTGAAAACAGGCACTCCTTGCTTTGCATGGCACTGTGGTAACAGAAGCTCAGGCACCATGTCCTCCTTTAAGCAAAGATTGCTTTTTCTTTTTTTTTCCCACAAATACAAGGATATGACAAGGAGCAAAATGTAACAGTCTCACTATACAGGTAAGATATGTAACTCTTTGAGCAATTTAAAATATCCTTTGTTTTCCCAAATACCATTCTGTTTTTATAAAATAAGGAGGGAGGAACGGAATTTAATTTGCACTCAGTTACATTGATTAATAAAAATGCTGTATTTATCTGAGAATATTATTCCGGGGTCTATTTAATATGACTGAAAAGTCACAGATTACCACATATAACCTTATGTGAAGCTTAAAATGCTCATTCCCGTGAGCTTTATTTTATTCTGAATTCAGATAAGTACATTCTACTATGAAATGTTCTCTTTTTAAAAGCACTATACAAGCACAAACAGATGGATTAATTACATTAAAAATTGACACGTTAAGTATAAAGTTAAAGAAGTCAAACTTATGCAAATAGAAAATTTATCATTTAATACCCAATTGAATCTAAATGAATTCTTTTTTACTGTCATCAGGTTTCAAAACATTTCAGGCATGGGATAAGAGGCAATTTATCTGGCATCATAGAAATCTGAGAAAATAATTTTTCCTTCCTTTTAGATTTTGAGAAGAATCGACTCCTATTTATAGACTAATAAAAAAAAACGTCAGGATAGAGACGTCTATAGAGAGTAGGTCAGTGTAAGGAAAACATAGACCATTCATTTCCCCCGATCAGCATTTTCTTTTTCCAAACCTTATTGTCCTTATCTCATATTGCTGGGAAAATAGCAATTACAGAGTAACAGAAGGTTCACTTTTCTCCAGAGCACTTTCATGGGCAGAGTCACCAATTAAAAGTATTGCCAGATTTCAAACGATATCATAAAAGACAAGTAATTTTTTTCTTTCTCATTTTTATAAATCAAAAGGAAGGAACATAACTATTACAAGTTGTAAATGTATTAAATTTCTCTACTTATTATCACTTATTTTTTGCAAAACTATAGGCAGAACTACATGCCAGAATATGGACTGTAGCGGTTAAGAGCCCAGACTCTAGAGCCAGGTGGCCTCAACTCATCTCCTGGCTCCTTGCTCACTATCTGTGTAACTTTGGGCAAGTTATTTAGACCCTCTGTGCCTTAGTTTTCTTGTCAGTAACATGGGGTAATAATAGTATGTAGCCTATAGCATTATGAGGATTAAATGAATTAACTATGAAATGCATTCAGATGAACAAAATAAATACTCAGTAAATATTGCAAAAATAAAAAGGAAAATAAAATGGAACCACAAAAATCTGGTTAATGACAAAAAGATTGTAGGTGGGCAGATTTCCATTTTGAAGTAGTTTTTATGTATCTTCATGTGTATTTCCCATTCTGTTTTCTAAGCCTTCTCCTCCAAACCATGCTATTAAATCAGGCTCATAATTTACCTTATCTTCAAAACTTTCTAAGTCAGTTTTTCTCTATCATAGCAGGAGGAGAGCACAAGGATAGGCAGGGCACACATCAGAATCGATAGGCTGCAGCACGGATTCTAAGATAGATTCTTTGAAAAGGTCCTTTGGTAGTTTTAATTCAGAGACTAGTCCTCCTACACTGACCTCAATTCTTCTCTCTTCCCAGACTCAACAAAGCAGTTCGTGTATTAGAAGACAACAGTTTAGCAATAGTCAAGGAAAATGGAGCCATTGTAAAGCTAAGTCTAGAACTGGAAATCTTATAGGAAACCAATTAAAATAAGACTGGCAGAATGATTTAAACATATTTGTCAATAACTATCTCACATTTTTCACATTTACATATACAAATCTGAAAACTCTTTCACGAACATACCAAATGTGAATATTTCTTTTTATTTGTAATAATAGCAGTAATAACAGTGGCCGCAATTTCTTTTATGGTAGGCATTCTGATAAACCATCTGTAGGGACTGTATCATTTAATTCATATAGTTCCATGAAGCAGTAAGTATTAAGCCTGATGGCATAGAGAGTTGAATTTGCTCATAACATGGCCAGTGACCAGATTTGAAATCAGACTCTTCTGCTTCCAAAACCCATGTTCTTAAGCCCTATTCTAGAGTGCCTAATTTTTAAAAATTGTTTGCTTGGCCTGATTTTCCTTGTTCGTTCCTTGAAACGATCGTGGCACTCTTTCTAACCTTACTCAGATATAAGAAAATCCAACTTCTTTAGGAGAGTTACATCCACCTGAGACATTTTTTCAGGGCACCTCTCAGCACTACCTGGATCCCAAATGAGAGAATTGGGTTTATTGTTACTGTAATTTTATTCTTCAGATGTCAACCATGTCTTTGGACATAAAAGAGAATGAACTTCTGAAATAATTTCCAAGGACTTCCGATCTTTTCCACTTGCTAAAACTTTCAAGTACGAAGATGTGAATTATATGTCAAATTCTTAAATCAGATGTAAAAGCTATGAAAGACTTATACAGCTTTCAAGATCAAGTTGTGAGGTTAGATATATTTGAAAGAGAAATGACGTATATTCAATTTTAATGTTAGAATTCAGTTATTTAAACTTAGCTGAGGTGGTTAGTCACAAGGTTTGCCTGTGGAAAACAGACAAAAATACTGAAGCCATTTTAATAGTGAGAACATACAAACTAGATGGAAAATTTAATGGAGGCATCTTTCTCCTGGTTTCCTTCCTTATTGTTATATTTCGAGCAACAGCTCTACCCTGCCAAGTCATCATACTACAATGAATTTAGAACTCGTATGGGCACAAGCTTTCAACAAAAAGATTCCCTTACCATAATATTAGTAATTTCAAGCAGCTTATTTGAATCTTGGTGGAAATATAGGGTGCCCCAACAATATATTGATTTGCCTAGAAATGTGGTTCTAATATAACCGCTTGCAAATATTACTGTCGTCCTCTTTTGGGTTATATCTATTTTTGAAAAATGAAAATGATAGTTTTAGTTTAGCGAAAACAAAGGTATAGGAATTTTTAATTTAAAAGACCGGTAAATCTTGTGTAATTGCTTCAGCATTGAATTTTACACTGAGTTTTCCTTGTAAATGCATACAATTCAAATGGATGGCTAGAGGATGACTTTCAGTTAAAGTTTTTAAAGATGAACCATATTGCCACCATTTATCTAGTACATATGGAGAATTTATGGTAGGCAAATGAACGAATGTTATGTGGACATGCTTGCTTCAAAAAAAAAAAAAAAACCCACATGCTTTATTAGAACATAGGAGGGGGGAGCACTTTTGGGACAAAGGTAGAAATTCAGGAACTAAGAGTGGAAAACATTTGTCACTGAAGAAAAAAAGAGCTGCATAAAAGTGATATTTCTCTGAGCATTTGCTATATAGCTCAGCCCATACAGATACTCAATACTACCAGCAAAACTGGCAATTTGTGGAGATAAACAGTAACAGGAAAGATGGCAGCTTTGTATCCTGATGTCTCCAGGAAGTTTTATTCTGCTGTGAAGTAAGGCACCTTATGAAATTGTATTAATCATTATTTTAAAAAATCATTTTCTTTTCATTAATAAAGCAAAGATTTTTATAGGAAGAAATGTAGAAATACAGAAAAGAAAGAAGAAAATAGAAACCACTTATAAACCTACTTTCCTAGAAAAGCAGCATTAAGCATTTTGCACAATTTCTAAAATGTCTGTGTGCAAGTGTTTGTGTGGCTACGTGTTTATATAAAGCACAAATGAAAACAGAAATGTTTACGGTATTTTGTAATCTGATTTCTGCACATATGTTGAGAACAAACTTCTCTGGGATTAATTATTTTTTTCTTTAAAGCTTAATGTCTACGTGTGTAGCAAGCAAGGATAATTTGAATTCTGGGCTTAATTCTGGAATAACTTTGTTCTGAAATAATAAAGTGGCTGTGGATATTGAAATAACCTAAGGGGGACGAATGAGGTGGTTTGTGCCTGTAATCCCAGCTTGTTGGGAGGGTGAGACAGAAGGATCTCTTTAGGCCAGGAGTTCAAGACTAGCCTGGGCAATATCTCTTAAAAAAAAAAAAGTAAGAAAAATGTACACTTACAAATCTAAAATGATGTACGTAATTTTAAAAAAAGAAGTAAACTTAAGGGGTAACAAAACTATGTATTGAATTTATTATTATCCAAAGAAAGAAATGCTGGGCAGAGCCAGAAATATATGATTCAGACACTGGATTATGACAAAAATACAGAGATGATAATGGTAAAATGTGCCACTGAATCTAAAAAGGCGTATGACACATATTTCTGCATTTCTTTATCCATAAATTTATCCAACAAGCATTCTTTCCCTCAATATATGAGACATGAAAAGAACAAGAACAAGTCAGACTGTCTGGGCTTGAATCTCGGGTCCCAAATCTTAGTGTCCTTTTCTAGAAAATGGGTATTATAATAGGGTGCCGTAAAACCGATGAGAAAGAGCACTTAGAACAGTACCTGATGTGATCTCTGCATCCTAAACACACACTGTTATGGTACTGTTTTTGTTATACTCTAGTCACTGACCAGTCTTTTCTGCTTACTTGAAACTTGGAACTCTTCAACAAATTTTTTCAAATACTAGAAGTACCTTCCTTAAGGGTAGGGACTATACTATGCTTACAATTGGATCCATAACAGCTGTCTGACTTACAATTGGTGCAAAAACAAACGTGCCAAAAAAAAAAAATAAAGAAACAAAAATATTTTCTGTCCTTTCCTATCTTGTCCTCTATCCTTAGTTCATTTTATCAGCTACCTGTAAAATCCTTTGATTAAATTTTTAAAATTTAAGTTAGCCAGAGTTGATTTCTATTGCTGGCAATTAGAGCATAGCAACTGAGAAACTGACTCAGATGCCCTAAGGCCAAAATAGGTATTAGTGTTCACTGGAGCAGAATGTTTAGAGGGAAATTATTTTATTAATTTGTCAATTCATAGGGAATATTCTCATGTAATGACAATCTTTCCTTTAAGATATGACTTTAACAGTGGGAATGTGAATAAGAAAAATGGATGTAAAGACTCAATAAATGCTAGAAATAACAACATAAATAGTGGTTAATAACAAGAAAAATATCCTAGAACAAGCTCTGTGTTGAGTTGGTTCTATGAAGGACAAAGTTAGTAAAGTCCAGTGAGGGCCCTTGGTAAGTGGGCATGCTACTAGACCTAACATTAATCCAATTGAATTATCCTGCAGTGCCTACTGACAGATGCTTAGTTTTTGAGGAAGCAAATTTAAATATAGTAGTCATTAAATTAAATGTGAGTGCCTAGATTCCCTTATTAAAGGGCAGAGATTATAAACATGAGATTTTTTTAAAAACTAGCTATGTGCTACTTATCATTTAAGATGAAAAATGTTTTAAAAAATTAAGGATGAGCAAAGGGTACCAGCCAATGCAAACAAAAAACAAAATGAAAATGGGAGTAGTAATACTAGCAGCAGACACAGTGAAATTAAAGATTAAAAGTAGTAATCAAGATAAAAAGAGACATTATGAAATGGAAAGAGGGACAATTTATATTGCAAATATAACTAACACATTTGCATGTCCAACAAGTTGACAACTGATGCATACAGCAAAAACTATTAGCTATGCAAAGTGAACTTGAAAATAAAACTAGAGAGTTTTTAATAGTTCTTATGAAATTAAATGGATCTACTAAATGAAAAACAAGTAAATACATAGAATTGATCAATAAACTTGATTTATTAAATATATACATATATTATCATCCCTCCCATATAGAATATTTATTTTTGTATGTCCATAGACCATTTATGAAACTAACCATTAAAAAAGTTACTGGATTTTTTTAAAGCATAGTTATATTTTTCAGGCTTCTCTTTTTGAAATCATAAGCTAATGCAATTAGGAATAGATAAATATAATCAAAATAATTTTATGCATTTAGAAATAAAAAATTATACTCGTAGATAATTTCTGGAAAGTTTTCAGATAAAAAAGTGAAAATACATAAAATCCAGACAATATCGAGATGGAGACTATTTTATCCCGGACATAGTAGTACAATGAAAGCTATAATTGGAAGACTAGTTTTGGCCTTAAAAGCCCTCATTACTAAAGATGACAGATAAATAAAATTAAATTGTTAATAGCATCTTAAAAAGAAAAAAGAAAGATAAACAAAAAGAAACAAAGATGAAGCTTAAAATTAGGGAAATAGCAAATAAACATTAAATAAAATGGAGACATAAATCTGAAAGCTGATTCTTGGAAATGGCTAGTAAAATAGATATTCCCCTTGCAGGCACAGTTAGGAGCAGAAAAAATATACATGTAATAGACGTGATTGAGAATGAGAAGTGGGATGCATAATCATAGACTCAGGAGAAATTAAACAACTTTAAAGACACTACTACCTGAAATCCTATTGCAACAAATTAGAAATCCTAGAGAAAATGGATGAGTGCCTGGCAAAACCCACATTAACGAAATTATCCCCCTTAAAAGGATAATCTGAGTACAATGTACCTCCAAAAAGATCAGAAGGTAGTTAGAAATGCACCATGAAGTTACCAGTTCCAGATGCCTTCAAAGCTAAGTTTTATCTATGCTTTGAAGGATACCTACACTGTCACACAAATGATTCAAGCCACATACAAATAAGAAAATTCTCTCCAAGTCATTTTACATCAATACTAAAACCTGGCAAAGATAGCATAAACAAAACAATATTAACTCATTTTTAAAGAAAAATGCAAGATTCTAAATGAAATGTTAAAAATAAAACCCAGCCATGTATTAAAAAATAATACATCTGATGCAACAGGTGATTTAGTATCAGCAGTAAATTAAAGGAGGAAAAAATTCTATGATCACATTTATAGACTCTGAGAGGTTTTTGATAAAATTCATTCCAAATGAAAACTCTAAATCAAATAGGAATAGAAAGAAACTACTAAAATAAAACAGGATCCAATAGAAGTGCTATCTGGAAACCATTTTACCCTCAAGTTGTTGTTTTTTTTTTTTTTTTTTTTTTTTTTGAGATGGAGTTTTGCTCTTGTTGTCCAGGCTGGAGTGCAATAGCACGATCTTGGCTCACTGCAGCCTCTGCCTCCTGGGTTCAAGCGATTCTCCTGCCTCAGCCTGTGAGTAACTGGGATTACAGACACGCACCACCATGCCTGGCTAATTTTTGTATTTTTATTACACTTTTTGTGTATTTCCCCACTCCTTTATCCTTTCCATGGACAAATATATATTGTGTGTCTATTATATACCAGGCACTGTGCTGGGCCACATTTCAAAATAAAAACATAGTCTAAAAAAAAAAAACATGAAAAATAAAAAAAGCAGTAAGTGAAAAAAAAGTGACAAGACTCCAGAAGCAAGTTAAAAAATACCAAACTGAAGAAAGTTTTCCTATTCTGAATCCAAACAGAATTGGAATTTAGCTTTAAGCCTATTACAGGTTAAAACATTTTCTACAAATCGGGTAATTGGTCTGTTAACAATTACATGATCTCCATTTTCTCTTATACTGTGGGAACAACAACAACATAAGCCAAAAACAACTGCAACAGCATATGCCGAAGGGAGAAGTATACATTTCTATGGCATTTCCGTGTTGCCTGTGCTTCTCTGGTATTTTTACAAAGTTTGCATTTAATTAGAGCGTCCTGAAGTGACTGCAGGCAGGTGAAGCCGCTATTATGCTGCGGGGAGAGCTGACAGACAGCTTCAGGAGCGTTTAGTTAACAAATCATTACTTAGTGTTTGTAAGGCTTCTACCTGAACCCAAACAGAACGTGTAACTGTCTTGGAAGAACAAAGCCATCAATTGTAAAACAAACCTTGGTAAAGGCAGCTAGGATCAGCAGGGAGGGGAAATAAAGTAATTTATTCAAATTGTATATTTGAGGAGTAAGAATGGTTCTTTTTTTCCTAAAAGTAACATAAATTTGAAATCTTTTTTTTTAAAAACCAAGAAAATATGAACAATGATTTCCTTGCTTTTGTTTAAGGAAAAGTTATGTGTTTGTTATTTAAGTAGAAGAAAAAAGTAAAAATGGAATGGAAAAGAATATTGAGAAATTGTTTACCTAAGAAATGATCATGTGTCCACTTTCTAACTTTTGTGTAGAGCATGCCGCACTATTGGGTTTAGTTTTGTCATTAAAAAGAGAGGCAAAGTTTTAACACAATCCTGTAGTGTGATTTCATAACTTCTGCCATCTTCAGGACCCTTCATCTTAATCTCCAGATCACCAAGACCATAAACAGGCAGGGAAGAGAATGGCAGGGCTGAGTCAAACGTAGAACAGAAAAAATATAGGTCAAAGCAGCAGAGTGAACTATTATTTTTCAAAGACTATGGGAAGCATTGAAATTCTGATACCTCATTCTTGTGACAAAAATTGTAATGAGAACAGGAAATGGTACCACATGAATCCATTGTCCTGACAATGATTTAATGAGAATGGGAAATGGTGAGAGCATAACTAATTCGCATTATGATCCTAAAGTTGTCATCTTGTGGTTCTGCTCAGATGCCGTGGAATGAAGGATGTCGACATCAGCTGGGAGAGTGCAAAGAAAAGCATGAAGACGGTGACATTGTGTGGCCCGAAAGTAATGGCAGAACGTGTTAGCCACGGAGGGGAAGGGCTCCGGAGGGGGATACAAATCTCGGAGTTTGTCTGCTGAATGACAAAATAGGAATACATTTAAAGATGGCATGGATTCCAACTAGAAGGAAAAGACCAGAAGATAAGGCAAAGGCTGTGATGGAAAACTTGAGACAGGGAGTAATCCAGAGGTCAAATGAGAGTGCACAAACAGGTGAAATCTGGCCAATGTGGAGATTTCGTGTTTTATCTCTTCTTGGAGGTTTTCAAGTTTGCTGAGCAGCAATTAATTTAGTGATTCTAACAAGCAATTTCTTTTCCTTCCTGAGTAACGTTTTGTCTCCAATCCTGTAATTCAAATAATGTATTTTGTAAGTGAAGCTAACAAAGACATTCCATTCCAGGTTACAAAAGCTCTGAAATGAAGAGTTCAATGGCAGAAGGAACATCATTCCACTCAATCATGTTGGTGGAAACCAGTAGGTGAAATTTCAAGGTCATTTAGAATTTAAAGCCCACAGATGGTAGATAGTAATTTATTTCAGGTTAAATAAGTTTTGACCTATTTCTCTAAGTAGCAACTTGGGTTCTAGGCTGCTTTGAGTACTGAATTATTTCTGAGCTTCTAGACTTCAAAAAATGTGCTAAAACAATGCTAATTGTCTGCTTACATTTCAGGAAACAGGTTGTCATACATGGAAACAGTAAAAGTTAAGAAATCAGCAGAAAAATTGAGAAATACACTTTTTAAATTGTGCACTTTTCAAGTCCAATTTACGCACCAAAGTGCTGGCTAGTCATTTAAAGTGGTTGCTTTAAAAATCCCTCTGTAAGGTTGGCACAACATCTAACATACTTCTGACAGATGAATACTTCTCAGGATAGAGAAAATAAAGGCATGACGGAAATCAAAGGATACAAACCTTTTGGAAGAGAAATTATATTTTACTAATTTCAATGCCAAAGCTGCATAGAAATCACATTCCATATTCAGTCTATAAAATAAGAATAATAGTAATAATAATGATACAATACTGTAGTTTTTGCATTCAGTTTGCTCTTAGTATCTTTTATTTAAATGTAATGACAAACAGAATATTTCTGAAGTTGAGAAGCAACTTTAATAAAATGAAAAGCACTGTGATTCTCTCACCACTAGTCAAAAGCCTTTCAGATGAAGATAAATGACTCTAAGCCATTAGAAAAAAATTACTTCAAACTTATGTGTGCCTAAGCCTCCTACTTTGCATTTTGATTCATATTTAAAATATTGATTCCATCAAATGGAGGCACAGTTAGTGTCAGCAAGAAGATGATGGAGAAAATGAAGTCAAAGGGGAACAATGTAAACAGTGGATTTATTTATTTACCCTTAGGTGAAGGTGCCATATTTCACTTATATTGAACATTTATTCAATTTATTTTATTAATTTAATCTTCCTAAAGTACTACTTCACACTCTGATGCAATTTCAGATCAAACAGATCACTGTGTACTTGTTGAATTCGTGGTTAATGATCCATGAATTTATAATCTAGAATGATTCATAATTGAGTGAGCTACCTTATTTTACTCCCTTTTAGGAGAGGTTCACTATGAAAGACGATAATGGTCAAAGAAGAAATGTGAAAGATATTCTCAAAAGTTAAAGCATACTATACTGTAATAATGTCTAGTGAAAATGAAATATTTAATGTCCATATTTAGGCTCTCACCCATTTATTATGTGGCCATGTAAGGGGTGTCAAATGCTGATGGGAATTTCTATTTGACCTGGCAAAAATGAAGTAAGCAACATACAGTATTTCATCCATTATGTCCATTTTCACAATGAAGGATTGGTTCCATAATAGTTTTTATTCAATCCAATGTCAAGGTCTTAAAAACAAATTTTGAAAGCACTTAAGAGGTTCTTTTAACAGCTGTATTTAGTAACAAATGACAGATATCTATTAATGCAAGTACATCTTATATAAAATATTTTAATATGGATTTTATGTGATAGTATGTGCTTATTAACATCAGGTGTAAATTGACACATCACAGTAGCTCTTTTAGAGGAAAGATCCATTTAGTCCCATCTTCAAATTATGGATTGATACAATATTCTATGCCATAATGGTTCCAAAAGCATTGCTAGTGTGATGTTTTATTCATATTTTCAGGTACCATTGTTTCAGTTCGTAATAGAGTGCCTCACAATTGTGAGTGAAGTTTATAATGAACTAAGGAAAACTACCTATCATATTTTAATAGATTACCAAGTTGGCTCTGAGTATATCTAGGAACTATGTCCACAATAGTACTGGACACTATGCTCAAATTTGAGGACATAAAAATCTTTCTATCCTAAATGATTAACTCCCATCACATGAGTACAATATGTTTGAGATGATATTTATAAAGGTGTATATGATCATCTGGTATTGTGGCTATTGCAGTAATTCAATTTGTATATCATGGCTTTATAAATTAAAATGTCTAATTGAATTTAAATTAAATGTAGTTTAAATATGAGCCAATAATATTTCCTTTAGGGATAATGCAAATTATACCATGTATGTAGAGTGTGAGCATGGTAAACTTGCTTTCCAAACTACACTGTGCACACAAAATCACCCAGGGATCTTGTTCAAATGCAGATTTTGATTAAACAAATCTGTGGGAGGGCCTGAGATTCTGCATTTCTAGCAAGTCTGTTCCTTGAGTGATGCCAGCGCTGCTGGGCAATGGGTTAGTAAGCTTACAGAGGATCACTGTGGAATTGGAATAACTACCTGCCGGTTCAGGCTTTGTCATTCTGTGCCTTGGTTTTCTAATACTAACCACTTCTTGAGAATGTTATATTGAGGTAATTAAATGAGAAATTTATGTAATGGGCTGTTTAGGTTCCTGTTGCTGCATAACAAAATACTTTATCTTTTTGTTACCACTTTTGGAGATTAACTACTTTGTTTATTACCTTGTGCTTAATATCCAATAAATATTTGTTTAAAACAGATTCTTGAATGAGCTCTATTCTCTAATAGAGTGAGACCAATGATAGGTAATTATCAAGACCTCACAAGACAGCAGATCTATTATTAGAAAGTTCTTCCTATTTTCATTGATATTTGCTATCTTATAAGATATATTGCTTCTGGTTCTGTGTGTCAGAACTGAGCAAAAAATAGATCTAATCTCTTTCAGGATGTCAGTATCACTAATATTTTATGACATATGATTATTTTCTTTTTCTTTATAAATTTTATTAAGAACTTTTTGGGAATGAAACACTTTCCCTTGGTTCAAAAACCTTAAAGAATCAGAAGGGCATAATAACAGATGTTGTTGGTGCACTACCCAGCCTGTATGTCCTGGGTTTACCTCCCCCATGCCCATGGCTAAGAGCATCTGCCCCAGGGCTCCCCGGCAGTAAGCAGTCCTCACTCGATGGGAGTTTCCTCATTTACTGCTGGAGTAGCTCTGATGTGCACTTTATGTTATCTGCTGGAGGTTGCCAGTGGGATACAGCTCCGTAGCAGTAACCTGGTTAATAATACATCACTTATTGCTTCTTTCCCATCCCTGCTTCCTGGGATCATCTCCTAAAGAAATCGCTTGTACAAAAATTCTCATCTCAGGGTCAGCTTCTGAGGGAACCAAATCAACTCAGGTATGAAGTAAAATGTCTGCTCCCAGTCCTTGTCTTCTTCCTCCTTTTGCCTAGCTCTCACTCTCAATAGGTAAATTATGTTCTTAGTTTCTTCCCAAGGTCTCATTTTATGAATCTCCAAGCAAATATAGATACTTACTCCTTTCTTTATTTTATAAAAACAAATGATGCTCACACCATTCCACACCTTGCTTTCTTCACTTAACATACCTCGAAAATGTTTCAATATCAGTATACAGACAGCCTGCTCATTCCTCTCCATGGCGTAGTATTCACTGTATGTAACTGGCCAGTTGGTCCAAATCTCTTTGCCACTTCTTCCCCAGCCTAATCCCCCATTATTTCATTCAATTACTTACTGAATGACACAATTTAGTCATTTTAGTTAACTTTGCTAGCCACATACCAATTGATATCCTTCTCAAAATATTATAGCTCATATAAACAATTATCTTAAAAATAATTGTTTATAGTACAATAGGAGTGGAATGCTACTCAACTTGCCTGGGACAAAAATAATGTCTAAGTTAACTTTCTCTCACTGTTATGTCATAAGGTGCCACTGAATTTGAAAATGAGAAAACTCTGATGCTTTTCACATGGAATTTTTCATCCAGGATTTATGTAACTGATTTTTTAAAACCTAAGTCTGGAACTTTACTTTTTTGTGTCTGTTTATGCTACCTTGTTAGTTTTAGCTCATTTTCCTATTCCATATTGATAACACAATGATTCGATTTTATTAATGATTTAATATGTACCGGGTCTTGCAATATGCTATATTTATCATCATATAATTAATTACATCCTTATGATTTCATTATTATCCCATTTACAGGTGTGGAAACTGATGGAGAGATGGTATCTCACTTGCCAGGATAAAGTAGCCAGCAAGTGCTAAACCCCAGAACTGGCATGTCCTGGTTTTTATCCTGCTGTCCACAGAGCCAGCTGTCCTTTCCAGCTTTCTGTCAACTGTATATAACAACTGTCTTTAAGTTGTTGGTAAAATTACAAATTACTTGACTAGGGATGTGGCTATGAATGGATTCCTATAGAGAATACTCTCCCGTTTAGAACTAATCAATAATCAATATGTTTTAGGTATTGTCATTTAAACGTTAATATGCTTTTATGGGTACTATCATAACCTTTTTATTCTTGCCCACAAGAATGTCATGGCTGTCAAGAGATTTAAAAAGTTACATAAAAATAACAAAACCCAAAACTCTTTATTAGCTTTTCCTCCTGTACCAGCTAAAGAAATGGGATTCGATTGTCATGACTTATTATAACCTATACCATGGAAAATATGTCTCTATTCAAGACTACCATTTTATCATTTAAATAGTGAGTTTTTCGATTTTTCTAGGAATCAATGAAACGTCATTAGCTCATATCTACTAGAATCTGAATTTTTCTATATTTTGGAAAATTAGAACAGTATTCACACATTTTTATTAATACTTCTCCAGCCCCTTTCCCATTCTCCAGATTTGCTTCTACACGACTGAAATAGGATCTAGTGTTATAACCACAAGTGGTACCCTCCACCAAATCTATCCAAGCTTTGCAACATCAATTTTATTCACTACATCCCCTGGGCTTCATGCTTGCTTCTTCTGTCTTAGTTTGAAGACCATTTCTGGTGGAGGCAGAGGAGAACTGGCATTCAGTAGTTTCAGTAGCTCCTTTCTCACTGTCATTAGTTAATGGGACAGCGTCAGCCTCATCTCTCTTCTTAGTGGTTCCTCTCCCTCTAAACATTTCTTTGTAAAAGTGTTTTTAGAACATTTTGAAACAGGCAGATCATTTTAGACTTTGGCCTTTCATGCATTATTCTTACAACTCATGTCATCATGTGTTCAAGTTCTTTTTTCTTTTCTTAGTTACTAACTCATTGCAGGTGATTCTGTATAAATTCATTACTTCTATCTGAAATCTTATAAGAATTTAATTTATAGGAGTTTTCCAATCCTTGAGACACCTTCTCTTTTGCAATCACTGGCTACAGAATTTTATGAATCATTTCCAGTAAACCTCTTAAACTTTACTGTGGTTTAGGTTTACAGTTTTAAAATGTTGCCTTCGAATTTTGTGAAGATAATGTACAACTGCTACAGGATGGAAAGGAAGACAGTGTTTTGCAAACAGTATCCTCTCTCCCTTAATTTGGTATTTATATCAAAGGGAAACGCATGCATAGTGTTAATATCTAATATTGTATAATCTAATTTTATGAGAACTTGAATGATCTAAATTTAAAATAGTACAACATAAAAGTTTTAATGAAGTCCATCTGAAATAATGTAAATTCTCCCACATTTTAAAATTTCATCAAGGACTGCAGTTTAAAGTAGTTAGACCCAGTACACTGTAAATTGTGTTTATGATACTCTCATAATAGAGTATCCACCCCTTTACTGCTACCATTTAAAACTCAGTGGGGTTTATACACACCTTTGGTGGTTATTGTACTGGACTTTAACGTTGTGATTTTTTGCTATTATTTAAAAATTTTTTATTATGTTACAATTCATGTATTTCAATTATCCTCATATCTTTATACATTTTTAATAATTTCAAAAGTCTCTGAAGCGTTTGTCTTCTCACCTATTCCACTGACTAGATGGAGACTCCATGGCACTGGAGACTATCCCCCACCCTCCCTCTCTGTAGCCCTGAATCCTCTGCCCTCCTCTCTATTTGCCCTCTAGGCCAGCAAGCAACTTCACCTCTGTTTGTTCTATATGATGGCTCTGTCTTAGAATGGCATTTCAATAACTTTTTTTATGGGCAACAATGTTTTAAAACCATCTACCTGGAATCCATGCCTAACTAAACTGTGTATTCTATTCTTAGACAAGCTAAAATTACAGTGAGACATGGTTGAAATATGCAGTTTGACAAAGGAGTTAAACAAATGTGCTCCATCTAGTCAATCCCCAGTCCCTGATATGGTTTGCATCTATGTCTCTACCCAAATCTCCTGTTCAGTTGTAATCCCCAGTGTTGGAGGTGGGGCCTGGTGGGAGGTGATTGGGTCATGACGGTGGATCCTTAATGAATAGTTTAGCATCATCCCTTTGGTGCCATTCTTGTGACAGAGTTCTCAAGAGATCAGATTGTTTAAAAGTGTGGCACCTCCCTACTCCTTCTCTTCCTCCAACTGGTGTAGTGTAATGTGATGTGTATGCTTCTCCTTCACCTTCTGCCATAATTTTAAGTTTCCCGAGACCTTCCCAGAAGTAGAAGCTGCTATGCTTCCTGTACAGCCTGCAGAACCATGGGCCAATTAAGCCTCTTTTCTTTATAAATTACCCAGTCTCAGGTATTTATTTATAGCAGTGTGAGCATGGATTAATACAGTCGCCTTAAAAAGACAAAGAAGATAAACATGAAGACAAAGCTACCCAAAGCCCAAGTAGAATTCCCTGTAACTCTGTCTTTGATAGGGGTGAGTTGCTAAGCAATTTCTTGCATGGTCTGATAATCTGATGGAAGAACAAAGTTGCAAAAATAGCATCTTACATCAGAAACAGGAGCTATGCTGACCAGATAAATAAGAATCCATCTCTTATTTTTATTTTTTATTTATTTATTTTTTTTTGAGACGGAGTCTCGCTCTGTCACCCAGGCTGGAGTGCAGTGGTGCGATCTTGGCTCAATGCAAGCTCCGCCTCCCAGGTTCACGCCATTCTCCTGCCTCAGTCTCCCGAGTAGCTGGGACTACAGGCGCCGCCACCACGCCCAGCTAATTTTGCAGCTGGATGGTGTCCTGCCCAGGGTGGGTTCCCACTCTGCACCCTGATCTGTGGGGACAGGCTCGGGCCACTCAGACCCTCGATTGGAATAAGCGGGTAAATAATTATCCTGTCCTTATTAATCTTTGTTAAATGTTATGTATAGATGTTCGAAATGAGAAATGTTTTGGTTCTTTATTTAGAAATTTAGTGATGTTTTTGTGACTGGAAATATGCTGAAGTAGCGTAACTCTTGTTTATATCAATTAGCCTAAGGGAAAATTGGTTCTCTTATCATCATATTGCTTCGAATTGCAGTCTCCAAGAACTTATCAATGTTAAGTGAGGACTTACTGTATGTTCTTGTTAAATTTAGCTGTTGTTAATATACTGTTATTTTGTATATATCTCAGCAATATCTCAAATGCATTCTGTGGAACACCATTCTAACAGGCCATTTATTAGATATTTTTAAAAGGACTAAATATGGTTAAATAACCAGAAATTACTACATACTCTACATTACTTCTTGATGATTCACAATGCACATTAGTGTATTAAAAGATCTAGGTAGTCTAATAGCAAAAAAGTGTATATAAATATATATATATAAAATTGTATTTTAAAAACTTGAATTTACCAAGCTTATTTCTGTATAGATCAATTAATGTTTCCCTGAACATTGGATGCCAACCTGTGGAACATTATCTGGAACAATCATGGCTCTAAGATAGGGGCATCAGAATGAACTTCTTTTTGTAAAGATCTAGGTATTAAATATTTAAGGCTCTGTGGGCCAAGAGGCAAAATTGAGCAACTGTTCTCACCAAAAGTTGAATAGTCATTTTTACCATTTAAACTTAAAATAAAAATAGTGGGCCAGATTTGGCCTGCCAGCCATTGTTTGCCCACATCTGTTTCAGGAGATGGCATTGTTGAGAGGCATATGAAAATTTTAACAGGTGCTGGCCACTAATGAGAAAAATTAAAGTGTGCAGAAGATGAGAGAGCTGTCTCTTCTGTCAATACTGTTATAGTCCCTTTACTAGCCCAATCCTGAATATATATAATAATCAATAGTTTATTACCTCCTTGCCACTGACATATCTGGCACCATTTCCCAAAGGGCCATTTTGAATAAGGTTACAGAATCCTTTTCAACCCATTTTTTTTTTTTCTGGGCAACCACAAGGAATCAATCAGAATTAACAAAAGACATAAAGCCCATTTGCCATTCCTGATCTTCTATACTCTTCTTAAAGTGTGTTATCTAGATTTTGACTTTGGTGTGACCACGCTGTCACAGAATAGAGAGAGGAGTATCGGGGGAACCAGCCCCCAATATTTTAATGTAGGTTCCTTTCTATTTTTCTGAAGTGTCAGCCGGTCTGAGAAATAAAGGGAAAGAGTACAAAAGAGAGAAATTTTAAACCTGGGGGAGACATCACATGTCAGCAGGTTCCGTGATGCCCCCTGACCCCAAAACCAGCAAGTTTTTATTAGTGATTTTCAAACGGGAGGGAGTGTACGAATAGGGTGTGGGTCACAGAGATCACATGCTTCAAAGGCAATAAAATATCACAAGGCAAATGGGCAGGGCAAGGCCACAAGGCCAGAGTGAAACTAGAATTGCTGATGAAGTTTCATGTCCCACTGTGCACGCATTGTCATTGATAAACGTCTTAATAGGAAACAGGTTTCAAGAGCAGAGAACCGGTCTGACTAGAATTCCCCAGGCTGGAATTTCCTAATCCTAGCAAGCCTGGGGGTGCTGCAGGAGACCAGGGCATGTTTCATCCCTATCTACAACTGCATAAGGCAGATACTCCAAGAGTGGCCATTTCAGAGGCCTCCCCAAGGGAGTGCATTCTTTTCCCAGGGCTGTTAATTATTAATATTCCTTACTGGGGAAAGAATTCAGTGATATTTCCCTCACCCGTTTTCGGTAATAAGAGAAATAAGACTCTGTCCTGCCCGGCTCCCAGGCAGTCAGACCTAATGGTTATCTGCCTTGTTCCCTGAACATCGCTGTTATCCTGTTCTTCTTTCAAGGTGCCCAGATTTCATATCGTTCGAACATACATGCTTTACGAACAATTTGTGCAGTTAATGCAATCATCACAAGGTCCTGAGGTGACATACACATCCTCAGTTTATGAAGATAACGGGATTAAGAGATTAAAGGAATGACAGGCATAGGAAATTATAAGGGTATTGATTGGGGAAGTGATAAATGTCCATGAAATCTTCACAATTTATGTTCTTCTGCCATGGCCTCAGCCAGTCCCTCTGTTCAGGGTCCCTGACTTCCCACAACAAAGGAGTCATTACCTTACTTGACCAAAATTGTCATAGCCTAAGATCACAAACATTTTTGCAATCTCATTATGCTATGGATGCACAGTGACCTAGCAATCAAAGAGCCTTGAATCTTTCTTCATATGTATTGTTGTTAAGTCACACCTTGACCTTCTTATAGTTTAGATCCAAGTGCATAATATGATATTTATCTCAATTAATATCAACAATTTAGTCTACTACTCAGTCCATCCTAATGAAAATCTTTTGGATTCTAATTATTAGGTATTTCTCTCAATATCAACTCATTTAAACCAAATTAATATGCCTTTTGATCTGTATCATAGGTCAGCATGATTAGTAACAATGGTCTTAAATAGAATTCCAGAACATGCCATTAGAAACAATCTTCTCAATAATCAAACTTATGACATTTGAATTATGCTCCCCATCAGGTGTTGAGATCTTTGGAATAACATTTATATTCACACCATGTTCAGTATCTGCAAAAAAATACATTTTTTGGAGTATATGGAGATTATTTTTACCAAAACCACATCATTGAGTTACAAAATTTAAGAAACAAAGAGGACTTCAAGATTGCTCCAGTACCTTTCAGCCTTAAGCACCTACTCCAGCCAAAAAATAAAAAAAAACAAAAACAAACAAACAAAAAACTTGGGGCAAGTATTGCATTCAAGGAAATTCTTGATTTTCAACTAAACCTCTTGGCAGAGCAGAATAACTGTCATCATGAAAGATAAAAAGAATGTACACACAATTGAGTTTCATAGTGCGAAACAATAAAAAATGTGAGTTACTGCTATAATACAGCTAGAAGACATTAAATACTATCATGAGAGAGCTCTGAAAAGTTACAGGTGTTATACAAACCTAAGTGTTACCAGCAGTGAATCTATATGGGTCTGCAGCAACCTCAATCTGGCCTCCTCAGAAGAACGAATTCAACCGAGGAGACAGAAGGCAGAAAGAGAGACTGAGGCAAACCTTAGAGCAGGAGTGAAAGTTTATTAAAAAGCTTTAGAGCAGCAATGAAAGGAAATAAAGTACACTTGGATGAAGACCAAGTGGGCGATTTGAGAAATCAAGTGCATAGTTTGACCTTTGACTTAGGGTTTTATATGGTGCCATGCTTCCAGGGTCTTGTATCCCTTCTTCCCTGATTCTTCCCTTGGCATGAGTTGTTCACATATGCAGTGGCCTGCCAGCATGTGGGAGGGTAGCATGCATGGTGTGCTTACTGGAGTTGTACAGATGCTTGCTTGAGGAGTTCTCTTACCAAATGTCCCTTGGAGGCCATATACCAGTTAAACTTTGACATTTTGCCTCCTAATGCACATGCTTGAGCCCACTTGCCCAGCTCTTGAGATCTTATTGGGAAGCTGTTGATTACCAGTTTCAGGTGCTTCTGTTTATTGGGAGACTGCCTTTCCCGGGTGTGAGCTGCATATCTATTATTATTTTAGAGAGACAGTTAACAACAGTCTGACCATCACCTGATGGTCGCCTGACATTCCTGGTTTTCGTGTGTGTGTGTGTGTGTGTGTGTGTACGTGTGTGTGTGTGTCTGTGGTGGGAACTCTTTTCTGCTCTGCTCTTCTCTGTTACCTACTGTAACATAAGGAATCATTTTTAGAATATATTTTGTTGCCTTAAGGTGGGCAGTGTTTCTCCATTTTTGCATTTCTAGAACACAGATGCAAGAGGAGAGTGGTATTCTGTAGTCTTTAATTTTATTATCTTTTGATTGTATTTTCTTCATTTTCGGTTTATTTTTTTCAAAATATACTTATTTTCCTTTTATGGCTGATTTTCTTCATAATAAAATATAGCAACACATTTGGTAGATTCTAATTTCTTATGTTAACAGAATGCTTTCAACACAGAAGTCTTACTTGGATATATTCTTATGCAGGGGTCAGCAAACTTTCAGTAAAGTGCCAGATAGTAAATATTTTAGGCTTGGCAGGCAAAGAGGCAATGTCCTCAACTCTGAGCAACTGTTCTCACTTAAATAATAATAGTCTTTTTTGCATTCTACATTTAAATATGTAAAAACCATCCTTAGCTCATAGACCTTGCAAAAGCAGGTGGCGGGCCAGATTTGGCCATTGGTTCGTGGCCCCCACTATAGAGTACTGACCATTAAAAAAATAAGATCATAGTTGTCTGGATGTCCTTCAAAACATGAAACTTAGTAATTTACATTGTAACAAAGTGATTTTGATTGTATGATAAGATAGATGGCAAAGTTTAAAAAATCACTTCCATTTTGACCAGTAAAGAATTCCACATGTCAAGTTTCAAATTATTTCAATATAAAATATTTGAACCCAAAAAACCTATTCTTGCTTTTTCAAATAACAAATATTTATTGCCACTTTTCAGGCTGTGTACTGGGCACTAGAAAAAAACAGATAACAAGACTGGCACTGTGAACCTAACTAGATTTCAAGCCTCTTCCACTAAAAAACCATAACATTAATAAATATCCTCATGATTATATATAAACATAATGTCTCATAAAGTGATATATAAAATATTTAAACATGGCTTTTCAGGAATAACCCAATGAATCATGAAATTTACCTTTAAGTCTCTTTCTCCTCCTATGTAAATAATTTGAATACAAATATCTTTAAGAATTTTGTAATAAATAAGAAGTCAAAAGCTGAATATTCATGCAGCTCTTTAGTATAATAATAAACTGTAAATGCCCACCAAGGACTTAAAGAAGAGTAAGCAACATTGCATTCTAAATGAGAAAATATGAGTCACAACAAATTTCCCAAGTGAGAAGGTTTTATTTCTTCTTTTTCAAAAAAGAATTAAACTCATGTCTAAAAATGCAGAGAAAATTCTGTATACCCTTAGGCATCTTAATGTGTCACTGAGTCCAACTCTAGGGCCCTTTGGTCATGTATTCTGGCTTGGTCACACATTTTGAGCACTCCTGCTGTATTTGAAGAATTCTTTATCTTAGGAGACCTGCATCCCCATGGTAGAAGCACAAAAACGTGCTCAAGTTGAAGTCTCCCTTTCAACTCTCCACTTTGTCTCCATGAGATTTCACTTTGAAAGAAGCAACATGAAAAGACTGATGCCATACATACAGAGTTCGTTTTCTCATGAGGGTGAGAGTAGAGGTGTCTTGCTTTCAAGGGCAGGGGGGCAGAGGCTCTACAATTCTTTCCACAACAGCAGCATCAGCAGCAACCGAAGCCATAGGGGTGTCCTTACTAAGTAGAAGTGGCTTTTCTTGGGAATCTTTTCTTGGCATGGTTGGGTGGTATTCTTCTTTGCTTTGCAGTCTCCAAGGCTAATGCTCTGGCCTATCCTGTGAGTCCCCTAACCTCATTTGTCTTAGGTTACTGTCGTAGGTTGAATTGTGTACCCCAAAAAAATATATAGTAGTCCTAATCCCTAGTATCTGTGAATGTGACGTTATTTAGAAATAGGGTCTTTGCAGATGTAATCTGGTTAAGTGAGGTCATACTGGATTAGGATGGCCCTAATCCTATATAATCTGTGTCCTTATAAGAAAAACAGAGACACAGGGAGGAGAATACCATGTAAAGACACAGAGACACACTGAAACCTCCATGTAAGGACAGAGGAAGAGATTTCAGTGATGCAGCTGCAAGCCAAGGAATGCCAAGAAACAATGGCCACCATCAGAAGCTGGGAATGGGCAAAGAAATATTCTACAGTCTCAGAAGGAACATAGCCTTGCAGGCACCTTGATTTTGCCCTCCTAGCCTTCAGAACTGAGAGTATACATTTCTTTTGTTTTAAGCTACCCAGGTTGTACTACTTGGTTATAGCAGTCCTAGGAAATAAACACATTTCCTTGGAAGGAGATCCTGAGATGAGGATTCAGGGCAAGTGACTTTGAAAGAAAGTCATCCCAAGAGAAACGAGTAAGAAAGTAGAGTAAGCAGGAAAGGAAAGAATTTAGAAGCCAAGCAAGGATGAGCTCTTAGGCAAAACCCCTGCTTCATCTTGATCCTGCAAGGAGCTCTGGAGTTTAAATTACATCCAGAGTTTGTCCCAATTTGGGGCAAAGGAGCTGGACTCTCATACTTGCAGTCACAGGGGCCAGTCATGGGTGAGGGCTGCCCCATGGGACCCAATCTGTATAGCACTTCAGGTTCTCTGTGCATGTTGGTAAAGCAGCATTTATAGCCCTTGAATAGGCCTTAAAGAAAGTCAGAGGGGCCAACCTTAGAAAAAGATTGCTAGAGAATCTGGCTGTGAGGCACATAAACACAGTAAAAGGGATCTGGGAGTATCTGAGTGTCTTATTCTATTTGTGTTGCTATAAAGGAATACCTGAAGCTGGGTAATTTATAAAGAAAAGAGGTCTATTTGGCTTACAGTCAGCAGACTGTACAAGAAACACGACACCAACATCTGCTTCTGGTGACGGATGTGGGGTGCTTCCACTCATGATGGAAGGTGAAGGGGCAGCTGGCATGTACAGAGGTCACGTGATGAGAGAGGAAGCCAGAGAGGAGAAGGTGCCAGGCTCTTTTTCACGACCAGCTCTCTGGGGAGCTAACAGAATGGGAACTCATTACCTAAGGACAGCACTAAGCCATTCATGAGAAATCAGCTCCCATGACCCAGACACCTCCCATTAGGCCTCACCTCCAACACTGAGGATCATGTTTCAACATAAGGTTTAGAAGGTTAAATATTGCAACTGTAGCATTGGGTAAAGTGCGGATCAAGCCCACTACTCCTGATTGTAAATTACTTTTCTCCTCAAATTTCTTGGAGTGGAGTCTGTTGTTTGCAACTAAGAACAATAATTGATATGCCACCCAAAGGAAGAAAATCATCATTTTTAAACCCTAAAATAATAATTGAAAGTCATTAATTTCTTAAAATATATACAGGTTCCTAAAATGCTGTGGAAAAGCCCAATTTTTATAAAGCACATCCTGTTTTAAATGTATTAAGGGAAACTCAATATTGAAAGAAAAACTTGTAAAATACTGAGTAAAATGAAGACTATTTCCATAAATATTCAAACGTATCAGTTTTGTTAATACGTATTTTCTATAAAACTACTATTATCATCAACAAGTATGTTACAAGTAGCTCATAGCTATAGAGCATTGTTCTTGGAACTATAAAAAATATAAGATATGCTTCCTGCTTTCAAAATTTCATATGCTAGTGCCTGTGAGATTTTTAGCTAAGTCACTTGTCATCTCTGAGCCTTGGTTTCCATTTCTGTGAAATACAGATGATAATGTTAATACAGAACTGCTATGGACATTATGATATAACTTATGTAAATGCTTTTAGTGAATGTAAATGATTATATGAACGTAATGATACTAAGAAACACGTAAGAACATGGCATATACAATAAATCTCACAGGAATTACAAGTAAAAAACAAATCAACTCCATGCGTTCTATGGAGGCCTAGTGGCAGGAATATTCATCTCAAAATTATAGGTGCATTGAACAGTTGTCAGGGGATTTCAGTAGACCCTTGAACTACACAAGTAACTCTGCTGACTCTAATTCCAAATGCATCAAATAAAATTCTAGTTACAAATACCTTCCCACAGAGCTTGCCTGCAAGGAGATACTGTTGCAAGCAGAGAATATGAATGTCTGAACCCTCTGACAATTAAATTTCTCCGTATAATTTAAGAAGTTGGTATTCTGGTAACGCTGTGTTTTATGCACTTGGTTGCTGTGAGTTTGGCCCTGAGAGGTGACTCTACTCTTAGTGTGTAAAGCCAAATTTGTGAGCCCCCAAGGTGAGAAGCAGAGCTGAAACTTCTCCAATTCACCAAGATACCTTAGGCCAGAGGTCCTCAATCTTTTGGGCACCAGGCACAGGTTTCATGGAAGACAACTTTTACATGGACTGGTGGGTGGGGGGTGGATTTGGGATGATTCAAGCACATTACATTTTTTGTACACTTTATTGCGATTATTTTTACATTGTAATATATACGAAATAATTATACAACTCACCATAATGTGCAATCAGTGGGAACTCTGAGCTTGTTTTCCTGGAACTAAACAGCCCCATCTGGGAGTGATGAAAGACAGTGACAGATTATCAGGCATTAGATTCTCATAAGGAGCATGCAACCTGGACCCCTCGTATGCACAGTTCACAATAGGGTTCATGCTCCTATGAGAATCTAATGCCATCACTGATCTGATCAAAGGCGGAGCTCAAATGGTAATGTGAGTGATGGGGAGCGGCTGTACATACAGATGAAGCTTCGCTCTCTTGACTACCATTTACCTCTTGCTGTGCAGCCTGTTTCCTAACAGGCCATGGGACCCCTCCCTTAGGTGATGGCTTAGAAAGTAGTCAGCATTCTCTTCCTTGAATCTTCTACTCTTTATTACATTTTAAATGTAATAAATGCCACAATTTTCTTTAGATTCTTGAGATTCCTTTCGATTAATTCTGTAAGAGGCCTAAGTGACTCAAACATAATAATGATCTATATTTAAATGTCCATCAATTCTGACAGCTAGTTTGAATGCAGATAATTGCTTTATGGACTGCTGGTCCTTCAAACAGAAACTATATAAACCTCTGTATTTTTTTCCCTTTGGATTTAAAACTCTGTTCACTCACATTTGAAATGTGTTTATGGTAATTTGATTCTTGTTTGTTTTTCAATCTATTCTTAGTGCAGAGGAATGGCAAGAATTTGAACACTCCTCTACTTTCACATCCAGGCAAGCATCATTGAAAAAACTTCAGTGCATGCTCAGCTAAGATATTACATTCATAATCTGGCCTGGCCCTTCCAGCCTTAGAGAGAGGTTTATGCACTCTCTTTTTTAAAAATTTTAATTGTAATTTTTGTGGGTACATAGTATGTGTATATTGCACTCTCTTTTTTAGAAGAATTTTTTAAAATATCTGGATCATATTTCTTCTCTTTTTATCATTTCTATTCTCATTCTCTTAGGATTTTTAATCTCTACTAATCCTTCAAACCTCCACCTTTCCCTGTCCCTGCATGCATAGACCTTATCTTTGATAGAAAAAGGAAAAAAATAAGGCAAAGTAGTGGGGTGGGGGAAAGGAAGGAATGAAAAAAAGGATAGTTGGAGGAAAGGTAGAAACAAAGGAAGGAAACAAGAGAAAAGAACTGAACACATTTCTCTTTTAATCATGCATATACATATTTACACATATTTGAAAGACACATTAAATGCCTGCTATGTGTAAGATTTTGGTCTAGGTGTTGGGGAGATAAAGATAAATTCAACATTAAGTTGTCATCTAATTGAACAGACATCACATATTTATAAGTAACCTAACACAAAGCAAAAGGTGGATAAGTTGTCTAAGAGGGACAAGAAAGATGATCATGACAATGTAAGGGGGAGAAAGGAATTTCAATCAGCAAGGGGCTGGAGAAGGCAGAAAGAATCTTGTGAAGAGATGACACTTTGAGATGGGCCTTTGGGGATAGATAAGACTTGCTTTCCCTTCGAGTTTGTCCAGTAAATTTTCTACAGACTTCCTTATGCAAGTTTCCTGGAAACCTCCCCCATCACGCAGTCATTTCCCAGTGAAACCGCCTTCTACCCTGACTCCATTTCCCAAACTGATTATTCAAAGAATACCCATGACAGTTTTACACTCAAAACCCACATGTTGGTGACTTTTTATTTTTCTAAAAACTATTCTCCAAGAATAAAACTTACTTTCTTAACTTCCCTAACATGGCATTATATTAGATTCCTTCTCACCTTTGACCCAGGCCACATACTCTAACCAGCACTGCTTTGTGATCACTTTGGTATCATAGATCACCTTTCTATGACACCCTTAAAGACTTATGCTAAAACATAATTCAAGACCTAAGTATATGCTCTTGTAATCAGAGTGTAATGAGATCCCCTTGAAAGACCTATTTTTTGAACCATGCTTACCTTTGGCCAAGACTCAGGAATGAAGGCACCTTTACAAAGCATATTCTATTCCACATTGCATTAATAACAAATCAATATTTTACTCAAGATGCAGTAGGAAGACAGAAAATAGAATTTACTTTGCCCACTGCCATGGAGAACCATCCTATCCCTTCTGTTCCTCTTATGAAATGTCTTCCCGTGTCTGCTGCATGCCCCCCCTTTCTATAGATTAAAAAAAAGACTACATTATTTTTTAGAATAGAATAAAAATTATGAAAATATTCATGTTGAAAGGTAGAAAGATAATGAAGAGTGTAAATTAGGAAGTGAAAAATTGGAAGGATACAAGGAGAGAAAAGAGAGGTGAAATACTAATATTTTCATCGTATATAGTAGGGTGTTGAGAGTAATTGATGAACATGAAATGACAGTTTAAATCTATAATATAAAGGTGTAAAGTCCTTTAGAGGGCCAAAGTTCTTTCAGATAGCTCTTTGATAGAACTATCAAAGATTGGGAGTAAGTGAGGAGTTACAAGTTGGCAGGGTAGTGGAAATGAAGTAGTGTAAACTTCTCATCTTTTATGCCTAATATGTTATATTAAATTTGATAAATGAGATGTAGTAATTAAGTATATCATTTAGCATTTGGAGGCAATCACTCCAAAAAACTACATAGGAAACCATTAAAATGATTTCCTCAGCTAGTGAGACTGAAGGTATTAAGACCATCTGGTGTTTTCATTATAAGTCCTTTGTCCTGCTTGATTTTTTTTTTAAAACTACGTGCCTGGATTATTTTATTAAAATTTCACAAGGGATAAAAATACATAGAAAAATATTTTTAACATCAATTTTTAAATTATTTGTTTTATTTATTATTAGTATGAGTAGAGATGAGGGGCTCACTTTTTCACCCAGGCTGGAGTGCAGTGGTGCCATCATAGCTCAATGGCACCTTGAATTTCTAGGCTCATGGCTGAGCCTGCCACCTTAGCCTCCTGAGTAGCTTGGACTACGGACACCCACCACTAAGTCCAGCTAATTTTTAAATTTTTTGTAGCCACAGGGATCTTGCCGTCTTGCCCAGGCTGGTCTCAAACTCCTGGCCTTAAGAGATTCTCCCACCTCGGCCTCTCAAAGTGCTGGGATTACAGCTGTTAGCCACTGTGCCTGGTCAATTCTTAAATTAGTAGCTTTTACAATTTTTTGTGGTAGAGAAGTCCTACCCTAAAATACAAATTTTAAAATTCTTAATATAATTAAATATATATTTTCATGCTAAATCTATATGCTAGTAGAGATAAGCAGATTCAGATACAAAAGTTTAATTACAAAATAATGGGAGAGCAGTCTTCAGAGGGATATTATTTTATTTATAAGATTTTTTTAGTGTGAATTAGATCATTTAAAAATATTTAGTTTCAAATACTGAGTGCAAGGGCATCATTTGAGAATCAATGTCCTAAATATTCACTGCTGGGTATATCTCTCCTAAAAATAGAAAATGTCTATTTTTTATCAAAATACAGGTCCCTGTGGGTAGGTGGTTTTGTCAATCTGTCTTGGCTTCCTCTCTTTTTTCTCCTTTCTCTATGTGCTTTTCTAATCTGTTGGGCAGTTCTTACTCACATTGCTTGTCTTCTTTTTTTAAATAAAAAAATTCAATTAAGCTCTCTTTGTTTACTATTCATATAACAGAGTCTGATATGTTTTAAATTATGTGTTATATTTAGTGAACAATTTATAATTTCTTGTGTTCAATTCCAAAAGTAGATTGATGTACTGTTTTTGTATTTCTGTTATTAAAAGAATGAACCAATGAGCAAATGAATGAATGAACAGGGAGAAAAAAGAAAGGAAGGAAAGAAGAGAGGAGGATAGGTTGAAAGAAGATAAATACCTGAGTTGTTTTTTTACGTAAGTAACGTTTGTTTAATTTTTTTTCCACTCTGCTTAGTGGCTTGATAGAAAAAAGCTACCAGAACTCTGGTTGAAGAGGTCTCAAAATTCTGTTCTATATTCTAAGGGCTGGAAATGCTGACAAAGACATTGAACCATATATTCAAAGACATGCTATTTTAAGCGAGCCAAATCTTCCTTTTTCAAAGTGGGGATAACTTAAAAATTCAAATTTGATAAATTATGGAGTGTATAAGCAAATCACTACCGAAATCAGGCAAGCTGAGCCTATCTTTTGACAAGTTTCTAGAGGTATAGCTGTCCTTTTGGGAAAATATATCTTTAAATATATGCTGAAATGCAGAGAACCTAAACACAGACCTAGAATCCTGGAATGGGCAGGGACTGTAGGAACAGCACAATATCTTATTACAGATGAAGGGCCCGAAGTCCAGGAACATTCGAAGACTCGTAATGTGCTACAGTTCAGTGTCAGAGAGGCAACCTATGAAAAAGTGCGATACTGAAAACTGATTGAGCCACACACTTAAAAACGGGTCCATTTTATTCTATGTAAATTACAGCTCAATGAAGTTGATTAGAAATCAATGTTCCCTTTTTGCTCACAGGTGCACCATGTCTCTGGCTTCATCAGCCTGATATTCATCATCCCTCCATTCACCATGTTATCTCTTGATTACCTAATACATATCAGGGACTGTGCTAGGCACTGGGAGTAAATGAGCAAAAGCAGATATGGCACCTGCCAACATGGAGCCTCCAGGCTATTGGGAAGAGGCATTAATCAGAGAATCATACTAATAAATATATCACTCAGTTATGTTGACAGCTGCTATGGAAGGAGATACTGGTATTCTGGTAGCCTGCAATAGGGGGTTTTAACCTTGTAATGGAGGTCAGGGGACTTTTCTTAGAAAAGGCACAGTTGTGTTGAGATCTGAAAAACTACGGAAAGTTAAAAGGTACTTTTAGCTAGGGTAGGGATGGGGAAAGAGGGTGGGAAAATGTGTTCTAGACAAGGAAAGAACATGTCCCAAAGCCCTGGGTTGGTGGATATGGCACTTTCAGATGTCAGAAAGACGTGGGAAGAACCACAGAGTGACGGGGGACATGGAGGGAAAACTTGCATTAACTCAGCTGAGAAAAAATTAAGTTAAGCAAGGCTGTGTTGATATCAGAATTACAGAGATCAAATAACCCCCAAATGTCATTATTTTCATTTGGCATATTTACCTAAAATAGTTAATCAATTGGGTTAATTCATTGAATGTCTATATCAGTGAAGTCAAAGAAAGCCAAGAACCAATTTGACAAATTTTGAATAAGTTCCTTTCAATCCATTCTGTGGTAGACAAGTAAGTACTCTATTAAGGGAAAAATTTCTCACAGCAGTTGTTTGATTGCTTTAACTACTTATTTGAAAAAAAAATTCTTTCTTTGACTAGAATGATAAACTTTAATTGATTGTATTTTTTACACAAAGGAAAAACTTATACACACTATAGTAGCTGCATTTCATCATGTAACTAGTCAGGTCAATGAAGCTGACAAGACGAAACTAGCCATACTCACCTATGGGTTGTCTTTAGATTAAAATTTTGGATTAAAATGTTTCTTTTAAAGCAGTGGATTTTATGAGGCATCCCATTGGGCAGCTTAAATTCCTGAGCTCCAAAATACAATAATTACCTCACAGGTTACTTGAAATACTGAGTGTGTTAATGTAAGTAAATTGTCTAATGCAAAGATTGACACTCAAATTTTAGTTATTATTATTAGGTATAGCTCTTATTAGTTAATAAAGTATATAACAAGGTACTATAGCATTGTCTAACAGAACTGTACATTTCAACATTAAATGAAGGGGCAATCTGTGTGGATATAATGTCCGAAGTCAGAATGACACATTTGTGCAGTTGTTTCTAATCATCAACTATCCCAGTCAGAATTCATGAAGGCAAAAAATTCCACCTCTCCTGAGATGTGGACATCCCTTCCACAGCTCTTTAAAAGCCAGGGGGCTCTCTAGACAGGTGGCGAGCATGCCGGGTCTAATCTGTTACGAGACTGTTTTAACGAAGTTGAGTGCATATCATAGATCACTGTCTTCTATTTTTCCACACTAGAATGCCTTTCGAACAAGATGTTTTATTTTCATGGTAATTTAATCATTAAATGTTATTAAATAGGGGTTATAAAAAGGCAATTGTTCCTCAGGAGCTTGAAATTGAGGATTCTCTTTTTAGCTGCCCCTGATTCCCCTTTTTGCTGTGACCTTGGGATTAGTTCTTTAGCTATTCTATGCTCTAACTTCTTATGCAAAATGAGAAAAATGCCACTTTTATGAGCAGGCTGTAAATTCCTAACTAATGCTTAAAGCATGCTTTAGTTCCTTTCATCTGAGAAAATTAAAGTAAATGAAAATATTTCATTATTAATAATCTAATTCTCTTTGAATCTTTGATTAATACTATTTTAATATATGAGATTTTCAAAATTGGGTCATATTCTATACAAATTTTTGAAGGTGGAAGCTATACACAAATAGATAAATTTTAGTTAAAACCAATTCTCCTTAAGAAGATCTAAAATGAACATAATACCTCTTGAATTAAACATAAAATAGCAGATTCAGGTATAGCCTGCCTTCAGAAACTATTAGTATATTGCTACCTTAAGCATTTTATTTTCATTAGGGTAAGATAACCATTTTCACAGTTTCAAAATTTTTGATAATGTAAAACATTAGACAATCTTTGATGCATTTTTTAAAATGTAAACTGAAGTCGTGTCACAGTGGCATTGCGCAGCTGGTGGAAATGGTACACTTAAAAACAGAGTGTCATTTGTGAGAAATGGATTCGTGAGGACTCTTTCCCCCAAATCACTAACTAGAGAGAAATACTGTGAAGTATTTCTCACCCTATACTCTTCCTCCTTATGCTCTATTAAAGCATTCAAAAACACAGTGATTTAACATGAACAAATCTTTTCAGGGAATCTTCATAATCACTGACATTTCAGTTGGACCCCATTTTGTTAAACTTTCTCGACATCCTTCTATTAAATTTGTAAACTTACTAACATCTATAGCATATTCCAAAGGAAGGGTTTGAAAGTGTTAAAAGAATGCGTCAAATATGTTATAAAGTTCCACCATTGAACTTTGAATTACCCTTCCCCTTTCATATTTTCCAGTTAACATGCACACAGCTGCTCATGCCATGTAATCAACTGATTGTTACACAAGCATTTTCTAAAGCTATGACAATCTCGGATTTATGAGGTCAAGAAGTGCAGACTTAATCCATTCAATAGCTGCAATTTATCGTCTGATTATAATTGTATACACAAACACAGTAATGATTTAGATGACATAGTGTAAAGATGAAATCCGTTTATTTTAAAAGGGTTTCTAACCTTTAAAATATGTTGCCATGAACACCTTTCGATGTCCCCTTTTAACAACACAATTATTATTGTTTTATTGATCAGGGTTTTATTACGGATTTGACACTTATATTTCATGCTAATCGAAAAAGGTGTAATTTTTCTGCACAATTTTAACAAGAATATGACTGTAATTAATTATATCACTATTATGTTTTCAGTGTCTAGAAAGAAGTGCTTAATTTATCACACATGTCTTCTATAGCATATGGAAACCTCTTTTAAAAAGACAGGGTGCGTGCTCCTTCCAGAGATGATAGGATATGACATAGGCACTATATTTATAGATTTCTGCCGCCATGCTGACCTGGTTTTATAGTGACAGCTCTTCTGAAATGAGATTGCACATTAGCAACTTAGATAGCCTGGGCGGCACCCAATTTTACCATGGTTTGGTCTTATAACTCTAATTAGTGGTCAATCCCTAATGCCTTCATAGATCAAGAAAACAACCTACAGAAAGGACCAGAGTGGTGTGGGTGGAATAACACAGCAAAATATATTGCAGATTTTTTTTCTAGTTTGTAAGTTTTAACAAATAACTAAATGTCATGACTAACATGCTTGGCTACATATGGGAGTTTAGTTTTGTTCATTTCATACTTATTTTTACACAACATCGGTGGTTGTAAACTTGATACATACCCTAAAACACATACACACACATACAGGCACACACATGTGTATGTATGCATGTAATATTTACACTGATCTTCAACTTATTGTCAATGATCTTTATACTTTTCTAAAATATTGTGGCTCTATTATCCAAGAAAATTAGAAGCCTTCCATATAGCAGTATAATTTATGTTTCAAACAGAATTTTAAAAATAATTTATATCACATGCTAATGAAGCCAAGCTTTTTCTTGTTCAATTTTTATATGTTGTTCTATAACAAGCTTATTAAATCACATAAATTTACATTTCACTTTCCATATTACCTGCATATATGAATGTCATTATATACTGCTGTACCATATTCATATCATTACACAATTTCTATTATATTAATCCATAAATTCTAATTAATATGTATAATTTGACACATTTACTATTCAGATACATGGCTTTGTGTTTTCTAAAACTCTTTACGTATTATAAGGTTTGATCTATCTCTATATATTTTTCCTAAATTTTCAGCGTGATGCCGATTATTTCAGTCTATTACAAAACATTTGATTTAAGAACTTAAATGGGAAGGTATTAAATATTTAAAAGAATTTATAAATATAAAATTCTATATTGAACACTAGGTAGAATGTATGAAAAAGTATATAATATATTATAAGATGGGGAATGAAGTAAAATCAATAGTTGAATTGGTAGCATGTTCTACTGTAATTAAACAGTCATGCTCACTTGCTTTTCTGCCATACTGTTTTAAATAGCACAATCCCAATGGAAAAGCACAGGCTGAGTTTTTCTTCCCTCTTTGAAACAACTGAATCAATACTGTTAAAATCAATATATCTTTATCTTTAATACAATGATAAGGGAAGAACATCACCGACAAAAATGAGCATTTCATAGTAATTCAAGTGAAAAAAGACAATCTGTATGTGTTCTTGTCCTATGCCATCCTAATAACACTCATACATTTTAGATTTTTGCTCAGTTTTTTAAACGGTCCCTATTTGAGCATTTTCATCACCAAATTCAGAGTTCTAGTATTAGGTCTAGGTCTACTTGAAACTCTGGATTTTTTCATCATTATCTTTCTAGTTTTAAGCCTGCTGTGTTAATGAGCCTAGAAAACATTAGAAATACATTTATACCCCTGAAATAGTAGAAGTATTTGTGAAGTGTTAATGGTCTCACTTATTCATTCCTTCATTCGACAATATTTGTTGAGCATCCGCTATATTCCTGGCACTATTCTAAGCCCTTGCAACACATCACTGAACAAAACTCATAAAGATTACTGCCCTTGTAGAATTTATATTCTAGCTGGGGAGAGATGAGCAATTAACCTATAGTAAATAAGTTAACTACATGGCAGGTCAGAAAATAAAAGTACTATTGGAAAAGAAAATAAAAGAGACAGAGGACCAGAATGGAGAATAGTTAGAGAAGTGGGGATTGAAATTTTAAGTAGTGTAGTGTGTAGGATTTATTAAGAATATGTCACCTGAAGGAAGATCCCAACAAGATGAGGGAGGGAACCATTTGGTATCTGTATTAGTCCATTTTCATGCTGCTGATAAAGACATACCTGAGATAGGGAAGAAAAAGAGGTTTAATTGGACTTACAGTTCCACATGGCTGGTGAGGCCTCAGAAACATGGCAGGAGGCAAAAGGCACTTCTTACATGGTGGTGGCAAGAGAAGATGAGCAAGATGCAAAAGTGGAAACCTGTGATAAAACCAGATCTTGTGAGACATATTCACTACCACAAGAACAGTACAGGGGAACCACCCACATGATTCAAATTATCTCCTACCAAGTCCCTCCCACAACACATGGGAATTATGGGAGTACAATTCAAGATGAGATTTGGGTGGGAACACAGAGCCAAACTCTATTATTTCCCCCTTAGCCTCTCCAAATCTCATCTCCTCACATTTCAAAACCAATCATGCCTTCCCAACAGTCCCCCAAAGTCTTAATTCATTTCAGCATTAACCCAAAACTCCACAGTCCAAAGTCTCATCTGAGACAAGGCAAGTCTCTTCTGACTATGAGCCTGTAAAATTAAAAGCAAGCTAGTTACTTCTAGAGACAATGGGTGTACAGGTATTGTGTAAATACAGCTGTTCCAAATGGGAGAAATTGGCAAAAACAAAGGAGTACAGGGCTCATGCAAGTCCGAAATCCAGCAGGTTGGTCAACTTTCAAAGCTCCAAATGATCTTATTTGACTCCATGTCTCACATCCAGGTCACACTGGTGCAAGAGGTGGATTCTCATGGTCTTGGGCAGCTTCACCCTTGTGGTTTTGCAGGGTACAGCCTCCCTCCCAGCTGCTTTCACTGGCTGGCATTGAGTGTCTGCAGCTTTTCCAGGTGCACAGTGCAAGCTGTAGGTGGATCTACCATTCTGGGGTCTGGAGGATGGTGGCCCTCTTCTCACATCTCTACTAGGCAGTACCCCAGCAGGGACTCTGTGTGGGGGCTCCAACCCACATTTACCTTCTGCACTGCCCTAGCAGAGGTTGTCCATGAGAGCCCCGCCCCTGCAGCAAACTTCTGCCTGGGCATCCAGGCATTTCCATGCGTCTTCTGAAATCTAGGCAGAGGTTGCCAAACCCCAGTTCTTGACTTCTGTACACCCACAGGCTCAACAGCATGCAGAATCTGCCAAGGCTTGGGGCTTGCACCCTCTGAAGCCATGACATGAGCTCTGCATTGGCCCCTTTCAGCCATGGCTGGAGCAGCTGGGATGCACGGCACCAAGTCCCTAGACTGCACACAGCATGGAGAAACTGGGCCCTGCCCACGAAACCATTTTTTCCTTCTAGACCTCCGGGTCTGTGATGGGAGAGGCTACTGCAAAGGTCTCTAACATGCCCTGGAGACATTGTCTTGGGGATTAACATTCAGCTCCTCGTTATCCAAGTATCTCTACTTACCCAAATATCTGCACTTCTCCAAATATCTGCAGCCAGCTTGAATTTCTCCTAAAAAAATGGGATTTTCTTTTCTATCACATTCTCAGGCTGCAAATTTTCCAAACTTTTATGCTCTGCTTCCCTGTTAAAACTGAATGCCTTTAACAGCACCCAAGTCACCTTTTGAATGTTTTGCTGTCTAAAAATTTCTTCTGCCAGATACCCTAAATCTTCTCTCTCAAGTTCAAAGTCCACAAATCTCTAGGGTGGGGGCAAAATGCTGCCAGTCTCTTTGCTAAAACATAACAAGAGTCACCTCTGCTCCAGCTCCCAACAAGTTCCTCATCTCCATCTGCGACCACCTCAACCTGGATTTCATTGTCCATATCATTATCAATATTCTTGTGAAAGCCATTCAACAAGTCTCTAGCAAGTTCCAAATTTCCCCATATTTTCCTGTCTACTTCTGCGCCTTCCAAACTGTTCCAACCTCTGCCTATTACCCAGTTCCAAAGTGCTTCCACATTTTCGGGTATCTGTTCAGCAATGCTCCACTCTACTGGTACCAATTTACTGTATTAGTCTGTTTTCACACTGCTGATAAAGACATACCCAAGACTGGGAAGAAAAAGAAGCTTAATTGGACTTACACTTCCACTTGGCTGGGGAGGTTCTCAGAATCATGGTGGGAGGTGAAAGGCACTTCTTACATGGCAGCAGCAAGAGAAAATAAGGAAGGTGCAAAAGTGGAAACCCCTGATGAAACCATGAGATCTCATGAGACTTATTCACTACCAGGAGAACAGTATTGGAGAAATCACCCCCATAATTCAAATTATCTCCTACCAGGTCCCTCCCACAACATGTGGGAATTATGGAAGTACAATTCAAGATGAGATTTGGATGGGGACACAGAACCAAACCATATCAGTATCTGAAGAGATGATGTTCCAAGCAGAGGAAATAGCCAGCGCACAGAAAATGTGGAATCAGGTTTGTCTGTAGGAGGGTCAGTAAGTGCTGGAATGAAGTGGGGAAGGAAGGGTAAGGGATATGGAGTTGCCATCAGAGAGGTAAGAAGGACGCGAAGCAATGTAAGGCTGTTGGCTTTCTACTGTGAGATGGAGGGCTATTGCAGGGTGCTGAGAAGGAGCATGAACTCATCGAACTTGTACTTTCAGAGAATCATTTTAAGAACGTGTTGTCTTGAGTATAGGCTGTCAGAAGATATGCATGGAAACAGGAGATGATGGCAGGAATCCAGTAGAGAGAGGAAGAGTCTAAGCAGCATGTAAGCAGCAGCAGTGTGACAGAAACATAACCTGGTTCTAATTTGATAGAATTCCTAATTATTTACACATATCTAAATGCTATTCTTATGTAAAGCTAAGTGGAAATCAGAAACCATTTAGTGTAACTCTCCTATTTTCAGAGTAAGATCAAATTCCAGACAAATGATTCTCTTAAAAAGCATAATTTACACAAAAGTCTTATAGGTTCCTTTTTTTTGCTCCCAGCCAAAATAATTATTATCATATTATTCTTGTTTCATTATTTGCAAAAAATACCACTGTAATATATGGTATTATTTATCGAATATTCTTTTATTACTCCTGAACATCCAGGTTCTTTTGGGAAGTGAGATTAGGTAGATCTATAGGCAACCAATTGCATTCATAACCATTGTTCTTTCTTTCATCATATAGCTTGTGAGTTATTGTGAAGTGGTAGTAAAAGGGTTATGTGAAATTGAATGGAAAGTTCTAACACTGGCTCTGGGTGGCTGTAGTGCATAACACACATGGTGAACTGAATTAGATGTTTGAGGTGTGCTTGTGCGTGCCTTTTGTGTCTCTCTAGGCAACTGAGTTCACTTCGGTGGCTGAATTCACCTAGTGTTTCTTGCAGACAAAATCACACATAAGCAAATGTAAAATTTGTGTTTCACCCAGATTGTTCTTTAGTATGTGATTCATGTTGAAACAATTCACATTTTCAAAACAAGTACACCGTAAGTACTGTGATCTGCATTAGTTTTGAATGTGAGATTTACAGAAGACATACCCATGCAACAGGCTTTTAAAAGACTTGGATAAACTCCTTAATGGCTAATGCAATCTCACCAGAAAGTTTACATGACGGATAACATCTTTAGTTGGTTAGAAAATAGTTTCCCCACCTCTAGGGCTGCTGCCTGCTGTGTGGAGGGCAGGCTGGGTTTCAGGTCTACTCATCTTCTCAGACAGGCTGACGTGATAAACTAAAGTGAACTGTGAAGGATCAATAAGCTAAAAATTCACTTATTACTTTGGTGGACTTTCTATAGTTTAATGTCAGTGTTCTGTTTCTTTTCAGTTATAGTTGTTTGTTGTAGTGGTTTACATAAAAATTCATTCTGCATAATTTTTAAAATTATTTTTTATATTTATGGGTACATAGTGTGTATATATATTTATGGGGTATATGAAATATTTTGATACAGGGATACAATGCATAATCACATCAGAGTAAACGGTGTATCCATCACCTCAAGTATTTACCATTTCTTTGTGTTACAAACATTCCAATTATACTCTGTCAGTTATTTTAAAATGTACAATAAACTATTGTGGACTGTAATTACCCTGTTGTGCTATCAAACACTAGATCTTATTCGTTGTGTCTAACTATATTTTGTACCCACCAACTATCTCCACTAACCCTCCTTCCCACCCTACTACATTTTCCAGCATCTGGTAACCATTATTCTATTCTCTGTCTCCATGAGTTCAATTTTTTTAGTATTAAGCTTCCACAGATAAGTGAGAACATCTGAAGTTTGTCTTTCTGTGGCTTTTTCCACTTAACCATGAATGTCCTCCAGTTCCATTCATGGTGTTGCAAATGGCAGGATATCATTCTTTTTTAATGGGTGAATAGTATACCACTGTGTATATATATTGCATTTTCTATATCCATTCATCTGTTGATGGACAGTTAGGTTGCTTACAAATCTTAGCTGTTGTTAACAGTGCTTCAGTAAACATAGGGATGCATATATCTCTTTGATATACTGATTTTATTTATTTGGGGTATATACCTAGCAGTGGGATTGCAGGATCATATGGTAATAAAATTTTTAAACTTTTGAGGAAACTCTATACTCTTTTCCATGGTGGCTGTACTAATTTACTTCCCACTAACAGCGTATGAGGGTTCCTTTTTCTCCATGTTCTCACCAGCATTTGTTATTGCCTGTCTTTTCGATAAAAGCCCTTTTAACTGGGGTGAGATGATAGCTCATTGAAGATTTGATTTGCATTTCTCTGATGACCAGTGATGTTGAGCACTCTTTCATATGCCTGCTTTTTTTGTCATCTGTTTATCTTCTTTTGAGAAATGTCTATTCAGATCTTTTACCAGTTTCAAAATTAGATTATTAGATTATTTTCCCTATTGAGTTGAGTTCCTCTTACATTGTTTTGTTATTAATCCTTTGTCAGATGGGTAATTTGTAGATATTTTCTTCCATTCTATGGGTTGTCTCTTTATTGATTGTGTTCCTTGCTGTGCAGAAGCTTTTTAAATAGATGTAATCCATTTGTCCATTTTTGCTTTGGTTGCCTGTGCTTTTGGAGTATTACTCAAGAAATTTTTGTCCAGACCAGTTTTATGAAGAGTTTCCTCAATGTTTTCTTTCAATAGTTTCATAGTTTCATGTCTTAGATTTAAGTCTTTAATCCATTTGGATTTGATTTTGATTTGATGGCCAGAGATAGAGTCTAGTTTCACTATTCTGCAACCGAATGTCCAGTTTTCCCAGCACTATTCATTGAAGAGACTCTCTTTTCCCTAATGTGTTTTCCTGGCACCTTTGTTGAAAATGAGTTCACTGTAGGTGTATGGATTTACTTCTGGGTTATCCATTCTGCTCCATTGGTCTATGTGTCTGTTTTTATGCCAGTGCCATGCTGTTTTGCTTACAATAGTTCTGTAGTATAATTTGAAGTCAGGTAATGTTACTCCGCCAGTTTTTTTTTCTTTTCTTTTCTTTTCTTTCTTTCTTTTTTTTTTTTTTTTGCGTAGTATAGCTTTAGCTATTCTGGGCCTTTTGTGATTCCATATAAATTTTAGGATTTTTTTTTCTTTCTTTGAAGAATGACATCATTATTTTCATAAGGATTGCATTGAATCTATAGATTGCTTTGGGGAATATGGACATTTTAACAATATTGATTCTTCCAGTCCATAAACATGGAATATATTTCCATTTTTTGTGTGTTCTCTACAATTTCTTGCATCAATATTTTATAGGTTTCATTGTAGAGATCTGTCACCTCTTTGGTTTTTTATTCCCAGGTATTTTATTTTACTTGTAAGTGTTATAAATGTGATCACTGTCTTGATTTCTTTTTCAGATTGTTTGCTGTTAGCATTTAGAAATGCTACTGATTTTTGTTTGTTGATTTTGTATCCTGCAACTTTACTGTTGATTAATTCTCAGTTTTTTGATAGAGTCTTTGGATTTTTCCAAATGTAAGATTGTATCATCTGTAAACAAGTCATATGGTTTGTCTGTGTCCTCACCCAAATCTCATCTTGAATTGTAGCTCTCATAATTCCCAGGTGCTGTGGGAGGGACCTGATGGGAGATAATTGAATCATGAGGCAGTTTTCCCCATACTGTTCTCATGGTAGTGAATAAGTCTTATTACATCTGATAGTTTTATAAGGGGAAACCCCTTTTGTTTGGTTCTCATTTTCTCTCTTTTCTGCTGCTGTGTGAGATGTACCTTTCACCTTCTGCCATGATTGTGAGGCATCCCAGCCATGTGAAACTGTGAGTCCATTAAACCTCTTTTTATTTATAAGTTACCCAGTCTTGGCTATGTCTTTATCAGCAGCATGGAAACGAACTAATACAACAAGGATACTTAGGTCTTCCTTTCCAATTTGGATGCCTTTTATTTCTTTCTTTTGTCTGATTGCTGTAGCTAGGACTTTCAGTACTTTGTTGAGTAACAATGGTGAAGATGAGCATCCTTGTCTTGTTCCATATCTTAGAGGAAAGGCTTTCAGGTTTTCCTCATTCAGCATACCAGCTGTGGGTAGGTTGTGTATACTTATTATACTTATTACTGGGTTGAGGTATGTTATTTTTATACCCAGTTTTTTGAAGGTTTTTATTTCAGTCATGAAAGGATGTTGAATTTTATCAAATGTTTTTTCAGCATCAATTGAAATGATTACATGGTTTTTGTTCTTCATGATGTTGATATGAAATAGCACATTGATTGAATTGCATATATTAAAACATATTTGCATCCCTGAGATAAATCCCACTTGGTCATGATGAATAATCTTTCTAATGTGTTGTTGAATTTGATTCGCTAGTGTTTTGTGGAGGATGTTTGCAGCAACATTCCTCAGGGATATTGGCCTGTAGTTTTCTTTTTTTTTTGAGGTGTCTGGTTTTAGTACCAGGGTAATAGTTGCTGTGTAGAATGAATTTGGAAGTAATCCTTCCTCCTCTATTTTTCAGACCAATTTGAGTAGGGTTGGTAGTAGTTCTTCTTTAAAATGCTTGGTAAAATTCAACAGTGAAGCCATCGGGCCCTGGGCTTTTCTTTGCTGGGAGACCTTTTATTATGGCTTCAATCATATTAGTTGTTATTGGTCTATTCAGGTTTTTAATTACTTCATTTTTCAATCTTGGAAAATTGTATGCCTCTAGGAAATTATCCATTTCTTTTAGGTTTTCCAGTTTATTGTCATATACTTGCTCATTGTTGCCTCTAATAATCCTTGGAATTTCTACAGTATCAGTTATAACGTCTCCTTTTTTAAAAAAAATCTCTGATTGAGACACACATAGGCTCAAAATAAAGGGATGGAGGAAGATCTACCAAGCAAATGGAAAACAAAAAAAGGCAGGGGTTGCAATCCTAGTTTTTGATAAAACAGACTTTAAAACAAAAAAGATCAGAAGAGACAAAGAAGGCCATTACAGAATGGTAAAGGGATCAATTCAACAAGAAGAGCTAACTATCTTAAACATACATGCACCCAATACAAGGGCACCCAGATTCATAAAGCAAGTCCTTAGAGACCTACAAAGAGACTTAGACTCCCACACAATAATAATGGGAGATTTTAACACCCCACTGTCAATGTTAGACAGATCCACGAGACAGAAAGTTAACAAGGATATCCAGGAATTGAACTCAGCTCTGCACCAAGTGGACCTAATAGATATCTACAGAACTCTCCACCCCAAATCAATAGAATATACATTCTTCTCAGCATCACATCACACCTTCCAAAATTGACCACATACTTGGAAGTAAAGCCCTCCTCAGCAAATGTAAAAGAACAGAAATTATAACAAACTATCTCTCAGACCACAGTGCAATCAAACTAAAACTCAGGATTAAGAAACTCACTCAAAACCGCTCAACTACATGGAAGCTGAACAACCTGCTCCTGAATGACTACTGGGTACATAACGAAATGAAGGCAGAAATAAAGATGTTCTTTGAAACCAACGAGAACAAAGACACAACATACCAGAATCTGTGGGACACATTTAAAGCAATGTGTAGAGGGAAATTTATAACATTAAATGCCCACAAGAGAAAGCAGCAAAGATGTAAAATTGACACCCTAACATCACAATTAAAAGAACTAGAGAAGCAGGAGCAAACACATTCAAAAGCTAGCAGAAGGCAAGGAATAACTAAGATCAGAGCAGAACTGAAGGAAACAGAGGCACAAAAAACCCTTCAAAAAATCAATGAATCCAGGAGCTGGATTTTTGAAAAGATCAACAAAACTGATAGACTGCTAGCAAGACTAATAAAGAAGAAAAGAGAGATGAATCAAATAGATGCAATAAAAAATGATAAAGGGGATATCACCACCAATCCCACAGAAATACAAACTACCATCAGAGAATACTGTAAACACCTCTATGCAAATAAACTAGAAAATCTAGGAGAAATGGATAAATTCCTGGATACATAACCCTCCCAAGACTAAACCAGGAAGAAATTGAATCTCTGAATAGACCAATAACAGGCTCTGAAATTGAGGCAATAATTAATAGCCTGCCAACCAAAAAAAGTCCAGGACCAGATGGATTCACAGCCGAATTCTACCAGAGGTACAAGGAGGAGATGGTACCATTCATTCTGAAAATATTCCAATCAATAGAAAAAGAGGGAATCCTCCCTAACTCATTTTATGAGGCCAGCACCATCCTGATACCAAAGCCTGACAGAGACACAACAAAAAAAGAGAATTTTAGACCAATATCCCTGATGAACAGCGATGCAAAAATCCTCAATAAAATACTGGCAAACTGAATCCAGCAGCACATCAAAAAGCTTATCCACCATGATCAAGTGGGCTTCATCACTGGGATGCAAGGCTGGTTCAACATATGCATATCAATAAACATAATCCAGCATATAAACAGAACCAAAAACAAAAACTACATGATTATCTCAATAGATTGAAAAAAAGGCCTTTGACAAAAGTCAACAGCCCTTCATGCTAAAAACTCTCAATAAATTAGGTATTGATGGGACGTTTCTCAAAATAATAAGAGCTATCTATGACAAACCCACAGCCAATATCATACGGAATGGGCAAAAACTGGAAGCATTCCCTTTGAAAACTGGCACAAGACAGGGATGACCTCTCTCACCACTCCTATTCAACATAGTGTTGGAGGTTCTGGCCAGGGCAATCAGGCAGGAGAAAGAAATAAAGCATATTCAATTAGGAAAAGAGGAAGTCAAATTTTCCCTGTTTGCAGATTATGTGATTGTATATTTAGAAAACCCCATAGTCTCAGCCCAAAATCTCCTTAAGCTCATAAGCAACTTCTGCAAAGTCTCAGGATACAAAATCAACGCGCAAAAATTGCAAGCATTCTTATACACCAATAACAGACAAACAGAGAGCCAAATCATGAGTGAATTCCCATTCACAATTGCTTCAAAGAGAATAAAATACCTAGGAATCCAACTTACAAGGGATGTGAAGGACCTCTTCAAGGAGAACTACAAACCACTGCTCAACAAAATAAAAGAGGACACAAACAAATGGAAGAACATTCCATGCTCATGGATAGGAAGAATCAATATCATGAAAATGGCCATACTGCACAAGGTAATTGATAGATTCAGTGCCATCCCCATCAAGCTACAAAGGACTCGTCACAGAATTGGAAAAAACTACTTTCAAGTTCATATGGAACCAAAAAAGGCCCCGCATTTCCAAGACAATCCTAAGCAAAAAGAACAAAGCTGGAGGCATCATGCTACCTAACTTCAAACTATACTACAAGGCTATAGTAACCAAAACAGCATTGTACTGGCACCAAAATAGGGATATAGACCAATGGAACAGAACAGAGCCCTCAGAAATAATACCACACATCTACAACCATCTGACCCTTCACAAACCTGATAAAAACAAGCAATGGGGAAAGGATTCCCTATTTAATAAATGGTGCTGGGAAAACTGGCTAGTCATATGTAGAAAGCTGAAACTGGATCCCTTCCTTATGCCTTATACAAAAATCAATTCAAGATGGATTAAGGACTTAAATGTTAGACCTAAAACCATAAAAACCCTAGAAGAAAACCTAGGCAATACCATTCAGGACATAGGAATGGGCAAGGACTTCATGACTAAAACACCAAAAGCAATGGCAACAAAAGCCAAAATTTACAAATGGGATCTAATTAAACTAAAGAGCTTCTGCACAGCAAAAGAAACTACCATCAGAGTGAACAGGCAACCTACAGAATAGGAGAAAATTTTTGCAATCTACTCATCTGACAAAGGGCTAATATCCAGAATCTACAAAGAACTCAAACAAATTTACAAAAAAAAACAAACAACCCCATCACAAAGTGGGCGAAGGACATGAACAGACACTTCTCAAAAGAAGGCATTTATGCAGCCAACAGACACATGAAAAAATATCCATCACCACTGTCCATCAGAGAAATGCAAATCAAAACCACAGTGAGATACCATCTCACACCATTTAGAATGGCGATCATTAAAAAGTCAGGAAACAACAGGTGCTGGAGAGGATGTGGAGAAATAGGAACATTTTTACACTGTTGGTGGGACTGTAAACTAGTTCAACCATCGTGGAAGAAAGTGTGGCGATTCCTCAAGGATCTAGAACTAGAAATACCATTTGACCCAGCCATCCCATTACTGGGTGTATACCCAAAGGATTATAAATCATGCTACTATAATGACACAGGCACACATATGTTTATTGTGGCACTATTCACAATAGCAAAGACTTGGAACTGATCCAAAAGTCCATCAATGATAGACTGGATTAAGAAAATGTGGCACATATACATCATGGAATACTATGCAGCGATAAACAATGATGAGTTCATGTCATTTGTATGGACATGGATGAAGCTGGAAACCATCATTCTCAGCAAACTATCGCAAGGACAAAAAACCAAAACTGCATGTTCTCACTCATAGGTGGGAATTGAACAATGAGAACACTTGGACACAGGAAGGGGAACATCACACACCGGGGCCTGTTGTGGGGTCGGGGGAGGGGGCAGGATACCATTAGGAGATATACCTAACATAAATGACTAGTTAATGGGTGCAGCACACCAACATGGCACATGTATACATATGTAACAAACCTGCACGTTTTGCACATGTACCCTAGAGCTTAAAGTATAATTTTAAAAAAAGAAAGAAAATATATATATATATATATAAAGAAAGTACTTGCAAATCATGTATCTAACAAAGGACCTGAATTTAGGACATATAAAGAACACTTATAACTCAATATATAAGAAAACAAACAATGCAATTTAAAAATGGACTAAACAAATAAATATTTCACCAAGAAGATATAAGAATGTTTAACAAGCATATGAACAGATGTTGGATGTCGTTGCTCACTAGAGAAATGCAAAGTAAAACCACAATGAGTTACTACTCGATACACTAGGATGGCTAAAATAGAAAAGATGGACAATAAAGAGTGTTGGAGACAATATGAAGCAATTGGAAATTTGCTGATGGGAATGGAGAATGGTACACCTACTTTGGAAAATAGTTTGATAGCTCCTGAAAAAATTAAACATAAACTCACCACAGAAACCAATAAATCCACTCTGAAGTGTCTATCCAAGAGAAATAAAATCAAGTATCTATACAAATAAAAGAAAATCTCTTATTTATTTATTTTGGGTTTTTTTTCAGTCTGGCTAAAGCTTTGTCAATTTTTTTTTAATCTTTTCTAAAGCCAACTTCTAATTTCGTTGATCTTTTCTCTTGTTTTTTTATTTCAATTTTATTCATTTGTGCTCTGATCTTCATTATTAGTTTTTTTCTATTAATTTTGGATTTAGCATGTTCTTGTGCTTTTAGTTGCGTCATTAAGATGTTTATTGGATTTTTTTACCTTTTTGATATATTATTTCGATGTATTTATTGCTATAAACTTTCCTCTTGGGGCTGCTTTTGCTGTATCCCACAGGTTTTGGAATGTTGTATTTCTACTTTCATTTGTATCAAAAAATGTTTCAACTCCCTTCTTAATTTCTTCATTACCTACTGGTCATTCAAGAGCATATTATTTCATTTCCATGTGATTTTATAGTTTTCAGTTTTCCTCCTGTTATTGATTTCTAGGTAAATTCCATTGTAGTCAGAGAAGATGCTTAATATTATTTCTTCTTTTTAAAAATTTTTCTGAAGACTTGTTTTGTGGCCTAACATATGATCTATTTTTGAAAATGATTTATGTGCTGAGGAGAAGAATGTGTATTCTGTAGCCATTGGATGAAATGTTCACTAAATATCTAATAGGTCCATTTGTTCTATAGTGCAGATTAAGTCCAATGTTTCTGTGCTGATTTTCTGTCTGTATGATCTGTCCAGTACTAAAAGTGGGGTGCTTAAATCTCCAGCTATTGGAGATCTGAGAACGGGCAGACTGCCTCCTCAAGTGGGTCCCTGACCCCTGACCGCCGAGCAGCCTAACTGGGAGGCACCCTCCAGCAGGGGCACACTGACACCTCACACTGCAGGGTACTCCAACAGACATGCAGCTAAGGGTCCTGTCTGTTAGAAGGAAAACTAACAAACAGAAAGGACATCCACACCAAAAACCCAACTGTACATCACCATGATCAAAGACCAAAAGTAGATAAAACCACAAAGATGGGGAAAAAACAGAACAGAAAAACTGGAAACTCTAAAAAGCAGAGTGCCTCTCCTTCTCCAAAGGAACGCAGCTCCTCACCAGCAACGGAACAAAGCTGGACGGAGAATGACTTTGCCGAGCTGAGAGAAGAAGTCTTCAGACGATCAAATTACTCTGAGTTATGGGAGGACATTCAAACCAAAGGCAAAGAAGTTGAAAACTTTGAAAAAAATTTAGAAGAATGTATAACTAGAATAACCAATACAGAGAAGTGCTTAAAGGAGCTGATGGAGCTGAAAACCAAGGCTTGAGAACTACGTGACAAATGCAGAAGCCTCAGGAGCTGATGCGATCAACTGGAAGAAAGGGTATCAGCCATGGAAGATGAAATGAATGAAATGAAGCGAGAAGGAAAGTTTAGAGAAAAAAGAATAAAAAGAAACGAGCAAACCCTCCAAGAAATATGGGACTATGTGAAAAGACCAAATCTACGTCTGATTGATGTACCTGAAAGTGATGGGGAGAATGAAACCAAGTTGGAAAACACTCTGCAGGATATTATCCAGGAGAACTTCCCCAATCTAGCAAGGCAGTCCAACGTTTAGATTCAGGAAATACAGAGAACGCCACAAAGATACTCCTCGAGAAGAGCAACTCCAACACACATAATTGTCAGATTCACCAAAGTTGAAATGAAGGAAAAAATGTTAAGGGCAGCCAGACAGAAAGGTCAGGTTACCCTCAAAGGGAAGCCCATCAGACTAACGGCGGATCTCTCGGCAGAAACCCTACAAGCCAGAAGAGAGTGGGGGCCAAGATTCAACATTCTTTTTTTTTTTTTTTTTTTTGAGACGGAGTCTCGCTCTGTCGCCCAGGCTGGAGTGCAGTGGCGCGATCTCGGCTCACTGCAAGCTCCGCCTCCCGGGTTCACGCCATTCTCCTGCCTCAGCCTCCCGAGTAGCTGGGACTACAGGCGCCCGCTACCACGCCCGGCTAATTTTTTGTATTGTTAGTAGAGACGGGGTCTCACCGTGTTAGCCAGGATGGTCTCGATCTCCTGACCTCGTGATCCGCCCGCCTCGGCCTCCCAAAGCAACATTCTTAAAGAAAAGAATTTTCAACCCAGAATTTCGTATCCAGCCAAACTAAGCTTCATAAGTGAAGGAGAAATAAAATACTTTTCAGACAAGCAAATGCTGAGATATTTTGTCACCACCAGGCCTGCCCTAAAAGAGCTCCTGAAGTAAGCACTAAGCATGGAAAGGAACAACCGGTACCAGCCGCTGCAAAATCATGCCAAAATGTAAAGACCATCGAGATTACGAAGAAACTGCATCAACTAATCAGCAAAATCACCAGCTAACATCATAATGACAGGATCGAATTCACACATAACACGATTAACTTTAAGTGTAAATGGACTAAATGCTCCAATTAAAAGACACAGACTGGCAAATTGGATAAAGAGTCAAGACCCATTAGTGTGCTGTATTCAGGAAACCCATCTCACGTGCAGAGACACACATAGGCTCAAAATAAAAGGATGGAGGAAGATCTACCAAGCAAATGGAAAACAAAAAAAGGCAGGGGTTGCAATCCTAGTCTCTGATAAAACAGACTTTAACCCAACAAAGATCAAAACAGACAAAGAAGGCCATTACATAATGGTAAAGGGATCAATTCATCAAGAAGAGCTAACTATCCTAAATATATATGCACCCAATACAGGAGCACCCAGATTCATAAAGCAAGTCCTGAGTGACCTACAAAGAGACTTAGACTCCCACACATTAATAATGGGAGACTTTAACACCCCACTGTCAACAATGGACAGATCAACGAGACAGAAAGTCAACAAGGATATCCAGGAATTGAACTCAGCTCTGCACCAAGTGGACCTAATAGACATCTACAGAACTCTCCACCCCAAATCAATAGAATATACATTTTTTTCAGCACCACACCACACCTATTCCAAAATTGACCACATACTTGGAAGTAAAGCCCTCCTCAGCAAATGTAAAAGAACAGAAATTATAACAAACTATCTCTCAGACCACAGTGCAATCAAACTAGAACTCAGGATTAAGAATCTCACTCAAAACCACTCAACTACATGGAAACTGAACAACCTGCTCCTGAATGACTACTGGGTACATAACGAAATGAAGGCAGAAATAAAGATGTTCTTTGAAACCAACGAGAACAAAGACACAACATACCAGAATCTCTGGGACGCATTCAAAGCAGTGTGTAGAGGGAAATTTATAGCACTAAATGCCCACAAGAGAAAGCAGCAAAGATCCAAAATTGACACCCTAACATCACAATTAAAAGAGCTAGAAAAGCAAGAGCAAACACATTCAAAAGCTAGCAGAAGGCAAGAACTAACTAAAATCAGAGCAGAACTGAAGGAAATAGACACAGAAAAAACCCTTCAAAAAATTAATGAATCCAGGAGCTGGTTTTTTGAAAGGATCAACAAAATTGATCGACCACTAGCAAGACTAATAAAGAAAAAAAGAGAGAAGAATCAAATAGATGCAATAAAAAATGATAAAGGGGATGTCACCACTGATCCCACAGAAATACAAACTACCATCAGAGAATACTACAAACACCTCTACGCAAATAAACTAGAAAATCTAGAAGAAATTGATAAATTCCTTCACACATACACTCTCCCAAGACTAAACCAGGAAGAAGTTGAATCTCTGAATAGACCAATAACAGGATCTGAAATTGTGGCAATAATCTATAGCTTACCAACCAAAAAGAGTCCAGGACCAGATGAATTAAAAGCCGAATTCTACCAGAGGTACAAGGAGGAACTGGTACCATTCCTTCTGAAACTATTCCAATCAATAGAAAAAGAGGGAATCCTCACTAACTCATTTTATGAGGCCAGCATGATTCTGATACCAATGCCAGGCAGAGACACAACCAAAAAAGAGAATTTTAGACCAATATCCTTGATGAACATTGATGCAAAAATCCTCAATAAAATACTGGCAAACCGAATCCAGCAGCACATCAAAAAGCTTATCCACCATGATCAAGTGGGCTTCATCCCTGGGATGCAAGGCTGGTTCAATATACACAAATCAATAAATGTAATCCAGCATATAAACAGAGCCAAAGACAAAAACCACATGATTATCTCAATAGATGCAGAAAAGGCCTTGGACAAAATTCAACAACCTTTCATGCTAAAAACTCTCAATAAATTAGGTATTGATGGGACATATTTCAAAATAATAAGAGCTATCTATGACAAACCCACAGCCAATATCATACGGAATGGGCAAAAACTGGAAGCATTCCCTTTGAAAACTGGCACAAGACAGGGATGCCCTCTCTCACCACTCCTATTCAACATAATGTTGGAAGTTCTGGCCAGGCAATTAGGCAGGAGAAGGAAATAAAGGGTATTCAAATAGGAAAAGAGGAAGTCAAATTGTCCCTGTTTGCAGATGACATGATTGTATATCTAGAAAACCCCATTGTCTCAGCCCAAAATCTCCTTAAGCTCATAAGCAACTTCAGCAAAGTCTCAGGATACAAAATCAATGTGCAAAAATCACAAGCATTCCTATACACCAACAACAGACAAACAGAGAGCCAAATCATGAGTGAACTGCCATTCACAATTGCTTCAAAGAGAATAAAATACCTAGGAATCCAACTTACAAGGGATGTGAAGGACCTCTTCAAGGAGAACTACAAACCACTGCTCAAGGAAATAAAAGAGGATACAAACAAATGGAAGAAAATTCCATGCTCATAGGTAGGAAGAATCAATATCGTGAAAATGGCCATAATGCCCAAGGTAATTTACAGATTCAATGCCATCCCCATCAAGCTACCAATGCCTTTCTTCACAGAATTGGAAAAAACTACTTTAAAGTTCATATGGAACCAAAAAAGAGCCCGCATCACCAAGTCAATCCTAAGCCAAAAGAACAAAGCTGGAGGCATCACGCTACCTGACTTCAAACTATACTACAAGGCTACAGTAACCAAAACAGCATGGTACTGGTACCAAAACAGAGATATAGATCAATGGAACAGAACAGAGCCCTCAGAAATAACGCTGCATATCTACAACTATCTGATCTTTGACAAACCTGAGAAAAGCAAGCAATGGGGAAAGGATTCCCTATTTAATAAATGGTGCTGGGAAAACTGGCTAGTCATATGTAGAAAGCTGAAACTGGATCCCTTCCTTTCACCTTATACAAAAATCAATTCAAGATGGATTAAAGACTTAAATGTTAGACCTAAAACCATAAAAACCCTAGAAGAAAACCTAGGCATTACCATTCAGGACATAGGCATGGGCAAGGATTTCATGTCTAAAACACCAAAAGCAATGGCAACAAAAGACAAAATTGACAAATGGGATCTAATTAAACTAAAGAGCTTCTGCACAGCAAAAGAAACTACCATCAGAGTGAACAGGCAACCTACAGAATGGGAGAAAATTTTTGCAATCTACTCATCTGACAAAGGGCTAATATCCAGAATCTACAATGCACTCAAACACATTTACAAGAAAAAAACAAACAACCCCATCAAAAAGTGGGCAAAGGACATGAACAGACACTTGTCAAAAGAGGACATTTATGCAGCCAAAAAACACATGAAAAAATGCTCACCATCACTGGCCATCAGAGAAATGCAAATCAAAACCACAATGAGATACCATCTCACACCAGTTAGAATGGCAATCATTAAAAAGTCAGGAAACAACAGGTGCTGGAGAGGATGTGGAGAAATAGGAACACTTTTACACTGTTGGTGGGACTGTAAACTAGTTCAACCATTGTGGAAGTCAGTGTGGCGATTCCTCAGGGATCTAGAACTAGAAATACCATTTGACACAGCCATCCCATTACTGGGTATATACCCAAAGGACTATAAATCATGCTGCTATAAAGACAGATGCACATGTATGTTTATTGCGGCATTATTTCACAATAGCAAAGACTTGGAACCAACCCAAATGTCCAACAATGATAGACTGGATTAAGAAAATGTGGCACATATACACCATGGAATACTATGCAGCCATAAAAATGATGATTTCATATCCTTTGTAGGGACATGGATGAAATTGGAAACCATCATTCTCAGTAAACTATTGCAAGAACAAAAAACCAAACACTGCATATTCTCACTCATAGATGGGAATTGAACAATGAGATTACATGGACACAGGAAGGGGAACATCACACTCTGGGGACTGTTGTGGGGTGGGGGGAGGGGGGAGGGATAGCATTGGGAGATATACCTAATGCTAGATGATGAGTTAGTGGGTGCAGCACACCAGCATGGCACACCAGCATGGCACATGTATACGTATGTAACTGTCCTGCACAATGTGCACATGTACCCTAAAACTTAAAGGATAATAATAATAAATAAATAAATAAATAAATAAATCTCCAGCTATTATTGTTTTGGGATCCATTTCTCTCTTTAGCTCTAATGATATTTGCTTTATATATCTGTGTCCTCCAGTGTTGTGTATGTATATATTTACTATTGTTTTATTCTTTTGCTGATCGACCCCTTTATCATTACATAATGAATTTGTCTCTTTTTATAGCTTTTGTCTTGAAATATATTTTGTCTGATATAAGTATGGCTATTCTTGCTCTTTTTTGGTTTCCATTGACATGGAATATCATATTTTTTCCATCTTTTTTTTTAGTCTATGTGCGTCTTTATATTTTAAGAGTGTTTCTTGTAACCAACAGATCATTGCACACATTTTTAAAATCCATTCAGCCACTTTGTTTTTTTGATTGCAGACTTTAGTCCGTTTACATTCAATGTTATTATTGATAAGTAAGGATTTATTATTGCCATTTTGTTATTTGTTTTCTGGTTGTTTTGTGGTCTTCTCTTCCATCCAACCTCCCTTCCTTCCTGTCTTCCTTCTTGTGAAGGTGATTTTCTCTGGTGGTATGTTTTAATTTCTCGTTTTTAATTTTCTTTATGTATCTGTTGTAGGTTTTTTGATGTGAGGTTACCACGAGGCTTGCAAACAACTAGTAACTCATTATTTTAAACTGATGACAACTTAACACTGATTGTAAAAACAAACAAACAAGGAAAGAGAAAACTGAAAAAAACTCTAACTTTATGCCTCTGCTTTCTAAATTTTTGTTGTTTTTATTTATATCTGATACTATTTATATCTTGAAAAGTTGTTATTTTTGTTAGATTCATCTTTTAGTCTTTCTGCTCAAGATATGAGTAGTTTACACAAAATTACAGTGTCATAATTTTCTGTGTTTGTGTACTTACTATTACCAGTGAGTTTTGTCCCTTCAGATGATTTCTTATTGCTTGTTGATGTCCTTTTCTTTCAGATTGAAGAACTCGGTTTAGCATTTCTTGGATGACAGCTTTAGTACTGATGAAATCCCTCAGCTTTTGTTTGTCTGGGAAAGTCTTTATTTTTCCTTCATGTTTGAAGAATATTTTTTTCTGGGATATACTATTCTTGAATAAAGTTTTGGTTTTTTTTTCTTCAACACTTTAAATATGTCATGCCACTCTCTCCTGGCCTGTAATTTTCCACAGAGAAGTCTGCTGCCAGATGTATTGGAATGTGTTTGTATGTTGTTTATTTTCTTCTGGTGCTTTTAGGATCCTTTCTTAATCCTTGACTTTTGGGAGTTCGATTACTAAATGTCTTGAGGTAGCCTTATGTAGGTTAAATCTGCTTGGTGTTCTATAACCTTCTTGTATTCTAATATGAATATCTTTCCCTAGATTTAGAAAGTTCTCTGTTATCCCTTTGGATAAACTTTCTATTCGGATTTTTTTTTCAACCTTCTCTTCAGGTCCAATAACTCTTAGATTTGCCCTTTTGAGACTATCTTCCAGATCTTGTAGGCACGTTTCATTCTTTTTTATTCTTTCTCTTTTGTATCCTTTGACTGTGTTTTCAACTCTGTCTTCAAGCTCACTAATTCTTCGCTTGATCCATTCTGCTGTTGACGCTGATGTGTTCTTCAGTTTGTCTGTTGAATTATTTATCTCCAAAATTTTTGCTTGATTTAAAAATTTATTTCAATCTCTTTGTTAGATTTATCTGATAGGATTCTGAATTCCTTCTCTATGTTATCTTGAATTTTGTTGAGCTTCCTCAAAACTATTTCGATTACCCTCTCTGAAATGTTACATATCCTTGTCATTCTGAGATTGGTCTTTAGTGCCTTATTTAATTCATTTGATGAGGTCATGTTTTCCTGAATGGTCTTGATGCTTGTAGATGTTTGTCAATGTCTGAGCATTAAAGAGTTGGGTATTTATTGTAGTCTTAGCTGTCTGGGCTTGCTTGTACCCACACAACTCAGGAAGGCTTCCCAATTATTCAAAGGGAATTGAGTGTTGTGACCTAAGTCTTTGGTCACTGTAGCTGTCTCTGCATTAGGAGGCACCCCAAGCCCAGTAATTGTCTAAATCTTGCAGTCTTGTAGAGGTATTGCCTTGGTGGTTTTGAGTAAGATCTGAGAGAATTGCCTAGATTATCGGGCAGAGACTCTTGTTCTCTTCTCTTACATTTCCCCAAATAAATGGAGTCTCTCTCTTACTGCTGAGCTGATTGGAGCTAGAGGAAGGGTGACACAAGCAACCCTGTGGCCACTACCACTGGGACAGCACTGGGTCAGACCTGAAGCCATTACAGCACTGGGTCTTACCCAAGGCCTGTGGCGACAACTGCCTTGCTACCGCCAATGTTTACTCAAGGCCCAAGTGCTTTTTAGTCAGTAGATGATGAGTCCAGCGAGGAGTGTATCCTTCCCTTCAGGGCAGCGAGCTACTCCTAGCTCAGAGTGGGTCCAGAAATGCCATCCAGGAGCCAGGGCCTGGAGTCAGGAACCTTAGGAACCTACTTGGTGCTTTTTTCTACTGCACTTGAGCTGGCACCAAAGCCACAAGAAATGTTCCTTCCACGTTTCTCTCTTCTTTCCTCAAGCAGGAGTCTCTCCCCATGGCCACCACCACCCTAATCCTGCAATGAGTACTGCCTGGCTACCAATAATGATCATTCAAGGCCCAAGGTTTCTTCAGTCATCTTGTGGTTAATGCTGCCAAGCCTGGGTCTTTCCCTTCAGGGAAGTAGGCTCCCCTCTAACTCAGGGAAAGTCCGGAAATGCCATCCAGGAGCTAAGGTCTGAAATTGGAAACCCTAGAAGCCCACTTAGTATTCTACCCCACTGTGGCTGAGCTGGTGTTGAAGCTGCAAGACCATGAACCTTTTACTCTTCTCTCTCCTTTTCTCAATCAGAACGGGTCTCTCCTCATAGCACCATAGCTGGGAAGGTGCTGGGTCATACCTGAAGTTAGCATGGCTTTGAGTCTCACCCAAGGCCCTGGTACCCACTGCTGATTATTTAGGGCCCAAGGGACCTTTAATCAGCAGGTCACGAATCCTGCCAGGACTAGGTCCTTCCCTTCAAGGCAGCAGGTATCCTTCTGGTCCATGGTGTGCCTAGAAATGCCATCTGGAAGCTAGGACCTGGAATAGGGGTCTCAGGAATCTTCCTGGTGCCCTATTTTACTGGCTGAGTGGGTTTCCAAGTTGGAAGACAAAGTCCTGTTTACTCTCCCCCTCCTCTTCTCAAGCAGAAGGAAGGAGTTTCTCCTGGACCTGTGAGCTGTGCTGCCTGGGATGGAGGGAGAGGTGATGCAAGGACTCCCTTTGCAGTCCCAGCTGGTGTCTCATTAGGTCATGAGTACCCAAAGTCCACTTGCTCTGAGCTAAGCCAAGCACCAGGCTTTGCCCAGGAATTGCAGTCTTTGTGACCTAGACTGTCTTTCATGTTTATTTATAACCCAGGACACTTTAGCCTATAATGGTGGGACTAGCTGGAACTCAGTTTCTGACTGCTAGGATGGATGATTCCCCTTGGGCTAGGGCTGGTCTAAATGCTTCTTCTGTGGGTGCTGGTTGAATTGTGCCCTGTGTTGCTTTCCGTTGTGACAAGGAGCACCGTGTTCTACTGCAAAGTCCTACAATTACTGTGCTCTCTCTCCCCTACATGTACAGATTCTCTCTCCATATCATGTGGCTGCTGCTGGGGTTGGGGGAAGAGTAGCGTCAGTAATTCAAGAATGTCTTCTCTTGTCTTTTCTACCCTCTTCAGTACCTCCTTCCTTGCTATGATGTCAAAACCAGGTACTGTGATTGCTCACATTATTTTTTTCTTATGAAGGTGCTTTCTTGCGTGGATATTTGTGCAAATTGTGTTCCTATGGGGTGAGGGAAGGTGATCACTAGAGGGTTCTATTCAGCCACCTTGCTCCCCCTATTCCCTGAATAATTTTATCACTCCAAGATACTATTGTTAAAAATCCTAACCTAGTTAGTATTTCATCATCTTGTGATGAAATAGAATCCCATTAAAAAGAAGGCTAGATGGAACACAAAAACCATAAGAGGAAAGAAAAAAGAAACAATGAAACTTCATCAAAAATAAAATTTCTGCTCATCAAAAGATAGCTTATTTGAAAATTGATGTGTACAATCCACCAAATCAATAGGCTAAGAAAAAAAATTATATAGTATCAATACATGTAGAAAATCTTTTTACAAAGTTCAACACCACTTCAAATAAATATGAAGTGCAACCTATTGTTAGGTTGGTGCAAAAGTAATTACAGTTTTTGCCATTAAAAATAATTTTATGACAAAAATTTAATATCTTTAATGGCAAAAACCACAGTTACTTTTGCACCAACCTAAGAGGATAGAATATTAAAAAAAAAAAAACCCTGATTTTCTAGCCTCTGGTGCTGAAAAGGGTAAAAAAAATAATAATAATCTCAGCAAACTAGAAGTAGAGAGGAGCTTCCTCAACTGATGAGCATCTGTAAAAACTCCTATATCTGACATCATACTTAGTGGTGAGAAACTAAATGCTTTTCTGCTAAAATCAGGAATAAGGCAAGGATGTCCCTTCTCTGTCAGGCCTCTGAGCCCAAGCTAAGCCATCATATCCCCTGTGACCTGCACATACTCATCCAGATGGCCGGTTCCTGCCTTAACTGATGACATTCCACCACAAAAGAAGTGAAAATGGCCTGTTCCTGCCTTAACTGATGACATTGTCCTGTGAAATTCCTTCTCCTGGCTCATCCTGGCTCAAGAGCTCCCCTACTGAGCACCTTGTGACCCCCACTCCTGCCCGCCAGAGAACAACCCCGCCCCTTTGACTGTAATTTTCCTTTACCTACCCAAATCTTATAAAATGGCCCCACCCCTATCTCCCTTCGCTGACTCTCTTTTTGGACTCAGCACACCTGCACCCAGGTGAAATAAACAGCTTTATTGCTAACACAAAGCCTGTTTGGTGGTCTCTTCACATGGACGTGAGTAAAATTTGGTGCCGTGACTCAGACTGGGGGACCTCCCTTGGGAGATCAATCCCCTGTCCTCCTGCTCTTTGCTCCATGAGAAAGATCCACCTACAACCTCTGGTCCTCAGACCAACCAGCCCAAGGAACATCTCACCAATTTTAAATCCGGTAAGCGGCCTCTTTTTACTCCCTTCTCCAACCTCTCTCACTATCCCTCAACCTCTTTCTCCTCTCAATCTTGGTGCCACACTTCAGTCTCTCCCTTCTCTTAATTTCAATTCCTTTTATTTTCTGGTAGAGACAAACAAGACACGTTTTATCTGTGGACCCAAAAACTCCAGTGCCAGTCACGGACTAGGGAAGGTGGCCTTCCCTTGGTGTTTAATCATTGCAGGAATGCCCCTCTGATTATTCACACAGGTTCAGAGGTGTCAGACCATGCAGGGACACCTGCCTTGGTCCTTCACCCATAGCGGCAAGTCCCGCTTTTCTGGGGGAGGGGCAAGAATGCTTCAACCCCTTCTCCTTCACCCTTAGCGGCAAGTCCCACTTTTCTGGGGGAGGGGCAGGAACCCTGACCTCTTATCTCTGCACCCTGATCTGTTATTTCTGTGCCCCAACCTCTTATCTCTGCACCCCAACCCCTTATTTCCATGCCCTGATCCCTTCTCTGCTTTTCTGGAAGGCAAGAACCCCCCACCCCTTCTCCATGTCTCTACTCTCTTTTCTCTGGGCTTGCCTCCTTCACTATGGGCAAGATTCTACCTTCCATTCCTCCTTCTTCTCCCTTAGCTGGTGTTCTTAAGATCTTAAAACCTCTTCAAATCTCACCTGACCTAAAATCTAAGCATCTTATTTTCTTCTGCAACGCCGCTTGACCCCAATACAAACTCGACAGTAGTTCCAAATAGCTGGAAAACGGCACTTTCAATTTTTCCATCCTACAAGATCTAAATAATTCTTGTCATAAAATAGGCAAATGGTCTGAGGAGCCTGACGTCCAGGCATTCTTTTACACATTGACCCTCCCTAGTCTCTGTTCCCAATGCAACTCGTCCCAAATCTTCGTTCTTTCCCTCCCACCTGTCCCCTCAGTCCCAACCCCAAGCGTCCCTGAGTCTTTCTAATCTTTCTTTTCTACAGACCCATCTGACCGCTCCCCTCCTCGCCAGGCTGAGCTAGGTCCTAATTCTTCTTCAACCTCTGCTCCTCCACCCTATAATCCTTTTATCACCCCACCCTCCTCACACCCTGTCCGGCTTACAGCTTTGTTCCGTGACTAGCCCTCCCCCACATGCCCAGCAATTTACTCTTAAAACGGTGGCTGGAGCTAAAGGCATAGTCAAGGTTAATGCTCCTTTTTCTTTATCCCAAATCAGATAGCATTTAGGCTCTTTTTCATCAAATATAAAAATCCAGTCCAGTTCATGGCTCGTTTGACAGCAACCCTGAGACACTTTACAGCCCTAGACCCTAAAAGGTCAAAAGGCCATCTTATTCTCAATATATATTTTATTACCCAATCTGCTCCGGACATTAAATAAAACTCCAAAAATTAAATTCTGGCCCTCAAACCCCACAACAGGACTTAATTAACCTCACCTTCAAGGTATACAATAATAAAGTAGAGGCAGCCAAGTAGCAACATATATCTGAGTTGCAATTCCTTGCCTCCACTGTGAGACAAACCCCAGCCACATCCCCAGCACACAAGAACTTCCAAACACCTGAACCGCAGCAGCCAGGCATTCCCCCAGAACTGCCTCCCCCAGGAGCTTGCTACAAGTGCCAGAAATCTGGCCACTAGACCAAGGAATGCCCACAGCCCAGGATTCCTCCTAAGCTGTGTCCCATCTGTGCAGGACCCCACTGGAAATTGGTCTGTTCAACTCACCTGGCAGCCACTCCCAGAGCCCCTGGAACTCTGGCCCAAGGCTGACTGACTCCTTCCCAGATCTTCTTGGCTTAGCGGCTGAAGACTGACGCTGCCCGATCGCCTCAGAAGCCCCGTAGACCATCTCAGACACTGAGCTTTAGGTAACTCTCACAGTAGAAGGTAAGTCCGTCCCCTTCTTAATCAATACAGAGGCTACCCACTCCACATTACCTTCTTTTCAAGGGCCTGTTTCCCTTGCCTCCATAACTGTTGTGAGTACTGAAAGCCAGGCTTCTAAACCTCTTAAAACTCCCCAACTCTGGTGCCAACTTAGACAATACTCTTTTAAGCAGTCCTTTTTAATTATCCCCACCTGCCCAGTTCCCTTATTAGGCTGAGACACTTTAACTAAATTATCTGCTTCCCTGACTATTCCTGGACTACAGCTACATCTCATTGCCGCCCTTCTTCCCAATCCAAAGCCTCCTTTGCATCCTCCTCTTGTATCCCCCCACCTTAACCCACAAGTATAAGATACCTCTACTCCCTCCTTAGTGACCGATCATGCACCCCTTACCATCTCATTAAAACCTAATCACCCTTACCCCACTCAATGGCAATATCCCATCCCCCAGCATGCTTTGAAAGGATTAAAGCCTGTTATCACTCACCTGCTACAGCATGGCCTTTTAAAGCCTATAAACTCTCCTTACAATTCCCCCATTTTATCTGTCCTAAAACCAGACAAGCCTTACAAGTTAGTTCAGGATCTATGCCTAATCAACCAAATTGTTTTGCCTATCCACCCCATGGTGCCAAACCCATGTACTCTCCTATCCTCAATATCTCCCTCCACAATCCATTATTCTGCTCTGGATCTCAAACATGCTTTCTTTACTATTCCTTTGCACCCTCCATCCCAGCCTCTCTTTGCTTTCACCTGGACTGACCCTGACACCCATCAAGCTCAGCTAATTACCTAGGCTGTACTGCCGCAAAGCTTCACAGACAGCCCCCATTATTTCAGTCAAGCCCAAATTACTTCCTCATCTGTTACCTATCTCAGCATAATTCTCATAAAAACACGTGCTCTCCCTGCTGATCGTGTCTGGCTAATCTCCCAAACCCCAATCCCTTCTACAAAACAACAACTCCTTTTCTTCCTGAGCATGGTTGGATACTTTTGCCTTTGGATACCTGGTTTTGCCATCCTAATAAAACCATTATATAAACTCACAAAAGGAAACCTAGCTGACCCCATAGATCCTAAATCCTTTCCCCACTCCTCTTTCCATTCCTTGAAGACAGCTTTAGAGACTGCCCCCACCTTAGCTCTCCCTGACTCATCCCAACACTTTTCATTACACACAGCTGAAGTGCAGGGCTGTGCAGTCGGAATTCTTACACAAGGACTGGGATCGCGTCCTGTAGCCTTTTTGTCCAAACAACTTGACCTTACTGTTTTAGGCTGGCCTTCATGTCTCCGTGCAGTGGCTGCTGCTGCCTTAATACTTTTAGAGGCCCTTAAAATCACAAACTATGCTCAACTCACTCTCTACAGCTCTCATAATTTCCAAAATCTATTTTCTTCCTCACACCTGACACATATACTTTCTGCTCCCCGGCTCCTTCAGCTGTACTCACTCTTTGTTAAGTCTCCCACAATTACCATTGTTCCTGGCCCGGACTTCAATCTGGCCTCCCGCATTATTCCTGATACCACACCTGACCCCTATGACTGTATCTCTCTGATCCACCTGACATTCACCCCATTTCCCCATATTTCCTTCTTTCCTGTTCCTCACCCTGATCACGCTTGGTTTATTGATGGCAGTTCCACCAGGCTTAATGGCCACACACCAGCAAAGGCAGGCTATGCTATAGTACAAGCCACTAGCCCACCTCTTAGAACCTCTCATTTCCTTTCCGTTGTGGAAATCTATCCTCAAGGAAATAACTTTTCAGTGTTCCATCTGCTATTCTACTACTTCTCAAGGGTTATTCAGGCCCCTTCCCTTCCCTACACATCAAGCTCAGGGATTTGCCCCCACCCTGGACTGGCAAATTAGCTTTACTCAACATGCCCTGAGTCAGGAAACTAAAATACCTCTTGGTCTAGGTAGACACTTTCATTGGATAGGTAGAGGCCTTTCCCACAGGGTCTAAGAAGGCCACCACAGTCATTTCTTCCCTTCTGTCAGACACAATTACTCGGTTTGGCCTTCCCACCTCTATGCAGTCCGATAGTAGACCGGCCTTTATTAGTCAAATCAGCCAAGCAGTTTTTCAGGCTTTTGGTATTCAGTGAAACCTTTTTATCCCTTACAGTCCTCAGTCTTCAGGAAAAGTAGAACGGACTAATGGTCTTTCAAAAACACACCTCACCAAGCTCAGCCACCAACTTAAAAAGGACTGGACAATACTTTTACCAGTTTCCCTTCTCAGAATTCAGGCCTGTCCTTGGAATTCTACAAGGTACAGCCCATTTGAGCTCCTGTATGGATGCTCCTATTTATTAAGCCCCAGTCTCATTCCAGACACCAGACCAACTTGGACTGTGCCCAAAAAAACTTGTCATCCCTACTATCTTCTGTCTAGTCATACTCCTGTTCACCGTTCTCAACTACTCATACATGCCCTGCTCTTGTTTACACTGCCGATTTACACTGTTTCTCCAAGCCATCACAGCTGATATCTCCTGGTGCTATCCCCAAACTGCCACTGTTAACTCTTAAAGTAAATAAATAATCTTTGCTGGCAGGACTATGCTGAATCTCCTTAGGCACTCTCTAATTAGATGTCCTGGGTCCTCCCAATTCTTAGTCCTTTAATACCTGTATTTCTCCTTCTCTTATTCCATTTAGTTTTTCAATCCATACAAAACCGTATCCAGGCCATCACAAATAATTCTACATGACAAATGTTTCTCTAACCACCCCACAATAATCACCCCTTACCACAAAATCTTCCTTCAGCTTAATCTCTCCCCCTCTAGGTTCCCACGCTGCCCCTAATCCTGCCCAAAGCAGCCCTGAGAAACATCGTCCATTATCTCTCCATACCATCCCCCAAAATTTTCACCATCCCAACACTTTACCACTATTTTGTTTTATTTTTCTTATTAATATAAGAAGACAAGAATATCAGCCCACTGAGCCCAAGCTAAGCCATCATATCCCCTGTGACCTGCACATACACATCCAGATGGCCGGTTCCTGCCTTAACTGATGACATTCCACCACAAAAGAAGTGAAAATGGCCTGTTCCTGCCTTAACTGATGACATTGTCTTGTGAAATTCCTTCTCCTGGCTCATCCTGGCTCAAGAGCTCCCCTACTGAGCACCTTGTGACCCCCACTCCTGCCCGCCAGAGAACAACCCCCCTTTGACTGTAATTTTCCTTTACCTACCCAAATCTTATAAAACGGCCCCACCCCTATCTCCCTTCGCTGACTCTCTTTTTGGACTCAGCGCACCTGCACCCAGGTGGAACAAACAGCTTTATTGCTCACACAAAACTTGTTTGGTGGTCTCTTCACATGGACGCGAGTGAAATTCTCACCAATTTTATTTAACATAGTACTGGAAGTCCTGGCTGATCCAATAAGATAGGAAAGGAAATAAAACATACATAGTTTGGGAAGGAAAAAAAAATTGTCTTTATTCACAGATGACACAGTTGTCTACATATAGAAAATCCCAATCAACAAAAAACTTCCTGGAACTAATAAGTGATTATAGCAAGTTTGCAGGGAATAAGATTAATGTACAAAAATCAATTGCTTTCTTATATGCCAACAATGAACACATAGAATTTGAAGTTTAAAGCATAACATTTATATTAACACAAAATTAAATACTTAGATATAAATCTAAGAGGTATATTTAAGATCTCTATGAGGAAAACTATAAAACTTTGATGAAGGAAATAAAAAAGAGCTAAATATAAGAAAAAATACTCCATATATATGGATAAGAAGTCTCAATATTGCCAAAATGTCAGTCTTTCCCAATCTGATCTACAGATTCAATGTAATCCCAAACAAAATGTAAGGAAATTATTTTGTGTCTATCAACAAATGATTCTAAAGTTTACATGGAAAGGCCAATAGACCCAAATATTGAAGGACAACAAATTCAGAGGACGGTTATAACCCAGCTTCAAGAATTGCTTATAAAGCTACGTCAATCAAGAAAGTGTGGTATTAGTGAAAGAATAGATGAACAGATGAATGGAACAGAATAGGGAGCTTAGTAGCTTACCTGCATAAATATAGTCAACTGATCTTTGACAAAGGAACAAAGTATTAAATGAAGAAAGGACAGAGCTTCAACAAATGGTGCTGGAACTATCAACTATCTACATCCAAAAAAATCCCAAGAATCTAGACACAGATCTTACATCTTTCATAAAAAGTAACTCAAAATTAACTCAAGACTTACAGGCAAAACTATAAAACTATTACATAACATGGGAGGAAATCTAGGTGACCTTGGGTTTGTTGATTTTTTTTAGATACAATATGAAAAGCATAATCCATGAAAGAAAAAACTGATACATTATACTTCATTAAAATTTTAAAACTTCTCTGCCAAAGACAGCTATTAGAATGAAAGGACAAAGCACAGACTTGGAAAAATCTTTCCAAATATGTATCTGATAAAGGACAAGTATCCAAAATATAAAAAGAACTTTTAAAACTCAACAACAAGAAAGTAAACAATCTGATTAAAAAATGGGCAAAAGATCTAAACAGTCACCTCACCAACAATGCAGATACAGATAGCAAAAAAGCATATGAAATATTACTCACCATTGAATACTATCAGGGAATTGCAAATCAAAACAAAATACCAGTGCACACCTATTAGAATGACTGAAATCCAAAACACTGTTAACATCAAATGCTAGCAAGGATGTGAGGCAACAGGAACTCTTACTCATTTCTTGTAGGAATGCAAAATGAAACAGCCACTTTGGAAGACAGCTTGGCAACTTCTTACCAAACTAAACATACCCTTATTATATAATCCAGCAAATATGCTCCTTGGTATTTGCCCAAAGGAGTTGAAAACTTATATCCACATAGAAATGTGCACACAGATGTTTATAGCAGCTTTATTCATAATTGAAAGTAGCTAAGATATCCTTCAACAGATGAATGGACAAACTGTAGTATAATATATAGCTATAATGGTATATTATTCAGTAATAAAAGGAAATAAGCTATCAAGTCATTAAAAGACATAGGGGAATCTTAAATGCATATTGCTGAATGAAAAAAGTCAATCTGAAAAAACTACAAACTGTATGATCCCAACTTTATGACATACTGAAAAAGGCAAAAGCTACAGAGACAGTAAAAAGATAAGTGGTTATAAGGGATTCTGGGGGAAAGAGGGAGGGATGAATAGGTGGAGCATGGGGTATTTTTAGGGCAGTGAAACCATTCTATATAATACTGTAATGGTGGGCACATGTCATTGTACATTTGTCAAAACTTACAAATGTACAGTGCAAAGAATGAACCCTAATGTAAACCATGAACTTTATTTAACAATAATGCATCAATATTGGCTCATCAGTTTTAACAAATGGACCATACTAACACAAGGTGTTAGAAATAGGAGAAACTGTGTGAGGATGTGGCAGGTGGGGGGCATCTATATGGGAACATTCTGTACTTTCTGCTCAATTTTTCTTTAAGCTTAAAACTGCTATGAAAATATAGTTTATTAATTAAGAGATAGCTTAAGAAAATGAGTAAACAGGCAACAGATTGAAAACACAATACACACATTTGATAGTATATATATATATATTTGACAAACGAATTGCATCTAGATATATAAAGAACTCCTAAAAATTCATAAAAGATGGATGGCCTAATAAACATTGAGGAAAGGACTAACATATACCTCACAAAAGAAGAGATATTAACAGTCAATAGGTACATGAAAAAAATCCACAATGAGTTAACACTTCACACCCACAAGAAAGGCTAATATTAAAAAAAAATTGTTGAGAATATAGAGAAACTGGAACTCTCATACATTGCTGGTGGAAATGTAAAATGATACAAATTCCTCGGTTTGGCTGTTTCTTATAAACATTCTCAGCTGATGACCAAGCAATCCTACTCAGTGGTTTGGAATAAAAACATATGTTCATACAAAGACCTACATGTACATCTTTATAGCAGCATTATTATTAATAGTTAAAAAGCAGAAACAAAATATGCTCAATTTGTTAATAAATACATTGTGGTATATGTTTGAAATGTAATACTTCTCAGCAATAAAAGTTGAATGAACTGCTTGTCATGCAAAAGTCTCAAAAATATTTTGTTAAGCGAAAGAAACCAGAACCTGAAAAATACATGCTGTGTGATCCATTTATATGAAATCCAAATATATATAACTAATCCATTGTGATAGAAATTAGATAATAATTTCACAAGGGAAATTGGATGGAAAAGGTCATGAGGACACTTTCTGGGAAATATTCTATATCTTGTTTAGAGTGATCATTATATGAGCTTATACAATTGTCAAAAATCATTAAACGGAAGACTTAAGATCTGTGAATTGTGTGTTAATTATAGCTGAATAAAAATGCCCAGAGGCCAGCACAATAAAATATATTTACATAAATTCAAATGTACTCTACTATACAATGAGGGTAATCCTTTGTTTCCAAACTAATTTTTTTAGAGACAGATTAAAATATTTTATTATATTTCTATTACTTTTAGAGATTCCTATCCTGAGAGTTTCATTCTATATTAAAATACACAAAACTAAATATCCCAGAAGAGAACCATGCAGTGTTCTAAAGTGTCAGACATAAACACAGGTTATACCTGACAAAGGATCTCACAGATTTCTTTTTCACCCAAAACTAGAGAAATTGATGAACTTCTATAGAGAAGCTATATTTTTACCACTATTATTACCTTAAAAATGTAAAATTTGAAACAGAAAAAGAATAAACAACTTAGTGAGGGCTCCATTTTCACTGAAAAGTGATATTTCTTCAAAGTTGAAAGCATTTTGAGCTTTTCTGAGGCCTCCATATACTCTCGTAAGTTTTTATGGTCTCATGTAAGCTTTTTTGAGTGAATTTCTACTCCTTCCATCAAATAATAACTTAACAGAGTGTCCAAATAATTCTCTAAGAAACCAGGAGCTTGAAGGAAAATTCAGTGATCATCTCTCCATATCCAACCACTGAATAGTTGAAACATATTAATTTCTCAGGTGAAAAAAAGTAACTGAATGAGAGCCCAAGTATTGAATTAAATAAGGTATCTTCCAAATCCTGGTGGAATATTCTCAGAATGAAAATGTATAAAAACTAAGGCTGAGAATAAATTATAACTATATTGCAATTGAGGCACAAATGCTAAACTATATCCTATAGTATACATCAACCAAATTCTTGATGAATCTGATGGGTTGAAAAATATTTTTAAATATCTTGATCTTGTCTCAATTTATGCCCAGTGGGTAGAGACTCGATTGGTGCTGATAACAATAGTAAAAATAATGGTAAAATATTGCTTCTTCGAGTGATTTCAAAGTTAGATGCCTATAATTTAAGGTTTGTGCTTCTTCTTTGGCTTCACCAACTCAAGGATTCCAGATATGGTCTTCTGCATACTCTTTTCCTGGCTACTCCCATTCAGGCCTCAAGCTCAATGTCTCTTTTTCAAAGAAACCTTTCTGGACTGCTCCATGCTACTCCTTCTACTAGATTGATCTCAAGTCACATGCTCTCATAACAACTTGTAATTTTCCGTTGAACGTATTATAATTTTCATTACATAACTATCATTGTGATGATAGTGGCATACCGAATCCAGCAGCACATCAAAAAGCTTATTCACCACGATCAAGCCAGCTTCATCCCTGGTATGCAAGGCTGGTTCAACATATGCAAATCAATAAACATAATCCATCACATAAACAGAACCAGTGACAAAAACCACATGATTATCTCAATAGATGCAGAAAAGGCCTTCGATCAAATTCAACACCCCTTCATGCTAAAAACTCTCAATAAACTCGGTACTGATGGAACGTATCTCAAAATAACAAGAGATATTTATGATAAACCCACATCCAATATCATACTGAATGGGCAAAAGCTGGAAGCATTCCCCTTCAAAACTGGCACAAGACAAGGATGCCCTCTCTCACCACTCCTATTCAACATAGTATTGGAAGTTCTGGCCAGGGCAATCAGGCAAGATAAACAAATAAAGTGTATTCAAATAGGAAGAAAGGAATTCAAGTTGTCTCTGTTTGCAGATGACATGATTTTATATTTAGAAAACCCCATGGTCTCAGCCCAAAATCTCCTTAAGCTTATAAGCAACTTCAGCAAAGTCTCAGGACACAAAAATCAATGTGCCAAAAATCACAAGCATTCCTATACACCAGTAGTAGACAGCCAAATCAAGAGTGAACTCCCATTCACAATTGCTACAAAGAGAATAAAATACCTAGGAATCCAACTTCCAAGGGATGTGAAGGACCTCTTCAAAGAGAACTACAAACCACTGCTCAAGGAAATAAGAGAGGACACAAACAAATGGTAAAACATTCCATGCTCATGGATAGGAAGAATCAATATCATGAACATGGCCATATTGCCCAAAGTAATTTATAGATTCAATGCTATCCCCATCAAGCTACCACTGACTTTCTTCATAGAATTAGAAAAAAACTACTTTAAATTTCATATGGAACCAAAAAAGAGCCTGTATAGCCAAGACAATCCTAAGCAAAAAGAACAAAGCTGGAGGCATCATGCTACCTGACTTCAAAATATACTACAAAGCTATGGTAACCAAAACCACATTGTACTGGTACCAAAGCAGATATATAGACCAATGGAATAGAATAGAGGCCTCAGAAATAACACCACACATCTACAACCATCTGATCTTTGAGAATCCTGATACAAACAAGCAATGGAGAAAGAATTCCCTATTTAATAAATGGTGTTGGGAAAACTGGCTAGCCATATGCAGAAAACTGAAACTGGACCCCTTTCTTACACCTTATACAAAAATTAACTCAAGATGGATTAAAGACTTAAATGTAAGACCTAAAACCATAAAAAAAAACCTTAGAAGAAAACCTAGGCAATACCATTCAGGCCATAGGCACGGGCAAAGACTTCATGACTAATACACCAAAAGCAATGGCAATTAAAGCCAAAATTGACTTAATTAATATGTTTCTATCACTTATTCTATCTAAAGTTCCATAAGGGCAATGATCTTTTTAACCTAGTCATCACTGTAGCTCCAGTCTTTGACATTGTATAATTACTGAGTAAGTATTTGTTGAGTGAATGAATCATCATTCGAAGAAAGATAACAAAATAGTTACAGAATTGGCTTCAAGATAGACATATAAATCAATAAAAAATAATAAAGTACACAAATAAACCCACTTTTAGATAGATCACTGTTTAGAGATACACTCCACAACTATTTCCAATGCCAGGACTTTATAATTTGCACTAATTAGAGAGATATTTTGGACATTTCAAATCCTTCACAAAATTCTATGCTAGTGTCCTATATAAGATACCAAAGTCAGAAGAAAGAAATCACATTTTTAGAATACAACACTCGCATTAGCATTAGTCATTGGATTCCAAGTTCTTTTTTATATATAGATATCCCATTGTTTCTGTATCATTTGCCAAAGCACTTTTCCCACTGCATTGTCTTTGCTCCGTTATCAGAAATCAGTAATCTATCTAAACGTGCATGTATTTGTGGACTTTATTATTTTCTATTGTTTTATATGTCTATCTTGAAGGCAATTCTATAACATTTTGATTATTGATTCTTGAAATCGGGTAGTGTTAGCCTTCTAACTCTTTCTTCTTCAAAAAAATTTTTTTGGCTATTCTAGGCCGTTTGCATTTCCATGTGAATTTTAGAATTAATTTTTCAATTTCTACAAAAAGTCTGTTAACATTATAAATGGATTGCATCCAATCTTTAGATCAATTTGGAGAGAATTGATTTCTTAACAATATTGAGTTTTCTGACTCGTGAGCCAAAATATATATCTTCATTCCTTTAAATTTTCTTTAATTTCTTTCCACAGTATTTTATAGTTTTCAATGTGATGGCTTCTCACATATTTTGCCAACTTTACACTACAGTATTTTAATATATTTTGTACTATTGTAACTAACATAAAATTATTTATTTAGAATTTCATTTCCTGACTGTCCATTGTTAGTATATAGAAATACAACTGGTTCTAAATATTAATATTATATCCTTCAATCTTCCAAAAATCTAAGATTCCATGTCAGTTGATAAAGATTTCCTTGAAGTTAACACTGAAAGCAAGAGACTCCGCAACTATTTCCAATGGCAGGCCATTACAATTTGCACTAATTAGAGAGATCTTTTGGACATTTTTAAGAGGATCACCTTTTAGGTAATCCTCATGGTATTACCAGAACATTTAGGTCAGTGCTTTTGCCTAAGTGAGATAACATGGAAGAAATACACCTTATAAACCTTAAAATTCTATACAAGTATCAGTTAGTAGAAACTACTAACAAAACACAATTGAACAATTGAATGAGCAGATGACTACAACAATGAATGCCTAGAAGATCAACTCTGAATGTAGAAAATCCTGTCTACCGTTGCAGATGTTGTATGCTGTGTCACCTTAATAGAAATGTGAATGTTAGCAGGCTTTCCCAACCCATCTCTTAAATCTGATCACATTTTAAAATTAACTACATGAGTCACAATATTCATTCTTGTCTTAAACTGAGGGCAGATTGAGTGAATGATGGAGTGACTTTCTGAAGAATTTAAACTATTCACAAACTATCAATATCTTTATTGTATATGCCTTTTAAACAAAAGTAACATTTTATTCTCTAATTACCTTGGACAACCTAAGTAGAGCTTATTTAAGAAATGTTAAATGTGAAAGTGATCCAGAAATGAGCTCAGTTTTTCAACTCATCCTGAGCACGCTTCTGTATGATCCAGATGCTAGGCAGGTTCAACTTTCTCTTTCAAAGTTTAACTTTCATCCTTTCTATAGTTGAATCTTCAAAGATGTCAATAATCCTAGACAAGGGATCTATGTTGTTCAGAGCATACAAAAAACTCCACTATCTTGTGACAGTGTTGGTTTGGGAATGGCTAAAACTTGTGTCTACTGGCATGGAAATAACTCTGATATTGGAAAGGCTATTACAGGAAGAGGAATTCAGGCTACCTTGCTACTCTTGTTTAGGGGAAGAAGAATGAAGAAGAGAAGGAAGAAGAGGAGGAGGAAGAAGCAGGAGAAAATCCAGAACCAAATCCCCTACTTTTTCATGTTTAGTGTAAAAGTTTAAGTGCTGCAGAATCCTCAACCCGGGAATCCTTGCATACTTTGAAGTACCATTTCAATGGGAGAAACTCTTGATCAGGATAGGTTGTCTCCTCAAAATGATTTAGTGTTTATAGTTCCTCTTCCAATCTCTGCTTCAGTCATAGTGGTTGTTTGCAATATACTATTGTTTCTAATGAAATATATGCTCTGTTGAGTTTAAGGAATCTGGGGACAGGAACTTCATTCAAGCTGTCACATTTGGTTTCTTCACTGTCAGACAAATGGTCAGGATCAAAGGATGCCCTGAGAAACAGCCTATTGGATGACATAGAACAATAGGCTTGCCAAGTTTCTAATTATTTGTCATGTCATTTTATGTTTAATAAAAGAACTCAATATTACTGGATTACTGAGTGATTTATGAAGGTTTAAGGAAGCAGTTACTAAGTAGGAAAATATCACATGTGCTACCTTTTCTGGGTCTTTCCTTCCAACCAATATTGCTTCTGTTAAGTTTTCAACAGGAGCTATACATTTAGAATGACATAGGTTTCTGACACTATCACTGAGTTTTAAGAGCCTTGGCTGCAGATGGTAAAAAGATAACTTCAAAAATGTTTATCTCTGTTGGGTGTGGCCCCAAGAGAATTACTAGAAATGTTTCCTTTCAAATAATGTGCAACAAAATTTTAGTGATACTCTTCCTGAGTCCTTACAGGGGTCTCAAAGAAAAGGAACTAATTTTTAGTCTTTTACCATAATTAATAAATTATTATTCCTAGGCATTTCCATCCATTGTGTAGAAAATAGACAACTTGGGCGCGGTGGCTCATGCCTGTAATCCCAGCACTTTGGGAGGCGGGCGGATCATGAGGTCAGGAGATCGAGACCATCCTGGCTAACATGGTGAAACCCCGTCTCTACTAAAAAAAAGAAAAAAACATAGCTGGGCGTGGTGGCGGGCACCTGTAGTCCCAGCTACTAGGGAGGCTGAGGCAGGAGAATGGCGTGAACCTGGGAGGCGGATCTTGCAGTGAGCCAAGATCACGCCACTGCACTCCAGCCTGGGCGACAGAGTGAGACTCCGACTCAAAAAATAAATAAATAAATAAATAAATAAATAATAAATAATAAAAAAATAGACAACTTGAAATAGGTTGTCAGTCTGCTGGTTAAGAGAGGATATTTGCAAAATTTGAAGGCAGATCAGGGAGTTTCTTCGTTCAATTTCTTTTGTGCTCCTCCTAATAGAGAATAGCAATGCTAAAAAGTACATTTGAGATCATTAAGTCTAATATTCTTATTCGACAAATGAAAAAGCTGAGAACCAAGGAAATTAAATGATGTGACACATTATCATTGCTTATTGGAGAAACTGGGAAACGGTGGTCAGAACACTGATCGCTTGACACATAGTATAGTGCCCTGTTAAGTCAAATTGCCTCCTATAAATGTTCCTTCTTCTCTTTCCACTTCTTCCCCTTTCCTTCTTCCTCCCTTCTTCCTCCTCTTCCTTCTCCTTCTCTTTCTCTTCCGCTTTTCCCTTCCTCTCCCTCCTTCTTTTTCTCCTCCTCCTCCTCTTTCTTCTTCATCCTTTTAGTTTCATTGTTCTCAACTGGGGGCAATTCTATCCCTCGAGGTACAATGTCTGGAGACATTTTGCAGTTGTCACAACTGGAGAGGGGGTGCTACTGGCATGTAGTGGGTAGAAGCCAGGGATTCTGCTGAACATCCTACAACGCACAAGACAGCTCCCTACAACAAAGAATTATAGATCAAAATGTCAATAGACAAAGCCTGCTTTACCTACATTGAATCTGCAGTGATTAAAGGTGAACCTAATCTAGAACAGTCCTTTTTTAAGTAGAATTTTTTATATTCTTAATGACCTTTTATGTATCACTCCATTATGCAAATAAAAGCAGTATTTTATTTGAATTGATTTATTTTATGGTCTCAAATCCATAATTTTTACATGTTATAAAGTCATTCAATGGAAACCACAGTTAATGTGTCAGTGTCATCCAGTGTGAAATTAAAAAAAAACTTGGTATTTAACATATTTTAGTACATTTGTTGTTTTTCATTATCATTTGAAAAAATATGTAAAAATGTGTTTAAAAGTGAAATCCAAATTAAATATTTTAAAGATTCCTAAATTACCTCTATAGAACACCAGAGTTCTGTGGACCACTTTGGCTCTGATCTGCATGTTATAACCCCAATATAATATATTTCAGTTATTAAGATAATTTTTCAAAAAATTAAGCACATGACTTTTATGTGAGTGAGAAATTAATATGAATCAAGAAGTATTTAATTAATTAATGAGATAACCAGTGGAATATTAAAACTTATTCAAAGGAGATTTTCAGTTTGAAAAAGCCACACAAACATGTACATAGAGTTTTGAATACTGACATCATTTAAGGTAATCTTTTCTACAGAATGGAAATCAATTGTATCTCTACTGGACAAAATTAATTTGCTTCATTATGATAAAAAATGATTGCTACTTAACTTCTATCACTATAGAGTTATAAAATCACCTAGACAATAGACCAACAAAGGTGCACATCCCTGTAGAATCTGATAATTCCAGACCAGAAGGATCTGCTAAACGATGACCCACACTCCACTGAAGATACCTAGTAATCTCTTTTGCCCATTTCCAAATTGTTGACATTATTTTATGACACAAATCAGTCTTAAAGTTTCTGTATTATGAAGAACACTTATAAACATTTCCAGGTTTTATTTAAAGACCTCACTCCTCCATTCTGTTCTTCCTAACCCCCAAACATACAGAGTTCCAAGAAGTCCTACACAGTTAGGTCAGCTGAGCCTATACTTTTTAGACCTCATGTTAGTTAAAGAGGAAAATGTTAATTACTTAATGTAAAAATAAACCAGGAGAACACGTTTTTTCTCACTGATTGCCTGACTGTTTTCTGGTACTTACAGCTGAGAGAGAAATTAAATTATCATCACTGATTGGAAGTTCAATGCTTGTTTTTATTTGGGGAGCAATCTGGAAACGCAGATGCTATTAGGTAGAAGGTAAAATGTGATCTCCATGCCTAAGTGCTTGGCATGCCTACCTGGAAGAATGCAGCAATATTTCTAGAATCAAAATTCTTACAGGTAATAAAACCACCTTGATTCTATTCCTCCAAGAAAAGGCAAAGAAAGGGACCATTCTTACAACATTTTACCTGATTTAAAAGGAAACACATTTGTTCTAGAAAATTTGTAAATTACAGAAAAGCACAAAGAATACAAAATATACTTGTAATCCCCAGCCCCACTGGTAACATTGTTAACATGTAAGTATCAGTTTATTCCCTTTCTGGCTCTTTCTTACAATTTGTCTCATCTTTCTCAGTCTGTGCTTCTCCCCTTTTTCATGTACACATATCTATTTATTAAACAAGCAATTTTTAGTAAACATTATGTATATAATTTTGGTAACTTGTTTTTTTCATGTAATGATATATCCTTTCCCTGCCCCTAATGTTTTTTACAACTTCATTATAAGTGACTCTGAATTTTATTATACATATACAAAACATACATTTTATTAAAATTTTTATTATAATATGGTTTACTCAAGGATGTGTTAAAATCTGAGTATCAATGAGATAATCATATTAGATGATTTTACTATATTTTGACTCCAGGTGCATATTATTTTCAAAGATATCATTGCAGTTGCTTGCTTTTACATGTAATTTTAGAAAATGAGTATCATTTTGGTGTTTTTTTCTAATTTATATGGGTGCCACCAGAAGAAAAACACTACATTCTGCACTGTATTAACTAAATTTCAAAAATTGTTACAGTTTTAAACTTTCTTAAATTCTTGGCTTTATGATGACCCTTACTAGGGTTTTCATAGGTGAATCTAACAGAAAAAAATGAGAAAGTCTTAATTTTTTTAGATGTTTACAAAACTATACAAGGTGCACAGTACAATGTGGATACAATTTGATTTTTTTGAATTCAGGCAGTATTACACAATAAATTAGTGCCAAGTAACTCACAATGTACTATAGTAGTATTCTAGTTCAAATTTCATTATCTGAAAGATTTTTTTAAATCAGAGACAAGTAATACGTTGTTTATAATAAAATATTAATATGGTAAAAGCAAAGAAATTACCTAATGTACGTTAGTTAATAAACATAAAACTCTTCTTAGATTCTAAAAACAAAATATTTGATGCTGATTTCAACTCTTTGTTAGAGGTGAAGGTGAAGTTGGTGGGGGAGTTATGGAGTAAAACAGACTTGAAGAAAATCACCTAAGAATAACAATTTTTTTCATTTTATGCCTCTGTCCTCTCTTTTAATATTCATTTTCCCATATACACATCCTATTAAATATGTAAAGTGCCTCTGATTTTTTTTTTACCATTCTTAGTTGAACATCATACCTCATCTAACAAAATATTGAAAAATTATGGTCTTAAAATTTTTAGCACAGTAAATACAAGGTTCCTCGTAAGTAGTTCACACTATCTTTCACCTTCATGTTACTTGTGGGTTGCATTTTTTAATGGACCAGACATTAGTCAATTCCATCTACATTTTCACTGGTATAAAATACCAGCCTAATTTATTTTAATCAACGTAGCCCTCAGCCATTTCAAATATCTTAAGGGAAAGGAATGGAAATCTCTAGAGCACAAGAAAACTGAAAAGTGTGAATCACCTACATTTCTCATTTACCCATGCTAATTAAGACCAAGCATTTGAAAGTTACCATCTGAAGGAAAATTAAGCCAATTAACCCACTGATGAAGATAATTTTCAATATTCTATCAGGAGTCAAAAATCTTCACCAGCCCTTCTTATTCCTACTGTGGAGATAATTTTCATACTGTCTCTGAGCACTAAGAACTTAAACGAGTGTCATGCCAGTTCTGTGGGTTCTAATTGCAACTTTTATTTAAATTCTGATTTTCTGCCCCACAGCTCGATTTCTGATTGGCTGGACCTGATTGCTTTCAGACCTGATTAGATTTTATTTGTAGGCTCTTGGAAGCCTGCATGGATGAACATTCTCTGAATTTAGAAAGAAATCCTCCTAAGATCTAGCTTTTCTATATCAATTGGAGCATAAGAACCACTAGAGGTTCTTTAGGAAAGGGATTAATTTGAGAGCATTAATTATCAAATAATCATAGCCTATCTATAAGTTACTCATGAAGATGTATTTCCAGATCTAAAGCTGTTTGTCAGATGAATACAATTTTTTAAATTTCAGCATATGCAGCATTTTGTTTTTTATTGTTTTTCCTTATGCCGAGAGTCAGCTAGTATAGCTAGCATAAAAAAGACACTTATATTATACTAAGAAATACCTTTACTAACTGTAACTGAGCAAGTAACTTTGCCCATTTCTTTGGAAGATCTTTTCTTGTTTAGGGGAGGAAAGACTGAAAAAATTAAATGAGATGGAATTATATGTATATAATCCTGGGGCCTTTAGACATAAATGAAAGTTGTAGTTATTATTTCTCTAAATATTTTAACACTTTTCATAATTTAGACAGCAATAAATTGGCACGCACAGAATAAAAAAAAATAAAGCAAAACTGTTATCTTACATCTGGCTCTGTTGATGCTTTTAGGTTATCTGTAGAGCCACTCTACACTTTCAAATTTATGATCCTTGTTCTAGGTTCTCCATCACTGGCATACACCTACACTTAATCTTGTCTACTTTCAGCTCAAATACATTGGGGGAAATGTTAGCATCTTTGCTCAATGAGGAAAATAAACCAACAATCTCTGTCCAACTTCCCACAATCCCCTCCTGGATTTTATCTCTGAATCTAGAGCATTCAAACTGTATCCTAAATGCAAGCAGGAATAATAATCCCATCAAAATAAAAAGTCCAAGCAAGTTAACTACAATATTACTAGGTCAGAGATGTTCAAATACCCTTTAGGAAAAGTCTGTTTTTTCTAATCATTAAGATTGCATGTAAATTGAAATAAGTGCATATTATACTCAACTGTACAGTATTTACTATTAATGGTATTTTATGATGATAGTGGTTCTCGTACATTAATTCTTGGAAAATAGACACTATGAGACAGTCACTTTCCCCATTTTATTCAGAGCAGAATCATATTATGGTACCATGAGGTACCAGCACATTTCTGAAAACAAATTTTTCTTTCTCTTGAAAATGTGAGCTCCTTTGACTTTGTGGTGAGTTTGGAAGCAACTACATGTATGGTTTTCCTGGTTTGGGCTTAATGAGTTCCATGACACTCAGTGGAAAGAGCCGTGAAATTATAAATACCAGAAAACCCACCAGGTACCTAAGAGGACCTGTGAGACAGCTAATAGTTCTATTACCAGTTTATTATAAGTAAATTCGCCTCTACTATCCAAGGACATGGACACTGAGCCAGAAAATTCAGGGACCTTTCACCAGGAAGGCTCTTCACACAGTCCATGCCTCTCTTCAGCCTTACCTGCTTATCTCTCAAAGAGTTTTTGGGAAATTGTTAATCCTTTTCTTCAGTGAAGAATACGTCAATTAACCAAGACAAAAAACTCTATGTATAAAACTATTTTGCTGGGCGTGGTGGCTCATGCCTGTAATCCCAGCACTTTGGGAGGCCAAGGCAGGAGGATCACGAGGTCAGGAGATCGAGACCATCCTGGCTAACACGGTGAAACCCCATCTCTACTGAAAATATAAAAAATTAGCCGGGTGTGGTGGTGGGCACCCGTAGTCTCAGCTACTCGGGAGGCTGAGGCAGGAGAATGGCGTGAACCCGGGAGGCGGAGCTTGCAGTGAGCCGAGATTGCACCACTGCACTTCAGCCTGGGTGACAGAGCAGGACTCAGTCTCAAAAACAAACAAACAAACCATTTTCAGATAGCATAATTGTAGTGGGGTTTCCACATGTTTGGGAGTCTGTTTTTATTTCTTAGATAACCTATGCCCTGGAATTGACTTTCTCAAGCCCTCATTCCAATCAGTGCTGTATTAGCAGATATAGAAATATCTAATCACAGAACTTAGCTCAAAGACTGATCAAACATAAAGGGAACCATTTGGGAACAATAACTATGCAGGAGGATAAAATTTGGAGGTCTTAAGTGAGACCTCTTCCCCCCATGCATAACATCATTGACTTAATGGAGAAATTAAATAGTCCAAAGAAAACATCTAATCTGGCCAGGTGCAGTGGCTCATGTCTGTAATCTTAGCACTTTGGCAGGCTGAGGCGGGTGGATCGCCTGAGCCCAGGAGTTCGAGACCAGCCTGGGCCACATGGCAAAACCCTATCTCTTCAAAAGAAAAAAAAAAGCAATAATTAGCCATGCGTGGTGGCAAACACCTGTAGTCCCAGTTACTCAGGAGGCTGAGGCGGGAAGGTCATTTAACACTAGGAGGCAGAGATTGCAGTGAGCAGAGATCATGCCACTGCACTCCAGCCTGGGTGAAAGAGTGAGATCCCTGTGAAAGAAAGAAGGAAAGAAAGAAAGAGAGAGAGAGAGAGAGAAAGAAGGAAGGAAGGAAAGGAAAGGAAAGGAAAGGAAAGGAAAGGAAAGAAAGCAAACATCAAACCCTTGGATTTTGAGTTCCATTAGAGCCTTCTGATATTCAAAAAAGATAATATTTTTGACTTGCAATTAAGAGAAGAATGATAGCTCACTACCTCTTTCCCAGATAAGGCTTGTCTGGAATAGAGAGGAACAATTGAAAAGGAAGGAAGAGAATTATACACTGCTGGGTTTCAGAGAATGGCTTGTATTCTGCCCTTTTTCTAGGTTAAAACCCTAAAAGGAGGAGTGGGCAGGTGGCTGGAAGAGGAGCTGAATTTCCCCATCTCCTGAGGGTGACAGAGACATTGGCTGAGAGATGACTGTTGGAATTCTAGTGTCTAATGGGAGAAGACAAAGTGGCAGACTGTCCATCAATGCCATTGGGATGTGCAGATGCCGCAGCCAATGCCAGGATGGCAGGGTATTTATACTGGAAACTCAGGATGGGCTGGATTTCAGCAAAGGCAAGAGTAAGCAAGCTGAGCCAGAAGACAGATGCCCTGACATCCACCCCATTCCGAGATAATACATAAGTACCTGACCACCCTAGGAAAAAGGAGGAAGAAGAGGAGAAATTTAAAATGAACAGAGAGTAACCTGAAGTGGTGAATACACAAAGGTGACTTTGTTTACCTGGAGTTTTCTAGATTAAGTTTTTCAATATTAGGTGGATTGGGCTTGAACAGACATTACGTTACTTATGGGAGGAAACTGTCTTCATTGTACACTGCTCCTCTGAAATTTGTTCCTTGCTCCTTCTGAAAGGGAAAAGTAGAGGCTCCTTCAGAAGTCAACACTAGTCAGCATGATCAAAGACAGAACTACTTGAGATTAGTGGTCAGATTATTGATCCAATAATGTGGCCACTCTGGTGCTGAGGTCCTGGGACAGAAACTTCAGGGATGACCTAACCTGGATTCACAAAATGAGGCAAAGCTCCCACAGTGTCTCTTCCCTCTTCTTGTGGCTAGCAAAGCGTCTATTTCTTCTGAGTTTTGACCCTACCCCATCAGGATGAGGGAGCTGTTCACCACATGCCTTTCAGGACTTGCAATATAAAGAAGGGGCATAAGACCCAGGCTGGCTTTAACCCAGGTGACCTGTAACCTGGGAGTGGGTCTGTGATCAAGAAGAGCCAATCAGAATCCTTTTGTAGGAGAGAGACAGAATCTCTCTCTTTCCATGATCAAAGTGTCTATAATCATGAAGACCTTGAGTTACTGGGTCTTTGGGACCACAAAAAAAATAAGCTTCTTTAAAAGGAAGCTAACTCAGAGAAAGTAGTGGAGAAAGACACAGAGAGGAGTAAAGATGATACTCATAGCTGAGCTCCTGGATCCACCTATGTCTGAAGTTCTGATCATTCTTGGATTTTTTAATTGCCTGGTGAAATACATTTCCATTTTTAATTGAGCCAATTCAAATCTGTCACTTGGAACCAAAAAGTCCTGAAGAATCTAAATCAAAGCTCTAAATTAAAGAAAAATTCCAAGTACCATTGTACAGAGAAAGTTGGATAAGATAGCCTCACATGATCATTGTCCTAGGGAAAGATAATTTAAGGAACACTTCCATACAAGGATGGTTTAACATCTTGTTCTGTCTATGGCTCTTTAAGTTAATGAATGATATCAATTTAAAATGACACCTAAGTCAATTTTACCTGACTGATGACGGTTCTAGGCAGTAGGCTGACCAAACCTAATGATGATTGACATTGGTAAAGGGGTAAAATACTCTGAGGGGTAAAATTTCTCTATTCAGGAAAGCGTGTTGGGTTTTACTCCTGTGCCAAGCTATCTGAAGGCTTTGTTCCAGTTGGCTTCTACACAATGTTCCACCTGGAACATTGTGTAGAAGATGATTCTGAGGTCCGGGCTCAACAGAAAAGCGGTCTTAGCTGATTAGTGATGTCTGTCATGGAAGTTGGAGAGGAAAAGGGTAGAGTCTATGCCAGATGTTTTTCTCTATTCCTGCCCTGGGTATAGAGTATCATTCTCAAATGCAGAGACCCTGAGCAATGGCTTACTCCAGGGACAGTGAAAAAAATCTATTAGCTCCTGTTAGCGTCTACAATCAGTGGAAATGTACATGGGTAATATCTAACATTACAACTAAAATACTTATTCTTTTTTATGGAAAATTCTTATAAATTTCACTAAATTTAAAGGGGTTCATGCTGGTGATATAGATCCCTTTAAACAGTTTAAGATGAGGGTGGGGTGAAGAGGAGAGACTACATCCCACAGAGATGAGTTGCAATTATATTTAAATCAGCCATGAAATTATGTGGCTGGTTTAAAAAACAACAGCAAAATTTCTGTCCAAAGTTTAGACAATGTATGCAGAAAATCACTCCAGATTGTATTTAGATTGATTTGGTTGACAACAGAAGGAGCAATGCAGTGTAAAATACCATAATTTTTACCACCCATCCGTGAGTAATACACTGCTAAGATATAGCATATTTACAGTAAAAAAGAGTCCGGATTTGTCCCAATTAACCTTGTAACTAGATGTACTCCAGCGCTTATTAATGACAGTAATGAGATGCAGACAAGACAATGCATTAAACATCATTGGCATATAAATTAAATTCACATACAGTTTAAAAGGAACAGATACCTTTATGTACTGGACATGAAGGGAAATTATTAAGAAGCTATTTCATAAGAAAAAGCTAATTAGAAAGAAAATTCAATACTTTCTCTAGTGCTCATCTCCATCAATGTTGGAAACAAGTTTGACCACGAACTGAGAAATTGTTCCCATTGAAATTACTGTGCAAGGTATGAAATTAATTTTATGATTGTCCCAATGGAAGCTACAGTAGCTACAAATACTTATATGCCCATTATCATTTTCCTCTATATTGGCCTACATTTTAATTTGCTTAGGTTTCTATCTAAAGCTTATGAATAATTTAAAATAGATCTTCCTCTGTCTTTACAGCAAAATAGTGATAGGAGAACGAGATAGACATTTTGCTGTACACAGAATCCAAACTCAACAGCAAAAAAATGTGAAATGTAAACTAAAAGATTGTTTTAAAAGGTCATTTGTAAGATTACATAATTAAAGGGTAGCTCGGTGTCCAACATTTAACAACATGACTCTTGCTCAGAACATTTGGTAATTAGCTAGGAGAATTCCAGGCAGGATTGGAGTATTCTAATGTTACTCTTCAAAAGATTGCATCCCATATCTCAAAAGGAGCATCTAAAAATTTTTCAAGGCTAAAGAAAATTTGAAATTTGATTAGGAGATTGACCTCACCTGACAATTGTTAGAACATATTACCATATTGAAAGCCTAAAAACAAAACCGTCTTCCCAATTGTCACAGGCTAATAACTACTGCTTTTTCCCTCCAGCTCTGATTAAAAACCAGATCCAGTCTTATAACAATAGCAGCAACAAAAAAAGGAGGGGGAGCTCCTCCCACTCACCTATGTAATAAACATCAAACAATCAGGTTGGCACTGACATTAAGTACAACGGTGTCAGAGCCACCATCAGAAATCAATCAAAGACATTTTTCCTTTGTGATTAAATTTTTTTTTTTATTCACAGCAACTCAGAGAACCAAAGAGGAAAAGCAAGCTTCTAAACAAAAACAAAATTAGTAACAGCAGACCCATTGCCAAGGGCAACATGCGCTTGACAGAAGATGCGAAGATGACAGATGAGTCCTCATCCCAGTCTAAATTTTGTCTACAAAATGAATTCATAATATCTTAAATATTACCAGCCACACTTCACTCACCTTTGTTTTACACAATGGAAGGGGGTCTTGTTGGCAGAAGTCAACAGGGGTGTTATTTCCTGTATTTTCCCCCTTGGAACCCCCCCTCATTTTATAGTTGACAGTAATTGCTATAGTTTCTCTCCCTCTTTCCAATTCTTTTCAGCTTTTCTCTATATGCATGGATCTTTTTTCCTCTCCTCTTCTCCTCTGCTATAAAGTTGCGGTTGTTTAGTTTCAGCCATTTGGACCATGAATTTTTAACTGATTTGAAAATGCTCTTAACCAAAAATTATATTTACTTTAGAAATTTCTTTGAAAAAGTAAGTATTTTCATAGACTTCAATTTAAATGATTTCATCTTTTAATACTAAAAGTTGTCAGATGAGGTAGATGAGGTTCACTTTATAAATGAATTAGATGAGGTCCATTTTATAAATGAACTATATGAGGTTCATTTTACAAATGAGAAAACAGATCCAGAAAGATTACGTGATTTAACTAAGGTCATATTAAATACCTAATGTTCATATGGTCTCTAAAATAGTTTAGCCAACTATTTCTAGTTGTATTTTGGACTCTGATTTTGATTCTCTCATAACTTCATGGGAAAACCAGGTATTAGTTACCTTCACTGTTTAGATCAGGAAGAGTATTAACTTACTGAAGATCACACAGTAAGTGACAGTCTTACTAAGTGCAGGTATAGCCACCTTTGCAGGGGATGCCTTTTATTGCGATACTGTAATAGGTTGGTTATTTATGAAAACATACACTTCATTTTTATATTTGTTACTTTTTAGTTATTTTCCTCTTACTCTAAAATTAATAAACTAATCATTTTGATAAAGTCTAGCATCTCATTATATTTTTAAGCTTTATGAATATAGTAAGAAATGGGCCAGAGGTTGTTTCTCAATACCATGTCATGGGATGAGCTGAAATGACCCATGATAATGGGTTTTTACATGTTGTGAACCAGAGCAAATCAGTTTTATACTTGTCAAAATTTGTGCCTCACACAAGACTTTACAAACTGCTTAATGATCAGAAACTAGAGATTTTCAGAGGCCTCTCCATAGAACCAAGTTATCTAAGACAAATGTAGGATATCAATAATTATTCTCATATTCTATTTATTAAGCTCTTTTCTACAAAAGACTACATACTCCCTTCTCCTACTTTTTATTTGCCTGATATGCTTCAGAACAGTTTTTAAAAGGACTAGCTAGAAAACAATATTGAGCCTTCAAGCACACTGTTTAGACAGACTGTAAAGGTAACAAAAGGTGCAATTAACAAAAGGGACTGCAAACTAATAATGGCAGAGCTATTTATTATTGAATCGTCTTCCTCTAATTTTAGAAACATGAAGAAACTTCATTTTCTATTGTCCATATTTTAATGAATGCCTATTATTTTCCCTAAATAGTGCCCTTTTTTGACATGCTATTTATACACACAATTTCTGAAAATATATAGAATATGCATAGCAAGCAAAATCTCCACAAAATGTTTTGTAAGAAGTATTTGGGTCTCTTTTGTCTCAGCAATGTCTTGAGGACAAATATGTAGTTGTGCCCTCTTGGGGGAATTCCAGCCTTCAGTTTCTTTTTATGTAATTTTAATATATTTGATGTTGTATTTTGATTACTCTGCGTACATTTTCTGCTTCTACAATTAATTTGGCTTCTGTAGGACAGGCTTACAATACAGCACTTCAGCTGGGTGCTGATTTCCTTCTCCTGGTCCTTTTCAGGGTGACTTTGCATGAATCCACTTGAGCTATTACACAAAGAGCAATTTCAGAAAATTTTTTATGTAGAACTAAACACAGAAATGTTTGTCTAGACTGAAACATAGCCTAAATGGCCACTGAGGCAATAGAGAGTTCAGCTTGACATATAGGAAGAATAAAGATTGAACACTGGAGCAGATTACTAAAGAAGGCTAAAGAATTTCTGTTTGTAGATATCTCAAATTATAGTACCTAAAAGGCTTTTCAGGTTAGAAGCTTCAGAGCACACAAGATATTTGACATTTCCTTCACTTGTTTGGTATTGTGATTTCTTTATTTCTAGTTTCCTTAAGTAAGGAAATACAGGTTTTAAGACTTCTTTTAAGGTTATTTTCTTAAGAATTGCCGGTTCTGTGCTAAAAAGAAACAAAAACAAAAACAAAAAACAACAACAACAAAATAACTGTTTAGTTGAAGTTGCCGCCATTCTTAAAGTCTGCTTGCTAGGCATCATTTTTGACTTGAAATACCTTAACTTGTAGTTGGTCAAGCTGAGAATTAGAATAATTATTATTGTAATCACTGACAGACTTGAGGCACAAGAATGTTGGCAATATCTTAAGAACAACTTTAGCCTACTAAGTTGAGTACCCGATTTTATTCAAGATGTCACCAATTCTAGTTATAGAAATGAAGCCCCTTGGGCTTCTAAGTAGACTCAAATCTACCAACTATTTCCATCTTATCCCTGCTAAGCGACAGCAGTGCATTGCTTTGACATCAAAGCAGGAAAAGGAAATATCGTGTTAAAATACCATGAATGTGCTGTTGATCTGTGCTACTGATGTCCTCATCATAACCCAGAAAGCATGACTTACTTATACTTCAACTTTTAGCAAACACTTCTGCACCATTCGATATCCTGTGAACAAAGCAACCACTTAGTAAACTGACAACTCTTTGTTCTTTTGACTTGATCACTTTGCATACTTACACTTTTTCCAAAGTTTAAAGAAACTGTAAGCATCTAGGCATTTTAGTCTTTTATTTGTTTTGAAAACTATTTTAATAATTAAATATTTTGTTAAATGTACTATGTATTAAGAAAATATTAAGCATATAATTTCAAGAAGGTTGTTGGCCTCATGTGCTTATACTAGGATGTACATATGACATAATGTGGGGGTTTGACCCCTACACTACATCACATTTAAGGAAGTCTGTCTGATCACTTTGGTAAGACAAGTCCATAATGGTTAATATGTTTTTACATATTCAATTCATGAAGTTTAACTGCTTTTACTTTCATCAGCATTGAATTAGTCCTTTAAAAGCTTCCCCTCATTAACATGAAAGGAAATTGAAAAGTGAATAGAATGGGTTGTGAGATCATGAAAAATTAGTCAAAACCAGGAGGAAATGTCCTTCTTGGTTCTAAACAGTCAAAGTAGTTTTTGTTACATGTTTCATGTGTATATACATTTTTCACCATTATTAAAGCATAAGAAAAAATCATTCTCATCATTATATATATGCTGTGTGTATGAGCCCATTTTCATACTGCTATGAAGAAATACCCAAGACTGAGTAATTTATAAAGAAAGAGAGGTTTAATGGACTCACAGTTTCACATGGCTGGGGAGACCTCACAATCATAGCAGAAGGCAAAGGAGGTGCAAAGGCACTTCTTAAATGGCGGCTGGCAAGACAGTGCATGCAGGGGAACTGCCATTTATAAAACCATCAGTTCTTGTGAGACTTACTCACTATCACGAGAACACCACAAGAAAACCTGCCCCCATGATTCAATTACCTCCCACTGGGTTCCTCCCACAACACATAGGGATCATGGGAGCTACAATTCAAGATGAGATTTGGGTGGGGACACAGCCAAAACATATCATTGTGATACCCAGTTAACATCACAAGAACCAAAAAATTTAAATGTCTAGAAATAAACAATGAAAAAATAGTTGTTGATTCTGCTATTATAAGTGGATATGCTGAATGTTTCTCACCTAACTATGTTGCTGTAGGTGGATGAAAGTTCTGTACTGAAATGTTCAAGACTCTCCTGTAAAATGAAATTTCTGTCCATAAATCAAGAACTACTTCACTTATTTAAAATCCTTACTTCCAGAAAGACTGAAATCTAAGCTATCTAAAGCTAACTGTATCTGACAAAGAGAATATAAAAACTTCATTTGAAAATGAATCCTAAATCTACCTCCCTTTTAGTCAAGATAACTTGGCAAAATTCTTGTCTCTGTTGGCTTTAAAGTGCTACTTTTAGATCTCCTTTACAGGCTGTACCTGTGCTATTTTACGTAGATCAATGATGGTCTTCAAAAGAATTGAAGTCTAATTGCGCGGGGCAGGGGTAAATAAAAGGATGGTCGGTTGTGCTAAACAATGTCAATGCACTTGGCTTCTTGGATATAATAATGAATGAGACAGTGCTCCGGCCCTCAGAAAATATACAGCCCAATAGGTGGTAATAGCACAAATAGATTGAAAGCATAAAGTAAAAGGTGCCAATTTCTTATGGGTTTCAGTGAAAAGAGACAATATTATTGGAAGGTCATTGATGTGCATTGTCCTTCTAAAAGCAAGCCCTAGTAATAACTTCCATAATCAATTTCGTGATAAATACTTTTCATTTCTATTTACGGCAGTAGGCAGAGGGTTAAATTATAATTCCTTAAATTCATTATGCTGCTTTGTTTTAAGCTATAGCCCAATCAAATTTAAGCGATAGTAACAAATTATAAAATTGTGGAGATTGAATTTTATTGCCACTTTACAATTCTCATTGCCATAATGAAGGTTTTAAAAAAATCTTGCAGTAAAGAAATATATTTAGCCTTCATTAATCCAGTGTTTCTCTAACTTGTTTGTTTCTGAAACCCTTTTTTCCCTTCTCAAGTAAACTTATATTTAGGCCTCCTGGAAGTCATGTTCTAAATGCACATTAAAAATAGACCACGTACTTGATATCCTTAGTGTAGACTATCAATGTCTTATTATATTTGTCTTTTAAACAATGTCTTAGGGGATGAAAAGCCCAAGAGCAATGATTAGAGAGTAGAGGTGACTGACAGTCAAGGCACCAGAATCAAGGTGTCATCTTCACTTCTGCAGCTACAGAATGAACACTATACCTGGTTTTCTAAAATAGGGCATGTAGCTTAGTGGAAGACAGATTGTAGAACGGATTCACAAGCAGGGTCTAGGAAGGAAGGCAACATGGATGCTGACAGCATGAGGCAAATGGAGAGGTAACTAGACATTCAAAGTCCAGATGGAGAATAGTTTAGGGGGAAAAGATTCTTCAGTTCAGAAGCCTGAGGCTTGTGGATCAAAAGTCAAGGTTCTAAAGGACATAATAACAACAGGTTTAAATAACTCTATCTCATGGCAACAGTAGACTGGGGACTACTAAAGTGGAAAGGTGGCAGGGTGGGTGGGCCTAGGGGGTTGAAAAACTGTTGGGTATTATGCTCACTACCTGGATGATGGGATCAGTCATACCCCAAACCTCAGTATCATACAATATACCCATGTAACAAAGCGGGACATGTACCCCTTCAATCTAAAAGTTGAAATTATTTTTTAAAAAATACATGAAAATGAATAAAAGAACAAATCTATCTATCTTGCACTCTGAGACTTTCTTTTTCTAATTTCCATCACCAACAAGGATAATAAAAGCAGGAGTACATTTTTACAATATTGGCCATTATTACTATATCAATTGTGCCTTAATTTGATCTTTGGTTCCAAAGAGCCTTGATGACACAGACCACCTCTCATTTTACAGAAGAGGAAACCAAGCATGGGAGAGGTTAAATGACATGGATAAGGCCTTATAATTACTTGGAGCCAGTGTTGCAACCAAAATACATGTCTACACATTCCATGATCAACACTTTAAACATTTAAAGTTTTTCTCTAATTCTTTTTTTTTTTTAAGCAAAGCCTTTGTCTTCTGAGGCTTTTCTTCTCTCTCTTAAGTGACTTTTGATCTGTATGCAAAAAACGTTGTGTGATAAGTTTTTCTATTTAGTCATATTTTATGAAATTAATCTCAAAGAAAATTAAAATGTCATTTCCAAATTCTCATACCCTGATGGAATGTTATCAATTTATTAAATGAAATATATTTTTGGGGAAATGTCACAAAAGAAAATAATGGTTGGTATCAATGATTATGTTGAGTCATCAGAATACAGTCCCATGGCAAATTTCTCAATTGTATGATGGTATGTATAGTTTGGCTATGTCCCCACCCAAATCTCATCTTGAGTTGTACTCCTATAATTCCCATGTGTTATGGGAGACACCAGGTGGGAGATAATTTGAATCATGGGGGTGGTTTCCCTCATGCTGTTCTCATGGTAGTGAATAAGTCTCAGTAGATCTGATGGTTTTGTCAGGGGTTTCCGCTTTTGCACCTTCCTCATTTTCTCTTGCCACCACCATGTAAGAAGTGCTTCTGCCTCCTGCTATGATTCTGAGGCTTCCCCAGACAGGTGGAATTGTAAGCCCAATTAAACCACCTTTTCTTCCTAGTCTCAGGTATGTCTTTTTCAGCAGCGTGAAAACAGATAAATATAGTAAATTGGTACCAGTAGAGAGGGGCATTGCTGAAAAGATACCTGAAAATGTGGAAGCGACTTTGGAACTGGGTAACAGGCAGAGTTTGGAACAGTTTGGAGGGCTCAGGAGAAGACAGGAAAATGTGGGAAAATTTGGAACTTACTAGAGACTCGTTGAATGGCTTTGACCAAAACCCTGATAGTGATATGGACAATAAGGTCCAGGCTGAGGTGACCTCAGATGGAGATGAGGAACTTGTTGGGAACTGGAGAAAAGGTGACTCTTGTTATGTTTTAGCAGAGACTGGCAGCATTTTGCCCCTGCCCTAGAGATTTGTGGAACTCCGAACTTGAGAGAGATGATTTAGGGTATCTGGCAGAAGAAATTTCTAAGGAGAAAAACATTAAAGAGGTGGCTTGGGTGCTGTTAAAGGTATTCGGTTTTATAAGGAAAGCAGAGCATAAAAGTTCAGAAAATGTGCAGCCTGACAATGTGATAGAAAAGAAAAATCAATTTTCTGAGGAAAAATTCAAGCTGGTTGCAGATATTTGCATAAGCAACGAGGAGATGAATGTTAATCCCCAAGACATTGGGAAAATGTCTCCAGGGCATGTTAGAGGTCTTCATGGCAGCGCCTCCCATCGCTGGCCCACAGGCCTAGGAGAAAATGGTTTCATGGGCAGGGCCCAGGGTCCCTGTGCTGTGTGCAGCCTAGGGACTTGGTGCCATGTGTCCCAGCTGCTTCAGCCGTGGTTGAAAGAGACCAACCTAGAGCTTGGGCTGTGGCTTCAGAGGGTGCAAGCCTCAAGCGTTGGCAGCTTCCATGTGGTGTTGAGCCTGCGAGTTCACAGAAGTCAAGAACTGGGGTTTGGGAACCTCTGCCTAGACTTCAGAAGATGTATGGACATGCTTAGATGCCCAGGCAGAAGTTTGCTGCAGGGGCAGGGCACTCATGGAGAAACTCTGCTAGGGCAGTGCAGAAGGGAAATGTGGGGTCAGAGCTCCCACTGGGGCTCTGCCCCCTGCTGGGGCACCACCTAGTGGAGCTGTGAGAAGACGGCCACCATCCTCCAGACCGCAGAATGGTAGATCCACCTACAGCTTGCACCATTCACCTGGAAAAGCTGCAAACACTCAATGCCAGCCCAAAGCACTCAAGGCAGCTGGGAGCGAAGCTGTACCCTGGAAAGCCACAGGGGCAGAGCTGCCCAAGACCATGGGAACCCACCTCTTCCATCAGCATAACCTGGATGTGGGACATGGAATCAAAGGAGATCATTTTGAAGCTTTAAAATTTGACTGCCCCACAGGAAATTTTGGACTTGCATGGGCCCTATACTCCTTTGTTTTGGCCAATTTCTCTCATTTGGAATGGCTGTATTTACCAATACCTGCATCCCCATTGTATCTAGGAAGTAACCAGCTTGCTTTTAATTTCACAGTCTCATAGGCGGAAGGGTCTTTCCTTGTCTCAGATGAGACTTTGGACTGTGGACTTTTGGGTTAATGCTGAAATGAGTTAAGACTTTGGGGGACTGTTGGGAAAGTATGATTGGTTTTGAAATGTGAGGACATGAGATTTGGAGGGACAAGGGGTAGAAAATTATGGCTTGGCTGTGTTCTCACTCAAATCTCATCTTGAATTGTACTCCCATAATTCCCATGTGTTGTGGGAGGGACCTGGTGGGGGATAATTTGAGTCATGGAGGTGGTTCCCCCATACTGTTCTCATGGCAGTGAATAAGTCTCACAAGATCTGATGGTTTTATCAGGGTTTTCCCTTTTGCATCTTCCTCATTTTCTCTTGCCAACAACATGTAAGAAGTGCCTTTCGCCTCCCACCATGATTCTGAGGCCTCCCTGGCCATGTGGAACCGTAAGTCCAATTAAACCTCTTTTTCTTCCCAGTCTTGAGTATGTCTTTATCAGCAGCATGAAAACAGACGAATACATATGATTATTTACGTTTAATGTTTCAGTGTTACATAGCCTATCATCTCACTCATTGTTTTCTACCTGTCTCAACTATTGTCTCTCTTTTACCTCTTTTACTGCCTTTTTTAGGTGGTTGTTCCTTCTTAGAATTCCAATTAATCTCCTCCATCAGCCCATTAGCTTTTTAAGTTACATTTATTTGCTTTATATTTTAATGATTGTTCTAGGATTACCACATGCATCTTCAACTGATCATTGCCTACACTGAAATATTGCATCATGTATAATATAAAACTTTCCATTTCTCTTCTATCATCCTTTGTGCTCTTGTTGCCATAAATTTTATTTCTATATATGCTATAAGCTTCCTAATATATGGTTGCTATTTTTACTTTATGCAGTCAACTATCTTTTTAAAAAATGTTTAAAACCAAGAAATCAAATTCTTTTAAATTTTTCCATATATTACCATGTCTGGGCTCCTTTAACATTTCTTGAAGTATAGGTCTGTTAGCACAAATTCTCTCAGATTTTGTCTAAAACCTATAGTACTTTCATTTTGTAAAGAATATTTTCATTGGATATGGAATTCTAAGTTAATTGTACTTATTTTTCTTTCAGCACTTAAATGAGGTTTTTCCATTGTCTTCTGGTTAGAATTATTTCTGATGAAAAGTTAGTAGTAGTTCTTACTTTTGTTTCCTTGTATTTGTTTATTTTAAATGACAAATAAAAATTGGATGTATTTATCATGTGCAACATGATGTTTTGAAATATGTGTACACTGGGGAATGGCTGAATAAAACTAATTAACATAAGCATTAGTTTACATTTTTTTGTGTGATGAGAACACTTAACATTTATTCTTTCAGCAATTTTCAAGAATGCAATACATTGTTACTAAATATAGTCACCATGTATTACAATAGACTCCCTGTATTGAATATGTCTTTTTCTCAGGCATTGGTTAAGATTTTTTCTTCTTATCATTAATTTTCAAAATCTTGATTGTAATGTACCTTGATATAGTTTTATTTTTATCCTACACATTATTCATTGAACTTCCCTGCTTTGTGGGCTTATAGTCTCATAAAACGTGAACAAATTTTGGCCATTATTTCTTTAAATACTTTTTCTGTCTTCTACTCTACCCTCTCCTTCCGGAGTCCAGCTACATGCAGATTCGACTGCCTGCTGTTGTCCCACAAGTCACTGAGTCTCTGTTTATTATCTTCAAGCTTTTTGTGCTTAAAATTGGATAATTTCTATTCTATTACTATGTCTTCAAGCTTATCAATTACTTCTCTGCAGTGTCTAATCTCCTATTAAGCCCATTCTGTGAATCCGTTATTTTAGTTTTTAGATTTTCATCTCTAGAAGTTCCATTTGGTTTTTTATTTATGACTTATTTTTTGTCTATTATGCTCATAGTTTCCTTTAAGTCATTTAACATAGTCATAAAAACTTTTCCTTCTGGTCATGGGTCACATTTTCCTGCTTCTTCTACTATACTATGGGTGTGTAGTAAATTGTGATTAGATATTTCAATTTTTAGATATTGTTAAATGCCAGGATTTTTCTTCCTTTAAAAAGTGTTGATAATTTATTTTATTTTATTTTTTGGCCATCAGTGAAGCTTTAGGCTTTCAGCCTAATTTTAAAATTTTGGTAGGGAAGGTCTAGGATAACCTTTCATGTAGGGCTTTGTTTAGCACACCTACTATTATGTGGTGACCCTTATTTGGTATCTACCAAATGCCCCATTGTTTAGAGTCATGTCACTCTAGTTGGTTCAAACTTGAGTATCTCCCAGCCTATGAGAGCTCTGGGAATTGTTCCACTTTTAGCCATCAGGTAGTTCTTCTTTCACTGATGTTTTTTGTTGTTGTTATTTGTTTTGCTTTGTTTTGGTTTTGCTGGCCTCATGGATTCTCATCCTACACATAAACAGTAGTGTGCTAAAGACTCAATATGACACTTTGCAGATTTTTGGAGATTCTTTCTCTTAAGTTCCATTCTCTCCATTATTCTATCATACTCTAGTGGCTTCCAGCTTACCAAACTCTGGGCTCTGACTCCTCAACTCAGGGAGATTGTTGTGCTTTGCAGTGTAGAAATACAGTGCTGTCCAGAAAGTGCCTCGGACAGAAATCCAGGGCAGTCGTAGGGCTTGCTTCTTTGTTTGCCTTCTTTCAGGGATTATAGTCTTGTGCTGCATTTTATCTGATGTTATTTCTTATGATATTTTTTAAATGCTGGTTGTTTATGACAGGGATGCAAATCTGTTATCACTACTCCATCATGCTCAGAAGCAGAAGAGAGTCATACCTACTTAATATGAGGACTCTAAACTCATTCACATTATATATAATCCTTACCATAATTTTTATTCTTATGCTTGAATCCCAAGAAGATTAATTATATCAAGTCAGTGTAGCTCCTTCCCATCTGGTCTTCTGTGTCTACCGGGTATCTCTGAATCTTGACAAGATCAAAACTGCCATATGGAAAGATATCTACATGAATCCAGGTCAATATAATGTCCATTAATGTTTTATATAGGCTAAATTTGATACACAACATTCCTTGGTCTCCAAATCATGGATAATGAGTTTTTTCATAATTGTGTGACCTTAAATATCAACTAATCCCCCAAAAAGAATATGAGCAAACATTGTAATAATGATGCTAATGATATGCATATTAGCACCATTATAATGATCATAAGAAACTACATAATATCCATGACAATGTCATGCTAAATTAGCTTAAATTTAATAACAGTAAAATTTTTAATCACTAGATATTTTAAACAGAATCAAAAACCCATTCACAACACATTTTAAAGATTCCATATAATCAGTATTTTGAAAATTGATGAAAAAATATTTGAGACTACACTGAAACATGGACTTTGTATTTTGAAAATTATAACCTATTTGTCAAGACTTGTAAGTAGTATTTAGATCCTTAAAGTAAAATTTGATAGAGATAATAATATCTATTCTGGATCAAGAAGGATTTTTTATCAAACATAAGGATCATAAGTATCACACATATACATACTTATCTGTATACATTATGTATACACATATTTGTGTACATCTAACTTTATATCTATATCTGTGATCAGAAGATACAAATGAGGACATTTTGTATCCTATTATAAGATTTCTATACAGGAGGAGTAGAAAACAATTTATATGAAGAACTCTACTGTGAATATTTTAGACTTTGTGGCCTAGAGAGTCTCTCACAATCACTCAACTCTGTCACTCTAGTGTGAAAGGGGCCACAGAAAATAAGTAAATGAATGAGCATGTGTTCCAATCAAACTTTATTTACACAAAAGATTGCAACGCAGATTGAGTCTGCGAGTCATAGTTTGCCAATCTGCGATCTACAGTATAAGATAACCCAAAGTCCTAGAACTACCTGAAGATAGGTGCATTATCTAGGGTCAGTTTTGAAACACTAAGACTCTCAAACATGAACATCCATCTCTTGTACACCTGTCATCCACTCTTTTCACGTTAATCCATTTTTGTGCCTGTTTCCAAATTTGTTTTGGCCCCTATCCCCTGGCTTTGGGTGTTTGTTTTGTCTCCTCACAGAAAATTTTGACTGGGCCTCTCCTCTTTGGCTTCCCTGCTGTAAACTGAGGCAGGACAAGTCAAATATATTTTTGTCTGCACAGGGCAGGGTAGGAATGGGTGGGCACACAAACTCTTTAAGACCATCATTTGATTTCATTGCTCATTATGCAAAATAATAATGTTATCCACACAGTCTCTTTTTCTGCACCTCCCTAAACTAACACACTGAAGTAGCAAAAGAAATTATTTATTAACTGGGCATCTGTGACTATAAAGCATACAGACCATATAGACTATATGGAAGTCTCAGCTACTACGATATTGATTAAGAAAATATATCTATCATACACATGATATATATATAATATATATACACACATATGTGGTATATAAATGGTAGAGAGAGATATATATATACATATATATATATTGTAATTTTTTGAGATGGAGTCTTGCTCTCTCACTCATGCTGGAGTGCAGTGGTACAATCTCGGCTCATTGCAACCTCCGCCTCCTGGGTTTGAGTGATACTCCTGCCTTAGCCTCTTGAGTAGCTGGGATTACAAGTGAATGCCATCACACTCAGCTAATTTTTGTATTTTTAGTAGAGGTGAGGTTTTACCATGTTGGCCAGGCTGGTCTTGAACTCCTGACCTCAGGTGGTCCGCCCACCTCAGCCTCCTAAAGTGTTGGGATTATAGGTGTAAGCCACTACACCTAGCCCATGATTTATAATTTTGAAATACATTTTCCTAAGAGACTATGTACTATATTTTACTAATTTTGTTAAAATATATTTTTAAAACCTTTAAAAAAATATACCAACTTAATCCATGAATGATGAACTTCATGAAACAATGTAGCATCCACATTAAGATGTTGTGAAAATTTAATTAAGAAAACATTTATAAGGCCCCTAAAACTGTGCATGCATATTGTAGGCATTCAGATGTTAATTCCCTTATTCTCACGTATCAAACAGGAAAAAATACCAACTGAACCATTCAGTTTATGGAAGGATGTGTATTTTCAGATGGTGTTTCAGTAAGAAATATATGTTTTATTATTCCACAAACCTAGTTCTATTGCTCCAGATTAAATAACAACTGAAATTCTAAAAGAACCAAGACTCTGCTAATTCCCCTAGAAGGCTTTCTATGTAAATATACATTTTAACTCTACAGAACAGATTTGAGACTATGGACAATACTGAAAGACAAGGACATAATAAAGCAGGATTTCCACAGAGCATACAGGGTCACACTGTTAAGTAACCTGGAAAAACAGGGCTGCTTAATTATCTGTTGAATTTTAGTAAGTCCTGAAGACATACTAAAGAAATGTGATTAGGAAGAGGACAAGCACTTCTTTAGTAAAGGTTTATAAAAATAAACTTCAGTATAAAGAAGAACCTTGTAAATGTTTGCTCATGACTTTTTCAAAAAGCAAAATAAAATATTTAATAATCTCTTTCATATGGCATAATTTCACTAGTTTTTGCCTTAGGCAAAAGGAAAATTTTTGCTAATAAAATTGCTTTGAGCTTTTTCAAAAAGGAAACCTAAGCTAAAAAGGTATATTTCTTTTAGCAAGGAATAGATCCTTAAACTAAATCTTAACCACACTTTCAATAATGTTTTTGAATTGCAAAAAGTGAAAATAAATAGAAAAAATATCCAGAAAAAAATAAAACAATATTATGGAAAAAGTAGTATTGGAAATTGGCAATGAATAATTTTTTCTTAAAAAATAAATTGATTTGTGCTTATACTTCATTTTCATATTATTTCGAGAAAATAATCACTGAATTATTTCATTCAAATTACCAGGGATTGTATTTTATCCAAAGAACATTCATGTGACTTTAACCTTAAATGCTAGTAATTGCCTTATGTAAGAGTAAGGTAGAGGCCTAAATTGAAACTTGCATTCTTGGATCATGTAGAATTTCTTCATCCTTGTTAAATTCAGTATTTGCCCAAGTTATTGGCTAATCTACAAAAGGAGTTGTAGCTCTTCACTTTAACTCTTCTATCTTTATTATGTAATGATATGAAACATTATCCAGAAAACCTCTGTTAATGTGGAGTCTAATTTGTAATGAGAGATAAACCTTTGTCCATGAGAAAAAACAAAATATTATATAAATTACTAGTGCAAACAAGAATGAAGGAAATGAAAAAGGAAAACAAAAGGAATAAAGACTAATAGAGCAGTATGTAATATTATATTAGTGGATAACATTGACATTAGTCTTAAACTGTACTATAAAATGATTATAAATTCCTTTTGAGATTCTGAATGACAACCACCTCTACTTTTGTATTCTTTCTTTCTTTTATTTATTATTATTTTTTGAGACAGGGTCTTGCTCTGTCACCCAGGCTGGAGTGCAATGGTGTGATCTCGGCTCACTACAACCTCTACCTCCCAGGTTCAAGAGATTCTTTTGCCTCAGCCTCCTGAGTAGCTGGAATTACAGGTGCACACCACCACACCTGGCTAATTTTTGTGATTTTTAGTAGAGACAGTATTTCACCATGTTGGCCAGGCTGGTCTCAAACTCTTGGCCTCAAGTGATCCACCCACCTCATGCTCCAAAGTGCTGGGATTACAGGCATGAGCCACCTTGCCTAGCCAACAACCACCTCTAATTCTTGCCACATGTCTGAGTCCATTTAGTGTTGCTATAACAAAATACCTGAGGCTGGGAAATTAATAAAGAAAAGATGTTTATTTGGCTCATGATTCTGGATGGTTCACAATTGGGCAGCTGCGTCTGGTGAGAGCCTTACACTGCCTCAACTCATGGCAGAAAGTGGAAGGGGAGCAGATGTGTGCAGAGATCACATGGTGAGAGAGGAAGCAAGAAAGAGGACCCAACGAAACCAGATCTTTTTAACAACCTGCTCTAGCATGAGCAAGAACTCACTCACCCTTGAGGGAGGGCATTGATCCGTTCATGAGGGATCCACCTGCATGACCCAAACACCTCCCACTAGGCCCCATCTTCTAATATCTTCAGGGTCAAAATTCAACATCAATTTTGTTGGGGACAAACCAAACCATGGCACCATATTTGTGTGCAATGTCTACTATTATTTACTAGTTGTTTTTGATTGGTCCCCTTTTTCTTGATTACATGTATTTTAACAGAAAATTCACTATCATCACAAAGTCCAGAGTTTCATGTTCCAATTATATTTTGAATATATATTAAAATAAAAATAGTATTATTAAAGCAAAAATAATATGCCACTATTTTCACACAATATAATCACATACACTTCTTACCTTACTTAAAAAAAACTACCCCATATTAGAGCTGCATGCAGTACATTAATGAGAAAAACTGATATACACAAAAGTATTTTTGTTGTTGGTGTTGTTTTGGTTTGGTGGGGTTTTTTTGTTTTTTTTTTTGGTTTTTTTTTTGAGTCAGAGTCTCGCTCTGTCACGAGATTTCAGCTCACTGCAACCTCTGCCTCCTGGGTTCAAGTGATTCTCCTGCCGCTGCCTCCCGAGTAGAGTAGCTGGAACTACAGGCACACACCACCACATCCAGCTGATTTTTCTTTGTATTTTCAGTAGAGATGGGGTTTCACCATGTTGGCCAGGCTGGTCTCAAACTCCTGACCTCAGGTGATCCAACTGCCTTGGCCTCCCAAAGTGCTGGGCTTACAGGCATGAGCCACCATGTCTGGCCCATGAAAGTGTTTTTTATGTAATCATTTTATGAAAATGATATCAACAGATATATTTGTTGGGGTTTTCATTTAATTTCAAAACCTCTAGTTGGTCTACATTGCATCCTGGGGAAAATCACACTGTAAAGCATAATCAACTCTCTCTATAAAATACGGTCATGTCCACTGGCATTGTATCAGGCTCTTAAATACAGTTTATTGACATGATAACCCAATGAATTTCATACTTTTGTGACCCACCTCTTCCCAATTTCTACCCCATTTAACAGATGAGGAAATTTGGATTCAGATCATTTAAACAATTTGCTTAGGAGTATACAACTGGAATTTGCCTACTAGTGTGTCCTATTACAAAGTCTGCCTCTAAAACGAAAATAAACAACGAGGATGTTGTGGAATATGAGTAGGTGGGCTTGCCAACCAGCAAAAGGAGAAAAGAGGAGGGGAGGAAATATGGGGTGGCTGCTTACTCCCAGTAAAAACATTTCTGTCTCCATTTCCATTGTAAATTTCTCTGACTAAAAACGCAAGATTCATGTATTTGCTTTCAGATGCTTCTAGCTCTAAAACAGAATGAATCTAAGAGTTACATTTTCAAATGATTGCTAAAGGATGAATTAAGATATCCTTCTCATTAGCCCAAGTCCATTTTTTCAGTCTATTAACTTGCATATATGAAAGTTCTAGCAATATAAAACCACATTTTGTCACATGCTCATAATTTTGGAATTAGGGAATTTTGGCTCCAAAAGCCATGAGGCTGACAGATAGCTGTAGTAATTCCAACAAATCTATATTTATGTGTGTCTCAGAAGAACATCGAGCATTTACATTTTCTACCACACACTCCCTATCTGGTTGATGAAGTGAAAGTCAAATTTGGAGGGATGAAGTACAAAATTTACAGGACATCTTTAGGATTCCAAAAATTATGAAGAGCAACTTCAGGTCATATAAAAGCTATTTTATAATGAACTATTTTAATATGAAAAAGAGCTTCAGAATATCTTCTATCTACTTAAACTGGTCAAACACATAGTTTAGTTAAAGAACACAAAGATGTGTGCTGTTCAGAACAAAATTAGTAATAAGAATGTGCTATGTTTATTTGGGTTGTTAAAAAAGAATACAGTGCTTTAGAAATTTTTATGCTGATTTGTTTAAGAAACCAGTTTTTCTAAATTGTGGAGACAGCTAGAAATACATGTTAAGATATGATCCACAAAATTATTTTGAAGCCATTTTGGATGAAAAGTCTTTAATTTACTTTAGTCCAAAAATATACAGGAAACCTTATTCATTCTCAAAGGAGATCAGCAAAAATAAGTCTAGAATAAAGCCAATATGAGTAAATATTGCTGTTTCTTTTCAAGTGGCAAACATATTTAAACCACCCATAGACATGTATAATTTTATATTTTTCTTTCAATATCTGCTTTATAACTCATGTAATTTTCTCCCAAGTTGCTCTGATGGAATTGCTGCATACTATAGATTTGCTTCCAGAAATTTTGCTTCTAGACACTGGCCACTGTGACCATTATTATTCAAAATTGTTTTGGAAATTCAAGATGATTCAGTGAGAAAAAATAGAATACATAACTACTATAAATGAAAAGATAACATTATTAATATTTGCTAGGATGTTAGAAAAGCTAAGACAGTCAGAATTAATAAGCACATTTAACATTTTTCATAATAAAATGTACAAATAAAGGATAGTGTTATAGTTTGTCTAATATATCAGCAAGTAATAACCAATGTTCTAGTGTGGATACTGAGATGACTTCTCTTTTCCTGATGTTGAGAGTGTAAATTGGCAGCATGTTTCTGAAGGTAATTAGATCATACATATTAAGATATTTATACCTTTTGATCTAGTAATTTTACTTTTAGGACTTTTTTCTAAGGAAATTAGATGAAATAAAAATGAAATCATACACACATACACACACACACACTTATATACACACATATTGTTAATCCGAAATCACACACACATATTGTTAATCCGAAAGTGGACACAACTTCAGTCTTCAACAGAACATTGTATGTCCCCTTAGTCAAACATTCACCAAATGTTAAAAATCCTTTGTCTACAGAATATTACAAAATTAACCAGGCATAGTGACGTGTGCCTATGGTCCCAGCTACTTGGGAGACTGAGTGGAAGGATCACCTGGGCCTGGGAGCCAGAGGTTGAAGTGAGCCAAGATGGCGCCACTGCACTTCAGCCTGGGTGATGAAGTGAGACCCCGTCCCAAAAAAACAAAAAGAAGAAGATTGCGGAACCTATGAAGAATCTTTGACATACTAGTGATCCCAGAATGGAGCTCAAAACTTAATATATAGTAATATTCAAATATTGATTAAAATGATAGCTATCACATATGAAAAGGAAGCTGAGAAAATATCTCAATTTTATAATAGTCATGATCTTTTAGTGATAGAACTTGGGGTGATTGCTGTTTCCTTCTTTATTACATTAGCTATTAAAGAGTACATATAACAATCTGAAACTGTTTTTTGTTGTTTTCTGAATTGATATAAGGATCCACAGTCCAAATAAAGGACCCACTAAGCATTTGCCAAGTTTATAAAATGTACTTTTCACTTGAAAACTAACTGACATTTTAGAAAGATAAACAAGTAGTAAAATTTTCCTTTGATTATCTTTCTGAGATATCCTAAGTGACTTTTGCTTTCCTTCTCAAACTCTGTCTTCCCCAACACTTCCCCAACACTGTCTTCCCAACACGATAACTGGAGATGATGTCTTTGCATTCCTGCTCCTTGTAAGAAAAAAATAAATCAGCGTTTTGGAACTGGAAAAGATTAGGATTAAATTTTAAGATGGCTTATAGCTTGCCTTATGTAACATATACACTCTGATTTCCCCTGAATTTATATTTCTAAGACAGATTTCCCTCTTTCTACACTCTAGAATCATGTATTCAGCTGCCCACATGAAACCTTAATTTGGTTGGTTATAGATATTTCACAGTTACTTTATCTAAAGTTAAAATATTTTGGCTTTTTAACTTACTGCTGTATCCCTAGAACAATGTCAGGATCATGTATGTTACATAGTGTGTGGTCCTCAAATATTTGCTGAATGGGTAAACACATGAATTATTACCAAAAGGGCTTGTGGACCCCTGCAATAATCACAGGACATTAGGCATGACTGAAGAACATTAAAGGATTTGATTTCTTGAGTGCTTTACAATTGATTACTAGTCACTGAATGATATTTGAAAATCATTGTAGAAGAATCCCTTACATTGACCTAGCCCTTTATTGTGTATATTAATAGTATTTCATATTGTAATATTTCATATTTATAACATTGCATCAGTCTTCTAACAAGCTATAATTCAGCCATGGAAGATATTCTTTTTTCTTTCATATATGGAGAAAATAAGAGTCATCATTTATTGAACACTTATTATATGCCAGTCACTGTGCCCAGACCTTCATCCTCATGTTTAATCCTTGGTGCTAGAGATCAAATTTTAAAGGTGAAGAAAAGGGCTTGGATGAACTTAGTGTTCTCATGAGCTAGATGCCTTGTAAGCTGGGGATTATAATTATTATTGAAGTTTTAAAAAGAGAAAACTGGCTTAGAGGCATGAATTCACACCAAATTTCTCATAGGAAGGGTTGGATGAGCTGAAGTTCAGACCCAGGTTGTCTGGTTTCCAAGCTCGTGCCTTTAAGTACCACACAATGCAATCTCTTCATGAAGCACTTGGCCCTTCTTGGGGGTAATCACAGCTAGAACTTAGACCATTGACTCCTAACCCAGGGTACTTTATACTTCATCATGAGCTTATTTAATCTTACCTGGTTGGATGATGATATTAGATATATTACGTGACTGTCCCTGCCACTCCACATTCCTTAAACCCATTATTCTTCCCCAACCAGTAGCTGCTTTGCCAGGGTTGGGGTGGTCACAAAAAGTTTACAACAAGCCCTCAAGTCGATTTCTGAGTAGATTTTGTAAAACTGTGGCAGGAGTAATAACCAGAAAGCCCAACTGCTTTCAACAAAATAGTTTTGAATTTAGGCAAAAACTAGGCACTTTATGGGAAAAATAAAGGAGTTTTACTGCACAGAATCCAAAGCATAAACTGGGCTAATGCCAGTTTCTTGCCACACAGAGTAGAAGTAAACATCTCTTATGGGCAGTTTAGAGGCACAGGAGTGCACAATAGCAACAACAACAACACACACACAAAAAAAAAAAAGAGAGAGAGAGACAGAGAGAAGGAGAGGAGAGGAGAACTCAGATGCAGTGAGTGGGTTCTTATTCCTCCCTACCTTGACTTGCATTCTGCAGGAGGGGAGAAGAGTGGAATGGAGTGGACAATAGAGACCTTTGGCAGGATTAGAGAGGCTCAAGAGCAACAGGGACCAGGGCGTCTCATTCCCCAGGGTGGGCCTGAAAAAAGGTATGTTTCTGAGAGATGCTTGGTCCACAGCAAAGCTGCTAAGCAGTTGGGGGATGGTTCTCAAACCAGAAACAAAAAGGTGATACTTGGAAATACATTTTGTGCCTTTGGCACAAAATTTAAGAGAGCACCAAACTCAGCTTTCAAGATAAATAATATTTTAATGCATTATTTCAAAAAATAGAAAGTAACGGACAAAAACTAATTATGAACAAAATATCAAAATATTAAGTACAGACTGGCTGTTGCTGGCTGTTTGTTTTACAATGCTGCATTTTGTGCAACGAGAATCATTATTTTTCAATCAGCTCTTGGTTCCTGGACCCCAGCAGCTTTTGTGTCCCATGATGGGTGGGTTTATAAGGATTGATGTCGATGTCTGAAAAGTTTGGACGTGATTTTACGTATAGTTTTTTCTTGCATTATTTATTGTGGTGAAATATATGTAACATACAATTTACCATTTTAATCATTGTTAAACGTACAGTTCAGTGGCAATAAGTACAGGCACACTGCTGCACAACCATTACACATCCATGTCTAGAAATTTTTCATATTCCCAAACTGCAGCTCAGTGTATATTCAAGAGTAACTCTCCATTATTCCCTCTCTTCGGTCCCTGGTAACTGCCGTGTCATCATGATTTTTTATTGTAGAGCTTCTCTTAACTTTGTCCACTTGGCCCAAACTGTGGGAGGAGGTGTCAGTAAGTGCATATAGGGACAAACGTTTTTCCTTTTGGCTCCAATATGGCATGTCAAGGCCACGCAAAGGGAAATTGTGAGCTATTACCTAGACAATACTAGAAAAATGCCAGGATCCACCCAAATAAGATCACCAAACCACCCCCACTCTTCACACATCCAAGTTGACCCAACACACTTGACTTTCAGTCGGGCATTTCTCTCACACGGTAATCAATAGCCATCTCTTCTATCGGTAGCAAAACCTGTGATCAGAAATGAGTCTTTGTGTTGATTCAGTGGCTGCTGCTCCTTCACCACTCCCAGAGCCAATCTGGCAGGGAGTCCTGTTAGTTTAACCTTGAAAGAGCTCTCAACAGTTCCTGTCCATTGTACTGCTACTGCTGGAACTCAAGGCACTACTACCCTTCACCTGGGCTCACTGGAAAAAGCCTCTTGTCTGACACTTGTGCGCATGCCTCCCTCTCATCCATTCTCTACATAGCTGCCAAAGTCGTCTTTTTAAAAATCGAATCATGCCACTTCCCAACGTAAAATGCATAAATGATCCTTCCATGTATGTAGAGTAAGAAGTCCAACTCTTCAGCAAACCCTGCTCTGGCCAGCCCCAGACCACCTGTCTGAGCTCCGCCCCTACCTCTGCCTTATGAGTTTGCTCTGCTTGGAGACAGAACAGCGAAGTTTATTTCCACCTCCAGACCTTTGCACCTGATGTTTCCTACACTTTTTGCCTGGCCAACTCCTTGCCATCCTTCAAACTTCAGCCTTAGTCTCATTTCTTCAGAGATGAGCACTGAATTCTCTTTCACAGTTTGTTTTTCTAGAAGCTTTTATCACAAACCTTCTGTAGTTCTTTTATTCTATTGGTTTATTCATTTGTCTCCTCCTCCAGAAAGCAAGTGCTACCAGTGCAGGGATTATCTCCCCAACCTGTAGCATTGCTCATGGCATGTAAGAGCACCCAAACCACTTGTTGAATGAATTCATAAACAAGTGATAGAGATTTTATGAAAAGTAGTAAAATAACCACCATTTGTTGAAATCAACTGAGGTGTTAAGCATCGTACAAAGCACTTTATATATACTGTCTCATATTAATAGCCCAATTTTATGTGAGAAAATGGAGGCTCATAGAGTTTTATGGACTTGCCCAAAGGCAAAAACATTGCAAGTTGAGTTTTGTGATGTGAATTAAACACTGGTGTACCAGCTTTTGAGAATGCAGAAAACATGTGCCAATAATAAGTGAACATAAACAGTTACACAAAATATTATAGTAAAGGCCATAAAATGGCATACTACTGAAGAAAGCATCATGATCATATTCAGACATTTAAGCTTTTAATCAAAAACATTCTAATTAGTCCGTATTCCATTTCTGCTCTGATCATATTTCTTCAGAAAGAGATAGGAATTGCTTTTTCTGAACAAAATATTCATTGGAGATCCCAAAATGTGCAAAAATAGCTTTGCAATGCGAATTAAAATCTGCCTGGCTCCAAAACTTCTTTTTCTCTGCCACCCCTTACTGCCCATGCCTTCTGCTGGTTGAACTCTCCTTGTTCAATCTTAATCTGCCTGGTATGGCAACATCATTACCTGGCCTGAGTCAAAGGTAGTACCAAGTACTAAGTGAAAATTATCACAAGTTTTATCCCATTTCATCCTTCAACAACCCTGGCAGGTCAATATTGTCATTATTTCTACTTTATAGATGGGGATGCCAGAATTAAGTCTTTTAGTTGGGGTCGCAAAGTCGATGGTAGAGGCTGAATTCGCACAGAGGCCTGACTGATGCTAGAGCCCCCATTTTAACTCTTCAGTCTTACTGCAAACATTCTTTAGAGTGACTCTGTGGGGCTAGTGGTGGAGACAGAACCACTGTCTTCTAAAGCAGGCCTTGCCTAGGGTGAGCCTTATAAATAAGCAGAGCAATCAACTACGAGGCTGCAAAGTCCTGAGGTCTGTCATTACTGAATCTTTCCTTGAGAGGGGGCCACCTGCACATTGTTTACTTGCAGGGGCTTTGGAGTCAGGTAAAGCCAGGCTTGTGCCTTCTGCAACTTCCTATGTGATCCTGGTCAAGTTACATAACCTCTGTGAGCCTCAAATTCATTGAGATAAAATAGTGCTTACTTCCTGGGGGATGGGTGGTGAGATGTGAATGAAATAAATCATGTAAAAACTTTGTGCAGTGTTTGTCACAGAGTAAATGTCTAAAAATCAGAATCATTATTATGATTACTATGAACAGTTATGGACTATGTTACTTAAATGGTTTTTAGACCTGTTTAAGTTTTTGAAAAGAAAAAAGAAGGTCAAAGAACAAAATTATATCAATTTCCAATTAGTCTAGGGCTAGGCGGGGTACCCATCCCCTTCTATTGTTGGACACAGGAAGGCGGCCATTTGTGAGCAGATGGGCTTGTCTCACCATAAAAACAGATAGTAGAGTTCTCGTGACATAACATGTGAGTATTTGGCATTTAATAAGGGTCAAGCAACAAATCTTGTAAATATTGTTGCATGAATCTATTCAGAAGTGAGAAGACATCTTTATTTTATACAAAATTCATCAAATTCCTACTATAGATATTGCCATGATGCGTCAGTAAGTTTGCCTTCATATAATGAAAATAAAGAGCAAGTTTAACTGTATAACTAAATTCCCATTCTTTTTCAACAGATGCATTTTGTTTAACACCAGGAGATTGAAACAAATGAGTCTGACAAAAACATGAAGCTTTATTCCCACCTCCCTTTCATAGAAGGAAATGTAATTAATTATTAAAATAGGAAGAAACCAAGACATTGCCCTCTATACTACTGACAATCAAACATTGGTTACAGTGAACACAAACAATTATGCACATATAATTGGACTACAGACAATTTCTGCCTTCCAATTACAAGAATAATTTTCCTACAAGTACCGAGAAAGAGACCATATAAAAATATTACTGGCACCTGGCTAAAACACATGTTGTACCCTTGAGAACCCAGAAAATAGGTGCCAACATGAAATGAACCTGAAATTGTATACAAAATACAACCAAATATTATGCCATAAAGGGCATGATTGTAAAGACTGCATCAAAATGATTATAAATATTTACTCCAATCATTTGAGCCTTTTAAGTCCAAAATATTCTACTCACTTATCCATTCCTGCATTACACTTCACATCTACATTTTTGTCATAAGAGCAATAGAGATTTGCTTTTCTAAACTAGTTTTCAGAGATGATCTTAAGCAAAATAGCAACAGCATAAACATATGTAATTCCTAGGGCATATAGTCTCAGCTGCAAAGGTGAAGGGATTCTGATGCCACAGTTCTTTGTCTTTTCTCTGTAAATCACCACTAGTCACTCTTCCCAACATATGGTCTGGCCATGATGAAATGTGGTAACATATTTTTCATAAATTCTAATGACACAATAGGGTCAACTTAACATGAATTTGTCAACAAAATATCTGGCTGGAATATAATAGGCAACAAACACTTAAAAATTTTTGTTTATAATGTTTTAATCTCCTACACATACACCCTCTTTCACTTTTTAACTTATACATCCCTCCAATGTTTTGGAAAATTACAAAACTAAAGATTTATTTTTAAATTTTATACCTTACTATTTTCTGTGAAAAAAATTGTATTTATTGACATAGTTTGGATATATGTCCCTGCCAAAATCTCATGTTGAATCCTAAGCCCTGATGGTGGAGGTGATGGAGGTGGGGACTGGTGGGGAGGTATGTGGGTCATGGGGATGGATCCCTCATGGCTTAGTGCTGCCTTTGTGATACTGAATGAGTTCTCACAAGATCTGGTCATTTAAATGTGTGGTAATCCTCCCCCATCCTCTTTCTCTCTTGCTCCTGCTTTTGCCATGTGATGTGCCTGCTCCTCCTTTGCCTTCTGCCATGATTGGAAGCTTCTTGAGGCCTCCCCAAAAGCAGATGCTGCTATGCTTCCTGGACAGCCTGCAGAACCATGAGCCAATTAAACCTCTCTTTTCATAAATTATCCAGTCTCAGGTATTTTCTTTACAGCAATGCAAGAATGGCCTAATACATTTATCAAAATCATTATTGCTTGGAATCAATTTTGATATTTTCTACCAAGTTGCAAATGAAAGAATATGGAACAATGAGAACTATCAAACTTAAAACCTTAAATAAAAAAATTTTACCAGGCCAACTCCTCTGTAAAGTGGTTATTTTAATTCATATTACAAATGATGAAATTGAAACACAAGGAAGATAATTTTTGCCAAGATATTATGTGGTAAGGATTAACCTTGCTTTTAGAAATCTTGTTTTTGCAACAAGTCTGTACTGTCTTTAAATTATAGGTTAAGGTTCAGAAGTGTATTACAGCATTTAGATAAGCTGATGTTATTTCTACCACCTTGAAAAAAAATGCTCTTGTGATTTATCAGCACCTTCCTTCAGTCATTGCTCTGTTGCTCTTGGGTTTCTAGCAAGAGAAGAAAGAGTTATTTGTACTCATTGTCTCCAATTTCTTTCTTCCAATGTCTTCTTAAATCTACTTAAACCAGGATTTTGCTCCAAATGCTCCACTCGGATTACTATCTACCAAATCGCAAATGACATCCACACTGGTATTTCCAATGACCACTTCCTGGTCCTCATCCTACTTGACTTGTCAGCAGCACTTGATGAAGTTGATTACACCCTCCTCCTTGAATCACTTTCTTCTCTTAGCATCCAGAAAAAACTACCAGTCTTCTTAAGGTCTTGACCTCAGATGTCTCAAGATGTCACATCAGCTGTACAAAGCAAGTCACAAAGGCCAGCCTGTATACAAGTGGAGGGCAAATAGACAACACCCTGTGAGTAAACAGGGAGGGAAGAAATTGTTGTCAGCCATCTTTACAGACTAGAGCATAGACCTCAAAAATAAATAGATATTAAACAGATTAATGAAGATAAAGAGGTTAGGAGAAGATCAAGAGAACTATGTCCCATTTAGAGAGAAGAGTCATAATTTAGCACAACATGTTTATATAGAATATTCAGACCATCTATTTTTATTTTAAACTGAGTTTTTGGCAACTCTCCCTCCCCATCTTCTTCCTTGCCAAGA